>NC_080464.1:26715821-27340821 GCF_028018845.1 Melospiza georgiana | reverse complement strand
AGGTAAAGAAGCAAGCTGTACAACACTGGGATTGTGTGCGCACCTTGCCAACTATTAGAAAACAGTACCTTTGCACTCTCCTGACTTTTCCAATCACATGAACATTCGATTGGAAGCTGTTTTGGACAACTTTGCTTTTCTTCCTGCCAAACACTTGGCAGACATCTCTGCAACTTCTAGAACACGATGGGAGATGTTTTCTGTGCTGGCACAGTTTTTCCTAGCCAGACATAGTGGAAAAGCTTTTTGCTGAGATGTAGATGAGAAGAGGCACTAAAGACGAAGGTAGGATGCTGTCCGGAGCTAAGAGCCGCTCCGGGGCATCTTTCGGCAGAAGCCGCGCTAAGGAGAGCACTGTGAGTGGCACAATCGTCTTTGCGCGAAGAAGCAGCTTCTTCGGCTCCGGGAGCCCGAGAGAGCGGCAGCTTCGGGAAGGTGAAGAAGCAAGCTGTACAACACTGGGATTGTGTGCGCACCTTGCCAACTGATACAAAACAGTACTTTTGCACTCTCCTGACTTTTCCAATCTCATGAACATTCGATTAGAAGCTGTTTTGGACAACTTTTCTTTTCTTCCTGCCAAACACTTGGCAGACATCCGTGCAACGTCTAGAACACGATGGGAGATGTTTTCTGTGCTGGCACAGTTTTTCCTAGCCAGACATAGTGGAAAAGCTTTTTGCCGAGATGTAGACTACAAAAGACGCTAAAGACGAAGGTAGGATGCTGTCCGGAGCTAAGAGCCGCTCCGGGGCGTCTTTCGTCAGAAGCCGCGCTAAGGAGAGCACTGAGAGAGGCACAATCGTCTTTGCGCGAAGAAGCCCCTTCTTCGGCTCCGGGAGCCGGAGAGAGCGGCAGCTTCGGGAAGGTGAAGAAGCAAGCTGTACAACACTGGGATTGTGTGCGCACCTTGCCAACTGATACAAAACACTACTTTTGCACTCTCCTGACTTTTCCAGTCACATGAACATTCGATTGGAAGCTGTTTTGGACAACTTTTCTTTTCTTCCTGTCAAACGCTTGGAAGACACCCGTGCAACGTCTAGAACACGATGGGAGATGTTTTCTGTGCTGGCACAGTTTTTCCTAGCCAGACATAGTGGAAAAGCTTTTTGCCGAGATGTAGATGAGAAGAGACGCTAAAGACGAAGGTAGGATGCTGTCCGGAGCTAAGAGCCGCTCCCGGGCGTCTTTCGGCAGAAGCCGCGCTAAGGAGAGCACTGAGAGCGGCACAATCATCTTTGCGCGAAGAAGCCGCTTCTTCGGCTCCGGGAGCCAGGGAGAGCGGCAGCTTCGGAAAGGTGAAGAAGCAAGCTGTACCACACTGGGATTGTGTGCGCACCTTGCCAACTGATACAAAACAGTACTTTTGTACTCTCCTGACTTTTCCAATCACATGAACATTCGATTGGAAGCTGTTTTGGACAACTTTGCTTTTCTTCCTGCCAAACACTTGGCAGATATCTCTGCAACTTCTGGAACACGATGGGAGATGTTTTCTGCGCTGGCACAGTTTTTCCTTGCCAGACATAGTGGAAAAGCTTTTTGCTGAGATGTAGATGAGAAGAGGCACTAAAGACGAAGGTAGGATGCTGTCCGGAGCTAAGAGCCGCTCCCGGGCATCTTTCGGCAGAAGCCGCGCTAAGGAGAGCACTGTGAGTGGCACAATCGTCTTTGCGCGAAGAAGCCGCTTCTTCGGCTCCGGGAGCCGGAGAGAGCGGCAGCTTCGGGAAGGTGAAGAAGCAAGCTGTACCACACTGGGATTGTGTGCGCACCTTGCCAACTGATACAAAACAGTACTTTTGCACTCTCCTGACTTTTCCAATCACATGAACATTCGATTAGAAGCTGTTTTGGACAACTTTTCTTTTCTTCCTGCCAAACACTTGGCAGACCTCCCTGCAACGTCTAGAACACGATGGGAGATGTTTTCTGTGCTGGCACAGTTTTTCCTAGCCAGACATAGTGGAAAAGCTTTTTGCTGAGATGTAGATGAGAAGAGGCGCTAAAGACGAAGGTAGGATGCTGTCCGGAGCTAAGAGCCGCTCCCGGGCGTCTTTCGGCAGAAGCCGCGCTAAGGAGAGCACTGAGAGCGGCACAATCATCTTTGCGCGAAGAAGCCGCTTCTTCGGCTCCGGGAGCCAGGGAGAGCGGCAGCTTCGGAAAGGTGAAGAAGCAAGCTGTACCACACTGGGATTGTGTGCGCACCTTGCCAACTGATACAAAACAGTACTTTTGTACTCTCCTGACTTTTCCAATCACATGAACATTCGATTGGAAGCTGTTTTGGACAACTTTGCTTTTCTTCCTGCCAAACACTTGGCAGATATCTCTGCAACTTCTAGAACACGATGGGAGATGTTTTCTGCGCTGGCACAGTTTTTCCTTGCCAGACATAGTGGAAAAGCTTTTTGCTGAGATGTAGATGAGAAGAGGCACTAAAGACGAAGGTAGGATGCTGTCCGGAGCTAAGAGCCGCTCCGGGGCATCTGTCGGCAGAAGCCGCGCTAAGGAGAGCACTGTGAGTGGCACAATCGTCTTTGCGCGAAGAAGCCGCTTCTTCGGCTCCGGGAGCCGGAGAGAGCGGCAGCTTCGGGAAGGTGAAGAAGCAAGCTGTACAACACTGGGATTGTGTGCGCACCTTGCCAACTGATACAAAACAGTACTTTTGCACTCTCCTGACTTTTCCAGTCACATGAACATTCGATTGGAAGCTGTTTTGGACAACTTTTCTTTTCTTCCTGTCAAACGCTTGGAAGACATCCGTGCAACGTCTAGAACACGATGGGAGATGTTTTCTGTGCTGGCACAGTTTTTCCTAGCCAGACATAGTGGAAAAGCTTTTTGCCGAGATGTAGATGAGAAGAGGCGCTAAAGACGAAGGTAGGATGCTGTCCGGAGCTAAGAGCCGCTCCCGGGCGTCTTTCGGCAGAAGTCGCGCTAAGGAGAGCACTGAGAGCGGCACAATCATCTTTGCGCGAAGAAGCCGCTTCTTCGGCTCCGGGAGCCAGGGAGAGCGGCAGCTTCGGAAAGGTGAAGAAGCAAGCTGTACCACACTGGGATTGTGTGCGCACCTTGCCAACTATTAGAAAACAGTACCTTTGCACTCTCCTGACTTTTCCAGTCACATGAACATTCGATTGGAAGCTATTTTGGACAACTTTTCTTTTCTTCCTGCCAAACACTTGGCAGACATCTCTGCAACTTCTAGAACACGATGGGAGATGTTTTCTGTGCTGGCACAGTTTTTCCTAGCCAGACATAGTGGAAAAGCTTTTTGCCGAGATGTAGATGAGAAGAGGCGCTAAAGACGAAGGTAGGATGCTGTCCGGAGCTAAGAGCCGCTCCCGGGCGTCTTTCGGCAGAAGCCGCGCTAAGGAGAGCACTGTGAGCGGCACAATCGTCTTTGCGCAAAGAAGCCGCTTCTTCGGCTCTGGGAGCCAGAGAGAGCGGCAACTTGGAAAAGGTAAAGAAGCAAGCTGTACAACACTGGGATTGTGTGCGCACCTTGCCAACTATTAGAAAACAGTACCTTTGCACTCTCCTGACTTTTCCAATCACATGAACATTCGATTGGAAGCTGTTTTGGACAACTTTGCTTTTCTTCCTGCCAAACACTTGGCAGACATCTCTGCAACTTCTAGAACACGATGGGAGATGTTTTCTGTGCTGGCACAGTTTTTCCTAGCCAGACATAGTGGAAAAGCTTTTTGCTGAGATGTAGATGAGAAGAGGCACTAAAGACGAAGGTAGGATGCTGTCCGGAGCTAAGAGCCGCTCGGGGGCATCTTTCGGCAGAAGCCGCGCTAAGGAGAGCACTGTGAGTGGCACAATCGTCTTTGCGCGAAGAAGCCGCTTCTTCGGCTCCGGGAGCCAGGGAGAGCGGCAGCTTCGGAAAGGTGAAGAAGCAAGCTGTACAACACTGGGATTGTGTGCGCACCTTGCCAACTGATACAAAACAGTACTTTTGCACTCTCCTGACTTTTCCAATCTCATGAACATTCGATTAGAAGCTGTTTTGGACAACTTTTCTTTTCTTCCTGCCAAACACTTGGCAGACATCCGTGCAACGTCTAGAACACGATGGGAGATGTTTTCTGTGCTGGCACAGTTTTTCCTAGCCAGACATAGTGGAAAAGCTTTTTGCCGAGATGTAGACTACAAAAGACGCTAAAGACGAAGGTAGGATGCTGTCCGGAGCTAAGAGCCGCTCCGGGGCGTCTTTCGGCAGAAGCCGCGCTAAGGAGAGCACTGAGAGTGGCACAATCGTCTTTGCGCGAAGAAGCCCCTTCTTCGGCTCCGGGAGCCGGAGAGAGCGGCAGCTTCGGGAAGGTGAAGAAGCAAGCTGTACAACACTGGGATTGTGTGCGCACCTTGCCAACTGATACAAAACACTACTTTTGCACTCTCCTGACTTTTCCAGTCACATGAACATTCGATTGGAAGCTGTTTTGGACAACTTTTCTTTTCTTCCTGTCAAACGCTTGGAAGACACCCGTGCAACGTCTAGAACACGATGGGAGATGTTTTCTGTGCTGGCACAGTTTTTCCTAGCCAGACATAGTGGAAAAGCTTTTTGCCGAGATGTAGATGAGAAGAGACGCTAAAGACGAAGGTAGGATGCTGTCCGGAGCTAAGAGCCGCTCCCGGGCGTCTTTCGGCAGAAGCCGCGCTAAGGAGAGCACTGAGAGCGGCACAATCATCTTTGCGCGAAGAAGCCGCTTCTTCGGCTCCGGGAGCCAGGGAGAGCGGCAGCTTCGGAAAGGTGAAGAAGCAAGCTGTACCACACTGGGATTGTGTGCGCACCTTGCCAACTGATACAAAACAGTACTTTTGTACTCTCCTGACTTTTCCAATCACATGAACATTCGATTGGAAGCTGTTTTGGACAACTTTGCTTTTCTTCCTGCCAAACACTTGGCAGATATCTCTGCAACTTCTAGAACACGATGGGAGATGTTTTCTGCGCTGGCACAGTTTTTCCTTGCCAGACATAGTGGAAAAGCTTTTTGCTGAGATGTAGATGAGAAGAGGCACTAAAGACGAAGGTAGGATGCTGTCCGGAGCTAAGAGCCGCTCCCGGGCATCTTTCGGCAGAAGCCGCGCTAAGGAGAGCACTGTGAGTGGCACAATCGTCTTTGCGCGAAGAAGCCGCTTCTTCGGCTCCGGGAGCCGGAGAGAGCGGCAGCTTCGGGAAGGTGAAGAAGCAAGCTGTACAACACTGGGATTGTGTGCGCACCTTGCCAACTGATACAAAACAGTACTTTTGCACTCTCCTGACTTTTCCAATCACATGAACATTCGATTAGAAGCTGTTTTGGACAACTTTTCTTTTCTTCCTGCCAAACACTTGGCAGACCTCCGTGCAACGTCTAGAACACGATGGGAGATGTTTTCTGTGCTGGCACAGTTTTTCCTAGCCAGACATAGTGGAAAAGCTTTTTGCTGAGATGTAGATGAGAAGAGGCGCTAAAGACGAAGGTAGGATGCTGTCCGGAGCTAAGAGCCGCTCCCGGGCGTCTTTCGGCAGAAGCCGCGCTAAGGAGAGCACTGAGAGCGGCACAATCATCTTTGCGCGAAGAAGCCGCTTCTTCGGCTCCGGGAGCCAGGGAGAGCGGCAGCTTCGGAAAGGTGAAGAAGCAAGCTGTACCACACTGGGATTGTGTGCGCACCTTGCCAACTGATACAAAATAGTACTTTTGTACTCTCCTGACTTTTCCAATCACATGAACATTCGATTGGAAGCTGTTTTGGACAACTTTGCTTTTCTTCCTGCCAAACACTTGGCAGATATCTCTGCAACTTCTAGAACACGATGGGAGATGTTTTCTGCGCTGGCACAGTTTTTCCTTGCCAGACATAGTGGAAAAGCTTTTTGCTGAGATGTAGATGAGAAGAGGCACTAAAGACGAAGGTAGGATGCTGTCCGGAGCTAAGAGCCGCTCCCGGGCATCTGTCGGCAGAAGCCGCGCTAAGGAGAGCACTGTGAGTGGCACAATCGTCTTTGCGCGAAGAAGCCGCTTCTTCGGCTCCGGGAGCCGGAGAGAGCGGCAGCTTCGGGAAGGTGAAGAAGCAAGCTGTACAACACTGGGATTGTGTGCGCACCTTGCCAACTGATACAAAACAGTACTTTTGCACTCTCCTGACTTTTCCAATCACATGAACATTCGATTAGAAGCTGTTTTGGACAACTTTTCTTTTCTTCCTGCCAAACACTTGGCAGACCTCCGTGCAACGTCTAGAACACGATGGGAGATGTTTTCTGTGCTGGCACAGTTTTTCCTAGCCAGACATAGTGGAAAAGCTTTTTGCTGAGATGTAGATGAGAAGAGGCGCTAAAGACGAAGGTAGGATGCTGTCCGGAGCTAAGAGCCGCTCCCGGGCGTCTTTCGGCAGAAGCTGCGCTAAGGAGAGCACTGAGAGCGGCACAATCATCTTTGCGCGAAGAAGCCGCTTCTTCGGCTCCGGGAGCCAGGGAGAGCGGCAGCTTCGGAAAGGTGAAGAAGCAAGCTGTACAACACTGGGATTGTGTGCGCACCTTGCCAACTGATACAAAACAGTACTTTTGCACTCTCCTGACTTTTCCAATCACATGAACATTCGATTAGAAGCTGTTTTGGACAACTTTGCTTTTCTTCCTGCCAAACACTTGGCAGACATCTCTGCAACTTCTAGAACACGATGGGAGATGTTTTCTGTGCTGGCACAGTTTTTCCTAGCCAGACATAGTGGAAAAGCTTTTTGCTGAGATGTAGATGAGAAGAGGCCCTAAAGACGAAGGTAGGATGCTGTCCGGAGCTAAGAGCCGCTCCCGGGCGTCTTTCGGCAGAAGCCGCGCTAAGGAGAGCACTGTGAGCGGCACAATCGTCTTTGCGCAAAGAAGCCGCTTCTTCGGCTCTGGGAGCCGGAGAGAGCGGCAACTTGGAAAAGGTAAAGAAGCAAGCTGTACAACACTGGGATTGTGTGCGCACCTTGCCAACTGATAGAAAACAGTACCTTTGCACTCTCCTGACTTTTCCAATCACATGAACATTCGATTGGAAGCTGTTTTGGACAACTTTGCTTTTCTTCCTGCCAAACACTTGGCAGATATCTCTGCAACTTCTAGAACACGATGGGAGATGTTTTCTGCGCAGGCACAGTTTTTCCTTGCCAGACATAGTGGAAAAGCTTTTTGCTGAGATGTAGATGAGAAGAGGCAGTAAAGACGAAGGTAGGATGCTGTCCGGAGCTAAGAGCCGCTCCCGGGCATCTTTCGGCAGAAGCCGCGCTATGGAGAGCACTGTGAGTGGCACAATCGTCTTTGCGCGAAGAAGCCGCTTCTTCGGCTCCGGGAGCCGGAGAGAGCGGCAGCTTCGGGAAGGTGAAGAAGCAAGCTGTACAACACTGGGATTGTGTGCGCACCTTGCCAACTGATACAAAACAGTACTTTTGCACTCTCCTGACTTTTCCAATCACATGAACATTCGATTAGAAGCTGTTTTGGACAACTTTTCTTTTCTTCCTGCCAAACACTTGGCAGACCTCCGTGCAACGTCTAGAACACGATGGGAGATGTTTTCTGTGCTGGCACAGTTTTTCCTAGCCAGACATAGTGGAAAAGCTTTTTGCTGAGATGTAGATGAGAAGAGGCGCTAAAGACGAAGGTAGGATGCTGTCCGGAGCTAAGAGCCGCTCCCGGGCGTCTTTCGGCAGAAGCCGCGCTAAGGAGAGCACTGAGAGCGGCACAATCATCTTTGCGCGAAGAAGCCGCTTCTTCGGCTCCGGGAGCCAGGGAGAGCGGCAGCTTCGGAAAGGTGAAGAAGCAAGCTGTACCACACTGGGATTGTGTGCGCACCTTGCCAACTGATACAAAACAGTACTTTTGTACTCTCCTGACTTTTCCAATCACATGAACATTCGATTGGAAGCTGTTTTGGACAACTTTGCTTTTCTTCCTGCCAAACACTTGGCAGATATCTCTGCAACTTCTAGAACACGATGGGAGATGTTTTCTGCGCTGGCACAGTTTTTCCTTGCCAGACATAGTGGAAAAGCTTTTTGCTGAGATGTAGATGAGAAGAGGCACTAAAGACGAAGGTAGGATGCTGTCCGGAGCTAAGAGCCGCTCCCGGGCATCTTTCGGCAGAAGCCGCGCTAAGGAGAGCACTGTGAGTGGCACAATCGTCTTTGCGCGAAGAAGCCGCTTCTTCGGCTCCGGGAGCCGGAGAGAGCGGCAGCTTCGGGAAGGTGAAGAAGCAAGCTGTACAACACTGGGATTGTGTGCGCACCTTGCCAACTGATACAAAACAGTACTTTTGCACTCTCCTGACTTTTCCAATCACATGAACATTCGATTAGAAGCTGTTTTGGACAACTTTTCTTTTCTTCCTGCCAAACACTTGGCAGACCTCCGTGCAACGTCTAGAACACGATGGGAGATGTTTTCTGTGCTGGCACAGTTTTTCCTAGCCAGACATAGTGGAAAAGCTTTTTGCTGAGATGTAGATGAGAAGAGGCGCTAAAGACGAAGGTAGGATGCTGTCCGGAGCTAAGAGCCGCTCCCGGGCGTCTTTCGGCAGAAGCTGCGCTAAGGAGAGCACTGAGAGCGGCACAATCATCTTTGCGCGAAGAAGCCGCTTCTTCGGCTCCGGGAGCCAGGGAGAGCGGCAGCTTCGGAAAGGTGAAGAAGCAAGCTGTACAACACTGGGATTGTGTGCGCACCTTGCCAACTGATACAAAACAGTACTTTTGCACTCTCCTGACTTTTCCAATCACATGAACATTCGATTAGAAGCTGTTTTGGACAACTTTGCTTTTCTTCCTGCCAAACACTTGGCAGACATCTCTGCAACTTCTAGAACACGATGGGAGATGTTTTCTGTGCTGGCACAGTTTTTCCTAGCCAGACATAGTGGAAAAGCTTTTTGCTGAGATGTAGATGAGAAGAGGCCCTAAAGACGAAGGTAGGATGCTGTCCGGAGCTAAGAGCCGCTCCCGGGCGTCTTTCGGCAGAAGCCGCGCTAAGGAGAGCACTGTGAGCGGCACAATCGTCTTTGCGCAAAGAAGCCGCTTCTTCGGCTCTGGGAGCCGGAGAGAGCGGCAACTTGGAAAAGGTAAAGAAGCAAGCTGTACAACACTGGGATTGTGTGCGCACCTTGCCAACTGATACAAAACAGTACTTTTGCACTCTCCTGACTTTTCCAGTCACATGAACATTCGATTGGAAGCTGTTTTGGACAACTTTTCTTTTCTTCCTGTCAAACGCTTGGAAGACATCCGTGCAACGTCTAGAACACGATGGGAGATGTTTTCTGTGCTGGCACAGTTTTTCCTAGCCAGACATAGTGGAAAAGCTTTTTGCCGAGATGTAGATGAGAAGAGGCGCTAAAGACGAAGGTAGGATGCTGTCCGGAGCTAAGAGCCGCTCCCGGGCGTCTTTCGGCAGAAGCCGCGCTAAGGAGAGCACTGAGAGCGGCACAATCATCTTTGCGCGAAAAAGCCGCTTCTTCGGCTCCGGGAGCCAGGGAGAGCGGCAGCTTCGGAAAGGTGAAGAAGCAAGCTGTACCACACTGGGATTGTGTGCGCACCTTGCCAACTGATACAAAACAGTACTTTTGTACTCTCCTGACTTTTCCAATCACATGAACATTCGATTGGAAGCTGTTTTGGACAACTTTGCTTTTCTTCCTGCCAAACACTTGGCAGATATCTCTGCAACTTCTAGAACACGATGGGAGATGTTTTCTGCGCTGGCACAGTTTTTCCTTGCCAGACATAGTGGAAAAGCTTTTTGCTGAGATGTAGATGAGAAGAGGCACTAAAGACGAAGGTAGGATGCTGTCCGGAGCTAAGAGCCGCTCCCGGGCATCTTTCGGCAGAAGCCGCGCTAAGGAGAGCACTGTGAGTGGCACAATCGTCTTTGCGCGAAGAAGCCGCTTCTTCGGCTCCGGGAGCCGGAGAGAGCGGCAGCTTCGGGAAGGTGAAGAAGCAAGCTGTACAACACTGGGATTGTGTGCGCACCTTGCCAACTGATACAAAACAGTACTTTTGCACTCTCCTGACTTTTCCAATCACATGAACATTCGATTAGAAGCTGTTTTGGACAACTTTTCTTTTCTTCCTGCCAAACACTTGGCAGACCTCCGTGCAACGTCTAGAACACGATGGGAGATGTTTTCTGTGCTGGCACAGTTTTTCCTAGCCAGACATAGTGGAAAAGCTTTTTGCTGAGATGTAGATGAGAAGAGGCGCTAAAGACGAAGGTAGGATGCTGTCCGGAGCTAAGAGCCGCTCCCGGGCGTCTTTCGGCAGAAGCTGCGCTAAGGAGAGCACTGAGAGCGGCACAATCATCTTTGCGCGAAGAAGCCGCTTCTTCGGCTCCGGGAGCCAGGGAGAGCGGCAGCTTCGGAAAGGTGAAGAAGCAAGCTGTACAACACTGGGATTGTGTGCGCACCTTGCCAACTGATACAAAACAGTACTTTTGCACTCTCCTGACTTTTCCAATCACATGAACATTCGATTAGAAGCTGTTTTGGACAACTTTGCTTTTCTTCCTGCCAAACACTTGGCAGACATCTCTGCAACTTCTAGAACACGATGGGAGATGTTTTCTGTGCTGGCACAGTTTTTCCTAGCCAGACATAGTGGAAAAGCTTTTTGCTGAGATGTAGATGAGAAGAGGCCCTAAAGACGAAGGTAGGATGCTGTCCGGAGCTAAGAGCCGCTCCCGGGCGTCTTTCGGCAGAAGCCGCGCTAAGGAGAGCACTGTGAGCGGCACAATCGTCTTTGCGCAAAGAAGCCGCTTCTTCGGCTCTGGGAGCCGGAGAGAGCGGCAACTTGGAAAAGGTAAAGAAGCAAGCTGTACAACACTGGGATTGTGTGCGCACCTTGCCAACTGATACAAAACAGTACTTTTGCACTCTCCTGACTTTTCCAGTCACATGAACATTCGATTGGAAGCTGTTTTGGACAACTTTTCTTTTCTTCCTGTCAAACGCTTGGAAGACATCCGTGCAACGTCTAGAACACGATGGGAGATGTTTTCTGTGCTGGCACAGTTTTTCCTAGCCAGACATAGTGGAAAAGCTTTTTGCCGAGATGTAGATGAGAAGAGGCGCTAAAGACGAAGGTAGGATGCTGTCCGGAGCTAAGAGCCGCTCCCGGGCGTCTTTCGGCAGAAGCCGCGCTAAGGAGAGCACTGAGAGCGGCACAATCATCTTTGCGCGAAAAAGCCGCTTCTTCGGCTCCGGGAGCCAGGGAGAGCGGCAGCTTCGGAAAGGTGAAGAAGCAAGCTGTACAACACTGGGATTGTGTGCGCACCTTGCCAACTATTAGAAAACAGTACCTTTGCACTCTCCTGACTTTTCCAGTCACATGAACATTCGATTGGAAGCTGTTTTGGACAACTTTACTTTTCTTCCTGCCAAACACTTGGCAGACATCTCTGCAACTTCTAGAACACGATGGGAGATGTTTTCTGTGCTGGCACAGTTTTTCCTAGCCAGACATAGTGGAAAAGCTTTTTGCCGAGATGTAGATGAGAAGAGGCGCTAAAGACGAAGGTAGGATGCTGTCCGGAGCTAAGAGCCGCTCCCGGGCGTCTTTCGGCAGAAGCCGCGCTAAGGAGAGCACTGTGAGCGGCACAATCGTCTTTGCGCAAAGAAGCCGCTTCTTCGGCTCTGGGAGCCAGAGAGAGCGGCAACTTGGAAAAGGTAAAGAAGCAAGCTGTACAACACTGGGATTGTGTGCGCACCTTGCCAACTGATACAAAACAGTACTTTTGCACTCTACTGACTTCTCCAATCACATGAACATTCGATTAGAAGCTGTTTTGGACAACTTTTCTTTTCTTCCTGCCAAACACTTGGCAGACATCCGTGCAACGTCTAGAACACGATGGGAGATGTTTTCTGTGCTGGCACAGTTTTTCCTAGCCAGACATAGTGGAAAAGCTTTTTCCCGAGATGTAGACTACAAAAGACGCTAAAGACGAAGGTAGGATGCTGTCCGGAGCTAAGAGCCGCTCCGGGGCGTCTTTCGGCAGAAGCTGCGCTAAGGAGAGCACTGAGAGTGGCACAATCGTCTTTGCGCGAAGAAGCCCCTTCTTCGGCTCCGGGAGCCGGAGAGAGCGGCAGCTTCGGGAAGGTGAAGAAGCAAGCTGTACAACACTGGGATTGTGTGCGCACCTTGCCAACTGATACAAAACAGTACTTTTGCACTCTCCTGACTTTTCCAGTCACATGAACATTCGATTGGAAGCTGTTTTGGACAACTTTTCTTTTCTTCCTGTCAAACGCTTGGAAGACACCCGTGCAACGTCTAGAACACGATGGGAGATGTTTTCTGTGCTGGCACAGTTTTTCCTAGCCAGACATAGTGGAAAAGCTTTTTGCCGAGATGTAGATGAGAAGAGGCGCTAAAGACGAAGGTAGGATGCTGTCCGGAGCTAAGAGCCGCTCCCGGGCGTCTTTCGGCAGAAGCCGCGCTAAGGAGAGCACTGTGAGTGGCACAATCGTCTTTGCGCGAAGAAGCCGCTTCTTCGGCTCCGGGAGCCGGAGAGAGCGGCAGCTTCGGGAAGGTGAAGAAGCAAGCTGTACAACACTGGGATTGTGTGCGCACCTTGCCAACTGATAGAAAACAGTACCTTTGCACTCTCCTGACTTTTCCAATCACATGAACATTCGATTAGAAGCTGTTTTGGACAACTTTTCTTTTCTTCCTGCCAAACACTTGGCAGACCTCCGTGCAACGTCTAGAACACGATGGGAGATGTTTTCTGTGCTGGCACAGTTTTTCCTAGCCAGACATAGTGGAAAAGCTTTTTGCTGAGATGTAGATGAGAAGAGGCGCTAAAGACGAAGGTAGGATGCTGTCCGGAGCTAAGAGCCGCTCCCGGGCGTCTTTCGGCAGAAGCCGCGCTAAGGAGAGCACTGAGAGCGGCACAATCATCTTTGCGCGAAGAAGCCGCTTCTTCGGCTCCGGGAGCCAGGGAGAGCGGCAGCTTCGGAAAGGTGAAGAAGCAAGCTGTACCACACTGGGATTGTGTGCGCACCTTGCCAACTGATACAAAACAGTACTTTTGTACTCTCCTGACTTTTCCAATCACATGAACATTCGATTGGAAGCTGTTTTGGACAACTTTGCTTTTCTTCCTGCCAAACACTTGGCAGATATCTCTGCAACTTCTAGAACACGATAGGAGATGTTTTCTGCGCTGGCACAGTTTTTCCTTGCCAGACATAGTGGAAAAGCTTTTTGCTGAGATGTAGATGAGAAGAGGCACTAAAGACGAAGGTAGGATGCTGTCCGGAGCTAAGAGCCGCTCCCGGGCATCTTTCGGCAGAAGCCGCGCTAAGGAGAGCACTGTGAGTGGCACAATCGTCTTTGCGCGAAGAAGCCGCTTCTTCGGCTCCGGGAGCCGGAGAGAGCGGCAGCTTCGGGAAGGTGAAGAAGCAAGCTGTACAACACTGGGATTGTGTGCGCACCTTGCCAACTGATACAAAACAGTACTTTTGCACTCTCCTGACTTTTCCAATCACATGAACATTCGATTAGAAGCTGTTTTGGACAACTTTTCTTTTCTTCCTGCCAAACACTTGGCAGACCTCCGTGCAACGTCTAGAACACGATGGGAGATGTTTTCTGTGCTGGCACAGTTTTTCCTAGCCAGACATAGTGGAAAAGCTTTTTGCTGAGATGTAGATGAGAAGAGGCGCTAAAGACGAAGGTAGGATGCTGTCCGGAGCTAAGAGCCGCTCCCGGGCGTCTTTCGGCAGAAGCCGCGCTAAGGAGAGCACTGAGAGCGGCACAATCATCTTTGCGCGAAGAAGCCGCTTCTTTGGCTCCGGGAGCCAGGGAGAGCGGCAGCTTCGGAAAGGTGAAGAAGCAAGCTGTACAACACTGGGATTGTGTGCGCACCTTGCCAACTGATACAAAACAGTACTTTTGCACTCTCCTGACTTTTCCAATCACATGAACATTCGATTAGAAGCTGTTTTGGACAACTTTTCTTTTCTTCCTGCCAAACACTTGGCAGACATCTCTGCAACTTCTAGAACACGATGGGAGATGTTTTCTGTGCTGGCACAGTTTTTCCTAGCCAGACATAGTGGAAAAGCTTTTTGCTGAGATGTAGATGAGAAGAGGCCCAAAAGACGAAGGTAGGATGCTGTCCGGAGCTAAGAGCCGCTCCCGGGTGTCTTTGGGCAGAAGCCGCGCTAAGGAGAGCACTGTGAGCGGCACAATCGTCTTTGCGCAAAGAAGCCGCTTCTTCGGCTCTGGGAGCCGGAGAGAGCGGCAACTTGGAAAAGGTAAAGAAGCAAGCTGTACAACACTGGGATTGTGTGCGCACCTTGCCAACTGATAGAAAACAGTACCTTTGCACTCTCCTGACTTTTCCAATCACATGAACATTCGATTGGAAGCTATTTTGGATAACTTTTCTTTTCTTCCTGCCAAACACTTGGCAGACATCTCTGCAACTTCTAGAACACGATGGGAGATGTTTTTTGTGCTGGCACAGTTTTTCCTAGCCAGACATAGTGGAAAAGCTTTTTGCCGAGATGTAGATGAGAAGAGGCGCTAAAGACGAAGGTAGGATGCTGTCCGGAGCTAAGAGCCGCTCCCGGGCGTCTTTCGGCAGAAGCCGCGCTAAGGAGAGCACTGTGAGCGGCACAATCGTCTTTGCGCGAAGAAGCCGCTTCTTCGGCTCCGGGAGCCGGAGAGAGCGGCAGCTTCGGGAAGGTGAAGAAGCAAGCTGTACAACACTAGGATTGTGTGCGCACCTTGCCAACTGATACAAAACAGTACTTTTGCACTCTCCTGACTTTTCCAGTCACATGAACATTCGATTGGAAGCTGTTTTGGACAACTTTTCTTTTCTTCCTGTCAAACGCTTGGAAGACATCCGTGCAACGTCTAGAACACGATGGGAGATGTTTTCTGTGCTGGCACAGTTTTTCCTAGCCAGACATAGTGGAAAAGCTTTTTGCCGAGATGTAGACTACAAAAGACGCTAAAGACGAAGGTAGGATGCTGTCCGGAGCTAAGAGCCGCTCCCGGGCATCTTTCGGCAGAAGCCGCGCTAAGGAGAGCACTGTGAGTGGCACAATCGTCTTTGCGCGAAGAAGCCGCTTCTTCGGCTCCGGGAGCCGGAGAGAGCGGCAGCTTCGGGAAGGTGAAGAAGCAAGCTGTACAACACTGGGATTGTGTGCGCACCTTGCCAACTGATACAAAACAGTACTTTTGCACTCTCCTGACTTTTCCAATCACATGAACATTCGATTAGAAACTGTTTTGGACAACTTTTCTTTTCTTCCTGCCAAACACTTGGCAGACATCCGTGCAACGTCTAGAACACGATGGGAGATGTTTTCTGTGCTGGCACAGTTTTTCCTAGCCAGACATAGTGGAAAAGCTTTTTGCCGAGATGTAGACTACAAAAGACGCTAAAGACGAAGGTAGGATGCTGTCCGGAGCTAAGAGCCGCTCCGGGGCGTCTTTCGGCAGAAGCCGCGCTAAGGAGAGCACTGGGAGTGGCACAATCGTCTTTGCGCGAAGAAGCCGCTTCATCGGCTCCGGGAGCCGGAGAGAGCGGCAGCTTCGGGAAGGTGAAGAAGCAAGCTGTACAACACTGGGATTGTGTGCGCACCTTGCCAACTGATACAAAACAGTACTTTTGCACTCTCCTGACTTTTCCAGTCACATGAACATTCGATTGGAAGCTGTTTTGGACAACTTTTCTTTTCTTCCTGTCAAACGCTTGGAAGACATCCGTGCAACGTCTAGAACACGATGGGAGATGTTTTCTGTGCTGGCACAGTTTTTCCTAGCCAGACATAGTGGAAAAGCTTTTTGCTGAGATGTAGATGAGAAGAGGCGCTAAAGACGAAGGTAGGATGCTGTCCGGAGCTAAGAGCCGCTCCCGGGCATCTTTCGGCAGAAGCCGCGCTAAGGAGAGCACTGTGAGTGGCACAATCGTCTTTGCGCGAAGAAGCCGCTTCTTCGGCTCCGGGAGCCGGAGAGAGCGGCAGCTTCGGGAAGGTGAAGAAGCAAGCTGTACAACACTGGGATTGTGTGCGCACCTTGCCAACTGATAGAAAACAGTACTTTTGCACTCTCCTGACTTTTCCAATCACATGAACATTCGATTGGAAGCTGTTTTGGACAACTTTTCTTTTCTTCCTGCCAAACACTTGGCAGACATCCGTGCAACGTCTAGAACACGATGGGAGATGTTTTCTGTGCTGGCACAGTTTTTCCTAGCCAGACATAGTGGAAAAGCTTTTTGCCGAGATGTAGACTACAAAAGACGCTAAAGACGAAGGTAGGATGCTGTCCGGAGCTAAGAGCCGCTCCGGGGCGTCTTTCGGCAGAAGCCGCGCTAAGGAGAGCACTGGGAGTGGCACAATCGTCTTTGCGCGAAGAAGCCGCTTCTTCGGCTCCGGGAGCCGGAGAGAGCGGCAGCTTCGGGAAGGTGAAGAAGCAAGCTGTACAACACTGGGATTGTGTGCGCACCTTGCCAACTGATACAAAACAGTACTTTTGCACTCTCCTGACTTTTCCAATCACATGAACATTCGATTAGAAGCTGTTTTGGACAACTTTTCTTTTCTTCCTGCCAAACACTTGGCAGACCTCCGTGCAACGTCTAGAACACGATGGGAGATGTTTTCTGTGCTGGCACAGTTTCTCCTTGCCAGATGTAGTGGAAAAGCTTTTTGCTAAGATGTAGACAAAAAGAGAATCTTAAGAGTGAATGTAAGCAAATGACAGCCATATTCAAAAAAGTCTATTAAGAGGACTCGCGATAGTACAAACTAGCCAGCCTCTTTTTTATCCCCAGGAAGTTGATGACGCAGCTCTTCCTGGAACACCTTGTCAGGCACATGAAAGACGACCAAGTAATGTAGTTAGCATGATTTTTCAGGGGAATTTCATGCTGAACATCACTTTAAACTCCTCTGATGAATCAACTTGACTGGTAGATGAAGGGAATATTATCTGCCTGGGCTTCAGGGAGGTTTTTGACATATCTCTACTTGGCAGCACACATACATATGGAAGCAATAGTGCAAAGGGGAGGGAATCAGTGTCTTTTCAGTGATGCTGAGGGAAAAGACAAGAGGCAGTGGGCACACACTGAAATACAGGAGATTGCCTTTGAACATCAGTAAATGTTTCTTTACTGTGAGGGTGACTGAACCACGGCACAGACTGCCCAGAAAGATTGTGGAGCCTGGATCTTTGAAGACATTAAAAGTACACCCAGATAGAATCCTGGGAAGAGGCTCTAGGTATCCTGGTTTAGGCAGGGGGGTTGGGCCTGGTTAGCCCCACCAACCCCTTCCACTCTCTTTCATTCCGTGCTAGTGAATTCTCTTCAAGATGCATTTCAAGCACTGGCATGACAAAGTTCTGTGCAGACAGAGATCCAAATGGACATGGCATCTAAGTTCCTTAAGCAGTGTTCAAGAAGAATGTAAAACTCTGGCACAAGTGTCTCTTCCCTAACTGAATCCCTTTCATGGGAAAATTCCCAACTCTAGAAAGATCTTCTGATACGCATGCTTAAGACTGACGCTGGCTGAGCAAATTTCTCCCTATGTGTATCTAAGACCAGTTAGGATCTTCACCCAAAGTGCTGTCAACATAGTCACAGAATGCCTATTGTTAAGAAGTGACAACTTCCATCAGAATGGCAACTATTGGTCCACAAAATGGATTAATGGATGGGAATTATCTACGTGGGGTTAAAAACAAAAATAAAGAGTTGGTCTTTATTTATCAATTTCATTGCAATATTGATAAGGGAAGAAAAAGATCTAAGTCCTTGAATTTCTGAACTCAAGGAAAGATTTTAAAAATTCCTTGTAAAAATGTATGATCACAATCAGACTATTGAAACCATTTTAGTTGGGAACAAAGTTCCAAAATTGTCTAGATAGTGGCAAAGAAGCCAAGAAAATAGGAAAGAAACAAAAAGAGAGCAAAAGAGTCAGCTTCAGTGTACAAGCTCGTTCTAGAAGTAGTCTGCTGGGAAAAGGAACCCCCAGCTGAATTTCCAATGTATTCCTGCGCTTGATTCAGTCACTGGTCAATGTAAAAACCAATCCTTTTGTACAACTTCTTCCAGCAACAAAAACTCCAACAGGTTGACACTACCATCATGCCTGTTCCAGACATATTTAAAAGAGAAATGATGATTTTCTTGAAAACCTACTTGCATAAAAGTTGCAAGATGGTGGAGGGATTCCCACATCCTCCTTCCTCCATCTGGCTTGAAAGTATATTTGATAAAATATGCAACAAAGCACATGATTTATAAGGGAGAGTCAAATGGATGATTTGGGAATTGATCTCTTGTTGATAGTAAACTTCATATCCACTCGGTGTGAGCTTTTTAAAACAAAATGTGGAGCTGAGGCATGAATCTGCCACAACAATTGTAAAGCAAACATACACACTCCCCTTCACATGCCCCCCCTTCCACACACACCTAGGCACACACAGAGATCAGCATAGCAGATCATGAACACCTTGGAAAAGACTGAAATGCTAAATGCCTCTCTTGATGGGCAAAAGAGCTGGTGCAGTAATTCAAATGCCTGGTACAAAAATTCTGTTTAATATTTAGCTCCTATTTAAAACACAGCTTTTCATTTCATTCTATTTACAGAATATTTTCATTTCATTTGTTTCTTTAAAATTACTTAGTTCTCACCTGTTGTATGTCTAGGAATATTTTCTTCCAAAAATAGAAAAAAATAGATGATATCTTTTCAGCAGAAAACATTGGTTGATGCAATTTTAAACCATCATGATATGGAAGAATTCTTCTGTCCCTCTCGAAGGTGGAAGAAGCATTTGGATCACAGATCATCTACAATGAAATACTTGACATGTTTAAGATGCTTTCCATCAATTTTGATCGTCAATTGCTTATTCGTTGTAAACAGTAATTTTTCAGTGAAGGGAAAGTGTGTGTGGTATATCTACATGATGTGTTCAAAGCCAGTTCCTACTAATGGCCAGGCTGAATTCCAGTAAATAATGTCCCGAATGATATTTTGCCGCCTTCTTTGGCACTTCATGAAATCTTACCCCGATGAAGTGCTGAAACACAGAGATTTTCTCTTAGAGAGTGTCTCATGTTGTAACCCATCCCATGGATTTTATGCTGTAATTCTTATCTCTTTTAAAATTTACTATCTTCTGTACAGTTTTCATGAAACTTTCTGTTACAGTAGTGAATAGCACAGATAAATGTCATTTTGTACAACTTTGAATTTACCCAAGAGCTGAGAGAAAACTTGCTCCTATACTTCAATCCGAGTTTCTTCTACAGTCCAACTTTGTTTCTCTACCATCAAGCTTCTCCTTTGTTGCTGCTCCAAGCCCCGTCCAAGGTGACCTTGAATACTTTCAGGGATGGGACACCCACAACTTCTCTGGGCAACCTGTTCCAGTGTTCCAGCACTCCCACAGTCAAAAAGGCCTTCCTTTCATCTAATATGTGTAGGAAATCATAAATCTAGGCATAGAAACTTGGAGTGCAAATTTGAAATTCTTTGGATTTGAAGCACATTTTATATGAATACTGACTTACAGATGACTAAAAGATGTTGATGGGCATTTGAGCTGACAAGTTTTGAAAAAGTGCACGGAAATTAAAATTGAAACCACTAAAATTAAAAACTCCTTGCCATTTTCTTTTTCCTCTCCTATTCAAAATTGCATATGTCAGATATCAGTGCTTCATGCAAACCTCTCAGATGCTCTCAGAGAAAAAGCTTTTCTTTCAGACTAAGTTGCGGTTGACGTAGAACACTAGCAGGAGTGAAAGTTTTTCTGGGCATCGGGGCAGCACCTACTCCTTGGATTTGTGTGCAGAATGCATTTTATCCAAACTGGAAAATAGATCCCAGCTCTGTTCTATTCATCATTCTTACTGCATCAGGCCTGAAGATTCTGTGAAAAGTAGCCTGTGGACCTTGAAGATAGCGCATGTGAAACAGATGAGAGGTGATGGAGAAGTTGAGGGAGAGAAGAAAGAGCATATGGCTGAAACCAGAAAGTATTTCTTCACGTGATCATGGCAGATTGCAGGAGCCACTTGGTGCTATCAAACCAGCCCGACTTGGCACTGGTGCCAGCTTGGGTCTGGGAGCCATCCTGCATATCGTGGATTTTAAGGAGCCATCCGGCCACTCCCAGCCACACACCCCCAAACACAAACCACAGCCCTTCTCTCGGGCAAACAAAACTCAGTTGCCCCGCTTCTGGATGGCAGATTGCAGGAGCCACTTGGTACTATCAAACCAGCCCGACTTGGCACTGGTGCCACCTTGGCTCTGGGAACCATCCTGCGTATCGTGGATTTTAAGGAGCCAGCCGGCTTCTCCCAGCCACAGGCCCCCAACAAAAACCACGGCCCTTTTTTCTGGCAAACAAAACTTAGCTGCCCTGCTTCTGGATGGCAGATTGCAGGAGCCACTTGGTACTATCAAACCAGCCCGACTTGGCACTGGTGCCACCTTGGGTCTGGGAACCATCCTGCGTATCGTGGATTCTAAGGAGCCAGCCGGCCACTCCCAGCCACGGGCCCCCAAACACAAACAACGGCGCTTTTCCCTGGAAAACAAAACTCAGCTGCCCCGCTTCTGGATGGCAGATTGCTGGACGCACTTGGTACTACAAAAACAGCCTGACTTGGCAGTGGTGCCACCTTGGGTCTGGGAACCATCATGCCTATCGTGGATTTTCAGGGGCCAGCCGGCCGCTCTCAGCCATATGCCCCCAAACACAAACCATGGCCCTTTTCTCTGGCAAACAAAACTCAACTGCCCCTATTCTGGATGGCACATTGCAGGAGGAACATGGTACTGTCAAACAAGCTCGACTTGGCACTGATGCCTCTTTGGGTCTGGAAAACATCCTGCGAATCGTGGATTTTAAGGCGCCAGGCAGCCACTCCCTGCCTTAGGCCCCCAAACAAAAACAACGGCCCTTTTCCCTGGCAAACAAAACTCACCTGCCCCTCTTCTGCATGGCAGATTGCAGAAGCGACTTGACACTGTCGAAACAGCCCGACTTGGCAGTGGTGCCACCTTGGGCATAGCAACCATCCTGCGTATCGTGGATTTTCAGGAGCCAGCTGGCCACTCCCAGCCACAGCCCCCCAAACACAAACCACGGCCCTTTTCCCTGGCAAACAAAACTCTCCACCCCCGCTTCTGGACGGCAGATTGCAGGAGCCACTTGGTACTATCAAACCAGCCCGACTTGGCGCTGTGTTGAAAACGAAGGGAAGCCAATCCACCTTGTCGTTGATCAGCATTGACTCCAATTTATTGATTAAATCAGCCACTTTATATAACAGTGGTAATTAACTTCATGCATATTGCAAAATCCAAGCTCACTAGAGGTTAACAGCGAAAACTCTAACCCCTCCTTTTGTTTTACCATACCCATGATTGTTTATTGAATACAGGGCCAGCGCTCCCACTGTGATATGAAAGCCAAGTATTGGAGAGTGTTTTTGTTACTTCTTTAGAAGTTCAGATTATGCCAAAATGATGCTAGCTGGGGACTTGCAAATAATGAATTATTTGCTCTAAGTAGGTCAAATGACATTAGCTTTCAAAAAGGAAAAGTAGTCTTATTCCACGTGCCAATTCTAAAGTAGATTAATAAGCCTTAAGCAGAAGATGGATGTGAAGAGGGATATGACATGAAAGGTTTAGCAACACTGCTGACAGCAAAAGGCTTACCTGCTGCAGATACAGGAGACAAAATACTATTTTGACACAAACATTGCTATTCAGACGACAGTAAAATTCTGAGTGCCAGCAAAATTTACTCAGTCATGACAGTAAAATTTGCTCACATCAAAATGTGCTAATCAATTCTTAGTGTAAATTAAGCACCTTAAGCAAAGGGTAGCTCAAGCGTAACTGGTATTTGATGGCAAAAAAGGCAACTTGGCCTGCGTTTCTCACTTCTACTCCATTCAAAAGCTTACTCTGTCTCAGATTCCTTCGGAGGCATACCAACGCAAGCCGCGAAACTGCACGAAAATGATGATTGAAAGAAAGATAGATTAGAAAAATGGAATAATGGTTCATGTTCTTTTCCTTCCAACTGCTTTGTTTGCCCTTTTAAATTTTTGAAGTCCTTTCTGGTGTCACCATGGTTGCACTGCAGCAAGTGTTCGGCTGTAAGCTGTCCATATTGCCAGCTTCTGGACTGCCTTCAGAAATTTCCCACTGGTTTTTTATAGAAATCACAAGCAGTAGAGATGACAAAGACTGCAGAAACCTTCTCATCTCCTTCTAGAGCAAGACCATGTCTTTCAGCCACTCTTAACTAGACAACTTTCATCAGTCATGAGGGAGTCTCATGTTCAAGAGCTAAGCAGTGACAGCTGTAAATGACAAAAAGCAGACTGAAATTCTCTTGGGACTCCAGCAGAGAGCAATGAAGGAGGTTGAATTCACCTTCTTGGGAAGTTCTAAAATGCACGTTAACTTGAGCACAGGAGCTAAGCCATCGTAACCTTTGTTGAGTATGTCTGCGTAGACAGAGTTTCCATCACTGCAGAAGCAATGTTATTTAACCCACGTTATCATCTCTAGCTGCTAAGCTGCACTTATTGCAAAGTATCTGCAACGTATTTTACAGGGTGGGCTTTTATGTGTAATCCCTGAGTAACAGTGCAAAGAGAAGTACTTGGGGTGTGGGGTGGGGGGGGAACCGCAACTCTTAGGTTTTTCAAATAATGGTTCCATTTGAAAGTCAAAAAGATGTCAAACCTTTCTTTCCTTCAAACCTTTCTTTCCTAGACGTATTACCAGCACAAACTGTCCCAGAATTTATGACCCGTAACTGTACCGTGGACGCTCTTTCTCTGGACTATTCCTTAAGAAACAAATTCCTCACTAGAAATAAAACAAAATTAGCCAAAGTATTGGCCTGGGTTAGTTCCAAGGCTCTGTACTAAAGGCCAAACACGTGTAATAATAGTAACGAGTGGACTAAAAGTTAAATCAATAGAGCATTACTCAGTTCAAAGACATCTTGTGTCCTAATGTTCTCACAGAAGACTGTGAGAAAAACCTGTCTATTTCTGTGGGTTTCTTTTATCCATTTAGCTGTACCTTCTACTTCTCTCCACTGTCTGAGAACATTGATGATAAGGTTGGATGACCTCATGTCAACTTGTAGAAGTAAAGAAAGAGAAGCCAGTAAAGAAAGGCAAATTTGTTATTGCAGGTGGAAAGAGGGAGGCCAACAAAAGAAAACAAAAGAACAGTAATAATGAAATGCTCCCCTGTCTTCTGTGAAAAGTAAAGGCACAGACAAGAAAGAACAAGTGCAAACTTCTCACTAGAGAAACGCGCTTGATCTGACTCAAGTATTTTGCGGTACATTTCTTGCTGTTTCTCATGCCAAACATATTAACCATTGAAGGTGTCACTTTCCTCTTTCTGGAATACAGCTAGGAAGATGGCTGTGTCATTGCTGACAAGCTGCTATTCTCAGAGGTGTCCAGCTGAAAGTCCTAGATCAATTGATTTGCTCTGTCACTTTGATATGGCATGACTTACAGTTTCAGCACCTGAACTTGCCAGCCCTACAATTCTTTGCCCCTTGAATGCTTAGATAGGCTCCTTGGCAACTGGCATTTGTAAGGACATGAAACTATGCAGAATTTGCACCGTGAGATGATGCCAAATGAGTCACGCCAGCGGATTAACTAGGGCATGCAAGGCAGAGAGAGGGAAATGAGAGCACAAGAAGAGAGTACACAGGAAGAGAGTACAATCTCCTTTTTTCTGAAACACTGTAGAGATCAAACTGAACACAAATCCTCCTAGGGGTAGTTCTTGCAAAAGACTAAGAGTTCTTTTTGTGTTCACAGGCCTGGAATATTTAGCTTTGGATCACGACAAAATGCAGATGACAAAACGAGGTCTTGAAGTCACATCCAGTATGAAGCGGTATGAAAGAGGAAAGCAGCTGAGAGCGTCAACCCTGCTAAGTAGTCTCAGTATTCTTCTTGACATTAGCAGAAATTTGAAATGAGTCTCTGAAAATGACAAAGGAGGCAGAAGAAAAGGGAGCGATGACTCCTCTGGCATAGTGTTTCCTAACAGGGATCTTCAAAGTGGAAAGGTTGTATCATACTTTCAACTGAAGGAAGGTATGAAAACAACAGGAAAAAAATGGCATCAAATACTCTGGGCAGTGTACTTCTAGACAGAAAGGCCACTGATGGAAAACCAACTCAACTGGCACCAATGCAGCAGCATTGTACTAAAGCCAGAAATGTCCAGCACTTCGCTCTCTGCCATTCCATTCAGATGCACACAGCAGCTCTGCAACATTCCTACTGATCATCTCCTTGGCAAACTGGGAGTGAGGGTTCGTGGTGATGCAGAGTCCCCAGGCAGATGCAAAGGAGAGCTGCTTTCTTACAAAAACCAGGCTTTTGAAACACTCAGGCTGCAGGGGACGGGACAGGTATAAGTCCAATGGTGTCAGGAACCCACGCCTTAAAAAAGGAACCCACTAGGCCGCGGCAAAATATCCAAATATGGATAACATGGTAACCAGACCAGTGAAGAGATTTTTGCTTTTATTTCCAGCACATCAGTCTCAAAATACAAAATGGAGACATGACAGCTCACTGATCCACACCAAAAAATGTCTCCTTCAACAGGGCTCATACAGCAATACATAAAATCATCTCAGACTAGAATTCAGCCAATCAGACACAGAAAACACATCTTGACAAGCATTCTATCCAATCTTATAAAACATAGGTAATCGTAGCTAAAACAAAGACTAGTTGATAAGAGACAAAGAACAGAGTTCTATTCATGCTAGCCTTCTAAAGATATACATTAAATAACCTTGTTGCCATCCTAAAGCCAATTCTACAGAAGCCTATTGTTATTTGTCACGTCTACCGCTTGGGAAACTTTTCTGCTTGCATGGAAAACTTTTTCTGCTTGCATGGGAAACTTTTCTGCAATGCTAACAAAACTCCAGTCTAAGGCCTACATACTTCTTTTTAACCATTTCTTAAAAATCCTCTAACCTTATGGATTCCAACATTTCCCCCTCTCTGTTTGACGCAGAAGCTTTCATTTTCTTGTCGCTTGCTATTTACATTTCATAGCTCTATTGCAAATTTTCTGCTTATTATCTGCTGAAGACCTATTTTCACTAAACTGAAGCATTGCTATATTACGGCACAGCAACTTAATGCTGTGAAGACCCAATCCCTGAAAGAGAGATATGAATCACGTTTGGCAACAGTCACAAGGCATCGTTCAAAAAACTCTGGTCGATTCCAAGGCCTTAATTCAATACCTTCGTTCATGTCAATATCCTCATCTACTGCTTCCGTGAGATTTTGTACACTCTCTGTGCTTCTACTTCCTAATTCTCCTGCTTGAATGACAAAAACTTCTCGGACTGTTTTGTTCATCATTCGCCGAACACAACAGAGTATACAAGGTACCACTATCAATATCAGTATTAGAACACCTAATATGTAAAGACCTATCTTGCAAAGTTGCCGTAGCCAAGGTGCAAAACTCCAATTTTGAAACAAATCATCCAACCAGGAACCTCCATCTTTTTTAATTTGGGCTGTCAGATCCTTTAATTTTTGAATGCTTTTGTGAATGGATTCAGAATGATCAGACAAATTCATACAACACAATCCTTCAAATTCCTAACAACCATGTCCTTATGCCAGTAAAAGAAAATCAATGGCTGCTCTGTTTTGAAGAGTAGCATGTCTAATACTATCAACATCGGTCAACATATCACTGATTGCGGAGGATGTGGCATTAGCTTGTTTGCTCAGCCAACATCCAACTCGATCTAATTGTCTCAATGCCACAGCTGAAGCCAATTGGGGTAGAAATATACCTGCTGAAACCCTTCTGGCG
Organism: Melospiza georgiana; assembly: GCF_028018845.1. NCBI lineage: Eukaryota > Metazoa > Chordata > Aves > Passeriformes > Passerellidae > Melospiza > Melospiza georgiana. Next base: position 27,314,875 of record NC_080464.1, on the reverse strand, counting down.
GCATTCCAAGGCATAAAATCACTCTGACAGTTCTCATCATAATGAGGAACAGCTCTTGTTTTCCTTTGTTTCTTTTTCATCACTGCTTTGGCAGTGGGGGCAATTATGGTAAGCATACCAATGCTGCAAGGGCCACCTTCAAGGTGGGCTGGAATGCCTTGCCAACCTCTGTCTCCGCAAATGATCCAATACCCTTTTGGCAATTGCCGTGGATATTGGTCCGTCTCCAGAAACACATCCCAACTGTTTGAAACATTTGCTGCCCTGAGAAGTTTGTTGGACCAAATGTTCCAATTGAAGGAAGGACTGTTTCCATTGTCAATTCCACCTGGTTTACCATTGGATTCTTTTCTGACCAAAGGAAACTCTTTCACTGGCACACCAACCAAACAGGTTGAGAAAGGCTTTTCTGGTTCCGAATTAGACAGACATATAGTATCCGATCCGGCAGCCTTGGCTAAGGTCACCCAAACATTCCTCTTCGGTTGATCCACAGGCAAATCTGCACGACAAAAAACAATTAAAATCAAGCAAAACAAGTATACCATTTGATTCTGCCCCATCTCTTTCAAGAACTAAGTTTTGGCAGAATTCTTTCTAAACAAAAACAAGAACCTAAATTTTCAGCCAAAAATTAGCTTTGTTAAACAAACATTCAGCATTCAATTCGTATACTCATAAATAACATTGGCACAAAATCAGAGTTGATGGGTTCCACCGATGCACAAAGAACGTCAGGCACAAGAGGCGTCAGGCGAGACCCGGGATCCTTCCATTCAGTCCACGTCTGCGTACTTGCTTCCTCAGTTCTAGGCTCGACAACAGGTTCTGAAGTGCGATACGGTTTGACGTTTTTGGCAGGAACCCACTTAATTCTTCCAGCACCTGTGGAAATAGAAGCATACCCTTTGCCCCACGTTATTAATTGAAACGGACCTTCCATCTGTCCAGAGTCAGGGTTTCTAATTAGAAGAGGAGGATGTTCTTTCAGTTTTGCCTGTGTGCTATTTGAAAAGTGTCTAAAGATTGGTGGATCTGGTTCTGTACTTGAACTATTTAGACAATTAAAACCATACAAAGCCTTACTCAGTCTCATCTGTGGGGTGATTTCCGTTCCCCCTCTCTGTTGATCTAATATGCGTTTTAAGGTTTGATGTGTTCTTTCAATGATTGCTTAGCTTGTGTGATGGTGGGGAATACCAAAAATGTGTCAAACACCCCATTCATTTAAAAATGTGGCCAATTTTTGAGATATGTATGCAGGACCATTGTCAGTTTTTACTTCTTGGGGTATACCCAATGAAGCAAAAGCTTGCAGGAAATGATGACAGGCATGGCTGCCAGTTTCACCTGTGTGAAGGGAAGCAAAAACTGCACCAGAGAACGTGTCTATGGAAACATGAATATTTTTAAATTTACCAAAAGAAGGCTATTTAGTAACATCTGTTTGCCACAACTGTAGGCTTTGTAAGCCTCGGGGGTTGATTGTTCCTGTAGAAACAGGAGGCTGTACCAATTGACAGTCAGGGCAAGTACGAATCATAGCTTTAGCTTGACTTTTAGTGATTTGGAACATTTGCATGAGTGCTTGTGCATTTTGGTGGAAAAAGGCATGACTCAATTTTGCTTGTTCAAAACTATTTGGCAATGTGTTAGAAATGACCATTGTCAGCTTGTCCGCTCTTGCATTTCCTTCCACTAAAAATCCAGGAAGTGAAGAATGCGCCCTAATGTGAGAAACAAAATATGGATTAGTTCTATATTGCAAAGTTATAAAAAGACATGAAAGCCAACGATGTAAAGTTTCATTACTAACATCCTTTAAAATGGAACCTTCTATTCTCCTGACTACATTAGCAACATAAGCAGAATCTGTGACCAAATTAAAAGGCTGAGGAAACAGCTGAAAAGCTCAAACTACTGCAGCAGGCTCAACAATTTGAGGGGATCCCTCTACTGTTTGAATATCAGATTCCCAAACATCAGTCTTTTGATTAAACCAAGTCACAACGGACTTGTGGCTTTTACCAGAGCCATCAGTGAAGAGAGTCACAGCATGTAAAGGTTCTTCACTAAATTTAGGTTTTTCTCTGAAACTCAATTTTGCTTGCAGTAGTTTGTGAGCTGGATAGTGTATGGAACAAACACCTGGAAAACCTAAGAATGCATATTGTAAATCATCAGAATTTTGCATTGCCCAATTGAAATAATCATTTTTCAATGGCAAATAGATAACTGAACATTCTTGACCTGCCAAAGTTAACAATCTGGTCCTAGCCTTAATTATAATGTATGCGATCATTTCTAAAACTGAGCAAATGGTCTTTGAAAACCTGTAGGGAGGAAAAACCCATTCCATTATTAACAAAGGATCTTGTTCTGTGGCATCCCACTGGAAAATGAGACCACAAAGCTGCATCTTCTCTCCTAAGATTGCAAGAAAGAAAGGATTTTCAGGAACGCAGCGATGAGCTTGTCTTTTTTGAAGAGCTTCTGTGACTTTGTCGAGAGCAGCACGAGCTTCAGGGGTTAAAGTTCTTGGCGAAGTGATGTCGCAACTTCCTCTCAGCAAATCGAAGAGCAGACTCAGTTCATCATTGGTGATACCCAGCATCGGTCTGACCCAGTTGATTTCTCCTAGAAGTTGTTGTAACTCTTGTAGGTTGTTGACTCTGGTTCGGATATGAATTTTCTGTGGTGTTCTTGTCGTCTCAGTCATCTTCCATCCCAGGTACTTCTAAGGTGAAACTTCTTGAATTTTCGTTGCAGAGATTTCAAGTCCAGCTTTTTGAATTTCAGCAACAACACAGTCGCCAGTTTCTTCCATCTCTTCCTTTCAAAGGACTCCACCCTTAAAGCCAATTTTTCTTTCTCTGTATCTATAGATTGACAAACACCAGAACAACCATGGTTTTGCTTAACTGAAAAAGAGTTCCCCGGAACCACAATTTCCCGAGTGGAAGCAGCCACCTCAGCCTCCACCCCAGGCCCAACAGAATCCAATTCAGGTTTCAGTGTCCCTGCACAAACAATTTTAGGAAGTACAGTCACTTTTTCATTTCCATCTTTTACACACTTTGTTCCATCCCCCTTACAAGAGTCACATATTTTTACATTAACAGAACAACGCGAAGAAAAGTCCGAAAGAGTCTCATTTTTTCCCAGAGAGAGAGAAGAAAGATTTTGTTCAACAGAGTTCAAAGCAATACTTTCAGCATTTGCAACAACACTTGTAACATTCTCCGATACTCACACAGTCTCCGATTTACTGGAATTTAATGAGACAGAACCAGAAGCTTTGTTTTCTGAGTCCAAGTTGATCTTATTATTATCAGTTTGTTTAAAACAGCGCTCCAACAGCGCTCTACAAACCTGCATAAGTTCTCTTAAGCTTTCATCTTTTTTGAGAGAGACTAGATTATAGATTCTCCAGTTTATCTGATCCCAAAAATGAAAAGTAAAAGCAGACTGCAGATTTAAATCTTGCGTATTCGCTTTAACCCAGATAAGTAAGATTTTAAGCTCAGTTTTTGAAATTTCAGAGTGACCTTTTTCTTGTAACATTGTCTCTCATTGATGAAAAACATCCCATTCAACTTTTGATAAATTCGTTCCCCTTTTTGTGTTCTTTTAATAATTTTCTTTTTCTCTATTTTTTCTTCCCAACGTCACCCAAGCGCTCTCCCGAGATAAGTTACTTACAATTTTCTTGGCTTCGGCGGGAGAGATGATACAGTGTCCTCCTTGTTAACACTTGGGTCTCCGCGGCTGGTACTTCCACGATTTTTCTTTGTTTTTCTTCTATTCTACGTCCTCACACGGGGCAGCAATATGCGGGGGACGGGACAGGTATAAGTCCAATGGTGTCAGGAACCCACGCCTTAAAAAAGGAACCCACTAGGCCGCGGCAAAATATCCAAATATGGATAACATGGTAACCAGACCAGTGAAGAGATTTTTGCTTTTATTTCCAGCACATCACTCTCAAAATACAAAATGGAGACATGACAGCTCACTGATCCACACCAAAAAATGTCTCCTTCAACAGGGCTCATACAGCAATACATAAAATCATCTCAGACTAGAATTCAGCCAATCAGACACAGAAAATACATCTTGACAAGCATTCTATCCAATCTTATAAAACATACGTAATCGTAGCTAAAAGACTAGTTGATAAGAGACAAAGAACAGAGTTCTATTCATGCTAACCTTCTAAAGATATACATTAAATAACCTTGTTGCCATTTGTCACGTCTACTGCTTGGGAAAATTTCTGCTTGCACGGAAAACTTTTCTGCTTGCATGCAAAACTTTTCTGCAATGCTCACAAAACTCCAGTCTAAGGCCTACATACTTCTTTTTAACCATTTCCTAAAAATCCTCTAACCTTATGGATTCCAACATCAGGCCTTTATCAGTTCCATAGCTTTAAGCCATAACAAACACAATTCAACCAACCACCATGCACCACGCTGTGAACACACGACGGTTCTAGAACTTGTTGATTTACCTCTAATTCAGCTGCCTCACCTCCCACAGTCCTTTTCTACTTAGCCAAAGTAATGGGCCTCAGCCCAAGGCCTTCCTTTTGTAAGCTTCTAGCTATATGCGCAGCAAACCACTACTTTCTTCTGTGCCAAGACTTTAGGTAGACGATTTGCATCTGCCCTTCCAGTGAAACCTAATGGGGAGAGAAAAGCCTCTCAGAGATGTTCAGTCATTCCATTTTCTAGACAGGCAAAATCCAAAGAAAAGCAAGCTATGGGATTGTGTACTTGCTCTTACAAAACACCTGCTGCCCTCTGACAATCAACTAGCAGAAAACCAGCCAAACTGAGACTTGAGGCAAACAACCCTTGGAAGGGAATAATGATGTGATCAATCAAGACAACACTTTTCCAGGCTACCGAGATATTGGAAATGTCAGCAAAGGCTTGAGAGCAAAGGCTGAACAAATGGGGAAAGGGTAAAAGAATCCCAAGAAAAACATGACCAAAGGTTAAAACAATTCCAAGAAAAACATAGGCAAGTAACCTGTTGAAGCCTTCAGGAAATCAGTGGCCGCTGATTTACATAGGCCATTCAAGTTAATTGATCCCTGCACATTCCACTCCTTTTTCATAGGGTGAATTGAGACCATGGAATCACAATTCCTTGGATTCTGTTCTTAACTTTAGGAGAGAAGTACAGCAGCTGAAGTACCTGTTACTGATGTGATACCCAGAAACACAGAGTTCACACATTTCATTCTCGGCCAATCACAACAAGCAAGACTAAGAGGATACGGCTGGCTAATTTTCATGACATTTTTCTTGTTTGACAGCCTGCTCTGATTGCAGTGAAAATTTTTCATTAGCTTCTCTCTAAAAGGAGAAAGTCCAGTTCACTGTCCTGCCCTACTGCTGCAAGTACACCATTTGGTTTGTCGAGCCAAAAATTTGAATTGGAAGGTACGGAGATAAGAGCCGCTCCAGGGCGTCTTTCGGCAGAAGCCACGCTAAGGAGAGCACTGTGAGCAGCACAATCGTCTTTGCGCGAAGAAGCCGCTTCTTCGGCTCCGGGAGCCGGAGAGAGCGGCAGCTTCGGGAAGGTGAAGAAGCAAGCTGTACAACACTGGGATTGTGTGCGCACCTTGCCAACTGATACAAAACAGTACTTTTGCACTCTCCTGACTTTTCCAATCACATGAACATTCGATTAGAAGCTGTTTTGGACAACTTTTCTTTTCTTCCTGCCAAACACTTGGCAGACCTCCGTGCAACGTCTAGAACACGATGGGAGATGTTTTCTGTGCTGGCACAGTTTCTCCTTGCCAGATGTAGTGGAAAAGCTTTTTGCTAAGATGTAGACAAAAAGAGAATCTTAAGAGTGAATGTAAGCAAATGACAGCCATATTCAAAAAAGTCTATTAAGAGGACTCGCGATAGTACAAACTAGCCAGCCTCTTTTTTATCCCCAGGAAGTTGATGACGCAGCTCTTCCTGGAACACCTTGTCAGGCACATGAAAGACGACCAAGTAATGTAGTTAGCATGATTTTTCAGGGGAATTTCATGCTGAACATCACTTTAAACTCCTCTGATGAATCAACTTGACTGGTAGATGAAGGGAATATTATCTGCCTGGGCTTCAGGGAGGTTTTTGACATATCTCTACTTGGCAGCACACATACATATGGAAGCAATAGTGCAAAGGGGAGGGAATCAGTGTCTTTTCAGTGATGCTGAGGGAAAAGACAAGAGGCAGTGGGCACACACTGAAATACAGGAGATTGCCTTTGAACATCAGTAAATGTTTCTTTACTGTGAGGGTGACTGAACCACGGCACAGACTGCCCAGAAAGATTGTGGAGCCTGGATCTTTGAAGACATTAAAAGTACACCCAGATAGAATCCTGGGAAGAGGCTCTAGGTATCCTGGTTTAGGCAGGGGGGTTGGGCCTGGTTAGCCCCACCAACCCCTTCCACTCTCTTTCATTCCGTGCTAGTGAATTCTCTTCAAGATGCATTTCAAGCACTGGCATGACAAAGTTCTGTGCAGACAGAGATCCAAATGGACATGGCATCTAAGTTCCTTAAGCAGTGTTCAAGAAGAATGTAAAACTCTGGCACAAGTGTCTCTTCCCTAACTGAATCCCTTTCATGGGAAAATTCCCAACTCTAGAAAGATCTTCTGATACGCATGCTTAAGACTGACGCTGGCTGAGCAAATTTCTCCCTATGTGTATCTAAGACCAGTTAGGATCTTCACCCAAAGTGCTGTCAACATAGTCACAGAATGCCTATTGTTAAGAAGTGACAACTTCCATCAGAATGGCAACTATTGGTCCACAAAATGGATTAATGGATGGGAATTATCTACGTGGGGTTAAAAACAAAAATAAAGAGTTGGTCTTTATTTATCAATTTCATTGCAATATTGATAAGGGAAGAAAAAGATCTAAGTCCTTGAATTTCTGAACTCAAGGAAAGATTTTAAAAATTCCTTGTAAAAATGTATGATCACAATCAGACTATTGAAACCATTTTAGTTGGGAACAAAGTTCCAAAATTGTCTAGATAGTGGCAAAGAAGCCAAGAAAATAGGAAAGAAACAAAAAGAGAGCAAAAGAGTCAGCTTCAGTGTACAAGCTCGTTCTAGAAGTAGTCTGCTGGGAAAAGGAACCCCCAGCTGAATTTCCAATGTATTCCTGCGCTTGATTCAGTCACTGGTCAATGTAAAAACCAATCCTTTTGTACAACTTCTTCCAGCAACAAAAACTCCAACAGGTTGACACTACCATCATGCCTGTTCCAGACATATTTAAAAGAGAAATGATGATTTTCTTGAAAACCTACTTGCATAAAAGTTGCAAGATGGTGGAGGGATTCCCACATCCTCCTTCCTCCATCTGGCTTGAAAGTATATTTGATAAAATATGCAACAAAGCACATGATTTATAAGGGAGAGTCAAATGGATGATTTGGGAATTGATCTCTTGTTGATAGTAAACTTCATATCCACTCGGTGTGAGCTTTTTAAAACAAAATGTGGAGCTGAGGCATGAATCTGCCACAACAATTGTAAAGCAAACATACACACTCCCCTTCACATGCCCCCCCTTCCACACACACCTAGGCACACACAGAGATCAGCATAGCAGATCATGAACACCTTGGAAAAGACTGAAATGCTAAATGCCTCTCTTGATGGGCAAAAGAGCTGGTGCAGTAATTCAAATGCCTGGTACAAAAATTCTGTTTAATATTTAGCTCCTATTTAAAACACAGCTTTTCATTTCATTCTATTTACAGAATATTTTCATTTCATTTGTTTCTTTAAAATTACTTAGTTCTCACCTGTTGTATGTCTAGGAATATTTTCTTCCAAAAATAGAAAAAAATAGATGATATCTTTTCAGCAGAAAACATTGGTTGATGCAATTTTAAACCATCATGATATGGAAGAATTCTTCTGTCCCTCTCGAAGGTGGAAGAAGCATTTGGATCACAGATCATCTACAATGAAATACTTGACATGTTTAAGATGCTTTCCATCAATTTTGATCGTCAATTGCTTATTCGTTGTAAACAGTAATTTTTCAGTGAAGGGAAAGTGTGTGTGGTATATCTACATGATGTGTTCAAAGCCAGTTCCTACTAATGGCCAGGCTGAATTCCAGTAAATAATGTCCCGAATGATATTTTGCCGCCTTCTTTGGCACTTCATGAAATCTTACCCCGATGAAGTGCTGAAACACAGAGATTTTCTCTTAGAGAGTGTCTCATGTTGTAACCCATCCCATGGATTTTATGCTGTAATTCTTATCTCTTTTAAAATTTACTATCTTCTGTACAGTTTTCATGAAACTTTCTGTTACAGTAGTGAATAGCACAGATAAATGTCATTTTGTACAACTTTGAATTTACCCAAGAGCTGAGAGAAAACTTGCTCCTATACTTCAATCCGAGTTTCTTCTACAGTCCAACTTTGTTTCTCTACCATCAAGCTTCTCCTTTGTTGCTGCTCCAAGCCCCGTCCAAGGTGACCTTGAATACTTTCAGGGATGGGACACCCACAACTTCTCTGGGCAACCTGTTCCAGTGTTCCAGCACTCCCACAGTCAAAAAGGCCTTCCTTTCATCTAATATGTGTAGGAAATCATAAATCTAGGCATAGAAACTTGGAGTGCAAATTTGAAATTCTTTGGATTTGAAGCACATTTTATATGAATACTGACTTACAGATGACTAAAAGATGTTGATGGGCATTTGAGCTGACAAGTTTTGAAAAAGTGCACGGAAATTAAAATTGAAACCACTAAAATTAAAAACTCCTTGCCATTTTCTTTTTCCTCTCCTATTCAAAATTGCATATGTCAGATATCAGTGCTTCATGCAAACCTCTCAGATGCTCTCAGAGAAAAAGCTTTTCTTTCAGACTAAGTTGCGGTTGACGTAGAACACTAGCAGGAGTGAAAGTTTTTCTGGGCATCGGGGCAGCACCTACTCCTTGGATTTGTGTGCAGAATGCATTTTATCCAAACTGGAAAATAGATCCCAGCTCTGTTCTATTCATCATTCTTACTGCATCAGGCCTGAAGATTCTGTGAAAAGTAGCCTGTGGACCTTGAAGATAGCGCATGTGAAACAGATGAGAGGTGATGGAGAAGTTGAGGGAGAGAAGAAAGAGCATATGGCTGAAACCAGAAAGTATTTCTTCACGTGATCATGGCAGATTGCAGGAGCCACTTGGTGCTATCAAACCAGCCCGACTTGGCACTGGTGCCAGCTTGGGTCTGGGAGCCATCCTGCATATCGTGGATTTTAAGGAGCCATCCGGCCACTCCCAGCCACACACCCCCAAACACAAACCACAGCCCTTCTCTCGGGCAAACAAAACTCAGTTGCCCCGCTTCTGGATGGCAGATTGCAGGAGCCACTTGGTACTATCAAACCAGCCCGACTTGGCACTGGTGCCACCTTGGCTCTGGGAACCATCCTGCGTATCGTGGATTTTAAGGAGCCAGCCGGCTTCTCCCAGCCACAGGCCCCCAACAAAAACCACGGCCCTTTTTTCTGGCAAACAAAACTTAGCTGCCCTGCTTCTGGATGGCAGATTGCAGGAGCCACTTGGTACTATCAAACCAGCCCGACTTGGCACTGGTGCCACCTTGGGTCTGGGAACCATCCTGCGTATCGTGGATTCTAAGGAGCCAGCCGGCCACTCCCAGCCACGGGCCCCCAAACACAAACAACGGCGCTTTTCCCTGGAAAACAAAACTCAGCTGCCCCGCTTCTGGATGGCAGATTGCTGGACGCACTTGGTACTACAAAAACAGCCTGACTTGGCAGTGGTGCCACCTTGGGTCTGGGAACCATCATGCCTATCGTGGATTTTCAGGGGCCAGCCGGCCGCTCTCAGCCATATGCCCCCAAACACAAACCATGGCCCTTTTCTCTGGCAAACAAAACTCAACTGCCCCTATTCTGGATGGCACATTGCAGGAGGAACATGGTACTGTCAAACAAGCTCGACTTGGCACTGATGCCTCTTTGGGTCTGGAAAACATCCTGCGAATCGTGGATTTTAAGGCGCCAGGCAGCCACTCCCTGCCTTAGGCCCCCAAACAAAAACAACGGCCCTTTTCCCTGGCAAACAAAACTCACCTGCCCCTCTTCTGCATGGCAGATTGCAGAAGCGACTTGACACTGTCGAAACAGCCCGACTTGGCAGTGGTGCCACCTTGGGCATAGCAACCATCCTGCGTATCGTGGATTTTCAGGAGCCAGCTGGCCACTCCCAGCCACAGCCCCCCAAACACAAACCACGGCCCTTTTCCCTGGCAAACAAAACTCTCCACCCCCGCTTCTGGACGGCAGATTGCAGGAGCCACTTGGTACTATCAAACCAGCCCGACTTGGCGCTGTGTTGAAAACGAAGGGAAGCCAATCCACCTTGTCGTTGATCAGCATTGACTCCAATTTATTGATTAAATCAGCCACTTTATATAACAGTGGTAATTAACTTCATGCATATTGCAAAATCCAAGCTCACTAGAGGTTAACAGCGAAAACTCTAACCCCTCCTTTTGTTTTACCATACCCATGATTGTTTATTGAATACAGGGCCAGCGCTCCCACTGTGATATGAAAGCCAAGTATTGGAGAGTGTTTTTGTTACTTCTTTAGAAGTTCAGATTATGCCAAAATGATGCTAGCTGGGGACTTGCAAATAATGAATTATTTGCTCTAAGTAGGTCAAATGACATTAGCTTTCAAAAAGGAAAAGTAGTCTTATTCCACGTGCCAATTCTAAAGTAGATTAATAAGCCTTAAGCAGAAGATGGATGTGAAGAGGGATATGACATGAAAGGTTTAGCAACACTGCTGACAGCAAAAGGCTTACCTGCTGCAGATACAGGAGACAAAATACTATTTTGACACAAACATTGCTATTCAGACGACAGTAAAATTCTGAGTGCCAGCAAAATTTACTCAGTCATGACAGTAAAATTTGCTCACATCAAAATGTGCTAATCAATTCTTAGTGTAAATTAAGCACCTTAAGCAAAGGGTAGCTCAAGCGTAACTGGTATTTGATGGCAAAAAAGGCAACTTGGCCTGCGTTTCTCACTTCTACTCCATTCAAAAGCTTACTCTGTCTCAGATTCCTTCGGAGGCATACCAACGCAAGCCGCGAAACTGCACGAAAATGATGATTGAAAGAAAGATAGATTAGAAAAATGGAATAATGGTTCATGTTCTTTTCCTTCCAACTGCTTTGTTTGCCCTTTTAAATTTTTGAAGTCCTTTCTGGTGTCACCATGGTTGCACTGCAGCAAGTGTTCGGCTGTAAGCTGTCCATATTGCCAGCTTCTGGACTGCCTTCAGAAATTTCCCACTGGTTTTTTATAGAAATCACAAGCAGTAGAGATGACAAAGACTGCAGAAACCTTCTCATCTCCTTCTAGAGCAAGACCATGTCTTTCAGCCACTCTTAACTAGACAACTTTCATCAGTCATGAGGGAGTCTCATGTTCAAGAGCTAAGCAGTGACAGCTGTAAATGACAAAAAGCAGACTGAAATTCTCTTGGGACTCCAGCAGAGAGCAATGAAGGAGGTTGAATTCACCTTCTTGGGAAGTTCTAAAATGCACGTTAACTTGAGCACAGGAGCTAAGCCATCGTAACCTTTGTTGAGTATGTCTGCGTAGACAGAGTTTCCATCACTGCAGAAGCAATGTTATTTAACCCACGTTATCATCTCTAGCTGCTAAGCTGCACTTATTGCAAAGTATCTGCAACGTATTTTACAGGGTGGGCTTTTATGTGTAATCCCTGAGTAACAGTGCAAAGAGAAGTACTTGGGGTGTGGGGTGGGGGGGGAACCGCAACTCTTAGGTTTTTCAAATAATGGTTCCATTTGAAAGTCAAAAAGATGTCAAACCTTTCTTTCCTTCAAACCTTTCTTTCCTAGACGTATTACCAGCACAAACTGTCCCAGAATTTATGACCCGTAACTGTACCGTGGACGCTCTTTCTCTGGACTATTCCTTAAGAAACAAATTCCTCACTAGAAATAAAACAAAATTAGCCAAAGTATTGGCCTGGGTTAGTTCCAAGGCTCTGTACTAAAGGCCAAACACGTGTAATAATAGTAACGAGTGGACTAAAAGTTAAATCAATAGAGCATTACTCAGTTCAAAGACATCTTGTGTCCTAATGTTCTCACAGAAGACTGTGAGAAAAACCTGTCTATTTCTGTGGGTTTCTTTTATCCATTTAGCTGTACCTTCTACTTCTCTCCACTGTCTGAGAACATTGATGATAAGGTTGGATGACCTCATGTCAACTTGTAGAAGTAAAGAAAGAGAAGCCAGTAAAGAAAGGCAAATTTGTTATTGCAGGTGGAAAGAGGGAGGCCAACAAAAGAAAACAAAAGAACAGTAATAATGAAATGCTCCCCTGTCTTCTGTGAAAAGTAAAGGCACAGACAAGAAAGAACAAGTGCAAACTTCTCACTAGAGAAACGCGCTTGATCTGACTCAAGTATTTTGCGGTACATTTCTTGCTGTTTCTCATGCCAAACATATTAACCATTGAAGGTGTCACTTTCCTCTTTCTGGAATACAGCTAGGAAGATGGCTGTGTCATTGCTGACAAGCTGCTATTCTCAGAGGTGTCCAGCTGAAAGTCCTAGATCAATTGATTTGCTCTGTCACTTTGATATGGCATGACTTACAGTTTCAGCACCTGAACTTGCCAGCCCTACAATTCTTTGCCCCTTGAATGCTTAGATAGGCTCCTTGGCAACTGGCATTTGTAAGGACATGAAACTATGCAGAATTTGCACCGTGAGATGATGCCAAATGAGTCACGCCAGCGGATTAACTAGGGCATGCAAGGCAGAGAGAGGGAAATGAGAGCACAAGAAGAGAGTACACAGGAAGAGAGTACAATCTCCTTTTTTCTGAAACACTGTAGAGATCAAACTGAACACAAATCCTCCTAGGGGTAGTTCTTGCAAAAGACTAAGAGTTCTTTTTGTGTTCACAGGCCTGGAATATTTAGCTTTGGATCACGACAAAATGCAGATGACAAAACGAGGTCTTGAAGTCACATCCAGTATGAAGCGGTATGAAAGAGGAAAGCAGCTGAGAGCGTCAACCCTGCTAAGTAGTCTCAGTATTCTTCTTGACATTAGCAGAAATTTGAAATGAGTCTCTGAAAATGACAAAGGAGGCAGAAGAAAAGGGAGCGATGACTCCTCTGGCATAGTGTTTCCTAACAGGGATCTTCAAAGTGGAAAGGTTGTATCATACTTTCAACTGAAGGAAGGTATGAAAACAACAGGAAAAAAATGGCATCAAATACTCTGGGCAGTGTACTTCTAGACAGAAAGGCCACTGATGGAAAACCAACTCAACTGGCACCAATGCAGCAGCATTGTACTAAAGCCAGAAATGTCCAGCACTTCGCTCTCTGCCATTCCATTCAGATGCACACAGCAGCTCTGCAACATTCCTACTGATCATCTCCTTGGCAAACTGGGAGTGAGGGTTCGTGGTGATGCAGAGTCCCCAGGCAGATGCAAAGGAGAGCTGCTTTCTTACAAAAACCAGGCTTTTGAAACACTCAGGCTGCAGGGGACGGGACAGGTATAAGTCCAATGGTGTCAGGAACCCACGCCTTAAAAAAGGAACCCACTAGGCCGCGGCAAAATATCCAAATATGGATAACATGGTAACCAGACCAGTGAAGAGATTTTTGCTTTTATTTCCAGCACATCAGTCTCAAAATACAAAATGGAGACATGACAGCTCACTGATCCACACCAAAAAATGTCTCCTTCAACAGGGCTCATACAGCAATACATAAAATCATCTCAGACTAGAATTCAGCCAATCAGACACAGAAAACACATCTTGACAAGCATTCTATCCAATCTTATAAAACATAGGTAATCGTAGCTAAAACAAAGACTAGTTGATAAGAGACAAAGAACAGAGTTCTATTCATGCTAGCCTTCTAAAGATATACATTAAATAACCTTGTTGCCATCCTAAAGCCAATTCTACAGAAGCCTATTGTTATTTGTCACGTCTACCGCTTGGGAAACTTTTCTGCTTGCATGGAAAACTTTTTCTGCTTGCATGGGAAACTTTTCTGCAATGCTAACAAAACTCCAGTCTAAGGCCTACATACTTCTTTTTAACCATTTCTTAAAAATCCTCTAACCTTATGGATTCCAACATTTCCCCCTCTCTGTTTGACGCAGAAGCTTTCATTTTCTTGTCGCTTGCTATTTACATTTCATAGCTCTATTGCAAATTTTCTGCTTATTATCTGCTGAAGACCTATTTTCACTAAACTGAAGCATTGCTATATTACGGCACAGCAACTTAATGCTGTGAAGACCCAATCCCTGAAAGAGAGATATGAATCACGTTTGGCAACAGTCACAAGGCATCGTTCAAAAAACTCTGGTCGATTCCAAGGCCTTAATTCAATACCTTCGTTCATGTCAATATCCTCATCTACTGCTTCCGTGAGATTTTGTACACTCTCTGTGCTTCTACTTCCTAATTCTCCTGCTTGAATGACAAAAACTTCTCGGACTGTTTTGTTCATCATTCGCCGAACACAACAGAGTATACAAGGTACCACTATCAATATCAGTATTAGAACACCTAATATGTAAAGACCTATCTTGCAAAGTTGCCGTAGCCAAGGTGCAAAACTCCAATTTTGAAACAAATCATCCAACCAGGAACCTCCATCTTTTTTAATTTGGGCTGTCAGATCCTTTAATTTTTGAATGCTTTTGTGAATGGATTCAGAATGATCAGACAAATTCATACAACACAATCCTTCAAATTCCTAACAACCATGTCCTTATGCCAGTAAAAGAAAATCAATGGCTGCTCTGTTTTGAAGAGTAGCATGTCTAATACTATCAACATCGGTCAACATATCACTGATTGCGGAGGATGTGGCATTAGCTTGTTTGCTCAGCCAACATCCAACTCGATCTAATTGTCTCAATGCCACAGCTGAAGCCAATTGGGGTAGAAATATACCTGCTGAAACCCTTCTGGCGGCATTCCAAGGCATAAAATCACTCTGACAGTTCTCATCATAATGAGGAACAGCTCTTGTTTTCCTTTGTTTCTTTTTCATCACTGCTTTGGCAGTGGGGGCAATTATGGTAAGCATACCAATGCTGCAAGGGCCACCTTCAAGGTGGGCTGGAATGCCTTGCCAACCTCTGTCTCCGCAAATGATCCAATACCCTTTTGGCAATTGCCGTGGATATTGGTCCGTCTCCAGAAACACATCCCAACTGTTTGAAACATTTGCTGCCCTGAGAAGTTTGTTGGACCAAATGTTCCAATTGAAGGAAGGACTGTTTCCATTGTCAATTCCACCTGGTTTACCATTGGATTCTTTTCTGACCAAAGGAAACTCTTTCACTGGCACACCAACCAAACAGGTTGAGAAAGGCTTTTCTGGTTCCGAATTAGACAGACATATAGTATCCGATCCGGCAGCCTTGGCTAAGGTCACCCAAACATTCCTCTTCGGTTGATCCACAGGCAAATCTGCACGACAAAAAACAATTAAAATCAAGCAAAACAAGTATACCATTTGATTCTGCCCCATCTCTTTCAAGAACTAAGTTTTGGCAGAATTCTTTCTAAACAAAAACAAGAACCTAAATTTTCAGCCAAAAATTAGCTTTGTTAAACAAACATTCAGCATTCAATTCGTATACTCATAAATAACATTGGCACAAAATCAGAGTTGATGGGTTCCACCGATGCACAAAGAACGTCAGGCACAAGAGGCGTCAGGCGAGACCCGGGATCCTTCCATTCAGTCCACGTCTGCGTACTTGCTTCCTCAGTTCTAGGCTCGACAACAGGTTCTGAAGTGCGATACGGTTTGACGTTTTTGGCAGGAACCCACTTAATTCTTCCAGCACCTGTGGAAATAGAAGCATACCCTTTGCCCCACGTTATTAATTGAAACGGACCTTCCATCTGTCCAGAGTCAGGGTTTCTAATTAGAAGAGGAGGATGTTCTTTCAGTTTTGCCTGTGTGCTATTTGAAAAGTGTCTAAAGATTGGTGGATCTGGTTCTGTACTTGAACTATTTAGACAATTAAAACCATACAAAGCCTTACTCAGTCTCATCTGTGGGGTGATTTCCGTTCCCCCTCTCTGTTGATCTAATATGCGTTTTAAGGTTTGATGTGTTCTTTCAATGATTGCTTAGCTTGTGTGATGGTGGGGAATACCAAAAATGTGTCAAACACCCCATTCATTTAAAAATGTGGCCAATTTTTGAGATATGTATGCAGGACCATTGTCAGTTTTTACTTCTTGGGGTATACCCAATGAAGCAAAAGCTTGCAGGAAATGATGACAGGCATGGCTGCCAGTTTCACCTGTGTGAAGGGAAGCAAAAACTGCACCAGAGAACGTGTCTATGGAAACATGAATATTTTTAAATTTACCAAAAGAAGGCTATTTAGTAACATCTGTTTGCCACAACTGTAGGCTTTGTAAGCCTCGGGGGTTGATTGTTCCTGTAGAAACAGGAGGCTGTACCAATTGACAGTCAGGGCAAGTACGAATCATAGCTTTAGCTTGACTTTTAGTGATTTGGAACATTTGCATGAGTGCTTGTGCATTTTGGTGGAAAAAGGCATGACTCAATTTTGCTTGTTCAAAACTATTTGGCAATGTGTTAGAAATGACCATTGTCAGCTTGTCCGCTCTTGCATTTCCTTCCACTAAAAATCCAGGAAGTGAAGAATGCGCCCTAATGTGAGAAACAAAATATGGATTAGTTCTATATTGCAAAGTTATAAAAAGACATGAAAGCCAACGATGTAAAGTTTCATTACTAACATCCTTTAAAATGGAACCTTCTATTCTCCTGACTACATTAGCAACATAAGCAGAATCTGTGACCAAATTAAAAGGCTGAGGAAACAGCTGAAAAGCTCAAACTACTGCAGCAGGCTCAACAATTTGAGGGGATCCCTCTACTGTTTGAATATCAGATTCCCAAACATCAGTCTTTTGATTAAACCAAGTCACAACGGACTTGTGGCTTTTACCAGAGCCATCAGTGAAGAGAGTCACAGCATGTAAAGGTTCTTCACTAAATTTAGGTTTTTCTCTGAAACTCAATTTTGCTTGCAGTAGTTTGTGAGCTGGATAGTGTATGGAACAAACACCTGGAAAACCTAAGAATGCATATTGTAAATCATCAGAATTTTGCATTGCCCAATTGAAATAATCATTTTTCAATGGCAAATAGATAACTGAACATTCTTGACCTGCCAAAGTTAACAATCTGGTCCTAGCCTTAATTATAATGTATGCGATCATTTCTAAAACTGAGCAAATGGTCTTTGAAAACCTGTAGGGAGGAAAAACCCATTCCATTATTAACAAAGGATCTTGTTCTGTGGCATCCCACTGGAAAATGAGACCACAAAGCTGCATCTTCTCTCCTAAGATTGCAAGAAAGAAAGGATTTTCAGGAACGCAGCGATGAGCTTGTCTTTTTTGAAGAGCTTCTGTGACTTTGTCGAGAGCAGCACGAGCTTCAGGGGTTAAAGTTCTTGGCGAAGTGATGTCGCAACTTCCTCTCAGCAAATCGAAGAGCAGACTCAGTTCATCATTGGTGATACCCAGCATCGGTCTGACCCAGTTGATTTCTCCTAGAAGTTGTTGTAACTCTTGTAGGTTGTTGACTCTGGTTCGGATATGAATTTTCTGTGGTGTTCTTGTCGTCTCAGTCATCTTCCATCCCAGGTACTTCTAAGGTGAAACTTCTTGAATTTTCGTTGCAGAGATTTCAAGTCCAGCTTTTTGAATTTCAGCAACAACACAGTCGCCAGTTTCTTCCATCTCTTCCTTTCAAAGGACTCCACCCTTAAAGCCAATTTTTCTTTCTCTGTATCTATAGATTGACAAACACCAGAACAACCATGGTTTTGCTTAACTGAAAAAGAGTTCCCCGGAACCACAATTTCCCGAGTGGAAGCAGCCACCTCAGCCTCCACCCCAGGCCCAACAGAATCCAATTCAGGTTTCAGTGTCCCTGCACAAACAATTTTAGGAAGTACAGTCACTTTTTCATTTCCATCTTTTACACACTTTGTTCCATCCCCCTTACAAGAGTCACATATTTTTACATTAACAGAACAACGCGAAGAAAAGTCCGAAAGAGTCTCATTTTTTCCCAGAGAGAGAGAAGAAAGATTTTGTTCAACAGAGTTCAAAGCAATACTTTCAGCATTTGCAACAACACTTGTAACATTCTCCGATACTCACACAGTCTCCGATTTACTGGAATTTAATGAGACAGAACCAGAAGCTTTGTTTTCTGAGTCCAAGTTGATCTTATTATTATCAGTTTGTTTAAAACAGCGCTCCAACAGCGCTCTACAAACCTGCATAAGTTCTCTTAAGCTTTCATCTTTTTTGAGAGAGACTAGATTATAGATTCTCCAGTTTATCTGATCCCAAAAATGAAAAGTAAAAGCAGACTGCAGATTTAAATCTTGCGTATTCGCTTTAACCCAGATAAGTAAGATTTTAAGCTCAGTTTTTGAAATTTCAGAGTGACCTTTTTCTTGTAACATTGTCTCTCATTGATGAAAAACATCCCATTCAACTTTTGATAAATTCGTTCCCCTTTTTGTGTTCTTTTAATAATTTTCTTTTTCTCTATTTTTTCTTCCCAACGTCACCCAAGCGCTCTCCCGAGATAAGTTACTTACAATTTTCTTGGCTTCGGCGGGAGAGATGATACAGTGTCCTCCTTGTTAACACTTGGGTCTCCGCGGCTGGTACTTCCACGATTTTTCTTTGTTTTTCTTCTATTCTACGTCCTCACACGGGGCAGCAATATGCGGGGGACGGGACAGGTATAAGTCCAATGGTGTCAGGAACCCACGCCTTAAAAAAGGAACCCACTAGGCCGCGGCAAAATATCCAAATATGGATAACATGGTAACCAGACCAGTGAAGAGATTTTTGCTTTTATTTCCAGCACATCACTCTCAAAATACAAAATGGAGACATGACAGCTCACTGATCCACACCAAAAAATGTCTCCTTCAACAGGGCTCATACAGCAATACATAAAATCATCTCAGACTAGAATTCAGCCAATCAGACACAGAAAATACATCTTGACAAGCATTCTATCCAATCTTATAAAACATACGTAATCGTAGCTAAAAGACTAGTTGATAAGAGACAAAGAACAGAGTTCTATTCATGCTAACCTTCTAAAGATATACATTAAATAACCTTGTTGCCATTTGTCACGTCTACTGCTTGGGAAAATTTCTGCTTGCACGGAAAACTTTTCTGCTTGCATGCAAAACTTTTCTGCAATGCTCACAAAACTCCAGTCTAAGGCCTACATACTTCTTTTTAACCATTTCCTAAAAATCCTCTAACCTTATGGATTCCAACATCAGGCCTTTATCAGTTCCATAGCTTTAAGCCATAACAAACACAATTCAACCAACCACCATGCACCACGCTGTGAACACACGACGGTTCTAGAACTTGTTGATTTACCTCTAATTCAGCTGCCTCACCTCCCACAGTCCTTTTCTACTTAGCCAAAGTAATGGGCCTCAGCCCAAGGCCTTCCTTTTGTAAGCTTCTAGCTATATGCGCAGCAAACCACTACTTTCTTCTGTGCCAAGACTTTAGGTAGACGATTTGCATCTGCCCTTCCAGTGAAACCTAATGGGGAGAGAAAAGCCTCTCAGAGATGTTCAGTCATTCCATTTTCTAGACAGGCAAAATCCAAAGAAAAGCAAGCTATGGGATTGTGTACTTGCTCTTACAAAACACCTGCTGCCCTCTGACAATCAACTAGCAGAAAACCAGCCAAACTGAGACTTGAGGCAAACAACCCTTGGAAGGGAATAATGATGTGATCAATCAAGACAACACTTTTCCAGGCTACCGAGATATTGGAAATGTCAGCAAAGGCTTGAGAGCAAAGGCTGAACAAATGGGGAAAGGGTAAAAGAATCCCAAGAAAAACATGACCAAAGGTTAAAACAATTCCAAGAAAAACATAGGCAAGTAACCTGTTGAAGCCTTCAGGAAATCAGTGGCCGCTGATTTACATAGGCCATTCAAGTTAATTGATCCCTGCACATTCCACTCCTTTTTCATAGGGTGAATTGAGACCATGGAATCACAATTCCTTGGATTCTGTTCTTAACTTTAGGAGAGAAGTACAGCAGCTGAAGTACCTGTTACTGATGTGATACCCAGAAACACAGAGTTCACACATTTCATTCTCGGCCAATCACAACAAGCAAGACTAAGAGGATACGGCTGGCTAATTTTCATGACATTTTTCTTGTTTGACAGCCTGCTCTGATTGCAGTGAAAATTTTTCATTAGCTTCTCTCTAAAAGGAGAAAGTCCAGTTCACTGTCCTGCCCTACTGCTGCAAGTACACCATTTGGTTTGTCGAGCCAAAAATTTGAATTGGAAGGTACGGAGATAAGAGCCGCTCCAGGGCGTCTTTCGGCAGAAGCCACGCTAAGGAGAGCACTGTGAGCAGCACAATCGTCTTTGCGCGAAGAAGCCGCTTCTTCGGCTCCGGGAGTCGGGGAGAGCGGCAGCTTCGGCAAGGTAAGAAGCAAGCTGTACAACACTAGGATTGTGTGCGCAGATTGCCAACTGATAGAAAACAGTATCTTTGCACTCTCCTGACTTTTCCAATCACATGAACATTCGATTGGAAGCTGTTTTGGACAACTTTTCTTTTCTTCCTGCCAAACACTTGGCAGACCTCTCTGCAACATCTAGAACACGATGGGAGATGTTTTCTGAGCTGGCACAGTTTTTCCTAGCCAGACATAGTGGGAAATCTATTTGCTGTGATGTAGACTACAAAAGACGCTAAAGACGAAGGTAGGATGCTCTCCAGAGCTAAGAGCCGCTCCCGGGCGTCTTTCGGCAGAAGCCGCGCTAAGGAGAGCACTGAGAGCGGCACAATCGTCTTTGCGCGAAGAAGCCGCATCTTCGGCTCCGGGAGCCGGAGATAGCGGCAGCTTCGGGAAGGTGAAGAAGCAAGCTGTACAACACTGGGATTGTGTGCGCACCTTGCCAAGTATTAGAAAACAGTACTTTTGCACTCTCCTGACTTTTCCAGTCACATGAACATTCAATTGGAAGCTGTTTTGGACAACTTTTCTTTTCTTCCTGCCAAACACTTGGCAGACATCCGTGCAACGTCTAGAACACGATGGGAGATGTTTTCTGTGCTGGCACAGTTTTTCCTAGACAGACATAGTGGAAAAGCTTTTTGCCGAGATGTAGATGAGAAGAGGCGCTAAAGACGAAGGTAGGATGCTGTCCGGAGCTAGGAGCCGCTCCCGGGCGTCTTTGGGCAGAAGCCGCGCTAAGGAGAGCACTGTGAGTGGCACAATCGTCTTTGCGCGAAGAAGCCGCATCTTCGGCACCGGGAGCCGGGGAGAGCGGCAGCTTCGGGAAGGTGAAGAAGCAAGCCGTACAACACTGGGATTGTGTGCGCAACTTGCCAACTGATACAAAACAGTACTTTTGCACACTCCTGACTTTTCCAATCACATGAACATTCGATTAGAAGCTGTTTTGGACAACTTTTCTTTTCTTCCTGCCAAACACTTGGCAGACATCTCTGCAACTTCTAGAACACGATGGGAGATGTTTTCTGTGCTGGCACAGTTTCTCCTAGCCAGACATACTGGCAAAGCGTTTTGCTAAGATGTAGATTACAAAAGGCGCTAAAGACGAAGGTAGGATGCTGTCCGGAGCTAAGGGCCGCTCCCGGGCGTCTTTGGGCAGAAGCCGCGCTAAGGAGAGCACTGTGAGCGGCACAATCGTCTTTGCGCGAAGAAGCCGCTTCTTCGGCTCCGGGAGCCGGGGAGAGCGGCAGCTTCGGGAAGGTGAAGAAGCAAGCTGTACAACACTGGGATTGTGTGCGCAGCTTGCCAACTGATAGAAAACAGTACTTTTGCACTCTCCTGACTTTTCCAATCACATGAACATTCGATTGGAAGGTGTTTTGGACAACTTTTCTTCCTGCCAAACACTTGGCAGACATCTCTGCAACTTCTAGAACACGATGGGAGATGTTTTCTGTGCTGGCACAGTTTTTCCTTGCCAGACATAGTGGAAAAGCGTTTTCCTGAGATGTAGACTACAAAAGACGCTAAAGACGAAGGTAGGATGCTCTCCGGAGCTAAGAGCTGCTCCCGGGCGTCTTTGGGCAGAAGCCGTGCCAAGGAGAGCACTGTGAGCGGCACAATCGTCTTTGCGCAAAGAAGCCGCTTCTTCGGCTCCGGGAGCCGGAGAGAGCGGCAGCTTCGGGAAGGTGAAGAAGCAAGCTGTACAACACTGGGATTGTGTGCGCAGCTTGCCAACTGATAGAAAACAGTACTTTTGCACTCTCCTCACTTTTCCAATCACATGAACATTCGATTGGAAGCTGTTTTGGACAACTTTTCTTTTCTTCCTGCCAAACACTTGGCAGACATCTCTGCAACTTCTAGAACACGATGGGAGATGTTTTTTGTGCTGGCACAGTTTCTCCTTGCCAGATGTTGTGGAAAAGCTTTTTGCTGAGATGTAGATGAGAAGAGACGCTAAATACGAAGGTAGGATGCTCTCCAGAGCTAAGAGCCGCTCCCGGGCGTCTTTGGGCAGAAGCCGCAGTAAGGAGAGCACTGTGAGCGGCACAATCGTCTTTGCGCGAAGAAGCCGCTTATTTGACTCCGGGAGCCAGGGAGAGCGGCAGCTTCGGGAAGGTGAAGAAGCAAGCTGTACAACACTGGGATTGTGTGCGCACCTTGCCAACTGATAGAAAAAAGTACTTTTGCACTCTCCTGACTTTTCCAATCACATGAACATTCGATTGGAAGCTGTTTTGGACAACTTTTCTCTTCTTCCTGCCAAACACTTGGCAGACATCTCTGCAACTTCTAGAACACGATGGGAGATGTTTTCTGTGCTGGCACAGTTTCTCCAAGCCAGACATACTGGCAAAGCGTTTTGCTAAGATGTAGACTACAAAAGGCGCTAAAGACGAAGGTAGGACGCTCTCCGGAGCTAAGAGCCGCTCCCGGGCGTCTTTGGGAAGAAGCCGCGCTAAGGAGAGCACTGTGAGCGGCACAATCGTCTTTGCGCGAAGAAGCCGCTTCTTCGGCTCCGGGAGCCGGAGAGAGCGGCAGCTTCGGGAAGGTGAAGAAGCAAGCTGTACAACACTGGGATTGTGTACGCAGCTTGCCAACTGATAGAAAACAGTACTTTTGCACTCTCCTGAATTTTCCAATCACATGAACATTCGATTGGAAGCTGTTTTGGACAACTTTCCTTTTCTTCCTGCCAAACACTTGGCAGACATCTCTGCAACTTCTAGAACACAATGGGAGATGTTTTTTGTGCTGGCACAGTTTCTCCTTGCAAGATGTTGTGGAAAAGCTTTTTGCTGAGATGTAGATGAGAAGAGACGCTAATGACGAAGGTAGGATGCTCACCGGAGCTAAGAGCTGCTCCCGGGCGTATTTGGGCAGAAGCCGCAGTAAGGAGAGCACTGTGAACGGCACAATCGTCTTTGCGTGAAGAAGCCGCTTCTTCGACTTCAGGAGCCGGGGAGACCGGCAGCTTCGGGAAGGTGAAGAAGTAAGCTGTACAACACTGGGATTGTGTGCGCAGCTTGCCAACTGATAGAAAACAGTACTTTTGCACTCTCCTGACTTTTCCAATCACATGAACATACGATTGTAAGCTGTTTTGGACAACTTTTCTTTTCTTCCTGCCAAACACTTGGCAGACATCTCTGCAACTTCTAGAACACAATGGGAGATGTTTTCTGTGCTGGCACAGTTTTTCCTTGCCAGACATAGTGGGAAAGCTTTTTGCTGAGATGTAGATGAGAAGAGACGCTAAAGACGAAGGTAGGATGCTCACTGGAGCTAAGAGCCGCTCCCGGGCGTCTTTGGGCAGAAGCCGCAGTAAGGAGAGCACTGTGAGCGGCACAATCGTCTTTGCGTGAAGAAGCCGCTTCTTCGGCTCCGGGAGCCGGGGAGAGCGGCAGCTTCGGGAAGGTGAAGAAGCAAGCTGTACAACACTGGGATTGTGTGCGCACCTTGCCAACTGATACAAAACAGTACTTTTGCACTCTCCTGACTTTTCCAATCACATGAACATTCGATTGGAAGCTGTTTTGGACAACTTTTCTTTTCTTCCTGCCAAAAACTTGGCAGACATCTCTGCAACGTCTAGAACACGATGGGAGATGTTTTCTGTGCTGGCACAGTTTTTCCTTGCCAGACGTAGTGGGAAAGCGTTTTGCTAAGATGTAGACTACAAAAGGCGCTAAAGACGAAGGTAGGATGCTCTCCGCAGCTAAGAGCCACTCCCGGGCGTCTTTGGGCAGAAGCCGCGCTAAGGAGAGCACTGTGAGCGACACAATCGTCTTTGCGCGAAGAAGCCGCTTCTTCGGCTTCGGGATCCGGAGAGAGCGGCAGCTTCGGGAAGGTGAAGAAGCAAGCTGTACAACACTGGGATTGTGTGCGCACCTTGCCAACTGATAGAAAACAGTACTTTTGCACTCTCCTGACTTTTCCAATCACATGAACATTTGATTGGAAGCTGTTTTGGACAACTTTTCTTTTCTTCCTGCCAAACACTTGGCAGACATCTCTGCAACTTCTAGAACACGATGGGAGATGTTTTTTGTGCTGGCACAGTTTCTCCTTGCCAGATGTAGTGGAAAATCTATTTGCTAAGATGTAGACAACAAAAGGCGCTAAAGACAAAGGTAGGATGCTCTCCGGAGCTAAGAGCCGCTCCCGGGCGTCTTTGGGCAGAAGCCGCGCTAAGGAGAGCACTGTGAGCGGCACAATCGTCTTTGCGCGAAGAAGCCGCTTCTTCGGCTCCGGGAGCCGGGGAGAGCGGCAGCTTCGGGAAGGTGAAGAAGCAAGCTGTACAACACTGGGATTGTGTGCGCAGCTTGTCAACTGATAGAAAACAGTACTTTTGCACTCTCCTGACTTTTCCAATCACATGAACATTCGATTGGAAGCTGTTTTGGACAACTTTTCTTTTCTTCCTGCCAAACACTTGGCAGACATCTCTGCAACTTCTAGAACACGATGGGAGATGTTTTTTGTGCTGGCACAGTTTCTCCTTGCCAGATGTTGTGGAAAAGCTTTTTGCTGAGATGTAGATGAGAAGAGACGCTAAAGACGAAGGTAGGATGCTCTCCAGAGCTAAGAGCCGCTCCCGGGCGTCTTTGGGCAGAAGCCGCAGTAAGGAGAGCACTGTGAGCGGCACAATCGTCTTTGCGCGAAGAAGCCGCTTCTTCGGCTCCGGGAGCCGGAGAGAGCGGCAGCTTCGGGAAGGTGAAGAAGCAAGCTGTACAACACTGGGATTGTGTGCGCAGCTTGCCAACTGATACAAAACAGTACTTTTGCACTCTCCTGACTTTTCCAATCACATGAACATTCGATTGGAAGCTGTTTTGGACAACTTTTCTTTTCTTCCTGCCAAAAACTTGGCAGACATCTCTGCAACGTCTAGAACACGATGGGAGATGTTTTCTGTGCTGGCACAATTTTTCCTTGCCAGACATAGTGGGAAAGCGTTTTGCTAAGATGTAGACTACAAAAGGCGCTAAAGACGAAGGTAGGATGCTCTCCGGAGCTAAGAGCCACTCCCGGGCGTCTTTGGGCAGAAGCCGCGCTAAGGAGAGCACTGTGAGCGGCACAATCGTCTTTGCGCGAAGAAGCCGCTTCTTCGGCTTCGGGATCCGGAGAGAGCGGCAGCTTCGGGAAGGTGAAGAAGCAAGCTGTACAACACTGGGATTGTGTGCGCACCTTGCCAACTGATAGAAAACAGTACTTTTGCACTCTCCTGACTTTTCCAATCACATGAACATTCGATTGGAAGCTGTTGTGGACAACTTTTCTTCCTGCCAAACACTTGGCAGACATCTCTGCAACTTCTAGAACACGATGGGAGATGTTTTTTGTGCTGGCACAGTTTCTCCTTGCCAGATGTAGTGGAAAATCTATTTGCTAAGATGTAGACAACAAAAGGCGCTAAAGACGAAGGTAGGATGCTCTCCGGAGCTAAGGGCCGCTCCCGGGCGTCTTTGGGCAGAAGCCGCAGTAAGGAGAGCACTGTGAGCGGCACAATCGTCTTTGCGCGAAGAAGCCGCTTCTTCGGCTCCGGGAGCCGGGGAGAGCGGCAGCTTCGGGAAGGTGAAGAAGCAAGCTGTACAACACTGGGATTGTGTGCGCAGCTTCCCAGCTGATAGAAAACAGTACTTTTGCACTCTCCTGACTTTTCCAATCACATGAACATTCGATTGGAAGCTGTTTTGGACAACTTTTCTTTTCTTCCTGCCAAACACTTGGCAGACATCTCTGCAACTTCTAGAACACAATGGGAGATGTTTTCTGTGCTGGCACAGTTTTTCCTTGCCAGACATAGTGGGAAAGCGTTTTGCTGAGATGTAGATGAGAAGAGACGCTAAAGACGAAGGTAGGATGCTCACCGGGGCTAAGAGCCGCTCCCGGGCGTCTTTGGGCAGAAGCCGCAGTAAGGAGAGCACTGTGAGTGGCACAATCGTCTTTGCGCGAAGAAGCCGCTTCTTCGGCTCCGGGATCCGGGGAGAGCGGAAGCTTCGGGAAGGTGAAGAAGCAAGCTGTACAACACTGGGATTGTGTGTGCACCTTGCCAACTGATAGAAAACAGTACTTTTGCACTCTCCTGACTTTTCCAATCACATGAACATTCGATTGGAAGCTGTTTTGGACAACTTTTCTTTTCTTCCTGCCAAACACTTGGTAGACATCTCTGCAACTTCTAGAACACGATGGGAGATGTTTTCTGTGCTGGCACAGTTTCTCCTTTCTAGATGTAGTGGAAAAGCTTTTTGCTGAGATGTAGATGAGAAGAGACGCTAAAGACGAAGGTAGGATGCTCACTGGAGCTAAGAGCCGCTCCCGGGTGTCTTTGGGCAGAAGCCGCAGTAAGGAGAGCACTGTGAGCGGCACAATCGTCTTTGCGTGAAGAAGCCGCTTCTTCGGCTCCGGGAGCCGGGGAGAGCGGCAGCTTCGGGAAGGTGAAGAAGCAAGCTGTACAACACTGGGATTGTGTGCGCACCTTGCCAACTGATAGAAAACAGTACTTTTGCACTCTCCTGACTTTTCCAATCACATGAACATTCGATTGGAAGCTGTTTTGGACAACTTTTCTTTTCTTCCGTCAAAAACTTGGCAGACATCTCTGCAACGTCTAGAACACGATGGGAGATGTTTTCTGTGCTGGCACAGTTTTTCCTTGCCAGACATAGTGGGAAAGCGTTTTGCTAAGATGTAGACTACAAAAGGCGCTAAAGACGAAGGTAGGATGCTCTCCGGAGCTAAGAGCCAATCCCGGGCGTCTTTGGCAGAAGCCGCGCTAAGGAGAGCACTGTGAGCGGCACAATCGTCTTCGCGCGAAGAAGCCGCTTCTTCGGCTTCGGGATCCGGAGAGAGCGGCAGCTTCGGGAAGGTGAAGAAGCAAGCTGTACAACACTGGGATTGTGTGCGCAGCTTGTCAACTGATAGAAAACAGTACTTTTGCACTCTCCTGACTTTTCCAATCACATGAACATTCGATTGGAAGCTGTTTTGGACAACTTTTCTTTTCTTCCTGCCAAACACTTGGCAGACATCTCTGCAACTTCTAGAACACGATGGGAGATGTTTTTTGTGCTGGCACAGTTTCTCCTTGCCAGATGTTGTGGAAAAGCTTTTTGCTGAGATGTAGATGAGAAGAGACGCTAAAGACGAAGGTAGGATGCTCTCCAGAGCTAAGAGCCGCTCCCGGGCGTCTTTGGGCAGAAGCCGCAGTAAGGAGAGCACTGTGAGCGGCACAATCGTCTTTGCGCGAAGAAGCCGCTTCTTCGGCTCCGGGAGCCGGAGAGAGCGGCAGCTTCGGGAAGGTGAAGAAGCAAGCTGTACAACACTGGGATTGTGTGCGCAGCTTGCCAACTGATACAAAACAGTACTTTTGCACTCTCCTGACTTTTCCAATCACATGAACATTCGATTGGAAGCTGTTTTGGACAACTTTTCTTTTCTTCCTGCCAAAAACTTGGCAGACATCTCTGCAACGTCTAGAACACGATGGGAGATGTTTTCTGTGCTGGCACAATTTTTCCTTGCCAGACATAGTGGGAAAGCGTTTTGCTAAGATGTAGACTACAAAAGGCGCTAAAGACGAAGGTAGGATGCTCTCCGGAGCTAAGAGCCACTCCCGGGCGTCTTTGGGCAGAAGCCGCGCTAAGGAGAGCACTGTGAGCGGCACAATCGTCTTTGCGCGAAGAAGCCGCTTCTTCGGCTTCGGGATCCGGAGAGAGCGGCAGCTTCGGGAAGGTGAAGAAGCAAGCTGTACAACACTGGGATTGTGTGCGCACCTTGCCAACTGATAGAAAACAGTACTTTTGCACTCTCCTGACTTTTCCAATCACATGAACATTCGATTGGAAGCTGTTGTGGACAACTTTTCTTCCTGCCAAACACTTGGCAGACATCTCTGCAACTTCTAGAACACGATGGGAGATGTTTTTTGTGCTGGCACAGTTTCTCCTTGCCAGATGTAGTGGAAAATCTATTTGCTAAGATGTAGACAACAAAAGGCGCTAAAGACGAAGGTAGGATGCTCTCCGGAGCTAAGGGCCGCTCCCGGGCGTCTTTGGGCAGAAGCCGCAGTAAGGAGAGCACTGTGAGCGGCACAATCGTCTTTGCGCGAAGAAGCCGCTTCTTCGGCTCCGGGAGCCGGGGAGAGCGGCAGCTTCGGGAAGGTGAAGAAGCAAGCTGTACAACACTGGGATTGTGTGCGCAGCTTCCCAGCTGATAGAAAACAGTACTTTTGCACTCTCCTGACTTTTCCAATCACATGAACATTCGATTGGAAGCTGTTTTGGACAACTTTTCTTTTCTTCCTGCCAAACACTTGGCAGACATCTCTGCAACTTCTAGAACACAATGGGAGATGTTTTCTGTGCTGGCACAGTTTTTCCTTGCCAGACATAGTGGGAAAGCGTTTTGCTGAGATGTAGATGAGAAGAGACGCTAAAGACGAAGGTAGGATGCTCACCGGGGCTAAGAGCCGCTCCCGGGCGTCTTTGGGCAGAAGCCGCAGTAAGGAGAGCACTGTGAGTGGCACAATCGTCTTTGCGCGAAGAAGCCGCTTCTTCGGCTCCGGGATCCGGGGAGAGCGGAAGCTTCGGGAAGGTGAAGAAGCAAGCTGTACAACACTGGGATTGTGTGTGCACCTTGCCAACTGATAGAAAACAGTACTTTTGCACTCTCCTGACTTTTCCAATCACATGAACATTCGATTGGAAGCTGTTTTGGACAACTTTTCTTTTCTTCCTGCCAAACACTTGGTAGACATCTCTGCAACTTCTAGAACACGATGGGAGATGTTTTCTGTGCTGGCACAGTTTCTCCTTTCTAGATGTAGTGGAAAAGCTTTTTGCTGAGATGTAGATGAGAAGAGACGCTAAAGACGAAGGTAGGATGCTCACTGGAGCTAAGAGCCGCTCCCGGGTGTCTTTGGGCAGAAGCCGCAGTAAGGAGAGCACTGTGAGCGGCACAATCGTCTTTGCGTGAAGAAGCCGCTTCTTCGGCTCCGGGAGCCGGGGAGAGCGGCAGCTTCGGGAAGGTGAAGAAGCAAGCTGTACAACACTGGGATTGTGTGCGCACCTTGCCAACTGATAGAAAACAGTACTTTTGCACTCTCCTGACTTTTCCAATCACATGAACATTCGATTGGAAGCTGTTTTGGACAACTTTTCTTTTCTTCCGTCAAAAACTTGGCAGACATCTCTGCAACGTCTAGAACACGATGGGAGATGTTTTCTGTGCTGGCACAGTTTTTCCTTGCCAGACATAGTGGGAAAGCGTTTTGCTAAGATGTAGACTACAAAAGGCGCTAAAGACGAAGGTAGGATGCTCTCCGGAGCTAAGAGCCAATCCCGGGCGTCTTTGGCAGAAGCCGCGCTAAGGAGAGCACTGTGAGCGGCACAATCGTCTTCGCGCGAAGAAGCCGCTTCTTCGGCTTCGGGATCCGGAGAGAGCGGCAGCTTCGGGAAGGTGAAGAAGCAAGCTGTACAACACTGGGATTGTGTGCGCACCTTGCCAACTGATAGAAAACAGTACTTTTGCACTCTCCTGACTTTTCCAATCACATGAACATTCGATTGGAAGCTGTTTTGGACAACTTTTCTTTTCTTCCTGCCAAACACTTGGCAGACATCTCTGCAACTTCTAGAACACGATGGGAGATGTTTTTTGTGCTGGCACAGTTTCTCCTTGCCAGATGTTGTGGAAAAGCTTTTTGCTGAGATGTAGATTAGAAGAGACGCTAAAGACGAAGGTAGGATGCTCTTCAGAGCTAAGAGCCGCTCCCGGGCGTCTTTGGGCAGAAGCCGCAGTAAGGAGAGCACTGAGAGCGGCACAATCGTCTTTGCGCGAAGAAGCCGCTTCCTCGACTCCGGGATCCGGGGAGAGCGGCAGCTTCGGGAAGGTGAAGAAGCAAGCTGTACAACACTGGGATTGTGTGCGCACCGTGCCAACTGATAGAAAACAGTACTTTTGCACTCTCCTGACTTTTCCAATCACATGAACATTCGATTGGAAGCTGTTTTGGACAACTTTTCTTTTCTTCCTGCCAAACACTTGGCAGACATCTCTGCAACTTCTAGAACACGATGGGAGATGTTTTTTGTGCTGGCACAGTTTCTCCTTGCCAGATGTTGTGGAAAAGCTTTTTGCTGAGATGTAGATGAGAAGAGACGCTAAATACGAAGGTAGGATGCTCTCCAGAGCTAAGAGCCGCTCCCGGGCGTCTTTGGGCAGAAGCCGCGCTAAGGAGAGCACTGTGAGCAGCACAATCGTCTTTGCGCGAAGAAGCCGCTTCTTCGGCTCCGGGAGCCGGGGAGAGCGGCAGCTTCGGGAATGTGAAGAAGCAAGCTGTACAACACTGGGATTGTGTGCGCAGCTTGCCAACTGATAGAAAACGGTACTTTTGCACTCTCCTGACTTTTCCAATCACATGAACGTTCGATTGGAAGCTGTTTTGGACAACTTTTCTTTTCTTCCTGCCAAACACTTGGCAGACATCTCTGCAACTTCTAGAACACAATGGGAGATGTTTTTTGTGCTGGCACAGTTTCTCCTTGCAAGATGTTGTGGAAAAGCTTTTTGCTGAGATGTAGATGAGAAGAGACGCTAATGACGAAGGTAGGATGCTCACCGGAGCTAAGAGCCGCTCCCGGGCGTATTTGGGCAGAAGCCGCAGTAAGGAGAGCACTGTGAACGGCACAAGCGTCTTTGCGTGAAGAAGCCGCTTCTTCGACTTCGGGAGCCGGGGAGACCGGCAGCTTCGGGAAGGTGAAGAAGTAAGCTGTACAACACTGGGATTGTGTGCGCAGCTTGCCAACTGATAGAAAACAGTACTTTTGCACTCTCCTGACTTTTCCAATCACATGAACATTCGATTGGAAGCTGTTTTGGACAACTTTTCTTTTCTTCCTGCCAAACACTTGGCAGACATCTCTGCAACTTCTAGAACACAATGGGAGATGTTTTCTGTGCTGGCACAGTTTTTCCTTGCCAGACATAGTGGGAAAGCGTTTTGCTGAGATGTAGATGAGAAGAGACGCTAAAGACGAAGGTAGGATGCTCACCGGGGCTAAGAGCTGCTCCCGGGCGGCTTTGGGCAGAAGCCGCAGTAAGGAGAGCACTGTGAGCGGCACAATCGTCTTTGCGTGAAGAAGCCGCTTCTTCGGCTCCGGGAGCCGGGGAGAGCGGCAGCTTCGGGAAGGTGAAGAAGCAAGCTGTACAACACTGGGATTGTGTGCGCACCTTGCCAACTGATACAAAACAGTACTTTTGCACTCTCCTGACTTTTCCAATCACATGAACATTCGATTGGAAGCTGTTTTGGACAACTTTTCTTTTCTTCCTGCCAAAAACTTGGCAGACATCTCTGCAACGTCTAGAACACGATGGGAGATGTTTTCTGTGCTGGCACAGTTTTTCCTTGCCAGACGTAGTGGGAAAGCGTTTTGCTAAGATGTAGACTACAAAAGGCGCTAAAGACGAAGGTAGGATGCTCTCCGCAGCTAAGAGCCACTCCCGGGCGTCTTTGGGCAGAAGCCGCGCTAAGGAGAGCACTGTGAGCGGCACAATCGTCTTTGCGCGAAGAAGCCGCTTCTTCGGCTTCGGGATCCGGAGAGAGCGGCAGCTTCGGGAAGGTGAAGAAGCAAGCTGTACAACACTGGGATTGTGTGCGCACCTTGCCAACTGATAGAAAACAGTACTTTTGCACTCTCCTGACTTTTCCAATCACATGAACATTCGATTGGAAGCTGTTTTGGACAACTTTTCTTTTCTTCCTGCCAAACACTTGGCAGACATCTCTGCATCTTCTAGAACACGATGGGAGATGTTTTTTGTGCTGGCACAGTTTCTCCTTGCCAGATGTAGTGGAAAATCTATTTGCTAAGATGTAGACAACAAAAGGCGCTAAAGACAAAGGTAGGATGCTCTCCGGAGCTAAGAGCCGCTCCCGGGCGTCTTTGGGCAGAAGCCGCGCTAAGGAGAGCACTGTGAGCGGCACAATCGTCTTTGCGCGAAGAAGCCGCTTCTTCGGCTCCGGGAGCCGGGGAGAGCGGCAGCTTCGGGAAGGTGAAGAAGCAAGCTGTACAACACTGGGATTGTGTGCGCAGCTTGTCAACTGATAGAAAACAGTACTTTTGCACTCTCCTGACTTTTCCAATCACATGAACATTCGATTGGAAGCTGTTTTGGACAACTTTTCTTTTCTTCCTGCCAAACACTTGGCAGACATCTCTGCAACTTCTAGAACACGATGGGAGATGTTTTTTGTGCTGGCACAGTTTCTCCTTGCCAGATGTTGTGGAAAAGCTTTTTGCTGAGATGTAGATGAGAAGAGACGCTAAAGACGAAGGTAGGATGCTCTCCAGAGCTAAGAGCCGCTCCCGGGCGTCTTTGGGCAGAAGCCGCAGTAAGGAGAGCACTGTGAGCGGCACAATCGTCTTTGCGCGAAGAAGCCGCTTCTTCGGCTCCGGGAGCCGGAGAGAGCGGCAGCTTCGGGAAGGTGAAGAAGCAAGCTGTACAACACTGGGATTGTGTGCGCAGCTTGCCAACTGATAGAAAACAGTACTTTTGCACTCTCCTGACTTTTCCAATCACATGAACATTCGATTGGAAGCTGTTTTGGACAACTTTTCTTTTCTTCCTGCCAAAAACTTGGCAGACATCTCTGCAACGTCTAGAACACGATGGGAGATGTTTTCTGTGCTGGCACAATTTTTCCTTTCCAGACATAGTGGGAAAGCGTTTTGCTAAGATGTAGACTACAAAAGGCGCTAAAGACGAAGGTAGGATGCTCTCCGGAGCTAAGAGCCACTCCCGGGCGTCTTTGGGCAGAAGCCGCGCTAAGGAGAGCACTGTGAGCGGCACAATCGTCTTTGCGCGAAGAAGCCGCTTCTTCGGCTTCGGGATCCGGAGAGAGCGGCAGCTTCGGGAAGGTGAAGAAGCAAGCTGTACAACACTGGGATTGTGTGCGCACCTTGCCAACTGATAGAAAACAGTACTTTTGCACTCTCCTGACTTTTCCAATCACATGAACATTCGATTGGAAGCTGTTGTGGACAACTTTTCTTCCTGCCAAACACTTGGCAGACATCTCTGCAACTTCTAGAACACGATGGGAGATGTTTTCTGTGCTGGCACAGTTTCTCCTTGCCAGATGTAGTGGAAAATCTATTTGCTAAGATGTAGACAACAAAAGGCGCTAAAGACGAAGGTAGGATGCTCTCCGGAGCTAAGGGCCGCTCCCGGGCGTCTTTGGGCAGAAGCCGCGCTAAGGAGAGCACTGTGAGCGGCACAATCGTCTTTGCGCGAAGAAGCCGCTTCTTCGGCTCCGGGAGCCGGGGAGAGCGGCAGCTTCGGGAAGGTGAAGAAGCAAGCTGTACAACACTGGGATTGTGTGCGCAGCTTCCCAGCTGATAGAAAACAGTACTTTTGCACTCTCCTGACTTTTCCAATCACATGAACATTCGATTGGAAGCTGTTTTGGACAACTTTTCTTTTCTTCCTGCCAAACACTTGGCAGACATCTCTGCAACTTCTAGAACACGATGGGAGATGTTTTTTGTGCTGGCACAGTTTCTCCTTGCCAGATGTTGTGGAAAAGCTTTTTGCTGAGATGTAGATGAGAAGAGACGCTAAAGACGAAGGTAGGATGCTCACCGGAGCTAAGAGCCGCTCCCGGGCGTATTTGGGCAGAAGCCGCAGTAAGGAGAGCACTGTGAACGGCACAATCGTCTTTGCGTGAAGAAGCCGCTTCTTCGACTTCGGGAGCCGGGGAGACCGGCAGCTTCGGGAAGGTGAAGAAGTAAGCTGTACAACACTGGGATTGTGTGCGCAGCTTGCCAACTGATAGAAAACAGTACTTTTGCACTCTCCTGACTTTTCCAATCACATGAACATTCGATTGGAAGCTGTTTTGGACAACTTTTCTTTTCTTCCTGCCAAACACTTGGCAGACATCTCTGCAACTTCTAGAACACAATGGGAGATGTTTTCTGTGCTGGCACAGTTTTTCCTTGCCAGACATAGTGGGAAAGCGTTTTGCTGAGATGTAGATGAGAAGAGACGCTAAAGACGAAGGTAGGATGCTCACCGGGGCTAAGAGCCGCTCCCGGGCGTCTTTGGGCAGAAGCCGCAGTAAGGAGAGCACTGTGAGTGGCACAATCGTCTTTGCGCGAAGAAGCCGCTTCTTCGGCTCCGGGATCCGGGGAGAGCGGAAGCTTCGGGAAGGTGAAGAAGCAAGCTGTACAACACTGGGATTGTGTGTGCACCTTGCCAACTGATAGAAAACAGTACTTTTGCACTCTCCTGACTTTTCCAATCACATGAACATTCGATTGGAAGCTGTTTTGGACAACTTTTCTTTTCTTCCTGCCAAACACTTGGTAGACATCTCTGCAACTTCTAGAACACGATGGGAGATGTTTTCTGTGCTGGCACAGTTTCTCCTTTCCAGATGTAGTGGAAAAGCTTTTTGCTGAGATGTAGATGAGAAGAGACGCTAAAGACGAAGGTAGGATGCTCACTGGAGCTAAGAGCCGCTCCCGGGTGTCTTTGGGCAGAAGCCGCAGTAAGGAGAGCACTGTGAGCGGCACAATCGTCTTTGCGTGAAGAAGCCGCTTCTTCGGCTCCGGGAGCCGGGGAGAGCGGCAGCTTCGGGAAGGTGAAGAAGCAAGCTGTACAACACTGGGATTGTGTGCGCACCTTGCCAACTGATAGAAAACAGTACTTTTGCACTCTCCTGACTTTTCCAATCACATGAACATTCGATTGGAAGCTGTTTTGGACAACTTTTCTTTTCTTCCGTCAAAAACTTGGCAGACATCTCTGAAACGTCTAGAACACGATGGGAGATGTTTTCTGTGCTGGCACAGTTTTTCCTTGCCAGACATAGTGGGAAAGCGTTTTGCTAAGACGTAGACTACAAAAGGCGCTAAAGACGAAGGTAGGATGCTCTCCGGAGCTAAGAGCCAATCCCGGGCGTCTTTGGCAGAAGCCGCGCTAAGGAGAGCACTGTGAGCGGCACAATCGTCTTCGCGCGAAGAAGCCGCTTCTTCGGCTTCGGGATCCGGAGAGAGCGGCAGCTTCGGGAAGGTGAAGAAGCAAGCTGTACAACACTGGGATTGTGTGCGCACCTTGCCAACTGATAGAAAACAGTACTTTTGCACTCTCCTGACTTTTCCAATCACATGAACATTCGATTGGAAGCTGTTTTGGACAACTTTTCTTTTCTTCCTGCCAAACACTTGGCAGACATCTCTGCAACTTCTAGAACACGATGGGAGATGTTTTTTGTGCTGGCACAGTTTCTCCTTGCCAGATGTTGTGGAAAAGCTTTTTGCTGAGATGTAGATTAGAAGAGACGCTAAAGACGAAGGTAGGATGCTGTCCAGAGCTAAGAGCCGCTCCCGGGCGTCTTTGGGCAGAAGCCGCAGTAAGGAGAGCACTGAGAGCGGCACAATCGTCTTTGCGCGAAGAAGCCGCTTCCTCGACTCCGGGATCCGGGGAGAGCGGCAGCTTCGGGAAGGTGAAGAAGCAAGCTGTACAACACTGGGATTGTGTGCGCACCGTGCCAACTGATAGAAAACAGTACTTTTGCACTCTCCTGACTTTTCCAATCACATGAACATTCGATTGGAAGCTGTTTTGGACAACTTTTCTTTTCTTCCTGCCAAACACTTGGCAGACATCTCTGCAACTTCTAGAACACGATGGGAGATGTTTTTTGTGCTGGCACAGTTTCTCCTTGCCAGATGTTGTGGAAAAGCTTTTTGCTGAGATGTAGATGAGAAGAGACGCTAAATACGAAGGTAGGATGCTCTCCAGAGCTAAGAGCCGCTGCCGGGCGTCTTTGGGCAGAAGCCGCGCTAAGGAGAGCACTGTGAGCAGCAAAATCGTCTTTGCGCGAAGAAGCCGCTTCTTCGGCTCCGGGAGCCGGGGAGAGCGGCAGCTTCGGGAATGTGAAGAAGCAAGCTGTACAACACTGGGATTGTGTGCGCAGCTTGCCAACTGATAGAAAACGGTACTTTTGCACTCTCCTGACTTTTCCAATCACATGAACGTTCGATTGGAAGCTGTTTTGGACAACTTTTCTTTTCTTCCTGCCAAACACTTGGCAGACATCTCTGCAACTTCTAGAACACAATGGGAGATGTTTTTTGTGCTGGCACAGTTTCTCCTTGCAAGATGTTGTGGAAAAGCTTTTTGCTGAGATGTAGATGAGAAGAGACGCTAATGACGAAGGTAGGATGCTCACCGGAGCTAAGAGCCGCTCCCGGGCGTATTTGGGCAGAAGCCGCAGTAAGGAGAGCACTGTGAACGGCACAAGCGTCTTTGCGTGAAGAAGCCGCTTCTTCGACTTCGGGAGCCGGGGAGACCGGCAGCTTCGGGAAGGTGAAGAAGTAAGCTGTACAACACTGGGATTGTGTGCGCAGCTTGCCAACTGATAGAAAACAGTACTTTTGCACTCTCCTGACTTTTCCAATCACATGAACATTCGATTGGAAG
Organism: Melospiza georgiana; assembly: GCF_028018845.1. Lineage (NCBI taxonomy): Eukaryota > Metazoa > Chordata > Aves > Passeriformes > Passerellidae > Melospiza > Melospiza georgiana. The sequence goes on along the minus strand of NC_080464.1, from coordinate 27,277,658 downwards.
CTGTTTTGGACAACTTTTCTTTTCTTCCTGCCAAACACTTGGCAGACATCTCTGCAACTTCTAGAACACAATGGGAGATGTTTTCTGTGCTGGCACAGTTTTTCCTTGCCAGACATAGTGGGAAAGCGTTTTGCTGAGATGTAGATGAGAAGAGACGCTAAAGACGAAGGTAGGATGCTCACCGGGGCTAAGAGCTGCTCCCGGGCGGCTTTGGGCAGAAGCCGCAGTAAGGAGAGCACTGTGAGCGGCACAATCGTCTTTGCGCGAAGAAGCCGCTTCTTCGGCTCCGGGATCCGGGGAGAGCGGAAGCTTCGGGAAGGTGAAGAAGCAAGCTGTACAACACTGGGATTGTGTGCGCACCTTGCCAACTGATAGAAAACAGTACTTTTGCACTCTCCTGACTTTTCCAATCACATGAACATTCGATTGGAAGCTGTTTTGGACAACTTTTCTTTTCTTCCTGCCAAACACTTGCTAGACATCTCTGCAACTTCTAGAACACGATGGGAGATGTTTTCTGCGCTGGCGCAGTTTCTCCTTTCCAGATGTAGTGGAAAAGCTTTTTGCTGAAATGTAGATGAGAAGAGACGCTAAAGACGAAGGTAGGATGCTCACTGGAGCTAAGAGCCGCTCCCGGGCGTCTTTGGGCAGAAGCCGCAGTAAGGAGAGCACTGTGAGCGGCACAATCGTCTTTGCGTGAAGAAGCCGCTTCTTCGGCTCCGGGAGCCGGGGAGAGTGGCAGCTTCGGGAAGGTGAAGAAGCAAGCTGTACAACACTGGGATTGTGTGCGCACCTTGCCAACTGATAGAAAACAGTACTTTTGCACTCTCCTGACTTTTCCAATCACATGAACATTCGATTGGAAGCTGTTTTGGACAACTTTTCTTTTCTTCCTGCCAAAAACTTGGCAGACATCTCTGCAACGTCTAGAACACGATGGGAGATGTTTTCTGTGCTGGCACAGTTTTTCCTTGCCAGACATAGTGGGAAAGCGTTTTGCTAAGATGTAGACTACAAAAGGCGCTAAAGACGAAGGTAGGATGCTCTCCGGAGCTAAGAGCCACTCCCGGGCGTCTTTGGGCAGAAGCCGCGCTAAGGAGAGCACTGTGAGCGGCACAATCGTCTTTGCGCGACGAAGCCGCTTCTTCGGCTTCGGGATCCGGAGAGAGCGGCAGCTTCGGGAAGGTGAAGAAGCAAGCTGTACAACACTGGGATTCTGTGCGCACCTTGCCAACTGATAGAAAACAGTACTTTTGCACTCTCCTGACTTTTCCAATCACATGAACATTCGATTGGAAGCTGTTTTGGACAACTTTTCTTTTCTTCCTGCCAAACACTTGGCAGACATCTCTGCAACTTCTAGAACACGATGGGAGATGTTTTTTGTGCTGGCACAGTTTCTCCTTGCCAGATGTAGTGGAAAATCTATTTGCTAAGATGTAGACTACAAAAGGCGCTAAAGACGAAGGTAGGATGCTCTCCGGAGCTAAGGGCCGCTCCCGGGCGTCTTTGGGCAGAAGCCGCGCTAAGGAGAGCACTGTGAGCGGCACAATCGTCTTTGCGCGAAGAAGCCGCTTCTTCGGCTCCGGGATCCGGGGAGAGCGGCAGCTTCGGGAAGGTGAAGAAGCAAGCTGTACAACACTGGGATTGTGTGCGCACCTTGCCAACTGATAGAAAACAGTACTTTTGCACTCTCCTGACTTTTCCAATCACATGAACATTCGATTGGAAGCTGTTTTGGACAACTTTTCTTTTCTTCCTGCCAAACACTTGGCAGACATCTCTGCAACTTCTAGGACACGATGGGAGATGTTTTTTGTGCTGGCACAGTTTCTCCTTGCCAGATGTAGTGGAAAATCTATTTGCTAAGATGTAGACTACAAAAGGCGCTAAAGATGAAGGTAGGATGCTCTCCGGAGCTAAGGGCCGCTCCCGGGCGTCTTTGGGCAGAAGCCGCGCTAAGGAGAGCACTGTGAGCGGCACAATCGTCTTTGCGCGAAGAAGCCGCTTCTTCGGCTCCGGGAGCCGGGGAGAGCGGCAGCTTCGGGAAGGTGAAGAAGCAAGCTGTACAACACTGGGATTGTGTGCGCACCTTGCCAACTGATAGAAAACAGTACTTTTGCACTCTCCTGACTTTTCCAATCACATGAACATTCGATTGGAAGCTGTTTTGGACAACTTTTCTTTTCTTCCTGCCAAACACTTGGCAGACATCTCTGCAACTTCTAGAACACGATGGGAGATGTTTTTTGTGCTGGCACAGTTTCTCCTTGCCAGATGTAGTGGAAAATCTATTTGCTAAGATGTAGACAACAAAAGGCGCTAAAGACGAAGGTAGGATGCTCTCCGGAGCTAAGGGCCGCTCCCGGGCGTCTTTGGGCAGAAGCCGTGCTAAGGAGAGCACTGTGAGCGGCACAATCGTCTTTGCGCGAAGAAGCCGCTTCTTCGGCTCCGGGAGCCGGGGAGAGCGGCAGCTTCGGGAAGGTGAAGAAGCAAGCTGTACAACACTGGGATTGTGTGCGCAGCTTGCCAACTGATAGAAAACAGTACTTTTGCACTCTCCTGACTTTTCCAATCACATGAACATTCGATTGGAAGCTGTTTTGGACAACTTTTCTTTTCTTCCTGCCAAACACTTGGCAGACATCTCTGCAACTTCTAGAACACGATGGGAGATGTTTTTTGTGCTGGCACAGTTTCTCCTTGCCAGATGTTGTGGAAAAGCTTTTTGCTGAGATGTAGATGAGAAGAGACGCTAAATACGAAGGTAGGATGCTCTCCAGAGCTAAGAGCCGCTCCCGGGCGTCTTTGGGCAGAAGCCGCGCTAAGGAGAGCACTGTGAGCGGCACAATCGTCTTTGCGCGAAGAAGCCGCTTCTTCGGCTCCGGGAGCCGGGGAGAGCGGCAGCTTCGGGAAGGTGAAGAAGCAAGCTGTACAACACTGGGATTGTGTGCGCAGCTTGCCAACTGATAGAAAACAGTACTTTTGCACTCTCCTGACTTTTCCAATCACATGAACATTCGATTGGAAGCTGTTTTGGACAAGTTTTCTTTTCTTCCTGCCAAACACTTGGCAGACATCTCTGCAACTTCTAGAACACGATGGGAGATGTTTTCTGTGCTGGCACAGTTTTTCCTTGCCAGACATAGTGGGAAAGCGTTTTGCTGAGATGTAGATGAGAAGAGACGCTAAAGACGAAGGTAGGATGCTCACCGGGGCTAAGAGCCGCTCCCGGGCGTCTTTGGGCAGAAGCCGCAGTAAGGAGAGCACTGTGAGCGGCACAATCGTCTTTGCGCGAAGAAGCCGCTTCTTCGGCTCCGGGATCCGGGGAGAGCGGAAGCTTCGGGAAGGTGAAGAAGCAAGCTGTACAACACTGGGATTGTGTGCGCACCTTGCCAACTGATAGAAAACAGTACTTTTGCACTCTCCTGACTTTTCCAATCACATGAACATTCGATTGGAAGCTGTTTTGGACAACTTTTCTTCCTGCCAAACACTTGGCAGACATCTCTGCAACTTCTAGAACACGATGGGAGATGTTTTCTGTGCTGGCACAGTTTCTCCTTTCCAGATGTAGTGGAAAAGCTTTTTGCTGAGATGTAGATGAGAAGAGACGCTAAAGACGAAGGTAGGATGCTCACTGGAGCTAAGAGCCGCTCCCGGGCGTCTTTGGGCAGAAGCCGCAGTAAGGAGAGCACTGTGAGCGGCACAATCGTCTTTGCGTGAAGAAGCCGCTTCTTCGGCTCCGGGAGCCGGGGAGAGCGGCAGCTTCGGGAAGGTGAAGAAGCAAGCTGTACAACACTGGGATTGTGTGCGCACCTTGCCAACTGATAGAAAACAGTACTTTTGCACTCTCCTGACTTTTCCAATCACATGAACATTCGATTGGAAGCTGTTTTGGACAACTTTTCTTTTCTTCCTGCCAAAAACTTGGCAGACATCTCTGCAACGTCTAGAACACGATGGGAGATGTTTTTTGTGCTGGCACAGTTTCTCCTTGCCAGATGTTGTGGAAAAGCTTTTTGCTGAGATGTAGATGAGAAGAGACGCTAAATACGAAGGTAGGATGCTCTCCAGAGCTAAGAGCCGCTCCCGGGCGTCTTTGGGCAGAAGCCGCGCTAAGGAGAGCACTGTGAGCGGCACAATCGTCTTTGCGCGAAGAAGCCGCTTCTTCGGCTCCGGGAGCCGGGGAGAGCGGCAGCTTCGGGAAGGTGAAGAAGCAAGCTGTACAACACTGGGATTGTGTGCGCAGCTTGCCAACTGATAGAAAACAGTACTTTTGCACTCTCCTGACTTTTCCAATCACATGAACATTCGATTGGAAGCTGTTTTGGACAAGTTTTCTTTTCTTCCTGCCAAACACTTGGCAGACATCTCTGCAACTTCTAGAACACGATGGGAGATTTTTTCTGTGCTGGCACAGTTTTTCCTTGCCAGACATAGTGGGAAAGCGTTTTGCTGAGATGTAGATGAGAAGAGACGCTAAAGACGAAGGTAGGATGCTCACCGGGGCTAAGAGCCGCTCCCGGGCGTCCTTGGGCAGAAGCCGCAGTAAGGAGAGCACTGTGAGCGGCACAATCGTCTTTGCGCGAAGAAGCCGCTTCTTCGGCTCCGGGATCCGGGGAGAGCGGAAGCTTCGGGAAGGTGAAGAAGCAAGCTGTACAACACTGGGATTGTGTGCGCACCTTGCCAACTGATAGAAAACAGTACTTTTGCACTCTCCTGACTTTTCCAATCACATGAACATTCGATTGGAAGCTGTTTTGGACAACTTTTCTTTTCTTCCTGCCAAACACTTGGCAGACATCTCTGCAACTTCTAGAACACGATGGGAGATGTTTTCTGTGCTGGCACAGTTTCTCCTTTCCAGATGTAGTGGAAAAGCTTTTTGCTGAGATGTAGATGAGAAGAGACGCTAAAGACGAAGGTAGGATGCTCACTGGAGCTAAGAGCCGCTCCCGGGCGTCTTTGGGCAGAAGCCGCAGTAAGGAGAGCACTGTGAGCGGCACAATCGTCTTTGCGTGAAGAAGCCGCTTCTTCGGCTCCGGGAGCCGGGGAGAGCGGCAGCTTCGGGAAGGTGAAGAAGCAAGCTGTACAACACTGGGATTGTGTGCGCACCTTGCCAACTGATAGAAAACAGTACTTTTGCACTCTCCTGACTTTTCCAATCACATGAACATTCGATTGGAAGCTGTTTTGGACAACTTTTCTTTTCTTCCTGCCAAAAACTTGGCAGACATCTCTGCAACGTCTAGAACACGATGGGAGATGTTTTCTGTGCTGGCACAGTTTTTCCTTGCCAGACATAGTGGGAAAGCGTTTTGCTAAGATGTAGACTACAAAAGGCGCTAAAGACGAAGGTAGGATGCTCTCCGGAGCTAAGAGCCACTCCCGGGCGTCTTTGGGCAGAAGCCGCGCTAAGGAGAGCACTGTGAGCGGCACAATCGTCTTTGCGCGAAGAAGCCGCTTCTTCGGCTTCGGGATCCGGAGAGAGCGGCAGCTTCGGGAAGGTGAAGAAGCAAGCTGTACAACACTGGGATTGTGTGCGCACCTTGCCAACTGATAGAAAACAGTACTTTTGCACTCTCCTGACTTTTCCAATCACATGAACATTCGATTGGAAGCTGTTTTGGACAACTTTTCTTTTCTTCCTGCCAAACACTTGGCAGACATCTCTGCAACTTCTAGAACACGATGGGAGATGTTTTTTGTGCTGGCACAGTTTCTCCTTGCCAGATGTAGTGGAAAATCTATTTGCTAAGATGTAGACTACAAAAGGCGCTAAAGACGAAGGTAGGATGCTCTCCGGAGCTAAGGGCCGCTCCCGGGCGTCTTTGGGCAGAAGCCGCGCTAAGGAGAGCACTGTGAGCGGCACAATCGTCTTTGCGCGAAGAAGCCGCTTCTTCGGCTCCGGGAGCCGGGGAGAGCGGCAGCTTCGGGAAGGTGAAGAAGCAAGCTGTACAACACTGGGATTGTGTGCGCAGCTTGCCAACTGATAGAAAACAGTACTTTTGCACTCTCCTGACTTTTCCAATCACATGAACATTCGATTGGAAGCTGTTTTGGACAACTTTACTTTTCTTCCTGCCAAACACTTGGCAGACATCTCTGCAACTTCTAGAACACGATGGGAGATGTTTTTTGTGCTGGCACAGTTTCTCCTTGCCAGAGGTAGTGGAAAATCTATTTGCTAAGATGTAGACAACAAAAGGCGCTAAAGACGAAGGCAGGATGCTCTCCGGAGCTAAGGGGCGCTCCCGGGCGTCTTTGGGCAGAAGCCGCGCTAAGGAGAGCACTGTGAGCGGCACAATCGTCTTTGCGCGAAGAAGCCGCTTCTTCGGCTCCGGGAGCCGGGGAGAGCGGCAGCTTCGGGAAGGTGAAGAAGCAAGCTGTACAACACTGGGATTGTGTGCGCAGCTTGCCAACTGATAGAAAACAGTACTTTTGCACTCTCCTGACTTTTCCAATCACATGAACATTCGATTGGAAGCTGTTTTGGACAACTTTTCTTTTCTTCCTGCCAAACACTTGGCAGACATCTCTGCAACTTCTAGAACACGATGGGAGATGTTTTTTGTGCTGGCACAGTTTCTCCTTGCCAGAGGTAGTGGAAAATCTATTTGCTAAGATGTAGACAACAAAAGGCGCTAAAGACGAAGGCAGGATGCTCTCCGGAGCTAAGGGCCGCTCCCGGGCGTCTTTGGGCAGAAGCCGCGCTAAGGAGAGCACTGTGAGCGGCACAATCGTCTTTGCGCGAAGAAGCCGCTTCTTCGGCTCCGGGAGCCGGGGAGAGCGGCAGCTTCGGGAAGGTGAAGAAGCAAGCTGTACAACACTGGGATTGTGTGCGCAGCTTGCCAACTGATAGAAAACAGTACTTTTGCACTCTCCTGACTTTTCCAATCACATGAACATTCGATTGGAAGCTGTTTTGGACAACTTTTCTTTTCTTCCTGCCAAACACTTGGCAGACATCTCTGCAACTTCTAGAACACGATGGGAGATGTTTTTTGTGCTGGCACAGTTTCTCCTTGCCAGATGTTGTGGAAAAGCTTTTTGCTGAGATGTAGATGAGAAGAGACGCTAAATACGAAGGTAGGATGCTCTCCAGAGCTAAGAGCCGCTCCCGGGCGTCTTTGGGCAGAAGCCGCGCTAAGGAGAGCACTGTGAGCGGCACAATCGTCTTTGCGCGAAGAAGCCGCTTCTTCGGCTCCGGGAGCCGGGGAGAGCGGCAGCTTCGGGAAGGTGAAGAAGCAAGCTGTACAACACTGGGATTGTGTGCGCAGCTTGCCAACTGATAGAAAACAGTACTTTTGCACTCTCCTGACTTTTCCAATCACATGAACATTCGATTGGAAGCTGTTTTGGACAACTTTTCTTTTCTTCCTGCCAAACACTTGGTAGACATCTCTGCAACTTCTAGAACACGATGGGAGATGTTTTCTGTGCTGGCACAGTTTCTCCTTTCCAGATGTAGTGGAAAAGCTTTTTGCTGAGATGTAGATGAGAAGAGACGCTAAAGACGAAGGTAGGATGCTCACTGGAGCTAAGAGCCGCTCCCGGGCGTCTTTGGGCAGAAGCCGCGCTAAGGAGAGCACTGTGAGCGGCACAATCGTCCTTGCGCGAAGAAGCCGCTTCTTCGGCTCCGTGAGCCAGAGAGAGTGGCAGCTTCGGGAAGGTGAAGAAGCAAGCTGTACAACACGGGGATTGTGTGCGCAGCTTGCCAACTGATAGAAAACAGTACTTTTGCACTCTCCTGACTTTTCCAATCACATGAACATTCGATTGGAAGCTGTTTTGGACAACTTTTCTTTTCTTCCTGCCAAACACTTGGCAGACATCTCTGCAACTTCTAGAACACGATGGGAGATATTTTTTGTGCTGGCACAGTTTCTCCTTGCCAGATGTTGTGGAAAAGCTTTTTACTGAGATGTAGATTAGAAGAGACGCTAAAGACGAAGGTAGGATGCTCTTCAGAGCTAAGAGCCGCTCCCGGGCGTCTTTGGGTAGAAGCCGCAGTAAGGAGAGCACTGTGAGCGGCACAATCGTCTTTGCGTGAAGAAGCCGCTTCTTCGACTCCGGGATCCGGGGAGAGCGGCAGCTTCGGGAAGGTGAAGAAGCAAGCTGTACAACACTGGGATTGTGTGCGCACCTTGCCAACTGATAGAAAACAGTACTTTTGCACTCTCCTGACTTTTCCAATCACATGAACATTCGATTGGAAGCTGTTGTGGACAACTTTTCTTTTCTTCCTGCCAAACACTTGGCAGACATCTCTGCAACTTCTAGAACACGATGGGAGATGTTTTCTGTGCTGGCACAGTTTCTCCTTTCCAGATGTAGTGGAAAAGCTTTTTGCTGAGATGTAGATGAGAAGAGACGCTAATGACGAAGGTAGGATGCTCACCGGAGCTAAGAGCCGCTCCCGGGCGTCTTTGGGCAGAAGCCGCGCTAAGGAGAGCACTGTGAGCGGCACAATCGTCCTTGCGCGAAGAAGCCGCTTCTTCGGCTCCGTGAGCCGGAGAGAGTGGCAGCTTCGGGAAGGTGAAGAAGCAAGCTGTACAACACTGGGATTGAGTGCGCAGCTTGCCAACTGATAGAAAACAGTACTTTTGCACTCTCCTGACTTTTCCAATCACATGAACATTCGATTGGAAGCTGTTTTGGACAACTTTTCTTTTCTTCCTGCCAAACACTTGGCAGACATCTCTGCAACTTCTAGAGCACGATGGGAGATATTTTTTGTGCTGGCACAGTTTCTCCTTGCCAGATGTACTGGAAAAGCTTTTTGCTGAGATGTAGATTAGAAGAGACGCTAAAGACAAAGGTAGGATGCTCTTCAGAGCTAAGAGCCGCTCCCGGGCGTCCTTGGGCAGAAGCCGCAGTAAGGAGAGCACTGTGAGCGGCACAATCGTCTTTGCGCGAAGAAGCCGCTTCTTCGACTCCGGGATCCGGGGAGAGCGGCAGCTTCGGGAAGGTGAAGAAGCAAGCTGTACAACACTGGGATTGTGTGCGCAGCTTGCCAACTGATAGAAAACAGTACTTTTGCACTCTCCTGACTTTTCCAATCACATGAACATTCGATTGGAAGCTGTTGTGGACAACTTTTCTTTTCTTCCTGCCAAACACTTGGCAGACATCTCTGCAACTTCTAGAACACGATGGGAGATGTTTTCTGTGCTGGCACAGTTTCTCCTTGCCAGATGTAGTGGAAAAGCTTTTTGCTGAGATGTAGATGAGAAGAGACGCTAATGACGAAGGTAGGATGCTCACCGGAGCTAAGAGCCGCTCCCGGGCGTCTTTGGGCAGAAGCCGCGCTAAGGAGAGCACTGTGAGCGGCACAAACGTCCTTGCGCGAAGAAGCCGCTTCTTCGGCTCCGTGAGCCGGAGAGAGTGGCAGCTTCGGGAAGGTGAAGAAGCAAGCTGTACAACACTGGGATTGTGTGCGCACCTTGCCAACTGATAGAAAACAGTACTTTTGCACTCTCCTGACTTTTCCAATCACATGAACATTCGATTGGAAGCTGTTTTGGACAACTTTTCTTTTCTTCCTGCCAAACACTTGGCAGACATCTCTGCAACTTCTAGAACACGATGGGAGATATTTTTTGTCCTGGCACCGTTTCTCCTTGTCAGATGTTGTGGAAAAGCTTTTTACTGAGATGTAGATTAGAAGAGACGCTAAAGACGAAGGTAGGATGCTCTTCAGAGCTAAGAGCCGCTCCCGGGCGTCTTTGGGCAGAAGCCGCAGTAAGGAGAGCACTGTGAGCGGCACAATCGTCTTTGCGCGAAGAAGCCACTTCTTCGACTCCGGGATCCAGGGGGAGCGGCAGCTTCAGGAAGGTGAAGAAGCAAGCTGTACAACACTGGGATTGTGTGCGCACCTTGCCAACTGATAGAAAACAGTACTTTTGCACTCTCCTGACTTTTCCAATCACATGAACATTCGATTGGAAGCTGTTGTGGACAACTTTTCTTTTCTTCCTGCCAAACACTTGGCAGACATCTCTGCAACTTCTAGAACACGATGGGAGATGTTTTCTGTGCTGGCACAGTTTCTCCTTGCCAGATGTAGTGGAAAAGCTTTTTGCTGAGATGTAGATGAGAAGAGATGCTAATGACGAAGGTAGGATGCTCACCGGAGCTAAGAGCCGCTCCCGGGCGTCTTTGGGCAGAAGCCGCGCTAAGGAGAGCACTGTGAGCGGCACAAACGTCCTTGCGCGAAGAAGCCGCTTCTTCGGCTCCGTGCGCCGGGGAGAGTGGCAGCTTCGGGAAGGTGAAGAAGCAAGCTGTACAACACTGGGATTGTGTGCGCAGCTTGCCAACTGATAGAAAACAGTACTTTTGCACTCTCCTGACTTTTCCAATCACATGAACATTCGATTGGAAGCTGTTTTGGACAACTTTTCTTTTCTTCCTGCCAAACACTTGGCAGACATCTCTGCAACTTCTAGAACACGATGGGAGATGTTTTTGTGCTGGCACAGTTTCTCCTTGCCAGATGTTGTGGAAAAGCTTTTTACTGAGATGTAGATTAGAAGAGACGCTAAAGACGAAGGTAGGATGCTCTTCAGAGCTAAGAGCCGCTCCCGAGCGTCTTTGAGCAGAAGCCGCAGTAAGGAGAGCACTGTGAGCGGCACAATCGTCTTTGCGCGAAGAAGCCGCTTCTTCGACTCCGGGATCCGGGGAGAGCGGCAGCTTCAGGAAGGTGAAGAAGCAAGCTGTACAACACTGGGATTGTGTGCGCACCTTGCCAACTGATAGAAAACAGTACTTTTGCACTCTCCTGACTTTTCCAATCACATGAACATTCGATTGGAAGCTGTTGTGGACAACTTTTCTTTTCTTCCTGCCAAACACTTGGCAGACATCTCTGCAACTTCTAGAACACGATGGGAGATGTTTTCTGTGCTGGCACAGTTTTTCCTTTCCAGATGTAGTGGAAAAGCTTTTTGCTGAGATGTAGATGAGAAGAGACGCTAATGACGAAGGCAGGATGCTCACCGGAGCTAAGAGCCGCTCCCGGGCGTCTTTGGGCAGAAGCCGCGCTAAGGAGAGCACTGTGAGCGGCACAATCGTCCTTGCGCGAAGAAGCCGCTTCTTCGGCTCCGTGAGCCGGAGAGAGTGGCAGCTTCGGGAAGGTGAAGAAGCAAGCTGTACAACACTGGGATTGTGTGCGCAGCTTGCCAACTGATAGAAAACAGTACTTTTGCACTCTCCTGACTTTTCCAATCACATGAACATTCGATTGGAAGCTGTTTTGGACAACTTTTCTTTTCTTCCTGCCAAACACTTGGCAGACATCTCTGCAACTTCTAGAGCACGATGGGAGATATTTTTTGTGCTGGCACAGTTTCTCCTTGCCAGATGTTGTGGAAAAGCTTTTTACTGAGATGTAGATTAGAAGAGACGCTAAAGACGAAGGTAGGATGCTCTTCAGAGCTAAGAGCCGCTCCCGGGCGTCTTTGGGCAGAAGCCGCAGTAAGGAGAGCGCTGTGAGCGGCACAATCGTCTTTGCGCGAAGAAGCCGCTTCTTCGACTCCGGGATCCGGGGAGAGCGGCAGCTTCGGGAAGGTGAAGAAGCAAGCTGTACAACACTGGGATTGTGTGCGCAGCTTGCCAACTGATAGAAAACAGTACTTTTGCACTCTCCTGACTTTTCCAATCACATGAACATTCGATTGGAAGCTGTTTTGGACAACTTTTCTTTTCTTCCTGCCAAACACTTGGCAGACATCTCTGCAACTTCTAGAACACGATGGGAGATGTTTTTTGTGCTGGCACAGTTTCTCCTTGCCAGATGTAGTGGAAAAGCTTTTTGCTGAGATTTAGATGAGAAGAGACGCTAAAGACGAAGGTAGGATGCTCTCCGGAGCTAAGAGCCGCTCCCGGGCGTCTTTGGGCAGAAGCCGCAGTAAGGAGAGCACTGTGAGCGGCACAATCGTCTTTGCGTGAAGAACCTGCTTCTTCGGCTCCGGGAGCCGCGGAGACCGGCAGCTTCGGGAAGGTGAAGAAGCAAGCTGTACAACACTGGGATTGTGTGCGCACCTTGCCAACTGATAGAAAACAGTACTTTTGCACTCTCCTGACTTTTCCAATCACATGAACATTCGATTGGAAGCTGTTGTGGACAACTTTTCTTTTCTTCCTGCCAAACACTTGGCAGACATCTCTGCAACTTCTAGAACATGATGGGAGAGGTTTTCTGTGCTGGCACAGTTTCTCCTAGCCAGACATGCTGGCAAAGCGTTTTGCTAAGACGTAGACTACAAAAGACGCTAAAGACGAAGGTAGGATGCTCTCTGGTGCTAAGAGCCACTCCCCGGCGTCTTTGGGCAGAAGCCGCGCTAAGGAGAGCACTGTGAGCGGCACAATCGTCCTTGCGCGAAGAAGCCGCTTCTTCGGCTCCGGGAGCCAGAGAGAGCGGCAGCTTCGGGAAGGTGAAGAAGCAAGCTGTACAACACTGGGATTGTGTGCGCAGCTTGCCAACTGATAGAAAACAGTACTTTTGCACTCTCCTGACTTTTCCAATCACATGAACATTCGATTGGAAGCTGTTTTGGACAACTTTTCTTTTCTTCCTGCCAAACACTTGGCAGACATCTCTGCAACGTCGAGAACACGATGGGAGATGTTTTCATTGCTGGCACAGTTACTCCCTGCCAGATGTAGTGGAAAAGCTTTTTGCTGAGATGTAGATGAGAAGAGAGGCTTAAGACGAAGGTAGGATGCTCTCCAGAGCTAAGAGCCGCTCCCGGGCGTCTTTGGGCAGAAGCCGCAGTAAGGAGAGCACTGTGAGCGGCACAATCGTCTTTGCGCGAAGAAGCCGCTTCTTCGGCTCCGGGAGCCGGGGAGAGCGGCAGCTTCGGGAAGGTGAAGAAGCAAGCTGTACAACACTGGGATTGTGTGCGCACCTTGCCAACTGATAGAAAACAGTACTTTTGCACTCTCCTGACTTTTCCAATCACATGAACATTCGATTGGAAGCTGTTGTGGACAACTTTTCTTTTCTTCCTGCCAAACACTTGGCAGACATCTCTGCAACTTCTAGAACACGATGGGAGATGTTTTCTGTGCTGGCACAGTTTTTCCTTTCCAGATGTAGTGGAAAAGCTTTTTGCTGAGATGTAGATGAGAAGAGACGCTAATGACGAAGGCAGGATGCTCACCGGAGCTAAGAGCCGCTCCCGGGCGTCTTTGGGCAGAAGCCGCGCTAAGGAGAGCACTGTGAGCGGCACAATCGTCCTTGCGCGAAGAAGCCGCTTCTTCGGCTCCGTGAGCCGGAGAGAGTGGCAGCTTCGGGAAGGTGAAGAAGCAAGCTGTACAACACGGGGATTGTGTGCGCAGCTTGCCAACTGATAGAAAACAGTACTTTTGCACTCTCCTGACTTTTCCAATCACATGAACATTCGATTGGAAGCTGTTTTGGACAACTTTTCTTTTCTTCCTGCCAAACACTTGGCAGACATCTCTGCAACTTCTAGAGCACGATGGGAGATATTTTTTGTGCTGGCACAGTTTCTCCTTGCCAGATGTTGTGGAAAAGCTTTTTACTGAGATGTAGATTAGAAGAGACGCTAAAGACGAAGGTAGGATGCTCTTCAGAGCTAAGAGCCGCTCCCGGGCGTCTTTGGGCAGAAGCCGCAGTAAGGAGAGCGCTGTGAGCGGCACAATCGTCTTTGCGCGAAGAAGCCGCTTCTTCGACTCCGGGATCCGGGGAGAGCGGCAGCTTCGGGAAGGTGAAGAAGCAAGCTGTACAACACTGGGATTGTGTGCGCAGCTTGCCAACTGATAGAAAACAGTACTTTTGCACTCTCCTGACTTTTCCAATCACATGAACATTCGATTGGAAGCTGTTGTGGACAACTTTTCTTTTCTTCCTGCCAAACACTTGGCAGACATCTCTGCAACTTCTAGAACACGATGGGAGATGTTTTCTATGCTGGCACAGTTTCTCCTTGCCAGATGTAGTGGAAAAGCTTTTTGCTGAGATGTAGATGAGAAGAGACGCTAATGACGAAGGTAGGATGCTCACCGGAGCTAAGAGCCGCTCCCGGGCGTCTTTGGGCAGAAGCCGCGCTAAGGAGAGCACTGTGAGCGGCACAATCGTCCTTGCGCGAAGAAGCCGCTTCTTCGGCTCCGTGAGCCGGAGAGAGTGGCAGCTTCGGGAAGGTGAAGAAGCAAGCTGTACAACACTGGGATTGAGTGCGCAGCTTGCCAACTGATAGAAAACAGTACTTTTGCACTCTCCTGACTTTTCCAATCACATGAACATTCGATTGGAAGCTGTTTTGGACAACTTTTCTTTTCTTCCTGCCAAACACTTGGCAGACATCTCTGCAACTTCTAGAGCACGATGGGAGATATTTTTTGTGCTGGCACAGTTTCTCCTTGCCAGATGTACTGGAAAAGCTTTTTGCTGAGATGTAGATTAGAAGAGACGCTAAAGACAAAGGTAGGATGCTCTTCAGAGCTAAGAGCCGCTCCCGGGCGTCCTTGGGCAGAAGCCGCAGTAAGGAGAGCACTGTGAGCGGCACAATCGTCTTTGCGCGAAGAAGCCGCTTCTTCGACTCCGGGATCCGGGGAGAGCGGCAGCTTCGGGAAGGTGAAGAAGCAAGCTGTACAACACTGGGATTGTGTGCGCAGCTTGCCAACTGATCGAAAACAGTACTTTTGCACTCTCCTGACTTTTCCAATCACATGAACATTCGATTGGAAGCTGTTGTGGACAACTTTTCTTTTCTTCCTGCCAAACACTTGGCAGACATCTCTGCAACTTCTAGAACACGATGGGAGATGTTTTCTGTGCTGGCACAGTTTCTCCTTGCCAGATGTAGTGGAAAAGCTTTTTGCTGAGATGTAGATGAGAAGAGACGCTAATGACGAAGGTAGGATGCTCACCGGAGCTAAGAGCCGCTCCCGGGCGTCTTTGGGCAGAAGCCGCGCTAAGGAGAGCACTGTGAGCGGCACAAACGTCCTTGCGCGAAGAAGCCGCTTCTTCGGCTCCGTGAGCCGGAGAGAGTGGCAGCTTCGGGAAGGTGAAGAAGCAAGCTGTACAACACTGGGATTGTGTGCGCACCTTGCCAACTGATAGAAAACAGTACTTTTGCACTCTCCTGACTTTTCCAATCACATGAACATTCGATTGGAAGCTGTTTTGGACAACTTTTCTTTTCTTCCTGCCAAACACTTGGCAGACATCTCTGCAACTTCTAGAACACGATGGGAGATATTTTTTGTGCTGGCACCGTTTCTCCTTGTCAGATGTTGTGGAAAAGCTTTTTACTGAGATGTAGATTAGAAGAGACGCTAAAGACGAAGGTAGGATGCTCTTCAGAGCTAAGAGCCGCTCCCGGGCGTCTTTGGGCAGAAGCCGCAGTAAGGAGAGCACTGTGAGCGGCACAATCGTCTTTGCGCGAAGAAGCCGCTTCTTCGACTCCGGGATCCAGGGGGAGCGGCAGCTTCAGGAAGGTGAAGAAGCAAGCTGTACAACACTGGGATTGTGTGCGCACCTTGCCAACTGATAGAAAACAGTACTTTTGCACTCTCCTGACTTTTCCAATCACATGAACATTCGATTGGAAGCTGTTGTGGACAACTTTTCTTTTCTTCCTGCCAAACACTTGGCAGACATCTCTGCAACTTCTAGAACACGATGGGAGATGTTTTCTGTGCTGGCACAGTTTCTCCTTGCCAGATGTAGTGGAAAAGCTTTTTGCTGAGATGTAGATGAGAAGAGATGCTAATGACGAAGGTAGGATGCTCACCGGAGCTAAGAGCCGCTCCCGGGCGTCTTTGGGCAGAAGCCGCGCTAAGGAGAGCACTGTGAGCGGCACAAACGTCCTTGCGCGAAGAAGCCGCTTCTTCGGCTCCGTGAGCCGGGGAGAGTGGCAGCTTCGGGAAGGTGAAGAAGCAAGCTGTACAACACTGGGATTGTGTGCGCAGCTTGCCAACTGATAGAAAACAGTACTTTTGCACTCTCCTGACTTTTCCAATCACATGAACATTCGATTGGAAGCTGTTTTGGACAACTTTTCTTTTCTTCCTGCCAAACACTTGGCAGACATCTCTGCAACTTCTAGAACACGATGGGAGATATTTTTTGTGCTGGCACAGTTTCTCCTTGCCAGATGTTGTGGAAAAGCTTTTTACTGAGATGTAGATTAGAAGAGACGCTAAAGACGAAGGTAGGATGCTCTTCAGAGCTAAGAGCCGCTCCCGAGCGTCTTTGGGCAGAAGCCGCAGTAAGGAGAGCACTGTGAGCGGCACAATCGTCTTTGCGCGAAGAAGCCGCTTCTTCGACTCCGGGATCCGGGGGGAGCGGCAGCTTCAGGAAGGTGAAGAAGCAAGCTGTACAACACTGGGATTGTGTGCGCACCTTGCCAACTGATAGAAAACAGTACTTTTGCACTCTCCTGACTTTTCCAATCACATGAACATTCGATTGGAAGCTGTTGTGGACAACTTTTCTTTTCTTCCTGCCAAACACTTGGCAGACATCTCTGCAACTTCTAGAACACGATGGGAGATGTTTTCTGTGCTGGCACAGTTTTTCCTTTCCAGATGTAGTGGAAAAGCTTTTTGCTGAGATGTAGATGAGAAGAGACGCTAATGACGAAGGCAGGATGCTCACCGGAGCTAAGAGCCGCTCCCGGGCGTCTTTGGGCAGAAGCCGCGCTAAGGAGAGCACTGTGAGCGGCACAATCGTCCTTGCGCGAAGAAGCCGCTTCTTCGGCTCCGTGAGCCGGAGAGAGTGGCAGCTTCGGGAAGGTGAAGAAGCAAGCTGTACAACACTGGGATTGTGTGCGCAGCTTGCCAACTGATAGAAAACAGTACTTTTGCACTCTCCTGACTTTTCCAATCACATGAACATTCGATTGGAAGCTGTTTTGGACAACTTTTCTTTTCTTCCTGCCAAACACTTGGCAGACATCTCTGCAACTTCTAGAGCACGATGGGAGATATTTTTTGTGCTGGCACAGTTTCTCCTTGCCAGATGTTGTGGAAAAGCTTTTTACTGAGATGTAGATTAGAAGAGACGCTAAAGACGAAGGTAGGATGCTCTTCAGAGCTAAGAGCCGCTCCCGGGCGTCTTTGGGCAGAAGCCGCAGTAAGGAGAGCGCTGTGAGCGGCACAATCGTCTTTGCGCGAAGAAGCCGCTTCTTCGACTCCGGGATCCGGGGAGAGCGGCAGCTTCGGGAAGGTGAAGAAGCAAGCTGTACAACACTGGGATTGTGTGCGCAGCTTGCCAACTGATAGAAAACAGTACTTTTGCACTCTCCTGACTTTTCCAATCACATGAACATTCGATTGGAAGCTGTTTTGGACAACTTTTCTTTTCTTCCTGCCAAACACTTGGCAGACATCTCTGCAACTTCTAGAACACGATGGGAGATGTTTTTTGTGCTGGCACAGTTTCTCCTTGCCAGATGTAGTGGAAAAGCTTTTTGCTGAGATGTAGATGAGAAGAGACGCTAAAGACGAAGGTAGGATGCTCTCCGGAGCTAAGAGCCGCTCCCGGGCGTCTTTGGGCAGAAGCCGCAGTAAGGAGAGCACTGTGAGCGGCACAATCGTCTTTGCGTGAAGAACCTGCTTCTTCGGCTCCGGGAGCCGCGGAGACCGGCAGCTTCGGGAAGGTGAAGAAGCAAGCTGTACAACACTGGGATTGTGTGCGCACCTTGCCAACTGATAGAAAACAGTACTTTTGCACTCTCCTTACTTTTCCAATCACATGAACATTCGATTGGAAGCTGTTGTGGACAACTTTTCTTTTCTTCCTGCCAAACACTTGGCAGACATCTCTGCAACTTCTAGAACATGATGGGAGATGTTTTCTGTGCTGGCACAGTTTCTCCTAGCCAGACATGCTGGCAAAGCGTTTTGCTAAGACGTAGACTACAAAAGACGCTAAAGACGAAGGTAGGATGCTCTCTGGTGCTAAGAGCCACTCCCCGGCGTCTTTGGGCAGAAGCCGCGCTAAGGAGAGCACTGTGAGCGGCACAATCGTCCTTGCGCGAAGAAGCCGCTTCTTCGACTCCGGGAGCCGGGGAGAGCGGCAGCTTCGGGAAGGTGAAGAAGCAAGCTGTACAACACTGGGATTGTGTGCGCACCTTGCCAACTGATAGAAAACAGTACTTTTGCACTCTCCTGACTTTTCCAATCACATGAACATTCGATTGGAAGCTGTTGTGGACAACTTTTCTTTTCTTCCTGCCAAACACTTGGCAGACATCTCTGCAACTTCTAGAACACGATGGGAGATGTTTTCTGTGCTGGCACAGTTTTTCCTTTCCAGATGTAGTGGAAAAGCTTTTTGCTGAGATGTAGATGAGAAGAGACGCTAATGACGAAGGCAGGATGCTCACCGGAGCTAAGAGCCGCTCCCGGGCGTCTTTGGGCAGAAGCCGCGCTAAGGAGAGCACTGTGAGCGGCACAATCGTCTTTGCGCGAAGAAGCCGCTTCTTCAGCTCCGGGAGCCGGAGAGAGCGGCTACTCGGAAAAGGTAAAGAAGCAAGCTGTACAAGACTGGGATTGTGTGCGCACCTTGCCAACTATTAGAAAACAGTACTTTTGCACTCTCCTGACTTTTCCAGTCACATGAACATTCGATTGGAAGCTGTTTTGGACAACTTTTCTTTTCTTCCTGCCAAACACTTGGCAGACATCCGTGCAACGTCTAGAACACGATGGGAGATGTTTTCTGTGCTGGCACAGTTTTTCCGAGCCAGACATATTGGAAAAGCTTTTTGCCGAGATGTAGATGAGAAGAGGCACTAAAGACGAAGGTAGGATGCTGTCCGGAGCTAAGAGCCGCTCCCGGGCGTCTTTCGGCAGAAGCCGCGCTAAGGAGAGCACTGTGAGCGGCACAATCGTCTTTGCGCGAAGAAGCCGCTTCTTCGGCTCCGGGAGCCGGGGAGAGCGGCAGCTTCGGAAAGGTGAAGAAGCAAGCTGTACAACACTGGGATTGTGTGCGCACCTTGCCAACTATTAGAAAACAGTACTTTTGCACTCTCCTGACTTTTCCAATCACATGAACATCCGATTGGAAGCTGTTTTGGACAACTTTTCTTTTCTTCCTGCCAAACACTTGGGAGACATCTCTGCAACTTGTAGAACACGATGGGAGATGTTTTCTGTGCTGGCACAGTTTTTCCGAGCCAGACATAGTGGAAAAGCTTTTTGCCGAGATGTTGATGAGAAGAGGCGCTAAAGACGAAGGTAGGATGCTGTCCGGAGCTAAGAGCCGCTCCCGGGCGTCTTTCGGCAGAAGCCGCGCTAAGGAGAGCACTGTGAGCGGCACAATCGTCTTTGCGCGAAGAAGCCGCTTCTTCGGCTCCGGGAGCCGGGGAGAGCGGCAACTCGGAAAAGGTAAAGAAGCAAGCTGTACAACACTGGGATTGTGTGCGCACCTTGCCAACTATTAGAAAACAGTACTTTTGCACTCTCCTGACTTTTCCAGTCACATGAACATTCGATTGGAAGCTGTTTTGGACAACTTTTCTTTTCTTCCTGCCAAACACTTAGCAGACATCCGTGCAACGTCTAGAACACGATGGGAGATGTTTTCTGTGCTGGCACAGTTTTTCCTAGCCAGACATAGTAGAAAAGCTTTTTGCCGAGATGTAGATGAGAAGAGGCGCTAAAGACGAAGGTAGGATGCTGTCCGGAGCAAAGAGCCGCTCCGGGGCGTCTTTCGGCAGAAGCCGCTCTAAGGAGAGCACTGTGAGCGGCACAATCGTCTTTGCGCGAAGAAGCCGCTTCTTCGGCTCTGGGAGCCGGAGAGAGCGGCTACTTGGAAAAGGTAAAGAAGTAAGCTGTACAACACTGGGATTGTGTGCGCACCTTGCCAACTGATAGAATAAAGTACCTTTGCACTCTCCTGACTTTTCCAATCACATGAACATTGGATTGGAAGCTGTTTTGGACAACTTTTCTTTTCTTCCTGCCAAACACTTGGCAGACATCTCTGCAACTTCTAGAACACGATGGGAGATGTTTTCTGTGCTGGCACAGTTTTTCCTAGCCAGACATAGTGGAAAAGCTTTTTCCTAAGATGTAGACTACAAAAGACGCGAAAGACGAAGGTAGGATGCTCTTCGGAGCTAAGAGCCGCTGCCGGGCGTCTTTCGGCAGAAGCCGCGCTAAGGAGAGCACTGTGAGCGGCACAATCGTCTTTGCGCGAAGAAGCCGCTTCTTGGGCTCCGGGAGCCGGCGAGAGCGGCAGCTTCGGGAAGGTGAAGAAGTAAGCTGTACAAGACTGGGATTGTGTGCGCACCTTGCCAACTGATAGAAAACAGTACCTTTGCACTCTCCTGACTTTTCCAAATACATGAACATTCGATTGGAAGCTGTTTTGGACAACTTTTCTTTTCTTCCTGCCAAACACTAGGCAGACATCTCTGCAACGTCTAGAACACGATGGGAGATGTTTTCTATGCTGGCACAGTTTTTCCTAGCCAGACAGAGTGGGAAAGCGTTTTGCCGAGATGTAGACTATAAAAGACGCGAAAGACGAAGGTAGGATGCTCTCCGGAGCTAAGAGCCGCTGCCGGGCGTCTTTCGGCAGAAGCCGCGCTAAGGAGAGCACTGTGAGCGGCACAATCGTCTTTGCGCGAAGAAGCCGCTTCTTGGGCTCCGGGAGCCGGCGAGAGCGGCAGCTTCGGGAAGGTGAAGAAGCAAGCTGTAGAACACTGGGATTGTGTGCGCACCTTGCCAACTGATACAAAACAGTACCTTTGCACTCTCCTGACTTTTCCAATCACATGAACATTCGATTGGAAGCTGTTTTGGACAACTTTTCTTTTCTTCCTGCCAAACACTTGGCAGACATCTCTGCAACTTCTAGAACATGATGGGATATGTTTTCTGTGCTGGCACAGTTTTTCCTAGCCAGACAGAGAGGAAAAGCGTTTTGCTAAGATGTAGATGAGAAGAGGAGCTAGAGACGAAGGTAGGATGCTCTTCGGAGCTAAGAGCCGCTCCCGGGTGTCTTTCGGCAGAAGCCGCGCTACGGAGCACTGTGAGCGGCACAATCGTCTTTGCGCGAAGAAGCCGCTTCTTGGGCTCCGGGAGCCGGCGAGAGCGGCAGCTTCGGGAAGGTGAAGAAGCAAGCTGTACAACACTGGGATTGTGTGCGCACCTTGCCAGCTGATACAAAACAGTACCTTTGCACTCTCCTGGCTTTTCCAATCACATGAACATTCGATTGGAAGCTGTTTTGGACAACTTTTCTTTTCTTCCTGCCAAACATTTGGCAGACATCTCTGCAACTTCTAGAACACGATGGGAGATGTTTTCTGTGCTGGCACAGTTTTTCCTAGCCAGACAGAGTGGAAAAGCGTTTTGCTAAGATGTAGACTACAAAAGACGCGAAAGACGAAGGTAGGATGCTCTTCGGAGCTAAGAGCCGCTGCCGGGCGTCTTTCGGCAGAAGCCGCGCTAAGGAGAGCACTGTGAGCGGCACAATCGTCTTTGCGCGAAGAAGCCGCTTCTTGGGCTCCGGGAGCCGGCGAGAGCGGCAGCTTCGGGAAGGTGAAGAAGCAAGCTGTAGAACACTGGGATTGTGTGCGCACTTTGCCAACTGATAGAAAACAGTACCTTTGCACTCTCCTGGCTTTTCCAATCACATGAACATTCGATTGGAAGCTGTTTTGGACAACTTTTCTTTTCTTCCTGCCAAACACTAGGCAGACATTTCTGCAACTTCTAGAACACGAAGGGAGATGTTTTCTGTGCTGGCACAGTTTTTCCTAGCCAGACAGAGTGGGAAAGCGTTTTGCCGAGATGTAGACAACAAAAGACGCGAAAGACGAAGGTAGGATGCTCTCCGGAGCTAAGAGCCGCTGCCGGGCGTCTTTCGGCAGAAGCCGCGCTAAGGAGAGCACTGTGAGCGGCACAATCGTCTTTGCGCGAAGAAGCCGCTTCTTGGGCTCCGGGAGCCGGCGAGAGCGGCAGCTTCGGGAAGGTGAAGAAGCAAGCTGTACAACACTGGGATTGTGTGCGCACCTTGCCAACTGATAGAAAACAGTACCTTTGCACTCTCCTGGCTTTTCCAATCACATGAACATTCGATTGGAAGCTGTTTTGGACAACTTTTCTTTTCTTCCTGCCAAACACTTGGCAGACATCTCTGCAACGTCTAGAACACGATGAGAGATGTTTTCTGTGCTGGCACAGTTTTTCCTAGCCAGACAGAGTGGGAAAGCATTTTGCCGAGATGTAGACTACAAAAGACGCGAAAGACGAAGGTAGGATGCTCTCCGGAACTAAGAGCCGCTGCCGGGCGTCTTTCGGCAGAAGCCGCGCTAAGGAGAGCACTGTGAGCGGCACAATCGTCTTTGCGCGAAGAAGCCGCTTCTTGGGCTCCGGGAGCCGGCGAGAGCGGCAGCTTCGGGAAGGTGAAGAAGCAAGCTGTACAAGACTGGGATTGTGTGCGCACCTTGCCAACTGATAGAAAACAGTACCTTTGCACTCTCCTGACTTTTCCAATCACATGAACATTCGATTGGAAGCTGTTTTGGACAACTTTTCTTTTCTTCCTGCCAAACACTTGGCAGACATCTCTGCAACTTCTAGAACATGATGGGATATGTTTTCTGTGCTGGCACAGTTTTTCCTAGCCAGACAGAGTGGAAAAGCGTTTTGCTAAGATGTAGATGAGAAGAGGAGCTAAAGACGAACGTAGGATGCTCTCCGGAGCTAAGAGCCGCTCCCGGGTGTCTTTCGGCAGAAGCCGCGCTAAGGAGCACTGTGAGCGGCACAATCGTCTTTGCGCGAAGAAGCCGCTTCTTGGGCTCCGGGAGCCGGCGAGAGCGGCAGCTTCGGGAAGGTGAAGAAGCAAGCTGTACAAGACTGGGATTGTGTGCGCACCTTGCCAACTGATAGAAAACAGTACCTTTGCACTCTCCTGACTTTTCCAAATACATGAACATTCGATTGGAAGCTGTTTTGGACAACTTTTCTTTTCTTCCTGCCAAACACTAGGCAGACATCTCTGCAACGTCTAGAACACGATGGGAGATGTTTTCTGTGCTGGCACAGTTTTTCCTAGACAGACAGAGTGGGAAAGCGTTTTGCCGAGATGTAGACTATAGAAGACGCGAAAGACGAAGGTAGGATGCTCTCCGGAGCTAAGAGCCGCTCCCGGGCGTCTTTCGGCAGAAGCCGCGCTAAGGAGAGCACTGTGAGCGGCACAATCGTCTTTGCGCGAAGAAGCCGCTTCTTGGGCTCCGGGAGCCGGCGAGAGCGGCAGCTTCGGGAAGGTGAAGAAGCAAGCTGTACAAGACTGGGATTGTGTGCGCACCTTGCCAACTGATAGAAAACAGTACCTTTGCACTCTCCTGGCTTTTCCAATCACATGAACATTCGATTGGAAGCTGTTTTGGACAACTTTTCTTTTCTTCCTGCCAAACACTTGGCAGACATCTCTGCAACGTCTAGAACACGATGAGAGATGTTTTCTGTGCTGGCACAGTTTTTCCTAGCCAGACAGAGTGGGAAAGCATTTTGCCGAGATGTAGACTACAAAAGACGCGAAAGACGAAGGTAGGATGCTCTCCGGAACTAAGAGCCGCTGCCGGGCGTCTTTCGGCAGAAGCCGCGCTAAGGAGAGCACTGTGAGCGGCACAATCGTCTTTGCGCGAAGAAGCCGCTTCTTGGGCTCCGGGAGCCGGCGAGAGCGGCAGCTTCGGGAAGGTGAAGAAGCAAGCTGTACAAGACTGGGATTGTGTGCGCACCTTGCCAACTGATACAAAACAGTACCTTTGCACTCTCCTGACTTTTCCAATCACATGAACATTCGATTGGAAGCTGTTTTGGACAACTTTTCTTTTCTTCCTGCCAAACACTTGGCAGACATCTCTGCAACTTCTAGAACATGATGGGATATGTTTTCTGTGCTGGCACAGTTTTTCCTAGCCAGACAGAGAGGAAAAGTGTTTTGCTAAGATGTAGATGAGAAGAGGAGCTAGAGACGAAGGTAGGATGCTCTTCGGAGCTAAGAGCCGCTGCCGGGCGTCTTTCGGCAGAAGCCGCGCTAAGGAGCACTGTGAGCGGCACAATCGTCTTTGCGCGAAGAAGCCGCTTCTTGGGCTCCGGGAGCCGGCGAGAGCGGCAGCTTCGGGAAGGTGAAGAAGCAAGCTGTACAACACTGGGATTGTGTGCGCACCTTGCCAGCTGATACAAAACAGTACCTTTGCACTCTCCTGGCTTTTGCAATCACATGAACATTCGATTGGAAGCTGTTTTGGACAACTTTTCTTTTCTTCCTGCCAAACACTTGGCAGACATCTCTGCAACTTCTAGAACACGAAGGGAGATGTTTTCTGTGCTGGCACAGTTTTTCCTAGCCAGACAGAGTGGGAAAGCGTTTTGCCGAGATGTAGACAACAAAAGACGCGAAAGACGAAGGTAGGATGCTCTCCGGAGCTAAGAGCCGCTGCCGGGCGTCTTTCGGCAGAAGCCGCGCTAAGGAGAGCACTGTGAGCGGCACAATCGTCTTTGCGCGAAGAAGCCGCTTCTTGGGCTCCGGGAGCCGGCGAGAGCGGCAGCTTCGGGAAGGTGAAGAAGCAAGCTGTACAACACTGGGATTGTGTGCGCACCTTGCCAACTGATAGAAAACAGTACCTTTGCACTCTCCTGGCTTTTCCAATCACATGAACATTCGATTGGAAGCTGTTTTGGACAACTTTTCTTTTCTTCCTGCCAAACACTTGGCAGACATCTCTGCAACGTCTAGAACACGATGAGAGATGTTTTCTGTGCTGGCACAGTTTTTCCTAGCCAGACAGAGTGGGAAAGCATTTTGCCGAGATGTAGACTACAAAAGACGCGAAAGACGAAGGTAGGATGCTCTCCGGAACTAAGAGCCGCTCCCGGGCGTCTTTCGGCAGAAGCCGCGCTAAGGAGAGCACTGTGAGCGGCACAATCGTCTTTGCGCGAAGAAGCCGCTTCTTGGGCTCCGGGAGCCGGCGAGAGCGGCAGCTTCGGGAAGGTGAAGAAGCAAGCTGTACAAGACTGGGATTGTGTGCGCACCTTGCCAACTGATAGAAAACAGTACCTTTGCACTCTCCTGACTTTTCCAATCACATGAACATTCGATTGGAAGCTGTTTTGGACAACTTTTTTTTTCTTCCTGCCAAACACTTGGCAGACATCTCTGACTCTTCTAGAACATGATGGGATATGTTTTCTGTGCTGGCACAGTTTTTCCTAGCCAGACAGAGTGGAAAAGCGTTTTGCTAAGATGTAGATGAGAAGAGGAGCTAAAGACGAACGTAGGATGCTCTCCGGAGCTAAGAGCCGCTCCCGGGTGTCTTTCGGCAGAAGCCGCGCTAAGGAGCACTGTGAGCGGCACAATCGTCTTTGCGCGAAGAAGCCGCTTCTTGGGCTCCGGGAGCCGGCGAGAGCGGCAGCTTCGGGAAGGTGAAGAAGCAAGCTGTACAACACTGGGATTGTGTGCGCACCTTGCCAGCTGATACAAAACAGTACCTTTGCACTCTCCTGGCTTTTGCAATCACATGAACATTCGATTGGAAGCTGTTTTGGACAACTTTTCTTTTCTTCCTGCCAAACACTTGGCAGACATCTCTGCAACGTCTAGAACACGATGAGAGATGTTTTCTGTGCTGGCACAGTTTTTCCTAGCCAGACAGAGTGGGAAAGCATTTTGCCGAGATGTAGACTACAAAAGACACGAAAGACGAAGGTAGGATGCTCTCCGGAACTAAGAGCCGCTGCCGGGCGTCTTTCGGCAGAAGCCGCGCTAAGGAGAGCACTGTGAGCGGCACAATCGTCTTTGCGCGAAGAAGCCGCTTCTTGGGCTCCGGGAGCCGGCGAGAGCGGCAGCTTCGGGAAGGTGAAGAAGCAAGCTGTAGAACACTGGGATTGTGTGCGCACCTTGCCAACTGATACAAAACAGTACCTTTGCACTCTCCTGACTTTTCCAATCACATGAACATTCGATTGGAAGCTGTTTTGGACAACTTTTCTTTTCTTCCTGCCAAACACTTGGCAGACATCTCTGCAACTTCTAGAACATGATGGGATATGTTTTCTGTGCTGGCACAGTTTTTCCTAGCCAGACAGAGAGGAAAAGCGTTTTGCTAAGAAGTAGATGAGAAGAGGAGCTAGAGACGAAGGTAGGATGCTCTTCGGAGCTAAGAGCCGCTGCCGGGCGTCTTTCGGCAGAAGCCGCGCTAAGGAGCACTGTGAGCGGCACAATCGTCTTTGCGCGAAGAAGCCGCTTCTTGGGCTCCGGGAGCCGGCGAGAGCGGCAGCTTCGGGAAGGTGAAGAAGCAAGCTGTACAACACTGGGATTGTGTGCGCACCTTGCCAGCTGATACAAAACAGTACCTTTGCACTCTCCTGGCTTTTGCAATCACATGAACATTCGATTGGAAGCTGTTTTGGACAACTTTTCTTTTCTTCCTGCCAAACACTAGGCAGACATCTCTGCAACTTCTAGAACACGAAGGGAGATGTTTTCTGTGCTGGCACAGTTTTTCCTAGCCAGACAGAGTGGGAAAGCGTTTTGCCGAGATGTAGACAACAAAAGACGCGAAAGACGAAGGTAGGATGCTCTCCGGAGCTAAGAGCCGCTGCCGGGCGTCTTTCGGCAGAAGCCGCGCTAAGGAGAGCACTGTGAGCGGCACAATCGTCTTTGCGCGAAGAAGCCGCTTCTTGGGCTCCGGGAGCCGGCGAGAGCGGCAGCTTCGGGAAGGTGAAGAAGCAAGCTGTACAACACTGGGATTGTGTGCGCACCTTGCCAACTGATAGAAAACAGTACCTTTGCACTCTCCTGACTTTTCCAATCACATGAACATTCGATTGGAAGCTGTTTTGGACAACTTTTCTTTTCTTCCTGCCAAACACTTGGCAGACATCTCTGCAACTTCTAGAACATGATGGGAGATGTTTTCTGTGCTGGCACAGTTTTTCCTAGCCAGACAGAGTGGGAAAGCGTTTTGCCGAGATGTAGACTACAAAATACGCGAAAGACGAAGGTAGGATGCTCTCCGGAGCTAAGAGCCGCTCCCGGGCGTCTTTCGGCAGAAGCCGCGCTAAGGAGAGCACTGTGAGCGGCACAATCGTCTTTGCGCGAAGAAGCCGCTTCTTCGGCTCCGGGAGCCGGCGAGAGCGGCAGCTTCGGGAAGGTGAAGAAGCAAGCTGTAGAACACTGGGATTGTGTGCGCACCTTGCCAACTGATACAAAACAGTACCTTTGCACTCTCCTGACTTTTCCAATCACATGAACATTCGATTGGAAGCTGTTTTGGACAACTTTTCTTTTCTTCCTGCCAAACACTTGGCAGACATCTCTGCAACTTCTAGAACATGATGGGATATGTTTTCTGTGCTGGCACAGTTTTTCCTAGCCAGACAGAGAGGAAAAGCGTTTTGCTAAGATGTAGATGAGAAGAGGAGCTAGAGACGAAGGTAGGATGCTCTTCGGAGCTAAGAGCCGCTGCCGGGCGTCTTTCGGCAGAAGCCGCGCTAAGGAGCACTGTGAGCGGCACAATCGTCTTTGCGCGAAGAAGCCGCTTCTTGGGCTCCGGGAGCCGGCGAGAGCGGCAGCTTCGGGAAGGTGAAGAAGCAAGCTGTACAACACTGGGATTGTGTGCGCACCTTGCCAGCTGATACAAAACAGTACCTTTGCACTCTCCTGGCTTTTGCAATCACATGAACATTCGATTGGAAGCTGTTTTGGACAACTTTTCTTTTCTTCCTGCCAAACACTAGGCAGACATCTCTGCAACTTCTAGAACACGAAGGGAGATGTTTTCTGTGCTGGCACAGTTTTTCCTAGCCAGACAGAGTGGGAAAGCGTTTTGCCGAGATGTAGACAACAAAAGACGCGAAAGACGAAGGTAGGATGCTCTCCGGAGCTAAGAGCCGCTGCCGGGCGTCTTTCGGCAGAAGCCGCGCTAAGGAGAGCACTGTGAGCGGCACAATCGTCTTTGCGCGAAGAAGCCGCTTCTTGGGCTCCGGGAGCCGGCGAGAGCGGCAGCTTCGGGAAGGTGAAGAAGCAAGCTGTACAACACTGGGATTGTGTGCGCACCTTGCCAACTGATAGAAAACAGTACCTTTGCACTCTCCTGACTTTTCCAATCACATGAACATTCGATTGGAAGCTGTTTTGGACAACTTTTCTTTTCTTCCTGCCAAACACTTGGCAGACATCTCTGCAACTTCTAGAACATGATGGGAGATGTTTTCTGTGCTGGCACAGTTTTTCCTAGCCAGACAGAGTGGGAAAGCGTTTTGCCGAGATGTAGACTACAAAATACGCGAAAGACGAAGGTAGGATGCTCTCCGGAGCTAAGAGCCGCTCCCGGGCGTCTTTCGGCAGAAGCCGCGCTAAGGAGAGCACTGTGAGCGGCACAATCGTCTTTGCGCGAAGAAGCCGCTTCTTCGGCTCCGGGAGCCGGCGAGAGCGGCAGCTTCGGGAAGGTGAAGAAGCAAGCTGTACAAGACTGGGATTGTGTGCGCACCTTGCCAACTGATAGAAAACAGTACCTTTGCACTCTCCTGGCTTTTCCAATCACATGAACATTCGATTGGAAGCTGTTTTGGACAACTTTTCTTTTCTTCCTGCCAAACACTTGGCAGACCTCCGTGCAACTTCTAGAACACGATGGGAGATGTTTTCTATGCTGACACAGTTTTTGCTAGCCAGACATAGTGGGAAAGCATTTTGCCGAGATGTAGATGAGAAGAGGAGCTAAAGACGAAGGTAGGATGCTCTTCGGAGCTAAGAGCCGCTGCCGGGCGTCTTTCGGCAGAAGCCGCGCTAAGGAGCACTGTGAGCGGCACAATCGTCTTTGCGCGAAGAAGCCGCTTCTTGGGCTCCGGGAGCCGGCGAGAGCGGCAGCTTCGGGAAGGTGAAGAAGCAAGCTGTACAACACTGGGATTGTGTGCGCACCTTGCCAGCTGATACAAAACAGTACCTTTGCACTCTCCTGGCTTTTCCAATTACATGAACATTCGATTGGAAGCTGTTTTGGACAACTTTTCTTTTCTTCCTGCCAAACACTTGGCAGACATCTCTGCAACTTCTAGAACACGATGGGAGATGTTTTCTGTGCTGGCACAGTTTTTCCTAGCCAGACAGAGTGGGAAAGCGTTTTGCCGAGATGTAGACTACAAAAGACGCGAAAGACGAAGGTAGGATGCTCTTCGGAGCTAAGAGCCGCTGCCGGGCGTCTTTCGGCAGAAGCCGCGCTAAGGAGAGCACTGTGAGCGGCACAATCGTCTTTGCGCGAAGAAGCCGCTTCTTGGGCTCCGGGAGCCGGCGAGAGCGGCAGCTTCGGGAAGGTGAAGAAGCAAGCTGTACAAGACTGGGATTGTGTGCGCACCTTGCCAACTGATAGAAAACAGTACCTTTGCACTCTCCTGGCTTTTCCAATCACATGAACATTCGATTGGAAGCTGTTTTGGACAACTTTTCTTTTCTTCCTGCCAAACACTTGGCAGACCTCCGTGCAACTTCTAGAACACGATGGGAGATGTTTTCTATGCTTACACAGTTTTTCCTAGCCAGACATAGTGGGAAAGCTTTTTGCCGAGATGTAGATGAGAAGAGGAGCTAAAGACGAAGGTAGGATGCTCTTCGGAGCTAAGAGCCGCTGCCGGGCGTCTTTCGGCAGAAGCCGCGCTAAGGAGAGCACTGTGAGCGGCACAATCGTCTTTGCGCGAAGAAGCCGCTTCTTGGGCTCCGGGAGCCGGCGAGAGCGGCAGCTTCGGGAAGGTGAAGAAGCAAGCTGTAGAACACTGGGATTGTGTGCGCACTTTGCCAACTGATAGAAAACAGTACCTTTGCACTCTCCTGACTTTTCCAATCACATGAACATTCGATTGGAAGCTGTTTTGGACAACTTTTCTTTTCTTCCTGCCAAACACTAGGCAGACATCTCTGCAACTTCTAGAACACGAAGGGAGATGTTTTCTGTGCTGGCACAGTTTTTCCTTGCCAGACAGAGTGGGAAAGCGTTTCGCCGAGATGTAGACAACAAAAGACGCGAAAGACGAAGGTGTGATTCTCTCCGGAGCTAAGAGCCGCTGCCGGGCGTCTTTCGGCAGAAGCCGCGCTAAGGAGAGCACTGTGAGCGGCACAATCGTCTTTGCGCGAAGAAGCCGCTTCTTGGGCTCCGGGAGCCGGCGAGAGCGGCAGCTTCGGGAAGGTGAAGAAGCAAGCTGTAGAACACTGGGATTGTGTGCGCACCTTGCCAACTGATACAAAACAGTACCTTTGCACTCTCCTGACTTTTCCAATCACATGAACATTCGATTGGAAGCTGTTTTGGACAACTTTTCTTTTCTTCCTGCCAAACACTTGGCAGACATCTCTGCAACTTCTAGAACATGATGGGATATGTTTTCTGTGCTGGCACAGTTTTTCCTAGCCAGACAGAGAGGAAAAGCGTTTTGCTAAGATGTAGATGAGAAGAGGAGCTAGAGACGAAGGTAGGATGCTCTTCGGAGCTAAGAGCCGCTGCCGGGCGTCTTTCGGCAGAAGCCGCGCTAAGGAGCACTGTGAGCGGCACAATCGTCTTTGCGCGAAGAAGCCGCTTCTTGGGCTCCGGGAGCCGGCGAGAGCGGCAGCTTCGGGAAGGTGAAGAAGCAAGCTGTACAACACTGGGATTGTGTGCGCACCTTGCCAGCTGATACAAAACAGTACCTTTGCACTCTCCTGGCTTTTGCAATCACATGAACATTCGATTGGAAGCTGTTTTGGACAACTTTTCTTTTCTTCCTGCCAAACACTAGGCAGACATCTCTGCAACTTCTAGAACACGAAGGGAGATGTTTTCTGTGCTGGCACAGTTTTTCCTAGCCAGACAGAGAGGAAAAGTGTTTTGCTAAGATGTAGATGAGAAGAGGAGCTAGAGACGAAGGTAGGATGCTCTTCGGAGCTAAGAGCCGCTGCCGGGCGTCTTTCGGCAGAAGCCGCGCTAAGGAGCACTGTGAGCGGCACAATCGTCTTTGCGCGAAGAAGCCGCTTCTTGGGCTCCGGGAGCCGGCGAGAGCGGCAGCTTCGGGAAGGTGAAGAAGCAAGCTGTACAACACTGGGATTGTGTGCGCACCTTGCCAGCTGATACAAAACAGTACCTTTGCACTCTCCTGGCTTTTGCAATCACATGAACATTCGATTGGAAGCTGTTTTGGACAACTTTTCTTTTCTTCCTGCCAAACACTTGGCAGACATCTCTGCAACTTCTAGAACACGAAGGGAGATGTTTTCTGTGCTGGCACAGTTTTTCCTAGCCAGACAGAGTGGGAAAGCGTTTTGCCGAGATGTAGACAACAAAAGACGCGAAAGACGAAGGTAGGATGCTCTCCGGAGCTAAGAGCCGCTGCCGGGCGTCTTTCGGCAGAAGCCGCGCTAAGGAGAGCACTGTGAGCGGCACAATCGTCTTTGCGCGAAGAAGCCGCTTCTTGGGCTCCGGGAGCCGGCGAGAGCGGCAGCTTCGGGAAGGTGAAGAAGCAAGCTGTACAACACTGGGATTGTGTGCGCACCTTGCCAACTGATAGAAAACAGTACCTTTGCACTCTCCTGGCTTTTCCAATCACATGAACATTCGATTGGAAGCTGTTTTGGACAACTTTTCTTTTCTTCCTGCCAAACACTTGGCAGACATCTCTGCAACGTCTAGAACACGATGAGAGATGTTTTCTGTGCTGGCACAGTTTTTCCTAGCCAGACAGAGTGGGAAAGCATTTTGCCGAGATGTAGACTACAAAAGACGCGAAAGACGAAGGTAGGATGCTCTCCGGAACTAAGAGCCGCTCCCGGGCGTCTTTCGGCAGAAGCCGCGCTAAGGAGAGCACTGTGAGCGGCACAATCGTCTTTGCGCGAAGAAGCCGCTTCTTGGGCTCCGGGAGCCGGCGAGAGCGGCAGCTTCGGGAAGGTGAAGAAGCAAGCTGTACAAGACTGGGATTGTGTGCGCACCTTGCCAACTGATAGAAAACAGTACCTTTGCACTCTCCTGACTTTTCCAATCACATGAACATTCGATTGGAAGCTGTTTTGGACAACTTTTTTTTTCTTCCTGCCAAACACTTGGCAGACATCTCTGCAACTTCTAGAACATGATGGGATATGTTTTCTGTGCTGGCACAGTTTTTCCTAGCCAGACAGAGTGGAAAAGCGTTTTGCTAAGATGTAGATGAGAAGAGGAGCTAAAGACGAACGTAGGATGCTCTCCGGAGCTAAGAGCCGCTCCCGGGTGTCTTTCGGCAGAAGCCGCGCTAAGGAGCACTGTGAGCGGCACAATCGTCTTTGCGCGAAGAAGCCGCTTCTTGGGCTCCGGGAGCCGGCGAGAGCGGCAGCTTCGGGAAGGTGAAGAAGCAAGCTGTAGAACACTGGGATTGTGTGCGCACCTTGCCAACTGATACAAAACAGTACCTTTGCACTCTCCTGACTTTTCCAATCACATGAACATTCGATTGGAAGCTGTTTTGGACAACTTTTCTTTTCTTCCTGCCAAACACTTGGCAGACATCTCTGCAACTTCTAGAACATGATGGGATATGTTTTCTGTGCTGGCACAGTTTTTCCTAGCCAGACAGAGAGGAAAAGCGTTTTGCTAAGAAGTAGATGAGAAGAGGAGCTAGAGACGAAGGTAGGATGCTCTTCGGAGCTAAGAGCCGCTGCCGGGCGTCTTTCGGCAGAAGCCGCGCTAAGGAGCACTGTGAGCGGCACAATCGTCTTTGCGCGAAGAAGCCGCTTCTTGGGCTCCGGGAGCCGGCGAGAGCGGCAGCTTCGGGAAGGTGAAGAAGCAAGCTGTACAACACTGGGATTGTGTGCGCACCTTGCCAGCTGATACAAAACAGTACCTTTGCACTCTCCTGGCTTTTGCAATCACATGAACATTCGATTGGAAGCTGTTTTGGACAACTTTTCTTTTCTTCCTGCCAAACACTAGGCAGACATCTCTGCAACTTCTAGAACACGAAGGGAGATGTTTTCTGTGCTGGCACAGTTTTTCCTAGCCAGACAGAGTGGGAAAGCGTTTTGCCGAGATGTAGACAACAAAAGACGCGAAAGACGAAGGTAGGATGCTCTCCGGAGCTAAGAGCCGCTGCCGGGCGTCTTTCGGCAGAAGCCGCGCTAAGGAGAGCACTGTGAGCGGCACAATCGTCTTTGCGCGAAGAAGCCGCTTCTTGGGCTCCGGGAGCCGGCGAGAGCGGCAGCTTCGGGAAGGTGAAGAAGCAAGCTGTACAACACTGGGATTGTGTGCGCACCTTGCCAACTGATAGAAAACAGTACCTTTGCACTCTCCTGACTTTTCCAATCACATGAACATTCGATTGGAAGCTGTTTTGGACAACTTTTCTTTTCTTCCTGCCAAACACTTGGCAGACATCTCTGCAACTTCTAGAACATGATGGGAGATGTTTTCTGTGCTGGCACAGTTTTTCCTAGCCAGACAGAGTGGGAAAGCGTTTTGCCGAGATGTAGACTACAAAATACGCGAAAGACGAAGGTAGGATGCTCTCCGGAGCTAAGAGCCGCTCCCGGGCGTCTTTCGGCAGAAGCCGCGCTAAGGAGAGCACTGTGAGCGGCACAATCGTCTTTGCGCGAAGAAGCCGCTTCTTCGGCTCCGGGAGCCGGCGAGAGCGGCAGCTTCGGGAAGGTGAAGAAGCAAGCTGTAGAACACTGGGATTGTGTGCGCACCTTGCCAACTGATACAAAACAGTACCTTTGCACTCTCCTGACTTTTCCAATCACATGAACATTCGATTGGAAGCTGTTTTGGACAACTTTTCTTTTCTTCCTGCCAAACACTTGGCAGACATCTCTGCAACTTCTAGAACATGATGGGATATGTTTTCTGTGCTGGCACAGTTTTTCCTAGCCAGACAGAGAGGAAAAGCGTTTTGCTAAGATGTAGATGAGAAGAGGAGCTAGAGACGAAGGTAGGATGCTCTTCGGAGCTAAGAGCCGCTGCCGGGCGTCTTTCGGCAGAAGCCGCGCTAAGGAGCACTGTGAGCGGCACAATCGTCTTTGCGCGAAGAAGCCGCTTCTTGGGCTCCGGGAGCCGGCGAGAGCGGCAGCTTCGGGAAGGTGAAGAAGCAAGCTGTACAACACTGGGATTGTGTGCGCACCTTGCCAGCTGATACAAAACAGTACCTTTGCACTCTCCTGGCTTTTGCAATCACATGAACATTCGATTGGAAGCTGTTTTGGACAACTTTTCTTTTCTTCCTGCCAAACACTAGGCAGACATCTCTGCAACTTCTAGAACACGAAGGGAGATGTTTTCTGTGCTGGCACAGTTTTTCCTAGCCAGACAGAGTGGGAAAGCGTTTTGCCGAGATGTAGACAACAAAAGACGCGAAAGACGAAGGTAGGATGCTCTCCGGAGCTAAGAGCCGCTGCCGGGCGTCTTTCGGCAGAAGCCGCGCTAAGGAGAGCACTGTGAGCGGCACAATCGTCTTTGCGCGAAGAAGCCGCTTCTTGGGCTCCGGGAGCCGGCGAGAGCGGCAGCTTCGGGAAGGTGAAGAAGCAAGCTGTACAACACTGGGATTGTGTGCGCACCTTGCCAACTGATAGAAAACAGTACCTTTGCACTCTCCTGACTTTTCCAATCACATGAACATTCGATTGGAAGCTGTTTTGGACAACTTTTCTTTTCTTCCTGCCAAACACTTGGCAGACATCTCTGCAACTTCTAGAACATGATGGGAGATGTTTTCTGTGCTGGCACAGTTTTTCCTAGCCAGACAGAGTGGGAAAGCGTTTTGCCGAGATGTAGACTACAAAATACGCGAAAGACGAAGGTAGGATGCTCTCCGGAGCTAAGAGCCGCTCCCGGGCGTCTTTCGGCAGAAGCCGCGCTAAGGAGAGCACTGTGAGCGGCACAATCGTCTTTGCGCGAAGAAGCCGCTTCTTCGGCTCCGGGAGCCGGCGAGAGCGGCAGCTTCGGGAAGGTGAAGAAGCAAGCTGTACAAGACTGGGATTGTGTGCGCACCTTGCCAACTGATAGAAAACAGTACCTTTGCACTCTCCTGGCTTTTCCAATCACATGAACATTCGATTGGAAGCTGTTTTGGACAACTTTTCTTTTCTTCCTGCCAAACACTTGGCAGACCTCCGTGCAACTTCTAGAACACGATGGGAGATGTTTTCTATGCTGACACAGTTTTTGCTAGCCAGACATAGTGGGAAAGCATTTTGCCGAGATGTAGATGAGAAGAGGAGCTAAAGACGAAGGTAGGATGCTCTTCGGAGCTAAGAGCCGCTGCCGGGCGTCTTTCGGCAGAAGCCGCGCTAAGGAGCACTGTGAGCGGCACAATCGTCTTTGCGCGAAGAAGCCGCTTCTTGGGCTCCGGGAGCCGGCGAGAGCGGCAGCTTCGGGAAGGTGAAGAAGCAAGCTGTACAACACTGGGATTGTGTGCGCACCTTGCCAGCTGATACAAAACAGTACCTTTGCACTCTCCTGGCTTTTCCAATTACATGAACATTCGATTGGAAGCTGTTTTGGACAACTTTTCTTTTCTTCCTGCCAAACACTTGGCAGACATCTCTGCAACTTCTAGAACACGATGGGAGATGTTTTCTGTGCTGGCACAGTTTTTCCTAGCCAGACAGAGTGGGAAAGCGTTTTGCCGAGATGTAGACTACAAAAGACGCGAAAGACGAAGGTAGGATGCTCTTCGGAGCTAAGAGCCGCTGCCGGGCGTCTTTCGGCAGAAGCCGCGCTAAGGAGAGCACTGTGAGCGGCACAATCGTCTTTGCGCGAAGAAGCCGCTTCTTGGGCTCCGGGAGCCGGCGAGAGCGGCAGCTTCGGGAAGGTGAAGAAGCAAGCTGTACAAGACTGGGATTGTGTGCGCACCTTGCCAACTGATAGAAAACAGTACCTTTGCACTCTCCTGGCTTTTCCAATCACATGAACATTCGATTGGAAGCTGTTTTGGACAACTTTTCTTTTCTTCCTGCCAAACACTTGGCAGACCTCCGTGCAACTTCTAGAACACGATGGGAGATGTTTTCTATGCTTACACAGTTTTTCCTAGCCAGACATAGTGGGAAAGCTTTTTGCCGAGATGTAGATGAGAAGAGGAGCTAAAGACGAAGGTAGGATGCTCTTCGGAGCTAAGAGCCGCTGCCGGGCGTCTTTCGGCAGAAGCCGCGCTAAGGAGAGCACTGTGAGCGGCACAATCGTCTTTGCGCGAAGAAGCCGCTTCTTGGGCTCCGGGAGCCGGCGAGAGCGGCAGCTTCGGGAAGGTGAAGAAGCAAGCTGTAGAACACTGGGATTGTGTGCGCACTTTGCCAACTGATAGAAAACAGTACCTTTGCACTCTCCTGACTTTTCCAATCACATGAACATTCGATTGGAAGCTGTTTTGGACAACTTTTCTTTTCTTCCTGCCAAACACTAGGCAGACATCTCTGCAACTTCTAGAACACGAAGGGAGATGTTTTCTGTGCTGGCACAGTTTTTCCTTGCCAGACAGAGTGGGAAAGCGTTTCGCCGAGATGTAGACAACAAAAGACGCGAAAGACGAAGGTGTGATTCTCTCCGGAGCTAAGAGCCGCTGCCGGGCGTCTTTCGGCAGAAGCCGCGCTAAGGAGAGCACTGTGAGCGGCACAATCGTCTTTGCGCGAAGAAGCCGCTTCTTGGGCTCCGGGAGCCGGCGAGAGCGGCAGCTTCGGGAAGGTGAAGAAGCAAGCTGTAGAACACTGGGATTGTGTGCGCACCTTGCCAACTGATACAAAACAGTACCTTTGCACTCTCCTGACTTTTCCAATCACATGAACATTCGATTGGAAGCTGTTTTGGACAACTTTTCTTTTCTTCCTGCCAAACACTTGGCAGACATCTCTGCAACTTCTAGAACATGATGGGATATGTTTTCTGTGCTGGCACAGTTTTTCCTAGCCAGACAGAGAGGAAAAGCGTTTTGCTAAGATGTAGATGAGAAGAGGAGCTAGAGACGAAGGTAGGATGCTCTTCGGAGCTAAGAGCCGCTGCCGGGCGTCTTTCGGCAGAAGCCGCGCTAAGGAGCACTGTGAGCGGCACAATCGTCTTTGCGCGAAGAAGCCGCTTCTTGGGCTCCGGGAGCCGGCGAGAGCGGCAGCTTCGGGAAGGTGAAGAAGCAAGCTGTACAACACTGGGATTGTGTGCGCACCTTGCCAGCTGATACAAAACAGTACCTTTGCACTCTCTTGGCTTTTGCAATCACATGAACATTCGATTGGAAGCTGTTTTGGACAACTTTTCTTTTCTTCCTGCCAAACACTAGGCAGACATCTCTGCAACGTCTAGAACACGATGGGAGATGTTTTCTGTGCTGGCACAGTTTTTCCTTGCCAGACAGAGTGGGAAAGCGTTTTGCCGAGATGTAGACAACAAAAGACGCGAAAGACGAAGGTAGGATGCTCTCCGGAGCTAAGAGCCGCTGCCGGGCGTCTTTCGGCAGAAGCCGCGCTAAGGAGAGCACTGTGAGCGGCACAATCGTCTTTGCGCGAAGAAGCCGCTTCTTGGGCTCCGGGAGCCGGCGAGAGCGGCAGCTTCGGGAAGGTGAAGAAGCAAGCTGTACAACACTGGGATTGTGTGCGCACCTTGCCAACTGATAGAAAACAGTACCTTTGCACTCTCCTGACTTTTCCAATCACATGAACATTCGATTGGAAGCTGTTTTGGACAACTTTTCTTTTCTCCCTGCCAAACACTTGGCAGACATCTCTGCAACTTCTAGAACACGATGGGAGATGTTTTCTGTGCTGGCACAGTTTTTCCTAGCCAGACAGAGTGGGAAAGCGTTTTGCCGAGATGTAGACTATAAAAGACGCGAAAGACGAAGGTAGGATGCTCTCCGGAGCTAAGAGCCGCTCCCGGGCGTCTTTCGGCAGAAGCCGCGCTAAGGAGAGCACTGTGAGCGGCACAATCGTCTTTGCGCGAAGAAGCCGCTTCTTGGGCTCCGGGAGCCGGCGAGAGCGGCAGCTTCGGGAAGGTGAAGAAGCAAGCTGTACAACACTGGGATTGTGTGCGCACCTTGCCAACTGATAGAAAACAGTACCTTTGCACTCTCCTGGCTTTTCCAATCACATGAACATTCGATTGGAAGCTGTTTTGGACAACTTTTCTTTTCTTCCTGCCAAACACTTGGCAGACCTCCGTGCAACTTCTAGAACACGATGGGAGATGTTTTCTATGCTGACACAGTTTTTCCTAGCCAGACATAGTGGGAAAGCTTTTTGCCGAGATGTAGATGAGAAGAGGAGCTAAAGACGAAGGTAGGATGCTCTTCGGAGCTAAGAGCCGCTGCCGGGCGTCTTTCGGCAGAAGCCGCGCTAAGGAGAGCACTGTGAGCGGCACAATCGTCTTTGCGCGAAGAAGCCGCTTCTTGGGCTCCGGGAGCCGGCGAGAGCGGCAGCTTCGGGAAGGTGAAGAAGCAAGCTGTAGAACACTGGGATTGTGTGCGCACTTTGCCAACTGATAGAAAACAGTACCTTTGCACTCTCCTGGCTTTTCCAATCACATGAACATTCGATTGGAAGCTGTTTTGGACAACTTTTCTTTTCTTCCTGCCAAACACTAGGCAGACATCTCTGCAACTTCTAGAACACGAAGGGAGATGTTTTCTGTGCTGGCACAGTTTTTCCTTGCCAGACAGAGTGGGAAAGCGTTTCGCCGAGATGTAGACAACAAAAGACGCGAAAGACGAAGGTGTGATGCTCTCCGGAGCTAAGAGCCGCTGCCGGGCGTCTTTCGGCAGAAGCCGCGCTAAGGAGAGCACTGTGAGCGGCACAATCGTCTTTGCGCGAAGAAGCCGCTTCTTGGGCTCCGGGAGCCGGCGAGAGCGGCAGCTTCGGGAAGGTGAAGAAGCAAGCTGTACAACACTGGAATTGTGTGCGCACCTTGCCAACTGATAGAAAACAGTACCTTTGCACTCTCCTGGCTTTTCCAATCACATGAACATTCGATTGGAAGCTGTTTTGGACAACTTTTCTTTTCTTCCTGCCAAACACTTGGCAGACATCTCTGCAACTTCTAGAACACGATGGGAGATGTTTTCTGTGCTGGCACAGTTTTTCCTAGCCAGACAGAGTGGAAAAGCGTTTTGCTAAGATGTAGATGAGAAGAGGAGCTAAAGACGAACGTAGGATGCTCTCCGGAGCTAAGAGCCGCTCCCGGGTGTCTTTCGGCAGAAGCCGCGCTAAGGAGCACTGTGAGCGGCACAATCGTCTTTGCGCGAAGAAGCCGCTTCTTGGGCTCCGGGAGCCGGCGAGAGCGGCAGCTTCGGGAAGGTGAAGAAGCAAGCTGTACAAGACTGGGATTGTGTGCGCACCTTGCCAACTGATACAAAACAGTACCTTTGCACTCTCCTGACTTTTCCAAATACATGAACATTCGATTGGAAGCTGTTTTGGACAACTTTTCTTTTCTTCCTGCCAAACACTAGGCAGACATCTCTGCAACGTCTAGAACACGATGGGAGATGTTTTCTGTGCTGGCACAGTTTTTCCTAGACAGACAGAGTGGGAAAGCGTTTTGCCGAGATGTAGACTATAGAAGACGCGAAAGACGAAGGTAGGATGCTCTCCGGAGCTAAGAGCCGCTGCCGGGCGTCTTTCGGCAGAAGCCGCGCTAAGGAGAGCACTGTGAGCGGCACAATCGTCTTTGCGCGAAGAAGCCGCTTCTTGGGCTCCGGGAGCCGGCGAGAGCGGCAGCTTCGGGAAGGTGAAGAAGCAAGCTGTAGAACACTGGGATTGTGTGCGCACCTTGCCAACTGATACAAAACAGTACCTTTGCACTCTCCTGGCTTTTCCAATCACATGAACATTCGATTGGAAGCTGTTTTGGACAACTTTTCTTTTCTTCCTGCCAAACACTTGGCAGACATCTCTGCAACTTCTAGAACACGATGGGAGATGTTTTCTGTGCTGGCACAGTTTTTCCTAGCCAGACAGAGTGGAAAAGCGTTTTGCTAAGATGTAGACTACAAAAGACGCGAAAGACGAAGGTAGGATGCTCTTCGGAGCTAAGAGCCGCTGCCGGGCGTCTTTCGGCAGAAGCCGCGCTAAGGAGAGCACTGTGAGCGGCACAATCGTCTTTGCGCGAAGAAGCCGCTTCTTGGGCTCCGGGAGCCGACGAGAGCGGCAGCTTCGGGAAGGTGAAGAAGTAAGCTGTACAAGACTGGGATTGTGTGCGCACCTTGCCAACTGATAGAAAACAGTACCTTTGCACTCTCCTGACTTTTCCAAATACATGAACATTCGATTGGAAGCTGTTTTGGACAACTTTTCTTTTCTTCCTGCCAAACACTAGGCAGACATCTCTGCAACGTCTAGAACACGATGGGAGATGTTTTCTGTGCTGGCACAGTTTTTCCTAGACAGACAGAGTGGGAAAGCGTTTTGCCGAGATGTAGACTATAGAAGACGCGAAAGACGAAGGTAGGATGCTCTCCGGAGCTAAGAGCCGCTGCCGGGCGTCTTTCGGCAGAAGCCGCGCTAAGGAGAGCACTGTGAGCGGCACAATCGTCTTTGCGCGAAGAAGCCGCTTCTTGGGCTCCGGGAGCCGGCGAGAGCGGCAGCTTCGGGAAGGTGAAGAAGCAAGCTGTACAAGACTGGGATTGTGTGCGCACCTTGCCAACTGATACAAAACAGTACCTTTGCACTCTCCTGGCTTTTCCAATCACATGAACATTCGATTGGAAGCTGTTTTGGACAACTTTTCTTTTCTTCCTGCCAAACACTTGGCAGACATCTCTGCAACTTCTAGAACACGATGGGAGATGTTTTCTGTGCTGGCACAGTTTTTCCTAGCCAGACAGAGTGGAAAAGCGTTTTGCTAAGATGTAGACTACAAAAGACGCGAAAGACGAAGGTAGGATGCTCTTCGGAGCTAAGAGCCGCTGCCGGGCGTCTTTCGGCAGAAGCCGCGCTAAGGAGAGCACTGTGAGCGGCACAATCGTCTTTGCGCGAAGAAGCCGCTTCTTGGGCTCCGGGAGCCGGCGAGAGCGGCAGCTTCGGGAAGGTGAAGAAGTAAGCTGTACAAGACTGGGATTGTGTGCGCACCTTGCCAACTGATAGAAAACAGTACCTTTGCACTCTCCTGACTTTTCCAAATACATGAACATTCGATTGGAAGCTGTTTTGGACAACTTTTCTTTTCTTCCTGCCAAACACTTGGCAGACATCTCTGCAACTTCTAGAACATGATGGGATATGTTTTCTGTGCTGGCACAGTTTTTCCTAGCCAGACAGAGAGGAAAAGCGTTTTGCTAAGATGTAGATGAGAAGAGGAGCTAGCGACGAAGGTAGGATGCTCTTCGGAGCTAAGAGCCGCTCCCGGGCGTCTTTCGGCAGAAGCCGCGCTAAGGAGCACTGTGAGCGGCACAATCGTCTTTGCGCGAAGAAGCCGCTTCTTGGGCTCCGGGAGCCGGCGAGAGCGGCAGCTTCGGGAAGGTGAAGAAGCAAGCTGTACAACACTGGGATTGTGTGCGCACCTTGCCAGCTGATACAAAACAGTACCTTTGCACTCTCCTGGCTTTTCCAATCACATGAACATTCGATTGGAAGCTGTTTTGGACAACTTTTCTTTTCTTCCTGCCAAACATTTGGCAGACATCTCTGCAACTTCTAGAACACGATGGGAGATGTTTTCTGTGCTGGCACAGTTTTTCCTAGCCAGATAGAGTGGAAAAGCGTTTTGCTAAGATGTAGACTACAAAAGACGCGAAAGACGAAGGTAGGATGCTCTTCGGAGCTAAGAGCCGCTGCCGGGCGTCTTTCGGCAGAAGCCGCGCTAAGGAGAGCACTGTGAGCGGCACAATCGTCTTTGCGCGAAGAAGCCGCTTCTTGGGCTCCGGGAGCCGGCGAGAGCGGCAGCTTCGGGAAGGTGAAGAAGCAAGCTGTACAAGACTGGGATTGTGTGCGCACCTTGCCAACTGATAGAAAACAGTACCTTTGCACTCTCCTGGCTTTTGCAATCACATGAACATTCGATTGGAAGCTGTTTTGGACAACTTTTCTTTTCTTCCTGCCAAACACTAGGCAGACATCTCTGCAACTTCTAGAACACGAAGGGAGATGTTTTCTGTGCTGGCACAGTTTTTCCTAGCCAGACAGAGTGGGAAAGCTTTTTGCCGAGATGTAGACAACAAAAGACGCGAAAGACGAAGGTAGGATGCTCTCCGGAGCTAAGAGCCGCTGCCGGGCGTCTTTCG
The DNA here is from genome assembly GCF_028018845.1 of Melospiza georgiana. Taxonomy (NCBI): domain Eukaryota; kingdom Metazoa; phylum Chordata; class Aves; order Passeriformes; family Passerellidae; genus Melospiza; species Melospiza georgiana. Next base: position 27,235,481 of record NC_080464.1, on the reverse strand, counting down.
GCAGAAGCCGCGCTAAGGAGAGCACTGTGAGCGGCACAATCGTCTTTGCGCGAAGAAGCCGCTTCTTGGGCTCCGGGAGCCGGCGAGAGCGGCAGCTTCGGGAAGGTGAAGAAGCAAGCTGTACAAGACTGGGATTGTGTGCGCACCTTGCCAACTGATAGAAAACAGTACCTTTGCACTCTCCTGGCTTTTCCAATCACATGAACATTCGATTGGAAGCTGTTTTGGACAACTTTTCTTTTCTTCCTGCCAAACACTTGGCAGACCTCCGTGCAACTTCTAGAACACGATGGGAGATGTTTTCTATGCTGACACAGTTTTTGCTAGCCAGACAGAGTGGGAAAGCATTTTGCCGAGATGTAGATGAGAAGAGGCGCTAAAGACGAAGGTAGGATGCTCTTCGGAGCTAAGAGCCGCTGCCGGGCGTCTTTCGGCAGAAGCCGCGCTAAGGAGCACTGTGAGCGGCACAATCGTCTTTGCGCGAAGAAGCCGCTTCTTGGGCTCCGGGAGCCGGCGAGAGCGGCAGCTTCGGGAAGGTGAAGAAGCAAGCTGTACAACACTGGGATTGTGTGCGCACCTTGCCAGCTGATACAAAACAGTACCTTTGCACTCTCCTGGCTTTTCCAATTACATGAACATTCGATTGGAAGCTGTTTTGGACAACTTTTCTTTTCTTCCTGCCAAACACTTGGCAGACATCTCTGCAACTTCTAGAACACGATGGGAGATGTTTTCTGTGCTGGCACAGTTTTTCCTAGCCAGACAGAGTGGGAAAGCGTTTTGCCGAGATGTAGACTACAAAAGACGCGAAAGACGAAGGTAGGATGCTCTTCGGAGCTAAGAGCCGCTGCCGGGCGTCTTTCGGCAGAAGCCGCGCTAAGGAGAGCACTGTGAGCGGCACAATCGTCTTTGCGCGAAGAAGCCGCTTCTTGGGCTCCGGGAGCCGGCGAGAGCGGCAGCTTCGGGAAGGTGAAGAAGCAAGCTGTACAAGACTGGGATTGTGTGCGCACCTTGCCAACTGATAGAAAACAGTACCTTTGGACTCTCCTGGCTTTTCCAATCACATGAACATTCGATTGGAAGCTGTTTTGGACAACTTTTCTTTTCTTCCTGCCAAACACTTGGCAGACCTCCGTGCAACTTCTAGAACACGATGGGAGATGTTTTCTATGCTGACACAGTTTTTCCTAGCCAGACATAGTGGGAAAGCTTTTTGCCGAGATGTAGATGAGAAGAGGAGCTAAAGACGAAGGTAGGATGCTCTTCGGAGCTAAGAGCCGCTGCCGGGCGTCTTTCGGCAGAAGCCGCGCTAAGGAGAGCACTGTGAGCGGCACAATCGTCTTTGCGCGAAGAAGCCGCTTCTTGGGCTCCGGGAGCCGGCGAGAGCGGCAGCTTCGGGAAGGTGAAGAAGCAAGCTGTAGAACACTGGGATTGTGTGCGCACTTTGCCAACTGATAGAAAACAGTACCTTTGCACTCTCCTGGCTTTTCCAATCACATGAACATTCGATTGGAAGCTGTTTTGGACAACTTTTCTTTTCTTCCTGCCAAACACTTGGCAGACATCTCTGCAACTTCTAGAACACGAAGGGAGATGTTTTCTGTGCTGGCACAGTTTTTCCTTGCCAGACAGAGTGGGAAAGCGTTTCGCCGAGATGTAGACAACAAAAGACGCGAAAGACGAAGGTGTGATGCTCTCCGGAGCTAAGAGCCGCTGCCGGGCGTCTTTCGGCAGAAGCCGCGCTAAGGAGAGCACTGTGAGCGGCACAATCGTCTTTGCGCGAAGAAGCCGCTTCTTGGGCTCCGGGAGCCGGCGAGAGCGGCAGCTTCGGGAAGGTGAAGAAGCAAGCTGTACAAGACTGGGATTGTGTGCGCACCTTGCCAACTGATACAAAACAGTACCTTTGCACTCTCCTGACTTTTCCAATCACATGAACATTCGATTGGAAGCTGTTTTGGACAACTTTTTTTTTCTTCCTGCCAAACACTTGGCAGACATCTCTGCAACTTCTAGAACATGATGGGATATGTTTTCTGTGCTGGCACAGTTTTTCCTAGCCAGACAGAGTGGAAAAGCGTTTTGCTAAGATGTAGATGAGAAGAGGAGCTAAAGACGAACGTAGGATGCTCTCCGGAGCTAAGAGCCGCTCCCGGGTGTCTTTCGGCAGAAGCCGCGCTAAGGAGCACTGTGAGCGGCACAATCGTCTTTGCGCGAAGAAGCCGCTTCTTGGGCTCCGGGAGCCGGCGAGAGCGGCAGCTTCGGGAAGGTGAAGAAGCAAGCTGTACAAGACTGGGATTGTGTGCGCACCTTGCCAACTGATACAAAACAGTACCTTTGCACTCTCCTGACTTTTCCAAATACATGAACATTCGATTGGAAGCTGTTTTGGACAACTTTTCTTTTCTTCCTGCCAAACACTAGGCAGACATCTCTGCAACGTCTAGAACACGATGGGAGATGTTTTCTATGCTGGCACTGTTTTTCCTACACAGACAGAGTGGGAAAGCGTTTTGCCGAGATGTAGACTATAGAAGACGCGAAAGACGAAGGTAGGATGCTCTCCGGAGCTAAGAGCCGCTCCCGGGCGTCTTTCGGCAGAAGCCGCGCTAAGGAGAGCACTGTGAGCGGCACAATCGTCTTTGCGCGAAGAAGCCGCTTCTTGGGCTCCGGGAGCCGGCGAGAGCGGCAGCTTCGGGAAGGTGAAGAAGCAAGCTGTACAAGACTGGGATTGTGTGCGCACCTTGCCAACTGATAGAAAACAGTACCTTTGCACTCTCCTGGCTTTTCCAATCACATGAACATTCGATTGGAAGCTGTTTTGGACAACTTTTCTTTTCTTCCTGCCAAACACTTGGCAGACATCTCTGCAACGTCTAGAACACGATGAGAGATGTTTTCTGTGCTGGCACAGTTTTTCCTAGCCAGACAGAGTGGGAAAGCATTTTGCCGAGATGTAGACTACAAAAGACGCGAAAGACGAAGGTAGGATGCTCTCCGGAACTAAGAGCCGCTGCCGGGCGTCTTTCGGCAGAAGCCGCGCTAAGGAGAGCACTGTGAGCGGCACAATCGTCTTTGCGCGAAGAAGCCGCTTCTTGGGCTCCGGGAGCCGGCGAGAGCGGCAGCTTCGGGAAGGTGAAGAAGCAAGCTGTACAAGACTGGGATTGTGTGCGCACCTTGCCAACTGATAGAAAACAGTACCTTTGCACTCTCCTGACTTTTCCAATCACATGAACATTCGATTGGAAGCTGTTTTGGACAACTTTTCTTTTCTTCCTGCCAAACACTTGGCAGACATCTCTGCAACTTCTAGAACATGATGGGATATGTTTTCTGTGCTGGCACAGTTTTTCCTAGCCAGACAGAGAGGAAAAGCGTTTTGCTAAGATGTAGATGAGAAGAGGAGCTAGAGACGAAGGTAGGATGCTCTTCGGAGCTAAGAGCCGCAGCCGGGCGTCTTTCGGCAGAAGCCGCGCTAAGGAGCACTGTGAGCGGCACAATCGTCTTTGCGCGAAGAAGCCGCTTCTTGGGCTCCGGGAGCCGGCGAGAGCGGCAGCTTCGGGAAGGTGAAGAAGCAAGCTGTACAACACTGGGATTGTGTGCGCACCTTGCCAGCTGATACAAAACAGTACCTTTGCACTCTCCTGGCTTTTGCAATCACATGAACATTCGATTGGAAGCTGTTTTGGACAACTTTTCTTTTCTTCCTGCCAAACACTAGGCAGACATCTCTGCAACTTCTAGAACACGATGGGAGATGTTTTCTGTGCTGGCACAGTTTTTCCTAGCCAGACAGAGTGGGAAAGCGTTTTGCCGAGATGTAGACAACAAAAGACGCGAAAGACGAAGGTAGGATGCTCTCCGGAGCTAAGAGCCGCTGCCGGGCGTCTTTCGGCAGAAGCCGCGCTAAGGAGAGCACTGTGAGCGGCACAATCGTCTTTGCGCGAAGAAGCCGCTTCTTGGGCTCCGGGAGCCGGCGAGAGCGGCAGCTTCGGGAAGGTGAAGAAGCAAGCTGTACAAGACTGGGATTGTGTGCGCACCTTGCCAACTGATAGAAAACAGTACCTTTGCACTCTCCTGACTTTTCCAATCACATGAACATTCGATTGGAAGCTGTTTTGGACAACTTTTCTTTTCTTCCTGCCAAACACTTGGCAGACATCTCTGCAACTTCTAGAACACGATGGGAGATGTTTTCTGTGCTGGCACAGTTTTTCCTAGCCAGACAGAGTGGGAAAGCGTTTTGCCGAGATGTAGACTATAAAAGACGCGAAAGACGAAGGTAGGATGCTCTCCGGAGCTAAGAGCCGCTCCCGGGCGTCTTTCGGCAGAAGCCGCGCTAAGGAGAGCACTGTGAGCGGCACAATCGTCTTTGCGCGAAGAAGCCGCTTCTTGGGCTCCGGGAGCCGGCGAGAGCGGCAGCTTCGGGAAGGTGAAGAAGCAAGCTGTACAAGACTGGGATTGTGTGCGCACCTTGCCAACTGATAGAAAACAGTACCTTTGCACTCTCCTGGCTTTTCCAATCACATGAACATTCGATTGGAAGCTGTTTTGGACAACTTTTCTTTTCTTCCTGCCAAACACTTGGCAGACCTCCGTGCAACTTCTAGAACACGATGGGAGATGTTTTCTATGCTGACACAGTTTTTGCTAGCCAGACATAGTGGGAAAGCTTTTTGCCGAGATGTAGATGAGAAGAGGAGCTAAAGACGAAGGTAGGATGCTCTTCGGAGCTAAGAGCCGCTGCCGGGCGTCTTTCGGCAGAAGCCGCGCTAAGGAGCACTGTGAGCGGCACAATCGTCTTTGCGCGAAGAAGCCGCTTCTTGGGCTCCGGGAGCCGGCGAGAGCGGCAGCTTCGGGAAGGTGAAGAAGCAAGCTGTACAACACTGGGATTGTGTGCGCACCTTGCCAGCTGATACAAAACAGTACCTTTGCACTCTCCTGGCTTTTCCAATTACATGAACATTCGATTGGAAGCTGTTTTGGACAACTTTTCTTTTCTTCCTGCCAAACACTTGGCAGACATCTCTGCAACTTCTAGAACACGATGGGAGATGTTTTCTGTGCTGGCACAGTTTTTCCTAGCCAGACATAGTGGGAAAGCTTTTTGCCGAGATGTAGATGAGAAGAGGAGCTAAAGACGAAGGTAGGATGCTCTTCGGAGCTAAGAGCCGCTGCCGGGCGTCTTTCGGCAGAAGCTGCGCTAAGGAGAGCACTGTGAGCGGCTCAATCGTCTTTGCGCGAAGAAGCCGCTTCTTGGGCTCCGGGAGCCGGCGAGAGCGGCAGCTTCGGGAAGGTGAAGAAGCAAGCTGTACAAGACTGGGATTGTGTGCGCACCTTGCCAACTGATAGAAAACAGTACCTTTGCACTCTCCTGGCTTTTGCAATCACATGAACATTCGATTGGAAGCTGTTTTGGACAACTTTTCTTTTCTTCCTGCCAAACACTAGGCAGACATCTCTGCAACTTCTAGAACACGAAGGGAGATGTTTTCTGTGCTGGCACAGTTTTTCCTAGCCAGACAGAGTGGGAAAGCGTTTTGCCGAGATGTAGACAACAAAAGACGCGAAAGACGAAGGTAGGATGCTCTCCGGAGCTAAGAGCCGCTGCCGGGCGTCTTTCGGCAGAAGCCGCGCTAAGGAGAGCACTGTGAGCGGCACAATCGTCTTTGCGCGAAGAAGCCGCTTCTTGGGCTCCGGGAGCCGGCGAGAGCGGCAGCTTCGGGAAGGTGAAGAAGCAAGCTGTAGAACACTGGGATTGTGTGCGCACTTTGCCAACTGATAGAAAAGAGTACCTTTGCACTCTCCTGGCTTTTCCAATCACATGAACATTCGATTGGAAGCTGTTTTGGACAACTTTTCTTTTCTTCCTGCCAAACACTAGGCAGACATCTCTGCAACTTCTAGAACACGAAGGGAGATGTTTTCTGTGCTGGCACAGTTTTTCCTAGCCAGACAGAGTGGGAAAGCATTTTGCCGAGATGTAGACTACAAAAGACGCGAAAGACGAAGGTAGGATGCTCTCCGGAGCTAAGAGCCGCTGCCGGGCGTCTTTCGGCAGAAGCCGCGCTAAGGAGAGCACTGTGAGCGGCACAATCGTCTTTGCGCGAAGAAGCCGCTTCTTGGGCTCCGGGAGCCGGCGAGAGCGGCAGCTTCGGGAAGGTGAAGAAGCAAGCTGTACAAGACTGGGATTGTGTGCGCACTTTGCCAACTGATAGAAAACAGTACCTTTGCACTCTCCTGGCTTTTCCAATCACATGAACATTCGATTGGAAGCTGTTTTGGACAACTTTTCTTTTCTTCCTGCCAAACACTTGGCAGACATCTCTGCAACTTCTAGAACACGATGGGAGATGTTTTCTGTGCTGGCACAGTTTTTCCTAGCCAGACAGAGTGGGAAAGCGTTTTGCCGAGATGTAGACTACAAAAGACGCGAAAGACGAAGGTAGGATGCTCTTCGGAGCTAAGAGCCGCTGCCGGGCGTCTTTCGGCAGAAGCCGCGCTAAGGAGAGCACTGTGAGCGGCACAATCGTCTTTGCGCGAAGAAGCCGCTTCTTGGGCTCCGGGAGCCGGCGAGAGCGGCAGCTTCGGGAAGGTGAAGAAGCAAGCTGTACATGACTGGGATTGTGTGCGCACCTTGCCAACTGATAGAAAACAGTACCTTTGCACTCTCCTGGCTTTTCCAATCACATGAACATTCGATTGGAAGCTGTTTTGGACAACTTTTCTTTTCTTCCTGCCAAACACTTGGCAGACCTCCGTGCAACTTCTAGAACACGATGGGAGATGTTTTCTATGCTGACACAGTTTTTCCTAGCCAGACAGAGTGGGAAAGCGTTTTGCCGAGATGTAGACAACAAAAGACGCGAAAGACGAAGGTGTGATGCTCTCCGGAGCTAAGAGCCGCTGCCGGGCGTCTTTCGGCAGAAGCCGCGCTAAGGAGAGCACTGTGAGCGGCACAATCGTCTTTGCGCGAAGAAGCCGCTTCTTGGGCTCCGGGAGCCGGCGAGAGCGGCAGCTTCGGGAAGGTGAAGAAGCAAGCTGTACAAGACTGGGATTGTGTGCGCACCTTGCCAACTGATAGAAAACAGTACCTTTGCACTCTCCTGGTTTTTCCAATCACATGAACATTCGATTGGAAGCTGTTTTGGACAACTTTTCTTTTCTTCCTGCCAAACACTTGGCAGACATCTCTGCAACTTCTAGAACACGATGGGAGATGTTTTCTGTGCTGGCACAGTTTTTCCTAGCCAGACAGAGTGGGAAAGCGTTTTGCCGAGATGTAGACTACAAAAGACGCGAAAGACGAAGGTAGGATGCTCTTCGGAGCTAAGAGCCGCTGCCGGGCGTCTTTCGGCAGAAGCCGCGCTAAGGAGAGCACTGTGAGCGGCACAATCGTTCTTGCGTGAAGAAGCCGCTTCTTGGGCTCCGGGAGCCGGCGAGAGCGGCAGCTTCGGGAAGGTGAAGAAGCAAGCTGTACAACACTGGGATTGTGTGCGCACCTTGCCAACTGATACAAAACAGTATCTTTGCACTCTCCTGACATTTCCAATCACATGAACATTCGATTGGAAGCTGTTTTGGACAACTTTTCTTTTCTTCCTGCCAAACACTTGGCAGACATCTCTGCAACTTCTAGAAAACGATGGGATATGTTTTCTGTGCGGGCACGGTTTTTCCTAGCCAGACAGAGTGGAAAAGCGTTTTGCTAAGATGTAGATGAGAAGAGGAGCTAGAGACGAAGGTAGGATGCTCTTCGGAGCTAAGAGCCGCTGCCGGGCGTCTTTCGGCAGAAGCCGCGCTAAGGAGCACTGTGAGCGGCACAATCGTCTTTGCGCGAAGAAGCCGCTTCTTGGGCTCCGGGAGCCGGCGAGAGCGGCAGCTTCGGGAAGGTGAAGAAGCAAGCTGTACAACACTGGGATTGTGTGCGCACCTTGCCAGCTGATACAAAACAGTACCTTTGCACTCTCCTGGCTTTTGCAATCACATGAACATTCGATTGGAAGCTGTTTTGGACAACTTTTCTTTTCTTCCTGCCAAACACTAGGCAGACATCTCTGCAACTTCTAGAACACGAAGGGAGATGTTTTCTGTGCTGGCACAGTTTTTCCTAGCCAGACAGAGTGGGAAAGCGTTTTGCCGAGATGTAGACAACAAAAGACGCGAAAGACGAAGGTAGGATGCTCTCCGGAGCTAAGAGCCGCTGCCGGGCGTCTTTCGGCAGAAGCCGCGCTAAGGAGAGCACTGTGAGCGGCACAATCTTCTTTGCGCGAAGAAGCCGCTTCTTGGGCTCCGGGAGCCGGCGAGAGCGGCAGCTTCGGGAAGGTGAAGAAGCAAGCTGTACAAGACTGGGATTGTGTGCGCACCTTGCCAACTGATAGAAAACAGTACCTTTGCACTCTCCTGGCTTTTCCAATCACATGAACATTCGATTGGAAGCTGTTTTGGACAACTTTTCTTTTCTTCCTGCCAAACACTTGGCAGACCTCCGTGCAACTTCTAGAACACGATGGGAGATGTTTTCTATGCTGACACAGTTTTTCCTAGCCAGACATAGTGGGAAAGCTTTTTGCCGAGATGTAGATGAGAAGAGGAGCTAAAGACGAAGGTAGGATGCTCTTCGGAGCTAAGAGCCGCTGCCGGGCGTCTTTCGGCAGAAGCCGCGCTAAGGAGCACTGTGAGCGGCACAATCGTCTTTGCGCGAAGAAGCCGCTTCTTGGGCTCCGGGAGCCGGCGAGAGCGGCAGCTTCGGGAAGGTGAAGAAGCAAGCTGTACAACACTGGGATTGTGTGCGCACCTTGCCAGCTGATACAAAACAGTACCTTTGCACTCTCCTGGCTTTTCCAATTACATGAACATTCGATTGGAAGCTGTTTTGGACAACTTTTCTTTTCTTCCTGCCAAACACTTGGCAGACATCTCTGCAACTTCTAGAACACGATGGGAGATGTTTTCTGTGCTGGCACAGTTTTTCCTAGCCAGACAGAGTGGGAAAGCGTTTTGCCGAGATGTAGACTACAAAAGACGCGAAAGACGAATGTAGGATGCTCTTCGGAGCTAAGAGCCGCTGCCGGGCGTCTTTCGGCAGAAGCCGCGCTAAGGAGAGCACTGTGAGCGGCACAATCGTCTTTGCGCGAAGAAGCCGCTTCTTGGGCTCCGGGAGCTGGCGAGAGCGGCAGCTTCGGGAAGGTGAAGAAGCAAGCTGTACAAGACTGGGATTGTGTGCGCACCTTGCCAACTGATAGAAAACAGTACCTTTGCACTCTCCTGGCTTTTCCAATCACATGAACATTCGATTGGAAGCTGTTTTGGACAACTTTTCTTTTCTTCCTGCCAAACACTTGGCAGACCTCCGTGCAACTTCTAGAACACGATGGGAGATGTTTTCTATGCTGACACAGTTTTTCCTAGCCAGACATAGTGGGAAAGCTTTTTGCCGAGATGTAGATGAGAAGAGGAGCTAAAGACGAAGGTAGGATGCTCTTCGGAGCTAAGAGCCGCTGCCGGGCGTCTTTCGGCAGAAGCCGCGCTAAGGAGAGCACTGTGAGCGGCACAATCGTCTTTGCGCGAAGAAGCCGCTTCTTGGGCTCCGGGAGCCGGCGAGAGCGGCAGCTTCGGGAAGGTGAAGAAGCAAGCTGTAGAACACTGGGATTGTGTGCGCACTTTGCCAACTGATAGAAAACAGTACCTTTGCACTCTCCTGGCTTTTCCAATCACATGAACATTCGATTGGAAGCTGTTTTGGACAACTTTTCTTTTCTTCCTGCCAAACACTAGGCAGACATCTCTGCAACTTCTAGAACACGAAGGGAGATGTTTTCTGTGCTGGCACAGTTTTTCCTAGCCAGACAGAGTGGGAAAGCGTTTTGCCGAGATGTAGACAACAAAAGACGCGAAAGACGAAGGTGTGATGCTCTCCGGAGCTAAGAGCCGCTGCCGGGCGTCTTTCGGCAGAAGCCGCGCTAAGGAGAGCACTGTGAGCGGCACAATCGTCTTTGCGCGAAGAAGCCGCTTCTTGGGCTCCGGGAGCCGGCGAGAGCGGCAGCTTCGGGAAGGTGAAGAAGCAAGCTGTACAAGACTGGGATTGTGTGCGCACCTTGCCAACTGATAGAAAACAGTACCTTTGCACTCTCCTGGCTTTTCCAATCACATGAACATTCGATTGGAAGCTGTTTTGGACAACTTTTCTTTTCTTCCTGCCAAACACTTGGCAGACATCTCTGCAACTTCTAGAACACGATGGGAGATGTTTTCTGTGCTGGCACAGTTTTTCCTAGACAGACAGAGTGGGAAAGCGTTTTGCCGAGATGTAGACTATAGAAGACGCGAAAGACGAAGGTAGGATGCTCTCCGGAGCTAAGAGCCGCTCCCGGGCGTCTTTCGGCAGAAGCCGCGCTAAGGAGAGCACTGTGAGCGGCACAATCGTCTTTGCGCGAAGAAGCCGCTTCTTGGGCTCCGGGAGCCGGCGAGAGCGGCAGCTTCGGGAAGGTGAAGAAGCAAGCTCTAGAACACTGGGATTGTGTGCGCACCTTGCCAACTGATACAAAACAGTACCTTTGCACTCTCCTGGCTTTTCCAATCACATGAACACTCGATTGGAAGCTGTTTTGGACAACTTTTCTTTTCTTCCTGCCAAACACTTGGCAGACATCTCTGCAACTTCTAGAACACGATGGGAGATGTTTTCTGTGCTGGCACAGTTTTTCCTAGCCAGACAGAGTGGAAAAGCGTTTTGCTAAGATGTAGATGAGAAGAGGAGCTAAAGACGAACGTAGGATGCTCTCTGGAGCTAAGAGCCGCTCCCGGGTGTCTTTCGGCAGAAGCCGCGCTAAGGAGCACTGTGAGCAGCACAATCGTCTTTGCGCGAAGAAGCCGCTTCTTGGGCTCCGGGAGCCGGCGAGAGCGGCAGCTTCGGGAAGGTGAAGAAGCAAGCTGTACAAGACTGGGATTGTGTGCGCACCTTGCCAACTGATACAAAACAGTACCTTTGCACTCTCCTGACTTTTCCAAATACATGAACATTCGATTGGAAGCTGTTTTGGACAACTTTTCTTTTCTTCCTGCCAAACACTAGGCAGACATCTCTGCAACGTCTAGAACACGATGGGAGATGTTTTCTGTGCTGGCACAGTTTTTCCTAGACAGACAGAGTGGGAAAGCGTTTTGCCGAGATGTAGACTATAGAAGACGCGAAAGACGAAGGTAGGATGCTCTCCGGAGCTAAGAGCCGCTCCCGGGCGTCTTTCGGCAGAAGCCGCGCTAAGGAGAGCACTGTGAGCGGCACAATCGTCTTTGCGCGAAGAAGCCGCTTCTTGGGCTCCGGGAGCCGGCGAGAGCGGCAGCTTCGGGAAGGTGAAGAAGCAAGCTGTAGAACACTGGGATTGTGTGCGCACCTTGCCAACTGATACAAAACAGTACCTTTGCACTCTCCTGGCTTTTCCAATCACATGAACATTCGATTGGAAGCTGTTTTGGACAACTTTTCTTTTCTTCCTGCCAAACACTTGGCAGACATCTCTGCAACTTCTAGAACACGATGGGAGATGTTTTCTGTGCTGGCACAGTTTTTCCTAGCCAGACAGAGTGGAAAAGCGTTTTGCTAAGATGTAGACTACAAAAGACGCGAAAGACGAAGGTAGGATGCTCTTCGGAGCTAAGAGCCGCTGCCGGGCGTCTTTCGGCATAAGCCGCGCTAAGGAGAGCACTGTGAGCGGCACAATCGTCTTTGCGCGAAGAAGCCGCTTCTTGGGCTCCGGGAGCCGGCGAGAGCGGCAGCTTCGGGAAGGTGAAGAAGTAAGCTGTACAAGACTGGGATTGTGTGCGCACCTTGCCAACTGATAGAAAACAGTACCTTTGCACTCTCCTGACTTTTCCAAATACATGAACATTCGATTGGAAGCTGTTTTGGACAAGTTTTCTTTTCTTCCTGCCAAACACTTGGCAGACATCTCTGCAACTTCTTGAACATGATGGGATATGTTTTCTGTGCTGGCACAGTTTTTCCTAGCCAGACAGAGAGGAAAAGCGTTTTGCTAAGATGTAGATGAGAAGAGGAGCTAGAGACGAAGGTAGGATGCTCTTCGGAGCTAAGAGCCGCTCCCGGGCGTCTTTCGGCAGAAGCCGCGCTAAGGAGCACTGTGAGCGGCACAATCGTCTTTGCGCGAAGAAGCCGCTTCTTGGGCTCCGGGAGCCGGCGAGAGCGGCAGCTTCGGGAAGGTGAAGAAGCAAGCTGTACAACACTGGGATTGTGTGCGCACCTTGCCAGCTGATACAAAACAGTACCTTTGCACTCTCCTGGCTTTTCCAATCACATGAACATTCGATTGGAAGCTGTTTTGGACAACTTTTCTTTTCTTCCTGCCAAACATTTGGCAGACATCTCTGCAACTTCTAGAACACGATGGGAGATGTTTTCTGTGCTGGCACAGTTTTTCCTAGCCAGATAGAGTGGAAAAGCGTTTTGCTAAGATGTAGACTACAAAAGACGCGAAAGACGAAGGTAGGATGCTCTTCGGAGCTAAGAGCCGCTGCCGGGCGTCTTTCGGCAGAAGCCGCGCTAAGGAGAGCACTGTGAGCGGCACAATCGTCTTTGCGCGAAGAAGCCGCTTCTTGGGCTCCGGGAGCCGGCGAGAGCGGCAGCTTCGGGAAGGTGAAGAAGCAAGCTGTACAAGACTGGGATTGTGTGCGCACCTTGCCAACTGATAGAAAACAGTACCTTTGCACTCTCCTGGCTTTTGCAATCACATGAACATTCGATTGGAAGCTGTTTTGGACAACTTTTCTTTTCTTCCTGCCAAACACTAGGCAGACATCTCTGCAACTTCTAGAACACGAAGGGAGATGTTTTCTGTGCTGGCACAGTTTTTCCTAGCCAGACAGAGTGGGAAAGCGTTTTGCCGAGATGTAGACAACAAAAGACGCGAAAGACGAAGGTAGGATGCTCTCCGGAGCTAAGAGCCGCTGCCGGGCGTCTTTCGGCAGAAGCCGCGCTAAGGAGAGCACTGTGAGCGGCACAATCGTCTTTGCGCGAAGAAGCCGCTTCTTGGGCTCCGGGAGCCGGCGAGAGCGGCAGCTTCGGGAAGGTGAAGAAGCAAGCTGTACAAGACTGGGATTGTGTGCGCACCTTGCCAACTGATACAAAACAGTACCTTTGCACTCTCCTGACTTTTCCAATCACATGAACATTCGATTGGAAGCTGTTTTGGACAAGTTTTCTTTTCTTCCTGCCAAACACTAGGCAGACATCTCTGCAACTTCTAGAACACGAAGGGAGATGTTTTCTGTGCTGGCACAGTTTTTCCTAGCCAGACAGAGTGGGAAAGCGTTTTGCCGAGATGTAGACTACAAAAGACGCGAAAGACGAAGGTAGGATGCTCTCCGGAGCTAAGAGCCGCTCCCGGGCGTCTTTCGGCAGAAGCCGCGCTAAGGAGAGCACTGTGAGCAGCACAATCGTCTTTGCGCGAAGAAGCCGCTTCTTGGGCTCCGGGAGCCGGCGAGAGCGGCAGCTTCGGGAAGGTGAAGAAGCAAGCTGTACAAGACTGGGATTGTGTGCGCACCTTGCCAACTGATAGAAAACAGTACCTTTGCACTCTCCTGGCTTTTCCAATCACATGAACATTCGATTGGAAGCTGTTTTGGACAACTTTTCTTTTCTTCCTGCCAAACACTTGGCAGACCTCCGTGCAACTTCTAGAACACGATGGGAGATGTTTTCTATGCTGACACAGTTTTTGCTAGCCAGACATAGTGGGAAAGCATTTTGCCGAGATGTAGATGAGAAGAGGAGCTAAAGACGAAGGTAGGATGCTCTTCGGAGCTAAGAGCCGCTGCCGGGCGTCTTTCGGCAGAAGCCGCGCTAAGGAGCACTGTGAGCGGCACAATCGTCTTTGCGCGAAGAAGCCGCTTCTTGGGCTCCGGGAGCCGGCGAGAGCGGCAGCTTCGGGAAGGTGAAGAAGCAAGCTGTACAACACTGGGATTGTGTGCGCACCTTGCCAGCTGATACAAAACAGTACCTTTGCACTCTCCTGGCTTTTCCAATTACATGAACATTCGATTGGAAGCTGTTTTGGACAACTTTTCTTTTCTTCCTGCCAAACACTTGGCAGACATCTCTGCAACTTCTAGAACACGATGGGAGATGTTTTCTGTGCTGGCACAGTTTTTCCTAGCCAGACAGAGTGGGAAAGCGTTTTGCCGAGATGTAGACTACAAAAGACGCGAAAGACGAAGGTAGGATGCTCTTCGGAGCTAAGAGCCGCTGCCGGGCGTCTTTCGGCAGAAGCCGCGCTAAGGAGAGCACTGTGAGCGGCACAATCGTCTTTGCGCGAAGAAGCCGCTTCTTGGGCTCCGGGAGCCGGCGAGAGCGGCAGCTTCGGGAAGGTGAAGAAGCAAGCTGTACAAGACTGGGATTGTGTGCGCACCTTGCCAACTGATAGAAAACAGTACCTTTGCACTCTCCTGGCTTTTCCAATCACATGAACATTCGATTGGAAGCTGTTTTGGACAACTTTTCTTTTCTTCCTGCCAAACACTTGGCAGACCTCCGTGCAACTTCTAGAACACGATGGGAGATGTTTTCTATGCTGACACAGTTTTTCCTAGCCAGACATAGTGGGAAAGCTTTTTGCCGAGATGTAGATGAGAAGAGGAGCTAAAGACGAAGGTAGGATGCTCTTCGGAGCTAAGAGCCGCTGCCGGGCGTCTTTCGGCAGAAGCCGCGCTAAGGAGAGCACTGTGAGCGGCACAATCGTCTTTGCGCGAAGAAGCCGCTTCTTGGGCTCCGGGAGCCGGCGAGAGCGGCAGCTTCGGGAAGGTGAAGAAGCAAGCTGTACAACACTGGAATTGTGTGCGCACCTTGCCAACTGATAGAAAACAGTACCTTTGCACTCTCCTGGCTTTTCCAATCACATGAACATTCGATTGGAAGCTGTTTTGGACAACTTTTTTTTTCTTCCTGCCAAACACTTGGCAGACATCTCTGCAACTTCTAGAACACGAAGGGAGATGTTTTCTGTGCTGGCACAGTTTTTCCTTGCCAGACAGAGTGGGAAAGCGTTTCGCCGAGATGTAGACAACAAAAGACGCGAAAGACGAAGGTGTGATGCTCTCCGGAGCTAAGAGCCGCTGCCGGGCGTCTTTCGGCAGAAGCCGCGCTAAGGAGAGCACTGTGAGCGGCACAATCGTCTTTGCGCGAAGAAGCCGCTTCTTGGGCTCCGGGAGCCGGCGAGAGCGGCAGCTTCGGGAAGGTGAAGAAGCAAGCTGTAGAACACTGGGATTGTGTGCGCACTTTGCCAACTGATAGAAAAGAGTACCTTTGCACTCTCCTGGCTTTTCCAATCACATGAACATTCGATTGGAAGCTGTTTTGGACAACTTTTCTTTTCTTCCTGCCAAACACTAGGCAGACATCTCTGCAACTTCTAGAACACGAAGGGAGATGTTTTCTGTGCTGGCACAGTTTTTCCTAGCCAGACAGAGTGGGAAAGCATTTTGCCGAGATGTAGACTACAAAAGACGCGAAAGACGAAGGTAGGATGCTCTCCGGAGCTAAGAGCCGCTGCCGGGCGTCTTTCGGCAGAAGCCGCGCTAAGGA
Source organism: Melospiza georgiana (assembly GCF_028018845.1). NCBI lineage: Eukaryota > Metazoa > Chordata > Aves > Passeriformes > Passerellidae > Melospiza > Melospiza georgiana. The sequence goes on along the minus strand of NC_080464.1, from coordinate 27,219,892 downwards.
GAGCACTGTGAGCGGCACAATCGTCTTTGCGCGAAGAAGCCGCTTCTTGGGCTCCGGGAGCCGGCGAGAGCGGCAGCTTCGGGAAGGTGAAGAAGCAAGCTGTACAAGACTGGGATTGTGTGCGCACTTTGCCAACTGATAGAAAACAGTACCTTTGCACTCTCCTGGCTTTTCCAATCACATGAACATTCGATTGGAAGCTGTTTTGGACAACTTTTCTTTTCTTCCTGCCAAACACTTGGCAGACATCTCTGCAACTTCTAGAACACGATGGGAGATGTTTTCTGTGCTGGCACAGTTTTTCCTAGCCAGACAGAGTGGGAAAGCGTTTTGCCGAGATGTAGACTACAAAAGACGCGAAAGACGAAGGTAGGATGCTCTTCGGAGCTAAGAGCCGCTGCCGGGCGTCTTTCGGCAGAAGCCGCGCTAAGGAGAGCACTGTGAGCGGCACAATCGTCTTTGCGCGAAGAAGCCGCTTCTTGGGCTCCGGGAGCCGGCGAGAGCGGCAGCTTCGGGAAGGTGAAGAAGCAAGCTGTACATGACTGGGATTGTGTGCGCACCTTGCCAACTGATAGAAAACAGTACCTTTGCACTCTCCTGGCTTTTCCAATCACATGAACATTCGATTGGAAGCTGTTTTGGACAACTTTTCTTTTCTTCCTGCCAAACACTTGGCAGACCTCCGTGCAACTTCTAGAACACGATGGGAGATGTTTTCTATGCTGACACAGTTTTTCCTAGCCAGACAGAGTGGGAAAGCGTTTTGCCGAGATGTAGACAACAAAAGACGCGAAAGACGAAGGTGTGATGCTCTCCGGAGCTAAGAGCCGCTGCCGGGCGTCTTTCGGCAGAAGCCGCGCTAAGGAGAGCACTGTGAGCGGCACAATCGTCTTTGCGCGAAGAAGCCGCTTCTTGGGCTCCGGGAGCCGGCGAGAGCGGCAGCTTCGGGAAGGTGAAGAAGCAAGCTGTACAAGACTGGGATTGTGTGCGCACCTTGCCAACTGATAGAAAACAGTACCTTTGCACTCTCCTGGTTTTTCCAATCACATGAACATTCGATTGGAAGCTGTTTTGGACAACTTTTCTTTTCTTCCTGCCAAACACTTGGCAGACATCTCTGCAACTTCTAGAACACGATGGGAGATGTTTTCTGTGCTGGCACAGTTTTTCCTAGCCAGACAGAGTGGGAAAGCGTTTTGCCGAGATGTAGACTACAAAAGACGCGAAAGACGAAGGTAGGATGCTCTTCGGAGCTAAGAGCCGCTGCCGGGCGTCTTTCGGCAGAAGCCGCGCTAAGGAGAGCACTGTGAGCGGCACAATCGTTCTTGCGTGAAGAAGCCGCTTCTTGGGCTCCGGGAGCCGGCGAGAGCGGCAGCTTCGGGAAGGTGAAGAAGCAAGCTGTACAACACTGGGATTGTGTGCGCACCTTGCCAACTGATACAAAACAGTATCTTTGCACTCTCCTGACATTTCCAATCACATGAACATTCGATTGGAAGCTGTTTTGGACAACTTTTCTTTTCTTCCTGCCAAACACTTGGCAGACATCTCTGCAACTTCTAGAAAACGATGGGATATGTTTTCTGTGCGGGCACGGTTTTTCCTAGCCAGACAGAGTGGAAAAGCGTTTTGCTAAGATGTAGATGAGAAGAGGAGCTAGAGACGAAGGTAGGATGCTCTTCGGAGCTAAGAGCCGCTGCCGGGCGTCTTTCGGCAGAAGCCGCGCTAAGGAGCACTGTGAGCGGCACAATCGTCTTTGCGCGAAGAAGCCGCTTCTTGGGCTCCGGGAGCCGGCGAGAGCGGCAGCTTCGGGAAGGTGAAGAAGCAAGCTGTACAACACTGGGATTGTGTGCGCACCTTGCCAGCTGATACAAAACAGTACCTTTGCACTCTCCTGGCTTTTGCAATCACATGAACATTCGATTGGAAGCTGTTTTGGACAACTTTTCTTTTCTTCCTGCCAAACACTAGGCAGACATCTCTGCAACTTCTAGAACACGAAGGGAGATGTTTTCTGTGCTGGCACAGTTTTTCCTAGCCAGACAGAGTGGGAAAGCGTTTTGCCGAGATGTAGACAACAAAAGACGCGAAAGACGAAGGTAGGATGCTCTCCGGAGCTAAGAGCCGCTGCCGGGCGTCTTTCGGCAGAAGCCGCGCTAAGGAGAGCACTGTGAGCGGCACAATCTTCTTTGCGCGAAGAAGCCGCTTCTTGGGCTCCGGGAGCCGGCGAGAGCGGCAGCTTCGGGAAGGTGAAGAAGCAAGCTGTACAAGACTGGGATTGTGTGCGCACCTTGCCAACTGATAGAAAACAGTACCTTTGCACTCTCCTGGCTTTTCCAATCACATGAACATTCGATTGGAAGCTGTTTTGGACAACTTTTCTTTTCTTCCTGCCAAACACTTGGCAGACCTCCGTGCAACTTCTAGAACACGATGGGAGATGTTTTCTATGCTGACACAGTTTTTCCTAGCCAGACATAGTGGGAAAGCTTTTTGCCGAGATGTAGATGAGAAGAGGAGCTAAAGACGAAGGTAGGATGCTCTTCGGAGCTAAGAGCCGCTGCCGGGCGTCTTTCGGCAGAAGCCGCGCTAAGGAGCACTGTGAGCGGCACAATCGTCTTTGCGCGAAGAAGCCGCTTCTTGGGCTCCGGGAGCCGGCGAGAGCGGCAGCTTCGGGAAGGTGAAGAAGCAAGCTGTACAACACTGGGATTGTGTGCGCACCTTGCCAGCTGATACAAAACAGTACCTTTGCACTCTCCTGGCTTTTCCAATTACATGAACATTCGATTGGAAGCTGTTTTGGACAACTTTTCTTTTCTTCCTGCCAAACACTTGGCAGACATCTCTGCAACTTCTAGAACACGATGGGAGATGTTTTCTGTGCTGGCACAGTTTTTCCTAGCCAGACAGAGTGGGAAAGCGTTTTGCCGAGATGTAGACTACAAAAGACGCGAAAGACGAATGTAGGATGCTCTTCGGAGCTAAGAGCCGCTGCCGGGCGTCTTTCGGCAGAAGCCGCGCTAAGGAGAGCACTGTGAGCGGCACAATCGTCTTTGCGCGAAGAAGCCGCTTCTTGGGCTCCGGGAGCTGGCGAGAGCGGCAGCTTCGGGAAGGTGAAGAAGCAAGCTGTACAAGACTGGGATTGTGTGCGCACCTTGCCAACTGATAGAAAACAGTACCTTTGCACTCTCCTGGCTTTTCCAATCACATGAACATTCGATTGGAAGCTGTTTTGGACAACTTTTCTTTTCTTCCTGCCAAACACTTGGCAGACCTCCGTGCAACTTCTAGAACACGATGGGAGATGTTTTCTATGCTGACACAGTTTTTCCTAGCCAGACATAGTGGGAAAGCTTTTTGCCGAGATGTAGATGAGAAGAGGAGCTAAAGACGAAGGTAGGATGCTCTTCGGAGCTAAGAGCCGCTGCCGGGCGTCTTTCGGCAGAAGCCGCGCTAAGGAGAGCACTGTGAGCGGCACAATCGTCTTTGCGCGAAGAAGCCGCTTCTTGGGCTCCGGGAGCCGGCGAGAGCGGCAGCTTCGGGAAGGTGAAGAAGCAAGCTGTAGAACACTGGGATTGTGTGCGCACTTTGCCAACTGATAGAAAACAGTACCTTTGCACTCTCCTGGCTTTTCCAATCACATGAACATTCGATTGGAAGCTGTTTTGGACAACTTTTCTTTTCTTCCTGCCAAACACTAGGCAGACATCTCTGCAACTTCTAGAACACGAAGGGAGATGTTTTCTGTGCTGGCACAGTTTTTCCTAGCCAGACAGAGTGGGAAAGCGTTTTGCCGAGATGTAGACAACAAAAGACGCGAAAGACGAAGGTGTGATGCTCTCCGGAGCTAAGAGCCGCTGCCGGGCGTCTTTCGGCAGAAGCCGCGCTAAGGAGAGCACTGTGAGCGGCACAATCGTCTTTGCGCGAAGAAGCCGCTTCTTGGGCTCCGGGAGCCGGCGAGAGCGGCAGCTTCGGGAAGGTGAAGAAGCAAGCTGTACAAGACTGGGATTGTGTGCGCACCTTGCCAACTGATAGAAAACAGTACCTTTGCACTCTCCTGGCTTTTCCAATCACATGAACATTCGATTGGAAGCTGTTTTGGACAACTTTTCTTTTCTTCCTGCCAAACACTTGGCAGACATCTCTGCAACTTCTAGAACACGATGGGAGATGTTTTCTGTGCTGGCACAGTTTTTCCTAGACAGACAGAGTGGGAAAGCGTTTTGCCGAGATGTAGACTATAGAAGACGCGAAAGACGAAGGTAGGATGCTCTCCGGAGCTAAGAGCCGCTCCCGGGCGTCTTTCGGCAGAAGCCGCGCTAAGGAGAGCACTGTGAGCGGCACAATCGTCTTTGCGCGAAGAAGCCGCTTCTTGGGCTCCGGGAGCCGGCGAGAGCGGCAGCTTCGGGAAGGTGAAGAAGCAAGCTCTAGAACACTGGGATTGTGTGCGCACCTTGCCAACTGATACAAAACAGTACCTTTGCACTCTCCTGGCTTTTCCAATCACATGAACACTCGATTGGAAGCTGTTTTGGACAACTTTTCTTTTCTTCCTGCCAAACACTTGGCAGACATCTCTGCAACTTCTAGAACACGATGGGAGATGTTTTCTGTGCTGGCACAGTTTTTCCTAGCCAGACAGAGTGGAAAAGCGTTTTGCTAAGATGTAGATGAGAAGAGGAGCTAAAGACGAACGTAGGATGCTCTCTGGAGCTAAGAGCCGCTCCCGGGTGTCTTTCGGCAGAAGCCGCGCTAAGGAGCACTGTGAGCAGCACAATCGTCTTTGCGCGAAGAAGCCGCTTCTTGGGCTCCGGGAGCCGGCGAGAGCGGCAGCTTCGGGAAGGTGAAGAAGCAAGCTGTACAAGACTGGGATTGTGTGCGCACCTTGCCAACTGATACAAAACAGTACCTTTGCACTCTCCTGACTTTTCCAAATACATGAACATTCGATTGGAAGCTGTTTTGGACAACTTTTCTTTTCTTCCTGCCAAACACTAGGCAGACATCTCTGCAACGTCTAGAACACGATGGGAGATGTTTTCTGTGCTGGCACAGTTTTTCCTAGACAGACAGAGTGGGAAAGCGTTTTGCCGAGATGTAGACTATAGAAGACGCGAAAGACGAAGGTAGGATGCTCTCCGGAGCTAAGAGCCGCTCCCGGGCGTCTTTCGGCAGAAGCCGCGCTAAGGAGAGCACTGTGAGCGGCACAATCGTCTTTGCGCGAAGAAGCCGCTTCTTGGGCTCCGGGAGCCGGCGAGAGCGGCAGCTTCGGGAAGGTGAAGAAGCAAGCTGTAGAACACTGGGATTGTGTGCGCACCTTGCCAACTGATACAAAACAGTACCTTTGCACTCTCCTGGCTTTTCCAATCACATGAACATTCGATTGGAAGCTGTTTTGGACAACTTTTCTTTTCTTCCTGCCAAACACTTGGCAGACATCTCTGCAACTTCTAGAACACGATGGGAGATGTTTTCTGTGCTGGCACAGTTTTTCCTAGCCAGACAGAGTGGAAAAGCGTTTTGCTAAGATGTAGACTACAAAAGACGCGAAAGACGAAGGTAGGATGCTCTTCGGAGCTAAGAGCCGCTGCCGGGCGTCTTTCGGCATAAGCCGCGCTAAGGAGAGCACTGTGAGCGGCACAATCGTCTTTGCGCGAAGAAGCCGCTTCTTGGGCTCCGGGAGCCGGCGAGAGCGGCAGCTTCGGGAAGGTGAAGAAGTAAGCTGTACAAGACTGGGATTGTGTGCGCACCTTGCCAACTGATAGAAAACAGTACCTTTGCACTCTCCTGACTTTTCCAAATACATGAACATTCGATTGGAAGCTGTTTTGGACAAGTTTTCTTTTCTTCCTGCCAAACACTTGGCAGACATCTCTGCAACTTCTTGAACATGATGGGATATGTTTTCTGTGCTGGCACAGTTTTTCCTAGCCAGACAGAGAGGAAAAGCGTTTTGCTAAGATGTAGATGAGAAGAGGAGCTAGAGACGAAGGTAGGATGCTCTTCGGAGCTAAGAGCCGCTCCCGGGCGTCTTTCGGCAGAAGCCGCGCTAAGGAGCACTGTGAGCGGCACAATCGTCTTTGCGCGAAGAAGCCGCTTCTTGGGCTCCGGGAGCCGGCGAGAGCGGCAGCTTCGGGAAGGTGAAGAAGCAAGCTGTACAACACTGGGATTGTGTGCGCACCTTGCCAGCTGATACAAAACAGTACCTTTGCACTCTCCTGGCTTTTCCAATCACATGAACATTCGATTGGAAGCTGTTTTGGACAACTTTTCTTTTCTTCCTGCCAAACATTTGGCAGACATCTCTGCAACTTCTAGAACACGATGGGAGATGTTTTCTGTGCTGGCACAGTTTTTCCTAGCCAGATAGAGTGGAAAAGCGTTTTGCTAAGATGTAGACTACAAAAGACGCGAAAGACGAAGGTAGGATGCTCTTCGGAGCTAAGAGCCGCTGCCGGGCGTCTTTCGGCAGAAGCCGCGCTAAGGAGAGCACTGTGAGCGGCACAATCGTCTTTGCGCGAAGAAGCCGCTTCTTGGGCTCCGGGAGCCGGCGAGAGCGGCAGCTTCGGGAAGGTGAAGAAGCAAGCTGTACAAGACTGGGATTGTGTGCGCACCTTGCCAACTGATAGAAAACAGTACCTTTGCACTCTCCTGGCTTTTGCAATCACATGAACATTCGATTGGAAGCTGTTTTGGACAACTTTTCTTTTCTTCCTGCCAAACACTAGGCAGACATCTCTGCAACTTCTAGAACACGAAGGGAGATGTTTTCTGTGCTGGCACAGTTTTTCCTAGCCAGACAGAGTGGGAAAGCGTTTTGCCGAGATGTAGACAACAAAAGACGCGAAAGACGAAGGTAGGATGCTCTCCGGAGCTAAGAGCCGCTGCCGGGCGTCTTTCGGCAGAAGCCGCGCTAAGGAGAGCACTGTGAGCGGCACAATCGTCTTTGCGCGAAGAAGCCGCTTCTTGGGCTCCGGGAGCCGGCGAGAGCGGCAGCTTCGGGAAGGTGAAGAAGCAAGCTGTACAAGACTGGGATTGTGTGCGCACCTTGCCAACTGATACAAAACAGTACCTTTGCACTCTCCTGACTTTTCCAATCACATGAACATTCGATTGGAAGCTGTTTTGGACAAGTTTTCTTTTCTTCCTGCCAAACACTAGGCAGACATCTCTGCAACTTCTAGAACACGAAGGGAGATGTTTTCTGTGCTGGCACAGTTTTTCCTAGCCAGACAGAGTGGGAAAGCGTTTTGCCGAGATGTAGACTACAAAAGACGCGAAAGACGAAGGTAGGATGCTCTCCGGAGCTAAGAGCCGCTCCCGGGCGTCTTTCGGCAGAAGCCGCGCTAAGGAGAGCACTGTGAGCGGCACAATCGTCTTTGCGCGAAGAAGCCGCTTCTTGGGCTCCGGGAGCCGGCGAGAGCGGCAGCTTCGGGAAGGTGAAGAAGCAAGCTGTACAAGACTGGGATTGTGTGCGCACCTTGCCAACTGATAGAAAACAGTACCTTTGCACTCTCCTGGCTTTTCCAATCACATGAACATTCGATTGGAAGCTGTTTTGGACAACTTTTCTTTTCTTCCTGCCAAACACTTGGCAGACCTCCGTGCAACTTCTAGAACACGATGGGAGATGTTTTCTATGCTGACACAGTTTTTGCTAGCCAGACATAGTGGGAAAGCATTTTGCCGAGATGTAGATGAGAAGAGGAGCTAAAGACGAAGGTAGGATGCTCTTCGGAGCTAAGAGCCGCTGCCGGGCGTCTTTCGGCAGAAGCCGCGCTAAGGAGCACTGTGAGCGGCACAATCGTCTTTGCGCGAAGAAGCCGCTTCTTGGGCTCCGGGAGCCGGCGAGAGCGGCAGCTTCGGGAAGGTGAAGAAGCAAGCTGTACAACACTGGGATTGTGTGCGCACCTTGCCAGCTGATACAAAACAGTACCTTTGCACTCTCCTGGCTTTTCCAATTACATGAACATTCGATTGGAAGCTGTTTTGGACAACTTTTCTTTTCTTCCTGCCAAACACTTGGCAGACATCTCTGCAACTTCTAGAACACGATGGGAGATGTTTTCTGTGCTGGCACAGTTTTTCCTAGCCAGACAGAGTGGGAAAGCGTTTTGCCGAGATGTAGACTACAAAAGACGCGAAAGACGAAGGTAGGATGCTCTTCGGAGCTAAGAGCCGCTGCCGGGCGTCTTTCGGCAGAAGCCGCGCTAAGGAGAGCACTGTGAGCGGCACAATCGTCTTTGCACGAAGAAGCCGCTTCTTGGGCTCCGGGAGCCGGCGAGAGCGGCAGCTTCGGGAAGGTGAAGAAGCAAGCTGTACAAGACTGGGATTGTGTGCGCACCTTGCCAACTGATAGAAAACAGTACCTTTGCACTCTCCTGGCTTTTCCAATCACATGAACATTCGATTGGAAGCTGTTTTGGACAACTTTTCTTTTCTTCCTGCCAAACACTTGGCAGACCTCCGTGCAACTTCTAGAACACGATGGGAGATGTTTTCTATGCTGACACAGTTTTTCCTAGCCAGACATAGTGGGAAAGCTTTTTGCCGAGATGTAGATGAGAAGAGGAGCTAAAGACGAAGGTAGGATGCTCTTCGGAGCTAAGAGCCGCTGCCGGGCGTCTTTCGGCAGAAGCCGCGCTAAGGAGAGCACTGTGAGCGGCACAATCGTCTTTGCGCGAAGAAGCCGCTTCTTGGGCTCCGGGAGCCGGCGAGAGCGGCAGCTTCGGGAAGGTGAAGAAGCAAGCTGTACAACACTGGAATTGTGTGCGCACCTTGCCAACTGATAGAAAACAGTACCTTTGCACTCTCCTGGCTTTTCCAATCACATGAACATTCGATTGGAAGCTGTTTTGGACAACTTTTTTTTTCTTCCTGCCAAACACTTGGCAGACATCTCTGCAACTTCTAGAACACGAAGGGAGATGTTTTCTGTGCTGGCACAGTTTTTCCTTGCCAGACAGAGTGGGAAAGCGTTTCGCCGAGATGTAGACAACAAAAGACGCGAAAGACGAAGGTGTGATGCTCTCCGGAGCTAAGAGCCGCTGCCGGGCGTCTTTCGGCAGAAGCCGCGCTAAGGAGAGCACTGTGAGCGGCACAATCGTCTTTGCGCGAAGAAGCCGCTTCTTGGGCTCCGGGAGCCGGCGAGAGCGGCAGCTTCGGGAAGGTGAAGAAGCAAGCTGTACAAGACTGGGATTGTGTGCGCACCTTGCCAACTGATACAAAACAGTACCTTTGCACTCTCCTGACTTTTCCAATCACATGAACATTCGATTGGAAGCTGTTTTGGACAACTTTTTTTTTCTTCCTGCCAAACACTTGGCAGACATCTCTGCAACTTCTAGAACATGATGGGATATGTTTTCTGTGCTGGCACAGTTTTTCCTAGCCAGACAGAGTGGAAAAGCGTTTTGCTAAGATGTAGATGAGAAGAGGAGCTAAAGACGAACGTAGGATGCTCTCCGGAGCTAAGAGCCGCTCCCGGGTGTCTTTCGGCAGAAGCCGCGCTAAGGAGCACTGTGAGCGGCACAATCGTCTTTGCGCGAAGAAGCCGCTTCTTGGGCTCCGGGAGCCGGCGAGAGCGGCAGCTTCGGGAAGGTGAAGAAGCAAGCTGTACAAGACTGGGATTGTGTGCGCACCTTGCCAACTGATACAAAACAGTACCTTTGCACTCTCCTGACTTTTCCAAATACATGAACATTCGATTGGAAGCTGTTTTGGACAACTTTTCTTTTCTTCCTGCCAAACACTAGGCAGACATCTCTGCAACGTCTAGAACACGATGGGAGATGTTTTCTATGCTGGCACAGTTTTTCCTAGACCGACAGAGTGGGAAAGCGTTTTGCCGAGATGTAGACAACAAAAGACGTGAAAGACGAAGGTAGGATGCTCTCCGGAGCTAAGAGCCGCTGCCGGGCGTCTTTCGGCAGAAGCCGCGCTAAGGAGAGCACTGTGAGCGGCACAATCGTCTTTGCGCGAAGAAGCCGCTTCTTGGGCTCCGGGAGCCGGCGAGAGCGGCAGCTTCGGGAAGGTGAAGAAGCAAGCTGTACAAGACTGGGATTGTGTGCGCACCTTGCCAACTGATAGAAAACAGTACCTTTGCACTCTCCTGGCTTTTCCAATCACATGAACATTCGATTGGAAGCTGTTTTGGACAACTTTTCTTTTCTTCCTGCCAAACACTTGGCAGACATCTCTGCAACGTCTAGAACACGATGAGAGATGTTTTCTGTGCTGGCACAGTTTTTCCTAGCCAGACAGAGTGGGAAAGCATTTTGCCGAGATGTAGACTACAAAAGACGCGAAAGACGAAGGTAGGATGCTCTCCGGAACTAAGAGCCGCTGCCGGGCGTCTTTCGGCAGAAGCCGCGCTAAGGAGAGCACTGTGAGCGGCACAATCGTCTTTGCGCGAAGAAGCCGCTTCTTGGGCTCCGGGAGCCGGCGAGAGCGGCAGCTTCGGGAAGGTGAAGAAGCAAGCTGTACAAGACTGGGATTGTGTGCGCACCTTGCCAACTGATACAAAACAGTACCTTTGCACTCTCCTGACTTTTCCAATCACATGAACATTCGATTGGAAGCTGTTTTGGACAACTTTTCTTTTCTTCCTGCCAAACACTTGGCAGACATCTCTGCAACTTCTAGAACATGATGGGATATGTTTTCTGTGCTGGCACAGTTTTTCCTAGCCAGACAGAGAGGAAAAGCGTTTTGCTAAGATGTAGATGAGAAGAGGAGCTAGAGACGAAGGTAGGATGCTCTTCGGAGCTAAGAGCCGCTGCCGGGCGTCTTTCGGCAGAAGCCGCGCTAAGGAGCACTGTGAGCGGCACAATCGTCTTTGCGCGAAGAAGCCGCTTCTTGGGCTCCGGGAGCCGGCGAGAGCGGCAGCTTCGGGAAGGTGAAGAAGCAAGCTGTACAACACTGGGATTGTGTGCGCACCTTGCCAGCTGATACAAAACAGTACCTTTGCACTCTCCTGGCTTTTGCAATCACATGAACATTCGATTGGAAGCTGTTTTGGACAACTTTTCTTTTCTTCCTGCCAAACACTAGGCAGACATGTCTGCAACTTCTAGAACACGAAGGGAGATGTTTTCTGTGCTGGCACAGTTTTTCCTAGCCAGACAGAGTGGGAAAGCGTTTTGCCGAGATGTAGACAACAAAAGACGCGAAAGACGAAGGTAGGATGCTCTCCGGAGCTAAGAGCCGCTGCCGGGCGTCTTTCGGCAGAAGCCGCGCTAAGGAGAGCACTGTGAGCGGCACAATCGTCTTTGCGCGAAGAAGCCGCTTCTTGGGCTCCGGGAGCCGGCGAGAGCGGCAGCTTCGGGAAGGTGAAGAAGCAAGCTGTACAAGACTGGGATTGTGTGCGCACCTTGCCAACTGATAGAAAACAGTACCTTTGCACTCTCCTGGCTTTTCCAATCACATGAACATTCGATTGGAAGCTGTTTTGGACAACTTTTCTTTTCTTCCTGCCAAACACTTGGCAGACATCTCTGCAACTTCTAGAACACGATGGGAGATGTTTTCTGTGCTGGCACAGTTTTTCCTAGCCAGACAGAGTGGGAAAGCGTTTTGCCGAGATGTAGACTACAAAAGACGCGAAAGACGAAGGTAGGATGCTCTCCGGAGCTAAGAGCCGCTCCCGGGCGTCTTTCGGCAGAAGCCGCGCTAAGGAGAGCACTGTGAGCGGCACAATCGTCTTTGCGCGAAGAAGCCGCTTCTTGGGCTCCGGGAGCCGGCGAGAGCGGCAGCTTCGGGAAGGTGAAGAAGCAAGCTGTACAACACTGGGATTGTGTGCGCACCTTGCCAACTGATAGAAAACAGTACCTTTGCACTCTCCTGACTTTTCCAATCACATGAACATTCGATTGGAAGCTGTTTTGGACAACTTTTCTTTTCTTCCTGCCAAACACTTGGCAGACCTCCGTGCAACTTCTAGAACACGATGGGAGATGTTTTCTATGCTGACACAGTTTTTGCTAGCCAGACATAGTGGGAAAGCATTTTGCCGAGATGTAGATGAGAAGAGGAGCTAAAGACGAAGGTAGGATGCTCTTCGGAGCTAAGAGCCGCTGCCGGGCGTCTTTCGGCAGAAGCCGCGCTAAGGAGCACTGTGAGCGGCACAATCGTCTTTGCGCGAAGAAGCCGCTTCTTGGGCTCCGGGAGCCGGCGAGAGCGGCAGCTTTGGGAAGGTGAAGAAGCAAGCTGTACAACACTGGGATTGTGTGCGCACCTTGCCAGCTGATACAAAACAGTACCTTTGCACTCTCCTGGCTTTTCCAATTACATGAACATTCGATTGGAAGCTGTTTTGGACAACTTTTCTTTTCTTCCTGCCAAACACTTGGCAGACATCTCTGCAACTTCTAGAACACGATGGGAGATGTTTTCTGTGCTGGCACAGTTTTTCCTAGCCAGACAGAGTGGGAAAGCGTTTTGCCGAGATGTAGACTATAAAAGACGCGAAAGACGAAGGTAGGATGCTCTCCGGAGCTAAGAGCCGCTGCCGGGCGTCTTTCGGCAGAAGCCGCGCTAAGGAGAGCACTGTGAGCGGCACAATCGTCTTTGCGCGAAGAAGCCGCTTCTTGGGCTCCGGGAGCCGGCGAGAGCGGCAGCTTCGGGAAGGTGAAGAAGCAAGCTGTACAACACTGGGATTGTGTGCGCACCTTGCCAGCTGATACAAAACAGTACCTTTGCACTCTCCTGGCTTTTCCAATTACATGAACATTCGATTGGAAGCTGTTTTGGACAACTTTTCTTTTCTTCCTGCCAAACACTTGGCAGACATCTCTGCAACTTCTAGAACACGATGGGAGATGTTTTCTGTGCTGGCACAGTTTTTCCTAGCCAGACATAGTGGGAAAGCTTTTTGCCGAGATGTAGATGAGAAGAGGAGCTAAAGACGAAGGTAGGATGCTCTTCGGAGCTAAGAGCCGCTGCCGGGCGTCTTTCGGCAGAAGCCGCGCTAAGGAGAGCACTGTGAGCGGCACAATCGTCTTTGCGCGAAGAAGCCGCTTCTTGGGCTCCGGGAGCCGGCGAGAGCGGCAGCTTCGGGAAGGTGAAGAAGCAAGCTGTACAACACTGGAATTGTGTGCGCACCTTGCCAACTGATAGAAAACAGTACCTTTGCACTCTCCTGGCTTTTCCAATCACATGAACATTCGATTGGAAGCTGTTTTGGACAACTTTTCTTTTCTTCCTGCCAAACACTTGGCAGACATCTCTGCAACTTCTAGAACACGATGGGAGATGTTTTCTGTGCTGGCACAGTTTTTCCTAGACAGACAGAGTGGGAAAGCGTTTTGCCGAGATGTAGACTATAGAAGACGCGAAAGACGAAGGTAGGATGCTCTCCGGAGCTAAGAGCCGCTCCCGGGCGTCTTTCGGCAGAAGCCGCGCTAAGGAGAGCACTGTGAGCAGCACAATCGTCTTTGCGCGAAGAAGCCGCTTCTTGGGCTCCGGGAGCCGGCGAGAGCGGCAGCTTCGGGAAGGTGAAGAAGCAAGCTGTAGAACACTGGGATTGTGTGCGCACCTTGCCAACTGATACAAAACAGTACCTTTGCACTCTCCTGGCTTTTCCAATCACATGAACATTCGATTGGAAGCTGTTTTGGACAACTTTTCTTTTCTTCCTGCCAAACACTTGGCAGACATCTCTGCAACTTCTAGAACACGATGGGAGATGTTTTCTGTGCTGGCACAGTTTTTCCTAGCCAGACAGAGTGGAAAAGCGTTTTGCTAAGATGTAGATGAGAAGAGGAGCTAAAGACGAACGTAGGATGCTCTCCGGAGCTAAGAGCCGCTCCCGGGTGTCTTTCGGCAGAAGCCGCGCTAAGGAGCACTGTGAGCGGCACAATCGTCTTTGTGCGAAGAAGCCGCTTCTTGGGCTCCGGGAGCCGGCGAGAGCGGCAGCTTCGGGAAGGTGAAGAAGCAAGCTGTACAAGACTGGGATTGTGTGCGCACCTTGCCAACTGATACAAAACAGTACCTTTGCACTCTCCTGACTTTTCCAAATACATGAACATTCGATTGGAAGCTGTTTTGGACAACTTTTCTTTTCTTCCTGCCAAACACTAGGCAGACATCTCTGCAACGTCTAGAACACGATGGGAGATGTTTTCTGTGCTGGCACAGTTTTTCCTAGACAGACAGAGTGGGAAAGCGTTTTGCCGAGATGTAGACTATAGAAGACGCGAAAGACGAAGGTAGGATGCTCTCCGGAGCTAAGAGCCGCTCCCGGGCGTCTTTCGGCAGAAGCCGCGCTAAGGAGAGCACTGTGAGCGGCACAATCGTCTTTGCGCGAAGAAGCCGCTTCTTGGGCTCCGGGAGCCGGCGAGAGCGGCAGCTTCGGGAAGGTGAAGAAGCAAGCTGTAGAACACTGGGATTGTGTGCGCACCTTGCCAACTGATACAAAACAGTACCTTTGCACTCTCCTGGCTTTTCCAATTACATGAACATTCGATTGGAAGCTGTTTTGGACAACTTTTCTTTTCTTCCTGCCAAACACTTGGCAGACATCTCTGCAACTTCTAGAACACGATGGGAGATGTTTTCTGTGCTGGCACAGTTTTTCCTAGCCAGACAGAGTGGAAAAGCGTTTTGCTAAGATGTAGACTACAAAAGACGCGAAAGACGAAGGTAGGATGCTCTTCGGAGCTAAGAGCCGCTGCCGGGCGTCTTTCGGCAGAAGCCGCGCTAAGGAGAGCACTGTGAGCGGCACAATCGTCTTTGCGCGAAGAAGCCGCTTCTTGGGCTCCGGGAGCCGGCGAGAGCGGCAGCTTCGGGAAGGTGAAGAAGTAAGCTGTACAAGACTGGGATTGTGTGCGCACCTTGCCAACTGATAGAAAACAGTACCTTTGCACTCTCCTGACTTTTCCAAATACATGAACATTCGATTGGAAGCTGTTTTGGACAACTTTTCTTTTCTTCCTGCCAAACACTTGGCAGACATCTCTGCAACTTCTAGAACATGATGGGATATGTTTTCTGTGCTGGCACAGTTTTTCCTAGCCAGACAGAGAGGAAAAGCGTTTTGCTAAGATGTAGATGAGAAGAGGAGCTAGAGACGAAGGTAGGATGCTCTTCGGAGCTAAGAGCCGCTCCCGGGCGTCTTTCGGCAGAAGCTGCGCTAAGGAGCACTGTGAGCGGCACAATCGTCTTTGCGCGAAGAAGCCGCTTCTTGGGCTCCGGGAGCCGGCGAGAGCGGCAGCTTCGGGAAGGTGAAGAAGCAAGCTGTACAACACTGGGATTGTGTGCGCACCTTGCCAGCTGATACAAAACAGTACCTTTGCACTCTCCTGGCTTTTCCAATCACATGAACATTCGATTGGAAGCTGTTTTGGACAACTTTTCTTTTCTTCCTGCCAAACATTTGGCAGACATCTCTGCAACTTCTAGAACACGATGGGAGATGTTTTCTGTGCTGGCACAGTTTTTCCTAGCCAGATAGAGTGGAAAAGCGTTTTGCTAAGATGTAGACTACAAAAGACGCGAAAGACGAAGGTAGGATGCTCTCCGGAGCTAAGAGCCGCTGCCGGGCGTCTTTCGGCAGAAGCCGCGCTAAGGAGAGCACTGTGAGCGGCACAATCGTCTTTGCGCGAAGAAGCCGCTTCTTGGGCTCCGGGAGCCGGCGAGAGCGGCAGCTTCGGGAAGGTGAAGAAGCAAGCTGTACAAGACTGGGATTGTGTGCGCACCTTGCCAACTGATAGAAAACAGTACCTTTGCACTCTCCTGGCTTTTGCAATCACATGAACATTCGATTGGAAGCTGTTTTGGACAACTTTTCTTTTCTTCCTGCCAAACACTAGGCAGACATCTCTGCAACTTCTAGAACACGAAGGGAGATGTTTTCTGTGCTGGCACAGTTTTTCCTAGCCAGACAGAGTGGGAAAGCGTTTTGCCGAGATGTAGACAACAAAAGACGCGAAAGACGAAGGTAGGATGCTCTCCGGAGCTAAGAGCCGCTGCCGGGCGTCTTTCGGCAGAAGCCGGGCTAAGGAGAGCACTGTGAGCGGCACAATCGTCTTTGCGCGAAGAAGCCGCTTCTTGGGCTCCGGGAGCCGGCGAGAGCGGCAGCTTCGGGAAGGTGAAGAAGCAAGCTGTAGAACACTGGGATTGTGTGCGCACTTTGCCAACTGATAGAAAACAGTACCTTTGCACTCTCCTGGCTTTTCCAATCACATGAACATTCGATTGGAAGCTGTTTTGGACAACTTTTCTTTTCTTCCTGCCAAACACTAGGCAGACATCTCTGCAACTTCTAGAACACGAAGGGAGATGTTTTCTGTGCTGGCACAGTTTTTCCTAGCCAGACAGAGTGGGAAAGCATTTTGCCGAGATGTAGACTACAAAAGACGCGAAAGACGAAGGTAGGATGCTCTCCGGAGCTAAGAGCCGCTGCCGGGCGTCTTTCGGCAGAAGCCGCGCTAAGGAGAGCACTGTGAGCGGCACAATCGTCTTTGCGCGAAGAAGCCGCTTCTTGGGCTCCGGGAGCCGGCGAGAGCGGCAGCTTCGGGAAGGTGAAGAAGCAAGCTGTACAAGACTGGGATTGTGTGCGCACCTTGCCAACTGATAGAAAACAGTACCTTTGCACTCTCCTGGCTTTTCCAATCACATGAACATTCGATTGGAAGCTGTTTTGGACAACTTTTCTTTTCTTCCTGCCAAACACTTGGCAGACCTCCGTGCAACTTCTAGAACACGATGGGAGATGTTTTCTATGCTGACACAGTTTTTCCTAGCCAGACAGAGTGGGAAAGCGTTTTGCCGAGATGTAGACAACAAAAGACGCGAAAGACGAAGGTGTGATGCTCTCCGGAGCTAAGAGCCGCTGCCGGGCGTCTTTCGGCAGAAGCCGCGCTAAGGAGAGCACTGTGAGCGGCACAATCGTCTTTGCGCGAAGAAGCCGCTTCTTGGGCTCCGGGAGCCGGCGAGAGCGGCAGCTTCGGGAAGGTGAAGAAGCAAGCTGTACAAGACTGGGATTGTGTGCGCACCTTGCCAACTGATAGAAAACAGTACCTTTGCACTCTCCTGGCTTTTCCAATCACATGAACATTCGATTGGAAGCTGTTTTGGACAACTTTTCTTTTCTTCCTGCCAAACACT
Source organism: Melospiza georgiana (assembly GCF_028018845.1). Lineage (NCBI taxonomy): Eukaryota > Metazoa > Chordata > Aves > Passeriformes > Passerellidae > Melospiza > Melospiza georgiana. The sequence continues at coordinate 27,202,786 of NC_080464.1, read as the reverse complement.
TGGCAGACATCTCTGCAACTTCTAGAAAACGATGGGATATGTTTTCTGTGCGGGCACGGTTTTTCCTAGCCAGACAGAGTGGAAAAGCGTTTTGCTAAGATGTAGATGAGAAGAGGAGCTAAAGACGAACGTAGGATGCTCTCCGGAGCTAAGAGCCGCTCCCGGGTGTCTTTCGGCAGAAGCCGCGCTAAGGAGCACTGTGAGCGGCACAATCGTCTTTGCGCGAAGAAGCCGCTTCTTGGGCTCCGGGAGCCGGCGAGAGCGGCAGCTTCGGGAAGGTGAAGAAGCAAGCTGTACAAGACTGGGATTGTGTGCGCACCTTGCCAACTGATAGAAAACAGTACCTTTGCACTCTCCTGGCTTTTCCAATCACATGAACATTCGATTGGAAGCTGTTTTGGACAACTTTTCTTTTCTTCCTGCCAAACACTTGGCAGACATCTCTGCAACGTCTAGAACACGATGAGAGATGTTTTCTGTGCTGGCACAGTTTTTCCTAGCCAGACAGAGTGGGAAAGCATTTTGCCGAGATGTAGACTACAAAAGACGCGAAAGACGAAGGTAGGATGCTCTCCGGAACTAAGAGCCGCTGCCGGGCGTCTTTCGGCAGAAGCCGCGCTAAGGAGAGCACTGTGAGCGGCACAATCGTCTTTGCGCGAAGAAGCCGCTTCTTGGGCTCCGGGAGCCGGCGAGAGCGGCAGCTTCGGGAAGGTGAAGAAGCAAGCTGTACAAGACTGGGATTGTGTGCGCACCTTGCCAACTGATAGAAAACAGTACCTTTGCACTCTCCTGACTTTTCCAATCACATGAACATTCGATTGGAAGCTGTTTTGGACAACTTTTCTTTTCTTCCTGCCAAACACTTGGCAGACATCTCTGCAACTTCTAGAACATGATGGGATATGTTTTCTGTGCTGGCACAGTTTTTCCTAGCCAGACAGAGAGGAAAAGCGTTTTGCTAAGATGTAGATGAGAAGAGGAGCTAGAGACGAAGGTAGGATGCTCTTCGGAGCTAAGAGCCGCTGCCGGGCGTCTTTCGGCAGAAGCCGCGCTAAGGAGCACTGTGAGCGGCACAATCGTCTTTGCGCGAAGAAGCCGCTTCTTGGGCTCCGGGAGCCGGCGAGAGCGGCAGCTTCGGGAAGGTGAAGAAGCAAGCTGTACAACACTGGGATTGTGTGCGCACCTTGCCAGCTGATACAAAACAGTACCTTTGCACTCTCCTGGCTTTTGCAATCACATGAACATTCGATTGGAAGCTGTTTTGGACAACTTTTCTTTTCTTCCTGCCAAACACTAGGCAGACATCTCTGCAACTTCTAGAACACGAAGGGAGATGTTTTCTGTGCTGGCACAGTTTTTCCTAGCCAGACAGAGTGGGAAAGCGTTTTGCCGAGATGTAGACAACAAAAGACGCGAAAGACGAAGGTAGGATGCTCTCCGGAGCTAAGAGCCGCTGCCGGGCGTCTTTCGGCAGAAGCCGCGCTAAGGAGAGCACTGTGAGCGGCACAATCGTCTTTGCGCGAAGAAGCCGCTTCTTGGGCTCCGGGAGCCGGCGAGAGCGGCAGCTTCGGGAAGGTGAAGAAGCAAGCTGTACAAGACTGGGATTGTGTGCGCACCTTGCCAACTGATAGAAAACAGTACCTTTGCACTCTCCTGGCTTTTCCAATCACATGAACATTCGATTGGAAGCTGTTTTGGACAACTTTTCTTTTCTTCCTGCCAAACACTTGGCAGACCTCCGTGCAACTTCTAGAACACGATGGGAGATGTTTTCTATGCTGACACAGTTTTTCCTAGCCAGACATAGTGGGAAAGCTTTTTGCCGAGATGTAGATGAGAAGAGGAGCTAAAGACGAAGGTAGGATGCTCTTCGGAGCTAAGAGCCGCTGCCGGGCGTCTTTCGGCAGAAGCCGCGCTAAGGAGCACTGTGAGCGGCACAATCGTCTTTGCGCGAAGAAGCCGCTTCTTGGGCTCCAGGAGCCGGCGAGAGCGGCAGCTTCGGGAAGGTGAAGAAGCAAGCTGTACAACACTGGGATTGTGTGCGCACCTTGCCAGCTGATACAAAACAGTACCTTTGCACTCTCCTGGCTTTTCCAATTACATGAACATTCGATTGGAAGCTGTTTTGGACAACTTTTCTTTTCTTCCTGCCAAACACTTGGCAGACATCTCTGCAACTTCTAGAACACGATGGGAGATGTTTTCTGTGCTGGCACAGTTTTTCCTAGCCAGACAGAGTGGGAAAGCGTTTTGCCGAGATGTAGACTACAAAAGACGCGAAAGACGAATGTAGGATGCTCTTCGGAGCTAAGAGCCGCTGCCGGGCGTCTTTCGGCAGAAGCCGCGCTAAGGAGAGCACTGTGAGCGGCACAATCGTCTTTGCGCGAAGAAGCCGCTTCTTGGGCTCCGGGAGCCGGCGAGAGCGGCAGCTTCGGGAAGGTGAAGAAGCAAGCTGTACAAGACTGGGATTGTGTGCGCACCTTGCCAACTGATAGAAAACAGTACCTTTGCACTCTCCTGGCTTTTCCAATCACATGAACATTCGATTGGAAGCTGTTTTGGACAACTTTTCTTTTCTTCCTGCCAAACACTTGGCAGACCTCCGTGCAACGTCTAGAACACGATGGGAGATGTTTTCTATGCTGACACAGTTTTTCCTTGCCAGACAGAGTGGGAAAGCGTTTTGCCGAGATGTAGACTATAGAAGACGCGAAAGACGAAGGTAGGATGCTCTCCGGAGCTAAGAGCCGCTCCCGGGCGTCTTTCGGCAGAAGCCGCGCTAAGGAGAGCACTGTGAGCGGCACAATCGTCTTTGCGCGAAGAAGCCGCTTCTTGGGCTCCGGGAGCCGGCGAGAGCGGCAGCTTCGGGAAGGTGAAGAAGCAAGCTGTAGAACACTGGGATTGTGTGCGCACCTTGCCAACTGATACAAAACAGTACCTTTGCACTCTCCTGGCTTTTCCAATCACATGAACATTCGATTGGAAGCTGTTTTGGACAACTTTTCTTTTCTTCCTGCCAAACACTTGGCAGACATCTCTGCAACTTCTAGAACACGATGGGAGATGTTTTCTGTGCTGGCACAGTTTTTCCTAGCCAGACAGAGTGGAAAAGCGTTTTGCTAAGATGTAGATGAGAAGAGGAGCTAAAGACGAACGTAGGATGCTCTCCGGAGCTAAGAGCCGCTCCCGGGTGTCTTTCGGCAGAAGCCGCGCTAAGGAGCACTGTGAGCAGCACAATCGTCTTTGCGCGAAGAAGCCGCTTCTTGGGCTCCGGGAGCCGGCGAGAGCGGCAGCTTCGGGAAGGTGAAGAAGCAAGCTGTACAAGACTGGGATTGTGTGCGCACCTTGCCAACTGATACAAAACAGTACCTTTGCACTCTCCTGACTTTTCCAAATACATGAACATTCGATTGGAAGCTGTTTTGGACAACTTTTCTTTTCTTCCTGCCAAACACTAGGCAGACATCTCTGCAACGTCTAGAACACGATGGGAGATGTTTTCTGTGCTGGCACAGTTTTTCCTAGACAGACAGAGTGGGAAAGCGTTTTGCCGAGATGTAGACTATAGAAGACGCGAAAGACGAAGGTAGGATGCTCTCCGGAGCTAAGAGCCGCTCCCGGGCGTCTTTCGGCAGAAGCCGCGCTAAGGAGAGCACTGTGAGCGGCACAATCGTCTTTGCGCGAAGAAGCCGCTTCTTGGGCTCCGGGAGCCGGCGAGAGCGGCAGCTTCGGGAAGGTGAAGAAGCAAGCTGTACAACACTGGGATTGTGTGCGCACCTTGCCAACTGATACAAAACAGTACCTTTGCACTCTCCTGGCTTTTCCAATCACATGAACATTCGATTGGAAGCTGTTTTGGACAACTTTTCTTTTCTTCCTGCCAAACACTTGGCAGACATCTCTGCAACTTCTAGAACACGATGGGAGATGTTTTCTGTGCTGGCACACTTTTTCCTAGCCAGACAGAGTGGAAAAGCGTTTTGCTAAGATGTAGACTACAAAAGACGCGAAAGACGAAGGTAGGATGCTCTTCGGAGCTAAGAGCCGCTGCCGGGCGTCTTTCGGCAGAAGCCGCGCTAAGGAGAGCACTGTGAGCGGCACAATCGTCTTTGCGCGAAGAAGCCGCTTCTTGGGCTCCGGGAGCCGGCGAGAGCGGCAGCTTCGGGAAGGTGAAGAAGTAAGCTGTACAAGACTGGGATTGTGTGCGCACCTTGCCAACTGATAGAAAACAGTACCTTTGCACTCTCCTGACTTTTCCAAATACATGAACATTCGATTGGAAGCTGTTTTGGACAACTTTTCTTTTCTTCCTGCCAAACACTTGGCAGACATCTCTGCAACTTCTAGAACATGATGGGATATGTTTTCTGTGCTGGCACAGTTTTTCCTAGCCAGACAGAGAGGAAAAGCGTTTTGCTAAGATGTAGATGAGAAGAGGAGCTAGAGACGAAGGTAGGATGCTCTTCGGAGCTAAGAGTCGCTGCCGGGCGTCTTTCGGCAGAAGCCGCGCTAAGGAGCACTGTGAGCGGCACAATCGTCTTTGCGCGAAGAAGCCGCTTCTTGGGCTCCGGGAGCCGGCGAGAGCGGCAGCTTCGGGAAGGTGAAGAAGCAAGCTGTACAACACTGGGATTGTGTGCGCACCTTGCCAGCTGATACAAAACAGTACCTTTGCACTCTCCTGGCTTTTCCAATCACATGAACATTCGATTGGAAGCTGTTTTGGACAACTTTTCTTTTCTTCCTGCCAAACATTTGGCAGACATCTCTGCAACTTCTAGAACACGATGGGAGATGTTTTCTGTGCTGGCACAGTTTTTCCTAGCCAGATAGAGTGGAAAAGCGTTTTGCTAAGATGTAGACTACAAAAGACGCGAAAGACGAAGGTAGGATGCTCTTCGGAGCTAAGAGCCGCTGCCGGGCGTCTTTCGGCAGAAGCCGCGCTAAGGAGAGCACTGTGAGCGGCACAATCGTCTTTGCGCGAAGAAGCCGCTTCTTGGGCTCCGGGAGCCGGCGAGAGCGGCAGCTTCGGGAAGGTGAAGAAGCAAGCTGTACAAGACTGGGATTGTGTGCGCACCTTGCCAACTGATAGAAAACAGTACCTTTGCACTCTCCTGGCTTTTCCAATCACATGAACATTCGATTGGAAGCTGTTTTGGACAACTTTTCTTTTCTTCCTGCCAAACACTAGGCAGACATCTCTGCAACTTCTAGAACACGAAGGGAGATGTTTTCTGTGCTGGCACAGTTTTTCCTAGCCAGACAGAGTGGGAAAGCGTTTTGCCGAGATGTAGACAACAAAAGACGCGAAAGACGAAGGTAGGATGCTCTCCGGAGCTAAGAGCCGCTCCCGGGCGTCTTTCGGCAGAAGCCGCGCTAAGGAGAGCACTGTGAGCGGCACAATCGTCTTTGCGCGAAGAAGCCGCTTCTTGGGCTCCGGGAGCCGGCGAGAGCGGCAGCTTCGGGAAGGTGAAGAAGCAAGCTGTAGAACACTGGGATTGTGTGCGCACTTTGCCAACTGATAGAAAACAGTACCTTTGCACTCTCCTGGCTTTTCCAATCACATGAACATTCGATTGGAAGCTGTTTTGGACAACTTTTCTTTTCTTCCTGCCAAACACTAGGCAGACATCTCTGCAACGTCTAGAACACGATGGGAGATGTTTTCTGTGCTGGCACAGTTTTTCCTAGACAGACAGAGTGGGAAAGCGTTTTGCCGAGATGTAGACTATAGAAGACGCGAAAGACGAAGGTAGGATGCTCTCCGGAGCTAAGAGCCGCTCCCGGGCGTCTTTCGGCAGAAGCCGCGCTAAGGAGAGCACTGTGAGCGGCACAATCGTCTTTGCGCGAAGAAGCCGCTTCTTGGGCTCCGGGAGCCGGCGAGAGCGGCAGCTTCGGGAAGGTGAAGAAGCAAGCTGTACAAGACTGGGATTGTGTGCGCACCTTGCCAACTGATAGAAAACAGTACCTTTGCACTCTCCTGGCTTTTCCAATCACATGAACATTCGATTGGAAGCTGTTTTGGACAACTTTTCTTTTCTTCCTGCCAAACACTTGGCAGACCTCCGTGCAACTTCTAGAACACGATGGGAGATGTTTTCTATGCTGACACAGTTTTTGCTAGCCAGACATAGTGGGAAAGCATTTTGCCGAGATGTAGATGAGAAGAGGAGCTAAAGACGAAGGTAGGATGCTCTTCGGAGCTAAGAGCCGCTGCCGGGCGTCTTTCGGCAGAAGCCGCGCTAAGGAGCACTGTGAGCGGCACAATCGTCTTTGCGCGAAGAAGCCGCTTCTTGGGCTCCGGGAGCCGGCGAGAGCGGCAGCTTCGGGAAGGTGAAGAAGCAAGCTGTACAACACTGGGATTGTGTGCGCACCTTGCCAGCTGATACAAAACAGTACCTTTGCACTCTCCTGGCTTTTCCAATTACATGAACATTCGATTGGAAGCTGTTTTGGACAACTTTTCTTTTCTTCCTGCCAAACACTTGACAGACATCTCTGCAACTTCTAGAACACGATGGGAGATGTTTTCTGTGCTGGCACAGTTTTTCCTAGCCAGACAGAGTGGGAAAGCGTTTTGCCGAGATGTAGACTACAAAAGACGCGAAAGACGAAGGTAGGATGCTCTTCGGAGCTAAGAGCCGCTGCCGGGCGTCTTTCGGCAGAAGCCGCGCTAAGGAGAGCACTGTGAGCGGCTCAATCGTCTTTGCGCGAAGAAGCCGCTTCTTGGGCTCCGGGAGCCGGCGAGAGCGGCAGCTTCGGGAAGGTGAAGAAGCAAGCTGTACAAGACTGGGATTGTGTGCGCACCTTGCCAACTGATAGAAAACAGTACCTTTGCACTCTCCTGGCTTTTCCAATCACATGAACATTCGATTGGAAGCTGTTTTGGACAACTTTTCTTTTCTTCCTGCCAAACACTTGGCAGACCTCCGTGCAACTTCTAGAACACGATGGGAGATGTTTTCTATGCTGACACAGTTTTTCCTAGCCAGACATAGTGGGAAAGCTTTTTGCCGAGATGTAGATGAGAAGAGGAGCTAAAGACGAAGGTAGGATGCTCTTCGGAGCTAAGAGCCGCTGCCGGGCGTCTTTCGGCAGAAGCCGCGCTAAGGAGAGCACTGTGAGCGGCACAATCGTCTTTGCGCGAAGAAGCCGCTTCTTGGGCTCCGGGAGCCGGCGAGAGCGGCAGCTTCGGGAAGGTGAAGAAGCAAGCTGTAGAACACTGGGATTGTGTGCGCACTTTGCCAACTGATAGAAAACAGTACCTTTGCACTCTCCTGGCTTTTCCAATCACATGAACATTCGATTGGAAGCTGTTTTGGACAACTTTTCTTTTCTTCCTGCTAAACACTAGGCAGACATCTCTGCAACTTCTAGAACACGAAGGGAGATGTTTTCTGTGCTGGCACAGTTTTTCCTTGCCAGACAGAGTGGGAAAGCGTTTCGCCGAGATGTAGACAACAAAAGACGCGAAAGACGAAGGTGTGATGCTCTCCGGAGCTAAGAGCCGCTGCCGGGCGTCTTTCGGCAGAAGCCGCGCTAAGGAGAGCACTGTGAGCGGCACAATCGTCTTTGCGCGAAGAAGCCGCTTCTTGGGCTCCGGGAGCCGGCGAGAGCGGCAGCTTCGGGAAGGTGAAGAAGCAAGCTGTACAACACTGGAATTGTGTGCGCACCTTGCCAACTGATAGAAAACAGTACCTTTGCACTCTCCTGGCTTTTCCAATCACATGAACATTCGATTGGAAGCTGTTTTGGACAACTTTTTTTTTCTTCCTGCCAAACACTTGGCAGACATCTCTGCAACTTCTAGAACACGAAGGGAGATGTTTTCTGTGCTGGCACAGTTTTTCCTTGCCAGACAGAGTGGGAAAGCGTTTCGCCGAGATGTAGACAACAAAAGACGCGAAAGACGAAGGTGTGATGCTCTCCGGAGCTAAGAGCCGCTGCCGGGCGTCTTTCGGCAGAAGCCGCGCTAAGGAGAGCACTGTGAGCGGCACAATCGTCTTTGCGCGAAGAAGCCGCTTCTTGGGCTCCGGGAGCCGGCGAGAGCGGCAGCTTCGGGAAGGTGAAGAAGCAAGCTGTACAAGACTGGGATTGTGTGCGCACCTTGCCAACTGATACAAAACAGTACCTTTGCACTCTCCTGACTTTTCCAATCACATGAACATTCGATTGGAAGCTGTTTTGGACAACTTTTTTTTTCTTCCTGCCAAACACTTGGCAGACATCTCTGCAACTTCTAGAACATGATGGGATATGTTTTCTGTGCTGGCACAGTTTTTCCTAGCCAGACAGAGTGGAAAAGCGTTTTGCTAAGATGTAGATGAGAAGAGGAGCTAAAGACGAACGTAGGATGCTCTCCGGAGCTAAGAGCCGCTCCCGGGTGTCTTTCGGCAGAAGCCGCGCTAAGGAGCACTGTGAGCGGCACAATCGTCTTTGCGCGAAGAAGCCGCTTCTTGGGCTCCGGGAGCCGGCGAGAGCGGCAGCTTCGGGAAGGTGAAGAAGCAAGCTGTACAAGACTGGGATTGTGTGCGCACCTTGCCAACTGATACAAAACAGTACCTTTGCACTCTCCTGACTTTTCCAAATACATGAACATTCGATTGGAAGCTGTTTTGGACAACTTTTCTTTTCTTCCTGCCAAACACTAGGCAGACATCTCTGCAACGTCTAGAACACGATGGGAGATGTTTTCTATGCTGGCACAGTTTTTCCTAGACAGACAGAGTGGGAAAGCGTTTTGCCGAGATGTAGACTATAGAAGACGCGAAAGACGAAGGTAGGATGCTCTCCGGAGCTAAGAGCCGCTCCCGGGCGTCTTTCGGCAGAAGCCGCGCTAAGGAGAGCACTGTGAGCGGCACAATCGTCTTTGCGCGAAGAAGCTGCTTCTTGGGCTCCGGGAGCCGGCGAGAGCGGCAGCTTCGGGAAGGTGAAGAAGCAAGCTGTAGAACACTGGGATTGTGTGCGCACCTTGCCAACTGATAGAAAACAGTACCTTTGCACTCTCCTGGCTTTTCCAATCACATGAACATTCGATTGGAAGCTGTTTTGGACAACTTTTCTTTTCTTCCTGCCAAACACTTGGCAGACATCTCTGCAACGTCTAGAACACGATGAGAGATGTTTTCTGTGCTGGCACAGTTTTTCCTAGCCAGACAGAGTGGGAAAGCATTTTGCCGAGATGTAGACTACAAAAGACGCGAAAGACGAAGGTAGGATGCTCTCCGGAACTAAGAGCCGCTGCCGGGCGTCTTTCGGCAGAAGCCGCGCTAAGGAGAGCACTGTGAGCGGCACAATCGTCTTTGCGCGAAGAAGCCGCTTCTTGGGCTCCGGGAGCCGGCGAGAGCGGCAGCTTCGGGAAGGTGAAGAAGCAAGCTGTACAAGACTGGGATTGTGTGCGCACCTTGCCAACTGATACAAAACAGTACCTTTGCACTCTCCTGACTTTTCCAATCACATGAACATTCGATTGGAAGCTGTTTTGGACAACTTTTCTTTTCTTCCTGCCAAACACTTGGCAGACATCTCTGCAACTTCTAGAACATGATGGGATATGTTTTCTGTGCTGGCACAGTTTTTCCTAGCCAGACAGAGAGGAAAAGCGTTTTGCTAAGATGTAGATGGGAAGAGGAGCTAGAGACGAAGGTAGGATGCTCTTCGGAGCTAAGAGCCGCTGCCGGGCGTCTTTCGGCAGAAGCCGCGCTAAGGAGCACTGTGAGCGGCACAATCGTCTTTGCGCGAAGAAGCCGCTTCTTGGGCTCCGGGAGCCGGCGAGAGCGGCAGCTTCGGGAAGGTGAAGAAGCAAGCTGTACAACACTGGGATTGTGTGCGCACCTTGCCAGCTGATACAAAACAGTACCTTTGCAATCTCCTGGCTTTTGCAATCACATGAACATTCGATTGGAAGCTGTTTTGGACAACTTTTCTTTTCTTCCTGCCAAACACTAGGCAGACATCTCTGCAACTTCTAGAACACGAAGGGAGATGTTTTCTGTGCTGGCACAGTTTTTCCTAGCCAGACAGAGTGGGAAAGCGTTTTGCCGAGATGTAGACAACAAAAGACGCGAAAGACGAAGGTGTGATGCTCTCCGGAGCTAAGAGCCGCTGCCGGGCGTCTTTCGGCAGAAGCCGCGCTAAGGAGAGCACTGTGAGCGGCACAATCGTCTTTGCGCGAAGAAGCCGCTTCTTGGGCTCCGGGAGCCGGCGAGAGCGGCAGCTTCGGGAAGGTGAAGAAGCAAGCTGTACAACACTGGGATTGTGTGCGCACCTTGCCAACTGATAGAAAACAGTACCTTTGCACTCTCCTGGCTTTTCCAATCACATGAACATTCGATTGGAAGCTGTTTTGGACAACTTTTCTTTTCTTCCTGCCAAACACTTGGCAGACCTCCGTGCAACTTCTAGAACACGATGGGAGATGTTTTCTATGCTGACACAGTTTTTCCTAGCCAGACATAGTGGGAAAGCTTTTTGCCGAGATGTAGATGAGAAGAGGAGCTAAAGACGAAGGTAGGATGCTCTTCGGAGCTAAGAGCCGCTGCCGGGCGTCTTTCGGCAGAAGCCGCGCTAAGGAGCACTGTGAGCGGCACAATCGTCTTTGCGCGAAGAAGCCGCTTCTTGGGCTCCGGGAGCCGGCGAGAGCGGCAGCTTCGGGAAGGTGAAGAAGCAAGCTGTACAACACTGGGATTGTGTGCGCACCTTGCCAGCTGATACAAAACAGTACCTTTGCACTCTCCTGGCTTTTCCAATTACATGAACATTCGATTGGAAGCTGTTTTGGACAACTTTTCTTTTCTTCCTGCCAAACACTTGGCAGACATCTCTGCAACTTCTAGAACACGATGGGAGATGTTTTCTGTGCTGGCACAGTTTTTCCTAGCCAGACAGAGTGGGAAAGCGTTTTGCCGAGATGTAGACTACAAAAGACGCGAAAGACGAAGGTAGGATGCTCTTCGGAGCTAAGAGCCGCTGCCGGGCGTCTTTCGGCAGAAGCCGCGCTAAAGAGAGCACTGTGAGCGGCACAATCATCTTTGCGCGAAGAAGCCGCTTCTTGGGCTCCGGGAGCCGGCGAGAGCGGCAGCTTCGGGAAGGTGAAGAAGCAAGCTGTACAAGACTGGGATTGTGTGCGCACCTTGCCAACTGATAGAAAACAGTACCTTTGCACTCTCCTGGCTTTTCCAATCACATGAACATTCGATTGGAAGCTGTTTTGGACAACTTTTCTTTTCTTCCTGCCAAACACTTGGCAGACCTCCGTGCAACTTCTAGAACACGATGGGAGATGTTTTCTATGCTGACACAGTTTTTCCTAGCCAGACATAGTGGGAAAGCTTTTTGCCGAGATGTAGATGAGAAGAGGAGCTAAAGACGAAGGTAGGATGCTCTTCGGAGCTAAGAGCCGCTGCCGGGCGTCTTTCGGCAGAAGCCGCGCTAAGGAGAGCACTGTGAGCGGCACAATCGTCTTTGCGCGAAGAAGCCGCTTCTTGGGCTCCGGGAGCCGGCGAGAGCGGCAGCTTCGGGAAGGTGAAGAAGCAAGCTGTACAAGACTGGGATTGTGTGCGCACCTTGCCAACTGATAGAAAACAGTACCTTTGCACTCTCCTGGCTTTTCCAATCACATGAACATTCGATTGGAAGCTGTTTTGGACAACTTTTTTTTTCTTCCTGCCAAACACTTGGCAGACATCTCTGCAACTTCTAGAACACGAAGGGAGATGTTTTCTGTGCTGGCACAGTTTTTCCTTGCCAGACAGAGTGGGAAAGCGTTTCGCCGAGATGTAGACAACAAAAGACGCGAAAGACGAAGGTGTGATGCTCTCCGGAGCTAAGAGCCGCTGCCGGGCGTCTTTCGGCAGAAGCCGCGCTAAGGAGAGCACTGTGAGCGGCACAATCGTCTTTGCGCGAAGAAGCCGCTTCTTGGGCTCCGGGAGCCGGCGAGAGCGGCAGCTTCGGGAAGGTGAAGAAGCAAGCTGTACAAGACTGGGATTGTGTGCGCACCTTGCCAACTGATACAAAACAGTACCTTTGCACTCTCCTGACTTTTCCAATCACATGAACATTCGATTGGAAGCTGTTTTGGACAACTTTTTTTTTCTTCCTGCCAAACACTTGGCAGACATCTCTGCAACTTCTAGAACATGATGGGATATGTTTTCTGTGCTGGCACAGTTTTTCCTAGCCAGACAGAGTGGAAAAGCGTTTTGCTAAGATGTAGATGAGAAGAGGAGCTAAAGACGAACGTAGGATGCTCTCCGGAGCTAAGAGCCGCTCCCGGGTGTCTTTCGGCAGAAGCCGCGCTAAGGAGCACTGTGAGCGGCACAATCGTCTTTGCGCGAAGAAGCCGCTTCTTGGGCTCCGGGAGCCGGCGAGAGCGGCAGCTTCGGGAAGGTGAAGAAGCAAGCTGTAGAACACTGGGATTGTGTGCGCACCTTGCCAACTGATACAAAACAGTACCTTTGCACTCTCCTGACTTTTCCAAATACATGAACATTCGATTGGAAGCTGTTTTGGACAACTTTTCTTTTCTTCCTGCCAAACACTTGGCAGACCTCCGTGCAACTTCTAGAACACGATGGGAGATGTTTTCTGTGCTGGCACAGTTTTTCCTAGCCAGACAGAGTGGGAAAGCTTTTTGCCGAGATGTAGATGAGAAGAGGAGCTAAAGACGAACGTAGGATGCTCTTCGGAGCTAAGAGCCGCTGCCGGGCGTCTTTCGGCAGAAGCCGCGCTAAGGAGAGCACTGTGAGCGGCACAATCGTCTTTGCGCGAAGAAGCCGCTTCTTGGGCTCCGGGAGCCGGCGAGAGCGGCAGCTTCGGGAAGGTGAAGAAGCAAGCTGTACAAGACTGGGATTGTGTGCGCACCTTGCCAACTGATAGAAAACAGTACCTTTGCACTCTCCTGACTTTTCCAATCACATGAACATTCGATTGGAAGCTGTTTTGGACAACTTTTTTTTTCTTCCTGCCAAACACTTGGCAGACATCTCTGCAACTTCTAGAACATGATGGGATATGTTTTCTGTGCTGGCACAGTTTTTCCTAGCCAGACAGAGTGGAAAAGCGTTTTGCTAAGATGTAGATGAGAAGAGGAGCTAAAGACGAACGTAGGATGCTCTCCGGAGCTAAGAGCCGCTCCCGGGTGTCTTTCGGCAGAAGCCGCGCTGAGGAGCACTGTGAGCGGCACAATCGTCTTTGCGCGAAGAAGCCGCTTCTTCGGCTCCGGGAGCCGGCGAGAGCGGCAGCTTCGGGAAGGTGAAGAAGCAAGCTGTACAAGACTGGGATTGTGTGCGCACCTTGCCAACTGATACAAAACAGTACCTTTGCACTCTCCTGACTTTTCCAAATACATGAACATTCGATTGGAAGCTGTTTTGGACAACTTTTCTTTTCTTCCTGCCAAACACTAGGCAGACATCTCTGCAACGTCTAGAACACGAAGGGAGATGTTTTCTTTGCTGGCACAGTTTTTCCTAGACAGACAGAGTGGGAAAGCGTTTTGCCGAGATGTAGACTATAGAAGACGCGAAAGACGAAGGTAGGATGCTCTCCGGAACTAAGAGCCGCTGCCGGGCGTCTTTCGGCAGAAGCCGCGCTAAGGAGAGCACTGTGAGCGGCACAATCGTCTTTGCGCGAAGAAGCCGCTTCTTGGGCTCCGGGAGCCGGCGAGAGCGGCAGCTTCGGGAAGGTGAAGAAGCAAGCTGTACAAGACTGGGATTGTGTGCGCACCTTGCCAACTGATACAAAACAGTACCTTTGCACTCTCCTGACTTTTCCAATCACATGAACATTCGATTGGAAGCTGTTTTGGACAACTTTTCTTTTCTTCCTGCCAAACACTTGGCAGACATCTCTGCAACTTCTAGAACATGATGGGATATGTTTTCTGTGCTGGCACAGTTTTTCCTAGCCAGACAGAGAGGAAAAGCGTTTTGCTAAGATGTAGATGAGAAGAGGAGCTAGAGACGAAGGTAGGATGCTCTTCGGAGCTAAGAGCCGCTGCCGGGCGTCTTTCGGCAGAAGCCGCGCTAAGGAGCACTGTGAGCGGCACAATCGTCTTTGCGCGAAGAAGCCGCTTCTTGGGCTCCGGGAGCCGGCGAGAGCGGCAGCTTCGGGAAGGTGAAGAAGCAAGCTGTACAACACTGGGATTGTGTGCGCACCTTGCCAGCTGATACAAAACAGTACCTTTGCACTCTCCTGGCTTTTGCAATCACATGAACATTCGATTGGAAGCTGTTTTGGACAACTTTTCTTTTCTTCCTGCCAAACACTAGGCAGACATCTCTGCAACTTCTAGAACACGAAGGGAGATGTTTTCTGTGCTGGCACAGTTTTTCCTAGCCAGACAGAGTGGGAAAGCGTTTTGCCGAGATGTAGACAACAAAAGACGCGAAAGACGAAGGTAGGATGCTCTCCGGAGCTAAGAGCCGCTGCCGGGCGTCTTTCGGCAGAAGCCGCGCTAAGGAGAGCACTGTGAGCGGCACAATCGTCTTTGCGCGAAGAAGCCGCTTCTTGGGCTCCGGGAGCCGGCGAGAGCGGCAGCTTCGGGAAGGTGAAGAAGCAAGCTGTACAACACTGGGATTGTGTGCGCACCTTGCCAACTGATAGAAAACAGTACCTTTGCACTCTCCTGACTTTTCCAATCACATGAACATTCGATTGGAAGCTGTTTTGGACAACTTTTCTTTTCTTCCTGCCAAACACTTGGCAGACATCTCTGCAACTTCTAGAACACGATGGGAGATGTTTTCTGTGCTGGCACAGTTTTTCCTAGCCAGACAGAGTGGGAAAGCGTTTTGCCGAGATGTAGACTATAAAAGACGCGAAAGACGAAGGTAGGATGCTCTCCAGAGCTAAGAGCCGCTCCCGGGCGTCTTTCGGCAGAAGCCGCGCTAAGGAGAGCACTGTGAGCGGCACAATCGTCTTTGCGCGAAGAAGCCGCTTCTTGGGCTCCGGGAGCCGGCGAGAGCGGCAGCTTCGGGAAGGTGAAGAAGCAAGCTGTACAAGACTGGGATTGTGTGCGCACCTTGCCAACTGATAGAAAACAGTACCTTTGCACTCTCCTGGCTTTTCCAATCACATGAACATTCGATTGGAAGCTGTTTTGGACAAGTTTTCTTTTCTTCCTGCCAAACACTTGGCAGACCTCCGTGCAACTTCTAGAACACGATGGGAGATGTTTTCTATGCTGACACAGTTTTTGCTAGCCAGACATAGTGGGAAAGCTTTTTGCCGAGATGTAGATGAGAAGAGGAGCTAAAGACGAAGGTAGGATGCTCTTCGGAGCTAAGAGCCGCTGCCGGGCGTCTTTCGGCAGAAGCCGCGCTAAGGAGCACTGTGAGCGGCACAATCGTCTTTGCGCGAA
Source organism: Melospiza georgiana (assembly GCF_028018845.1). Taxonomy (NCBI): domain Eukaryota; kingdom Metazoa; phylum Chordata; class Aves; order Passeriformes; family Passerellidae; genus Melospiza; species Melospiza georgiana. Next base: position 27,187,428 of record NC_080464.1, on the reverse strand, counting down.
GAAGCCGCTTCTTGGGCTCCGGGAGCCGGCGAGAGCGGCAGCTTCGGGAAGGTGAAGAAGCAAGCTGTAGAACACTGGGATTGTGTGCGCACCTTGCCAGCTGATACAAAACAGTACCTTTGCACTCTCCTGGCTTTTCCAATTACATGAACATTCGATTGGAAGCTGTTTTGGACAACTTTTCTTTTCTTCCTGCCAAACACTTGGCAGACATCTCTGCAACTTCTAGAACACGATGGGAGATGTTTTCTGTGCTGGCACAGTTTTTCCTAGCCAGACAGAGTGGGAAAGCGTTTTGCCGAGATGTAGACTACAAAAGACGCGAAAGACGAAGGTAGGATGCTCTTCGGAGCTAAGAGCCGCTGCCGGGCGTCTTTCGGCAGAAGCCGCGCTAAGGAGAGCACTGTGAGCGGCACAATCGTCTTTGCGCGAAGAAGCCGCTTCTTGGGCTCCGGGAGCCGGCGAGAGCGGCAGCTTCGGGAAGGTGAAGAAGCAAGCTGTACAACACTGGAATTGTGTGCGCACCTTGCCAACTGATAGAAAACAGTACCTTTGCACTCTCCTGGCTTTTCCAATCACATGAACATTCGATTGGAAGCTGTTTTGGACAACTTTTCTTTTCTTCCTGCCAAACACTTGGCAGACATCTCTGCAACTTCTAGAACACGATGGGAGATGTTTTCTGTGCTGGCACAGTTTTTCCTAGACAGACAGAGTGGGAAAGCGTTTTGCCGAGATGTAGACTATAGAAGACGCGAAAGACGAAGGTAGGATGCTCTCCGGAGCTAAGAGCCGCTCCCGGGCGTCTTTCGGCAGAAGCCGCGCTAAGGAGAGCACTGTGAGCGGCACAATCGTCTTTGCGCGAAGAAGCCGCTTCTTGGGCTCCGGGAGCCGGCGAGAGCGGCAGCTTCGGGAAGGTGAAGAAGCAAGCTGTAGAACACTGGGATTGTGTGCGCACCTTGCCAACTGATAGAAAACAGTACCTTTGCACTCTCCTGGCTTTTCCAATCACATGAACATTCGATTGGAAGCTGTTTTGGACAACTTTTCTTTTCTTCCTGCCAAACACTTGGCAGACATCTCTGCAACTTCTAGAACACGATGGGAGATGTTTTCTGTGCTGGCACAGTTTTTCCTAGCCAGACAGAGTGGAAAAGCGTTTTGCTAAGATGTAGATGAGAAGAGGAGCTAAAGACGAACGTAGGATGCTCTCCGGAGCTAAGAGCCGCTCCCGGGTGTCTTTCGGCAGAAGCCGCGCTAAGGAGCACTGTGAGCGGCACAATCGTCTTTGCGCGAAGAAGCCGCTTCTTGGGCTCCGGGAGCCGGCGAGAGCGGCAGCTTCGGGAAGGTGAAGAAGCAAGCTGTACAAGACTGGGATTGTGTGCGCACCTTGCCAACTGATACAAAACAGTACCTTTGCACTCTCCTGACTTTTCCAAATACATGAACATTCGATTGGAAGCTGTTTTGGACAACTTTTCTTTTCTTCCTGCCAAACACTAGGCAGACATCTCTGCAACGTCTAGAACACAATGGGAGATGTTTTCTGTGCTGGCACAGTTTTTCCTAGACAGACAGAGTGGGAAAGCGTTTTGCCGAGATGTAGACTATAGAAGACGCGAAAGACGAAGGTAGGATGCTCTCCGGAGCTAAGAGCCGCTCCCGGGCGTCTTTCGGCAGAAGCCGCGCTAAGGAGAGCACTGTGAGCGGCACAATCGTCTTTGCGCGAAGAAGCCGCTTCTTGGGCTCCGGGAGCCGGCGAGAGCGGCAGCTTCGGGAAGGTGAAGAAGCAAGCTGTAGAACACTGGGATTGTGTGCGCACCTTGCCAACTGATACAAAACAGTACCTTTGCACTCTCCTGGCTTTTCCAATCACATGAACATTCGATTGGAAGCTGTTTTGGACAACTTTTCTTTTCTTCCTGCCAAACACTTGGCAGACATCTCTGCAACTTCTAGAACACGATGGGAGATGTTTTCTGTGCTGGCACAGTTTTTCCTAGCCAGACAGAGTGGAAAAGCGTTTTGCTAAGATGTAGACTACAAAAGACGCGAAAGACGAAGGTAGGATGCTCTTCGGAGCTAAGAGCCGCTGCCGGGCGTCTTTCGGCAGAAGCCGCGCTAAGGAGAGCACTGTGAGCGGCACAATCGTCTTTGCGCGAAGAAGCCGCTTCTTGGGCTCCGGGAGCCGGCGAGAGCGGCAGCTTCGGGAAGGTGAAGAAGTAAGCTGTACAAGACTGGGATTGTGTGCGCACCTTGCCAACTGATACAAAACAGTACCTTTGCACTCTCCTGACTTTTCCAAATACATGAACATTCGATTGGAAGCTGTTTTGGACAACTTTTCTTTTCTTCCTGCCAAACACTTGGCAGACATCTCTGCAACTTCTAGAACATGATGGGATATGTTTTCTGTGCTGGCACAGTTTTTCCTAGCCAGACAGAGAGGAAAAGCGTTTTGCTAAGATGTAGATGAGAAGAGGAGCTAGAGACGAAGGTAGGATGCTCTTCGGAGCTAAGAGCCGCTCCCGGGCGTCTTTCGGCAGAAGCCGCGCTAAGGAGCACTGTGAGCGGCACAATCGTCTTTGCGCGAAGAAGCCGCTTCTTGGGCTCCGGGAGCCGGCGAGAGCGGCAGCTTCGGGAAGGTGAAGAAGCAAGCTGTACAACACTGGGATTGTGTGCGCACCTTGCCAGCTGATACAAAACAGTACCTTTGCACTCTCCTGGCTTTTCCAATCACATGAACATTCGATTGGAAGCTGTTTTGGACAACTTTTCTTTTCTTCCTGCCAAACATTTGGCAGACATCTCTGCAACTTCTAGAACACGATGGGAGATGTTTTCTGTGCTGGCACAGTTTTTCCTAGCCAGATAGAGTGGAAAAGCGTTTTGCTAAGATGTAGACTACAAAAGACGCGAAAGACGAAGGTAGGATGCTCTTCGGAGCTAAGAGCCGCTGCCGGGCGTCTTTCGGCAGAAGCCGCGCTAAGGAGAGCACTGTGAGCGGCACAATCGTCTTTGCGCGAAGAAGCCGCTTCTTGGGCTCCGGGAGCCGGCGAGAGCGGCAGCTTCGGGAAGGTGAAGAAGCAAGCTGTACAAGACTGGGATTGTGTGCGCACCTTGCCAACTGATAGAAAACAGTACCTTTGCACTCTCCTGGCTTTTCCAATCACATGAACATTCGATTGGAAGCTGTTTTGGACAACTTTTCTTTTCTTCCTGCCAAACACTAGGCAGACATCTCTGCAACTTCTAGAACACGAAGGGAGATGTTTTCTGTGCTGGCACAGTTTTTCCTAGCCAGACAGAGTGGGAAAGCGTTTTGCCGAGATGTAGACAACAAAAGACGCGAAAGACGAAGGTGTGATGCTCTCCGGAGCTAAGAGCCGCTGCCGGGCGTCTTTCGGCAGAAGCCGCGCTAAGGAGAGCACTGTGAGCGGCACAATCGTCTTTGCGCGAAGAAGCCGCTTCTTGGGCTCCGGGAGCCGGCGAGAGCGGCAGCTTCGGGAAGGTGAAGAAGCAAGCTGTAGAACACTGGGATTGTGTGCGCACTTTGCCAACTGATAGAAAACAGTACCTTTGCACTCTCCTGGCTTTTCCAATCACATGAACATTCGATTGGAAGCTGTTTTGGACAACTTTTCTTTTCTTCCTGCCAAACACTAGGCAGACATCTCTGCAACTTCTAGAACACGAAGGGAGATGTTTTCTGTGCTGGCACAGTTTTTCCTTGCCAGACAGAGTGGGAAAGCGTTTTGCCGAGATGTAGACTACAAAAGACGCGAAAGACGAAGGTAGGATGCTCTCCGGAGCTAAGAGCCGCTGCCGGGCGTCTTTCGGCAGAAGCCGCGCTAAGGAGAGCACTGTGAGCGGCACAATCGTCTTTGCGCGAAGATGCCGCTTCTTGGGCTCCGGGAGCCGGCGAGAGCGGCAGCTTCGGGAAGGTGAAGAAGCAAGCTGTACAAGACTGGGATTGTGTGCGCACCTTGCCAACTGATAGAAAACAGTACCTTTGCACTCTCCTGGCTTTTCCAATCACATGAACATTCGATTGGAAGCTGTTTTGGACAACTTTTCTTTTCTTCCTGCCAAACATTTGACAGACCTCCGTGCAACTTCTAGAACACGATGGGAGATGTTTTCTATGCTGACACAGTTTTTGCTAGCCAGACATAGTGGGAAAGCATTTTGCCGAGATGTAGATGAGAAGAGGACCTAAAGACGAAGGTAGGATGCTCTTCGGAGCTAAGAGCCGCTGCCGGGCGTCTTTCGGCAGAAGCCGCGCTAAGGAGCACTGTGAGCGGCACAATCGTCTTTGCGCGAAGAAGCCGCTTCTTGGGCTCCGGGAGCCGGCGAGAGCGGCAGCTTCGGGAAGGTGAAGAAGCAAGCTGTACAACACTGGGATTGTGTGCGCACCTTGCCAGCTGATACAAAACAGTACCTTTGCACTCTCCTGGCTTTTCCAATTACATGAACATTCGATTGGAAGCTGTTTTGGACAACTTTTCTTTTCTTCCTGCCAAACACTTGACAGACATCTCTGCAACTTCTAGAACACGATGGGAGATGTTTTCTGTGCTGGCACAGTTTTTCCTAGCCAGACAGAGTGGGAAAGCGTTTTGCCGAGATGTAGACTATAGAAGACGCGAAAGACGAAGGTAGGATGCTCTTCGGAGCTAAGAGCCGCTGCCGGGCGTCTTTCGGCAGAAGCCGCGCTAAGGAGAGCACTGTGAGCGGCACAATCGTCTTTGCGCGAAGAAGCCGCTTCTTGGGCTCCGGGAGCCGGCGAGAGCGGCAGCTTCGGGAAGGTGAAGAAGCAAGCTGTACAAGACTGGGATTGTGTGCGCACCTTGCCAACTGATAGAAAACAGTACCTTTGCACTCTCCTGGCTTTTCCAATCACATGAACATTCGATTGGAAGCTGTTTTGGACAACTTTTCTTTTCTTCCTGCCAAACACTTGGCAGACCTCCGTGCAACTTCTAGAACACGATGGGAGATGTTTTCTATGCTGACACAGTTTTTCCTAGCCAGACATAGTGGGAAAGCTTTTTGCCGAGATGTAGATGAGAAGAGGAGCTAAAGACGAAGGTAGGATGCTCTTCGGAGCTAAGAGCCGCTGCCGGGCGTCTTTCGGCAGAAGCCGCGCTAAGGAGAGCACTGTGAGCGGCACAATCGTCTTTGCGCGAAGAAGCCGCTTCTTGGGCTCCGGGAGCCGGCGAGAGCGGCAGCTTCGGGAAGGTGAAGAAGCAAGCTGTAGAACACTGGGATTGTGTGCGCACTTTGCCAACTGATAGAAAACAGTACCTTTGCACTCTCCTGGCTTTTCCAATCACATGAACATTCGATTGGAAGCTGTTTTGGACAACTTTTCTTTTCTTCCTGCCAAACACTAGGCAGACATCTCTGCAACTTCTAGAACACGAAGGGAGATGTTTTCTGTGCTGGCACAGTTTTTCCTTGCCAGACAGAGTGGGAAAGCGTTTCGCCGAGATGTAGACAACAAAAGACGCGAAAGACGAAGGTGTGATGCTCTCCGGAGCTAAGAGCCGCTGCCGGGCGTCTTTCGGCAGAAGCCGCGCTAAGGAGAGCACTGTGAGCGGCACAATCGTCTTTGCGCGAAGAAGCCGCTTCTTGGGCTCCGGGAGCCGGCGAGAGCGGCAGCTTCGGGAAGGTGAAGAAGCAAGCTGTACAACACTGGAATTGTGTGCGCACCTTGCCAACTGATAGAAAACAGTACCTTTGCACTCTCCTGGCTTTTCCAATCACATGAACATTCGATTGGAAGCTGTTTTGGACAACTTTTTTTTTCTTCCTGCCAAACACTTGGCAGACATCTCTGCAACTTCTAGAACACGAAGGGAGATGTTTTCTGTGCTGGCACAGTTTTTCCTTGCCAGACAGAGTGGGAAAGCGTTTCGCCGAGATGTAGACAACAAAAGACGCGAAAGACGAAGGTGTGATGCTCTCCGGAGCTAAGAGCCGCTGCCGGGCGTCTTTCGGCAGAAGCCGCGCTAAGGAGAGCACTGTGAGCGGCACAATCGTCTTTGCGCGAAGAAGCCGCTTCTTGGGCTCCGGGAGCCGGCGAGAGCGGCAGCTTCGGGAAGGTGAAGAAGCAAGCTGTACAAGACTGGGATTGTGTGCGCACCTTGCCCACTGATACAAAACAGTACCTTTGCACTCTCCTGACTTTTCCAATCACATGAACATTCGATTGGAAGCTGTTTTGGACAACTTTTTTTTTCTTCCTGCCAAACACTTGGCAGACATCTCTGCAACTTCTAGAACATGATGGGATATGTTTTCTGTGCTGGCACAGTTTTTCCTAGCCAGACAGAGAGGAAAAGCGTTTTGCTAAGATGTAGATGAGAAGAGGAGCTAGAGACGAAGGTAGGATGCTCTTCGGAGCTAAGAGCCGCTGCCGGGCGTCTTTCGGCAGAAGCCGCGCTAAGGAGCACTGTGAGCGGCACAATCGTCTTTGCGCGAAGAAGCCGCTTCTTGGGCTCCGGGAGCCGGCGAGAGCGGCAGCTTCGGGAAGGTGAAGAAGCAAGCTGTACAACACTGGGATTGTGTGCGCACCTTGCCAGCTGATACAAAACAGTACCTTTGCACTCTCCTGGCTTTTGCAATCACATGAACATTCGATTGGAAGCTGTTTTGGACAACTTTTCTTTTCTTCCTGCCAAACACTAGGCAGACATCTCTGCAACTTCTAGAACACGAAGGGAGATGTTTTCTGTGCTGGCACAGTTTTTCCTAGCCAGACAGAGTGGGAAAGCGTTTTGCCGAGATGTAGACAACAAAAGACGCGAAAGACGAAGGTAGGATGCTCTCCGGAGCTAAGAGCCGCTGCCGGGCGTCTTTCGGCAGAAGCCGCGCTAAGGAGAGCACTGTGAGCGGCACAATCGTCTTTGCGCGAAGAAGCCGCTTCTTGGGCTCCGGGAGCCGGCGAGAGCGGCAGCTTCGGGAAGGTGAAGAAGCAAGCTGTACAAGACTGGGATTGTGTGCGCACCTTGCCAACTGATAGAAAACAGTACCTTTGCACTCTCCTGGCTTTTCCAATCACATGAACATTCGATTGGAAGCTGTTTTGGACAACTTTTCTTTTCTTCCTGCCAAACACTTGGCAGACCTCCGTGCAACTTCTAGAACACGATGGGAGATGTTTTCTATGCTGACACAGTTTTTCCTAGCCAGACATAGTGGGAGAGCTTTTTGCCGAGATGTAGATGAGAAGAGGAGCTAAAGACGAAGGTAGGATGCTCTTCGGAGCTAAGAGCCGCTGCCGGGCGTCTTTCGGCAGAAGCCGCGCTATGGAGAGCACTGTGAGCGGCACAATCGTCTTTGCGCGAAGAAGCCGCTTCTTGGGCTCCGGGAGCCGGCGAGAGCGGCAGCTTCGGGAAGGTGAAGAAGCAAGCTGTACAACACTGGAATTGTGTGCGCACCTTGCCAACTGATAGAAAACAGTACCTTTGCACTCTCCTGGCTTTTCCAATCACATGAACATTCGATTGGAAGCTGTTTTGGACAACTTTTTTTTTCTTCCTGCCAAACACTTGGCAGACATCTCTGCAACTTCTAGAACACGAAGGGAGATGTTTTCTGTGCTGGCACAGTTTTTCCTAGACAGACAGAGTGGGAAAGCGTTTTGCCGAGATGTAGACTATAGAAGACGCGAAAGACGAAGGTAGGATGCTCTTCGGAGCTAAGAGCCGCTCCCGGGCGTCTTTCGGCAGAAGCCGCGCTAAGGAGAGCACTGTGAGCGGCACAATCGTCTTTGCGCGAAGAAGCCGCTTCTTGGGCTCCGGGAGCCGGCGAGAGCGGCAGCTTCGGGAAGGTGAAGAAGCAAGCTGTACAAGACTGGGATTGTGTGCGCACCTTGCCAACTGATAGAAAACAGTACCTTTGCACTCTCCTGGCTTTTCCAATCACATGAACATTCGATTGGAAGCTGTTTTGGACAACTTTTCTTTTCTTCCTGCCAAACACTTGGCAGACATCTCTGCAACGTCTAGAACACGATGAGAGATGTTTTCTGTGCTGGCACAGTTTTTCCTAGCCAGACAGAGTGGGAAAGCATTTTGCCGAGATGTAGACTACAAAAGACGCGAAAGACGAAGGTAGGATGCTCTCCGGAACTAAGAGCCGCTGCCGGGCGTCTTTCGGCAGAAGCCGCGCTAAGGAGAGCACTGTGAGCGGCACAATCGTCTTTGCGCGAAGAAGCCGCTTCTTGGGCTCCGGGAGCCGGCGAGAGCGGCAGCTTCGGGAAGGTGAAGAAGCAAGCTGTACAAGACTGGGATTGTGTGCGCACCTTGCCAACTGATACAAAACAGTACCTTTGCACTCTCCTGACTTTTCCAATCACATGAACATTCGATTGGAAGCTGTTTTGGACAACTTTTCTTTTCTTCCTGCCAAACACTTGGCAGACATCTCTGCAACTTCTAGAACATGATGGGATATGTTTTCTGTGCTGGCACAGTTTTTCCTAGCCAGACAGAGAGGAAAAGCGTTTTGCTAAGATGTAGATGAGAAGAGGAGCTAGAGACGAAGGTAGGATGCTCTTCGGAGCTAAGAGCCGCTGCCGGGCGTCTTTCGGCAGAAGCCGCGCTAAGGAGCACTGTGAGCGGCACAATCGTCTTTGCGCGAAGAAGCCGCTTCTTGGGCTCCGGGAGCCGGCGAGAGCGGCAGCTTCGGGAAGGTGAAGAAGCAAGCTGTACAACACTGGGATTGTGTGCGCACCTTGCCAGCTGATACAAAACGGTACCTTTGCACTCTCCTGGCTTTTGCAATCACATGAACATTCGATTGGAAGCTGTTTGGGACAACTTTTCTTTTCTTCCTGCCAAACACTAGGCAGACATCTCTGCAACTTCTAGAACACGAAGGGAGATGTTTTCTGTGCTGGCACAGTTTTTCCTAGCCAGACAGAGAGGAAAAGCGTTTTGCCGAGATGTAGACAACAAAAGACGCGAAAGACGAAGGTAGGATGCTCTCCGGAGCTAAGAGCCGCTGCCGGGCGTCTTTCGGCAGAAGCCGCGCTAAGGAGAGCACTGTGAGCGGCACAATCGTCTTTGCGCGAAGAAGCCGCTTCTTGGGCTCCGGGAGCCGGCGAGAGCGGCAGCTTCGGGAAGGTGAAGAAGCAAGCTGTACAAGACTGGGATTGTGTGCGCACCTTGCCAACTGATAGAAAACAGTACCTTTGCACTCTCCTGGCTTTTCCAATCACATGAACATTCGATTGGAAGCTGTTTTGGACAACTTTTCTTTTCTTCCTGCCAAACACTTGGCAGACCTCCGTGCAACTTCTAGAACACGATGGGAGATGTTTTCTATGCTGACACAGTTTTTCCTAGCCAGACATAGTGGGAAAGCTTTTTGCCGAGATGTAGATGAGAAGAGGAGCTAAAGACGAAGGTAGGATGCTCTTCGGAGCTAAGAGCCGCTGCCGGGCGTCTTTCGGCAGAAGCCGCGCTAAGGAGAGCACTGTGAGCGGCACAATCGTCTTTGCGCGAAGAAGCCGCTTCTTGGGCTCCGGGAGCCGGCGAGAGCGGCAGCTTCGGGAAGGTGAAGAAGCAAGCTGTAGAACACTGGGATTGTGTGCGCACTTTGCCAACTGATAGAAAACAGTACCTTTGCACTCTCCTGGCTTTTCCAATCACATGAACATTCGATTGGAAGCTGTTTTGGACAACTTTTCTTTTCTTCCTGCCAAACACTAGGCAGACATCTCTGCAACTTCTAGAACACGAAGGGAGATGTTTTCTGTGCTGGCACAGTTTTTCCTTGCCAGACAGAGTGGGAAAGCGTTTCGCCGAGATGTAGACAACAAAAGACGCGAAAGACGAAGGTGTGATGCTCTCCGGAGCTAAGAGCCGCTGCCGGGCGTCTTTCGGCAGAAGCCGCGCTAAGGAGAGCACTGTGAGCGGCACAATCGTCTTTGCGCGAAGAAGCCGCTTCTTGGGCTCCGGGAGCCGGCGAGAGCGGCAGCTTCGGGAAGGTGAAGAAGCAAGCTGTACAACACAGGAATTGTGTGCGCACCTTGCCAACTGATAGAAAACAGTACCTTTGCACTCTCCTGGCTTTTCCAATCACATGAACATTCGATTGGAAGCTGTTTTGGACAACTTTTTTTTTCTTCCTGCCAAACACTTGGCAGACATCTCTGCAACTTCTAGAACACGAAGGGAGATGTTTTCTGTGCTGGCACAGTTTTTCCTTGCCAGACAGAGTGGGAAAGCTTTTCGCCGAGATGTAGACAACAAAAGACGCGAAAGACGAAGGTGTGATGCTCTCCGGAGCTAAGAGCCGCTGCCGGGCGTCTTTCGGCAGAAGCCGCGCTAAGGAGAGCACTGTGAGCGGCACAATCGTCTTTGCGCGAAGAAGCCGCTTCTTGGGCTCCGGGAGCCGGCGAGAGCGGCAGCTTCGGGAAGGTGAAGAAGCAAGCTGTACAAGACTGGGATTGTGTGCGCACCTTGCCAACTGATACAAAACAGTACCTTTGCACTCTCCTGACTTTTCCAATCACATGAACATTCGATTGGAAGCTGTTTTGGACAACTTTTTTTTTCTTCCTGCCAAACACTTGGCAGACATCTCTGCAACTTCTAGAACATGATGGGATATGTTTTCTGTGCTGGCACAGTTTTTCCTAGCCAGACAGAGTGGAAAAGCGTTTTGCTAAGATGTAGATGAGAAGAGGAGCTAAAGACGAACGTAGGATGCTCTCCGGAGCTAAGAGCCGCTCCCGGGTGTCTTTCGGCAGAAGCCGCGCTAAGGAGCACTGTGAGCGGCACAATCGTCTTTGCGCGAAGAAGCCGCTTCTTGGGCTCCGGGAGCCGGCGAGAGCGGCAGCTTCGGGAAGGTGAAGAAGCAAGCTGTACAAGACTGGGATTGTGTGCGCACCTTGCCAACTGATACAAAACAGTACCTTTGCACTCTCCTGACTTTTCCAAATACATGAACATTCGATTGGAAGCTGTTTTGGACAACTTTTCTTTTCTTCCTGCCAAACACTTGGCAGACATCTCTGCAACGTCTAGAACACGATGGGAGATGTTTTCTATGCTGGCACAGTTTTTCCTAGACAGACAGAGTGGGAAAGCGTTTTGCCGAGATGTAGACTATAGAAGACGCGAAAGACGAAGGTAGGATGCTCTCCGGAGCTAAGAGCCGCTCCCGGGCGTCTTTCGGCAGAAGCCGCGCTAAGGAGAGCACTGTGAGCGGCACAATCGTCTTTGCGCGAAGAAGCCGCTTCTTGGGCTCCGGGAGCCGGCGAGAGCGGCAGCTTCGGGAAGGTGAAGAAGCAAGCTGTACAAGACTGGGATTGTGTGCGCACCTTGCCAACTGATACAAAACAGTACCTTTGCACTCTCCTGGCTTTTCCAATCACATGAACATTCGATTGGAAGCTGTTTTGGACAACTTTTCTTTTCTTCCTGCCAAACACTTGGCAGACATCTCTGCAACGTCTAGAACACGATGAGAGATGTTTTCTGTGCTGGCACAGTTTTTCCTAGCCAGACAGAGTGGGAAAGCATTTTGCCGAGATGTAGACTACAAAAGACGCGAAAGACGAAGGTAGGATGCTCTCCGGAACTAAGAGCCGCTGCCGGGCGTCTTTCGGCAGAAGCCGCGCTAAGGAGAGCACTGTGAGCGGCACAATCGTCTTTGCGCGAAGAAGCCGCTTCTTGGGCTCCGGGAGCCGGCGAGAGCGGCAGCTTCAGGAAGGTGAAGAAGCAAGCTGTACAAGACTGGGATTGTGTGCGCACCTTGCCAACTGATACAAAACAGTACCTTTGCACTCTCCTGACTTTTCCAATCACATGAACATTCGATTGGAAGCTGTTTTGGACAACTTTTCTTTTCTTCCTGCCAAACACTTGGCAGACATCTCTGCAACTTCTAGAACATGATGGGATATGTTTTCTGTGCTGGCACAGTTTTTCCTAGCCAGACAGAGAGGAAAAGCGTTTTGCTAAGATGTAGATGAGAAGAGGAGCTAGAGACGAAGGTAGGATGCTCTTCGAAGCTAAGAGCCGCTGCCGGGCGTCTTTCGGCAGAAGCCGCGCTAAGGAGCACTGTGAGCGGCACAATCGTCTTTGCGCGAAGAAGCCGCTTCTTGGGCTCCGGGAGCCGGCGAGAGCGGCAGCTTCGGGAAGGTGAAGAAGCAAGCTGTACAACACTGGGATTGTGTGCGCACCTTGCCAGCTGATACAAAACAGTACCTTTGCACTCTCCTGGCTTTTCCAATTACATGAACATTCGATTGGAAGCTGTTTTGGACAACTTTTCTTTTCTTCCTGCCAAACACTTGGCAGACATCTCTGCAACTTCTAGAACACGATGGGAGATGTTTTCTGTGCTGGCACAGTTTTTCCTAGCCAGACAGAGTGGGAAAGCGTTTTGCCGAGATGTAGACTACAAAAGACGCGAAAGACGAAGGTAGGATGCTCTTCGGAGCTAAGAGCCGCTGCCGGGCGTCTTTCGGCAGAAGCCGCGCTAAGGAGAGCACTGTGAGCGGCACAATCGTCTTTGCGCGAAGAAGCCGCTTCTTGGGCTCCGGGAGCCGGCGAGAGCGGCAGCTTCGGGAAGGTGAAGAAGCAAGCTGTACAAGACTGGGATTGTGTGCGCACCTTGCCAACTGATAGAAAACAGTACCTTTGCACTCTCCTGGCTTTTCCAATCACATGAACATTCGATTGGAAGCTGTTTTGGACAACTTTTCTTTTCTTCCTGCCAAACACTTGGCAGACCTCCGTGCAACTTCTAGAACACGATGGGAGATGTTTTCTATGCTGACACAGTTTTTCCTAGCCAGACATAGTGGGAAAGCTTTTTGCCGAGATGTAGATGAGAAGAGGAGCTAAAGACGAAGGTAGGATGCTCTTCGGAGCTAAGAGCCGCTGCCGGGCGTCTTTCGGCAGAAGCCGCGCTAAGGAGAGCACTGTGAGCGGCACAATCGTCTTTGCGCGAAGAAGCCGCTTCTTGGGCTCCGGGAGCGGGCGAGAGCGGCAGCTTCGGGAAGGTGAAGAAGCAAGCTGTAGAACACTGGAATTGTGTGCGCACTTTGCCAACTGATAGAAAACAGTACCTTTGCACTCTCCTGGCTTTTCCAATCACATGAACATTCGATTGGAAGCTGTTTTGGACAACTTTTCTTTTCTTCCTGCCAAACACTAGGCAGACATCTCTGCAACTTCTAGAACACGAAGGGAGATGTTTTCTGTGCTGGCACAGTTTTTCCTTGCCAGACAGAGTGGGAAAGCGTTTTGCCGAGATGTAGTCTATAGAAGACGCGAAAGACGAAGGTAGGATGCTCTCCGGAGCTAAGAGCCGCTCCCGGGCGTCTTTCGGCAGAAGCCGCGCTAAGGAGAGCACTGTGAGCGGCACAATCGTCTTTGCGCGAAGAAGCCGCTTCTTGGGCTCCGGGAGCCGGCGAGAGCGGCAGCTTCGGGAAGGTGAAGAAGCAAGCTGTAGAACACTGGGATTGTGTGCGCACCTTGCCAACTGATACAAAACAGTACCTTTGCACTCTCCTGGCTTTTCCAATCACATGAACATTCGATTGGAAGCTGTTTTGGACAACTTTTCTTTTCTTCCTGCCAAACACTTGGCAGACATCTCTGCAACTTCTAGAACACGATGGGAGATGTTTTCTGTGCTGGCACAGTTTTTCCTAGCCAGACAGAGTGGAAAAGCGTTTTGCTAAGATGTAGATGAGAAGAGGAGCTAAAGACGAACGTAGGATGCTCTCCGGAGCTAAGAGCCGCTCCCGGGTGTCTTTCGGCAGAAGCCGCGCTAAGGAGCACTGTGAGCGGCACAATCGTCTTTGCGCGAAGAAGCCGCTTCTTGGGCTCCGGGAGCCGGCGAGAGCGGCAGCTTCGGGAAGGTGAAGAAGCAAGCTGTACAAGACTGGGATTGTGTGCGCACCTTGCCAACTGATACAAAACAGTACCTTTGCACTCTCCTGACTTTTCCAAATACATGAACATTCGATTGGAAGCTGTTTTGGACAACTTTTCTTTTCTTCCTGCCAAACACTAGGCAGACATCTCTGCAACGTCTAGAACACGATGGGAGATGTTTTCTGTGCTGGCACAGTTTTTCCTAGACAGACAGAGTGGGAAAGCGTTTTGCCGAGATGTAGACTATAGAAGACGCGAAAGACGAAGGTAGGATGCTCTCCGGAGCTAAGAGCCGCTCCCGGGCGTCTTTCGGCAGAAGCCGCGCTAAGGGGAGCACTGTGAGCGGCACAATCGTCTTTGCGCGAAGAAGCCGCTTCTTGGGCTCCGGGAGCCGGCGAGAGCGGCAGCTTCGGGAAGGTGAAGAAGCAAGCTGTAGAACACTGGGATTGTGTGCGCACCTTGCCAACTGATACAAAACAGTACCTTTGCACTCTCCTGGCTTTTCCAATCACATGAACATTCGATTGGAAGCTGTTTTGGACAACTTTTCTTTTCTTCCTGCCAAACACTTGGCAGACATCTCTGCAACTTCTAGAACACGATGGGAGATGTTTTCTGTGCTGGCACAGTTTTTCCTAGCCAGACAGAGTGGAAAAGCGTTTTGCTAAGATGTAGACTACAAAAGACGCGAAAGACGAAGGTAGGATGCTCTTCGGAGCTAAGAGCCGCTGCCGGGCGTCTTTCGGCAGAAGCCGCGCTAAGGAGAGCACTGTGAGCGGCACAATCGTCTTTGCGCGAAGAAGCCGCTTCTTGGGCTCCGGGAGCCGGCGAGAGCGGCAGCTTCGGGAAGGTGAAGAAGTAAGCTGTACAAGACTGGGATTGTGTGCGCACCTTGCCAACTGATAGAAAACAGTACCTTTGCACTCTCCTGACTTTTCCAAATACATGAACATTCGATTGGAAGCTGTTTTGGACAACTTTTCTTTTCTTCCTGCCAAACACTTGGCAGACATCTCTGCAACTTCTAGAACATGATGGGATATGTTTTCTGTGCTGGCACAGTTTTTCCTAGCCAGACAGAGAGGAAAAGCGTTTTGCTAAGATGTAGATGAGAAGAGGAGCTAGAGACGAAGGTAGGATGCTCTTCGGAGCTAAGAGCCGCTGCCGGGCGTCTTTCGGCAGAAGCCGCGCTAAGGAGCACTGTGAGCGGCACAATCGTCTTTGCGCGAAGAAGCCGCTTCTTGGGCTCCGGGAGCCGGCGAGAGCGGCAGCTTCGGGAAGGTGAAGAAGCAAGCTGTACAACACTGGGATTGTGTGCGCACCTTGCCAGCTGATACAAAACAGTACCTTTGCACTCTCCTGGCTTTTCCAATCACATGAACATTCGATTGGAAGCTGTTTTGGACAACTTTTCTTTTCTTCCTGCCAAACATTTGGCAGACATCTCTGCAACTTCTAGAACACGATGGGAGATGTTTTCTGTGCTGGCACAGTTTTTCCTAGCCAGATAGAGTGGAAAAGCGTTTTGCTAAGATGTAGACTACAAAAGACGCGAAAGACGAAGGTAGGATGCTCTTCGGAGCTAAGAGCCGCTGCCGGGCGTCTTTCGGCAGAAGCCGCGCTAAGGAGAGCACTGTGAGCGGCACAATCGTCTTTGCGCGAAGAAGCCGCTTCTTGGGCTCCGGGAGCCGGCGAGAGCGGCAGCTTCGGGAAGGTGAAGAAGCAAGCTGTACAAGACTGGGATTGTGTGCGCACCTTGCCAACTGATAGAAAACAGTACCTTTGCACTCTCCTGGCTTTTGCAATCACATGAACATTCGATTGGAAGCTGTTTTGGACAACTTTTCTTTTCTTCCTGCCAAACACTAGACAGACATCTCTGCAACTTCTAGAACACGAAGGGAGATGTTTTCTGTGCTGGCACAGTTTTTCCTAGCCAGACAGAGTGGGAAAGCGTTTTGCCGAGATGTAGACAACAAAAGACGCGAAAGACGAAGGTAGGATGCTCTCCGGAGCTAAGAGCCGCTGCCGGGCGTCTTTCGGCAGAAGCCGCGCTAAGGAGAGCACTGTGAGCGGCACAATCGTCTTTGCGCGAAGAAGCCGCTTCTTGGGCTCCGGGAGCCGGCGAGAGCGGCAGCTTCGGGAAGGTGAAGAAGCAAGCTGTAGAACACTGGGATTGTGTGCGCACTTTGCCAAATGATAGAAAACAGTACCTTTGCACTCTCCTGGCTTTTCCAATCACATGAACATTCGATTGGAAGCTGTTTTGGACAACTTTTCTTTTCTTCCTGCCAAACACTAGGCAGACATCTCTGCAACTTCTAGAACACGAAGGGAGATGTTTTCTGTGCTGGCACAGTTTTTCCTAGCCAGACAGAGTGGGAAAGCGTTTTGCCGAGATGTAGACTACAAAAGACGCGAAAGACGAAGGTAGGATGCTCTCCGGAGCTAAGAGCCGCTGCCGGGCGTCTTTCGGCAGAAGCCGCGCTAAGGAGAGCACTGTGAGCGGCACAATCGTCTTTGCGCGAAGAAGCCGCTTCTTGGGCTCCGGGAGCCGGCGAGAGCGGCAGCTTCGGGAAGGTGAAGAAGCAAGCTGTACAAGACTGGGATTGTGTGCGCACCTTGCCAACTGATAGAAAACAGTACCTTTGCACTCTCCTGGCTTTTCCAATCACATGAACATTCGATTGGAAGCTGTTTTGGACAACTTTTCTTTTCTTCCTGCCAAACACTTGGCAGACCTCCGTGCAACTTCTAGAACACGATGGGAGATGTTTTCTATGCTGACACAGTTTTTGCTAGCCAGACATAGTGGGAAAGCATTTTGCCGAGATGTAGATGAGAAGAGGAGCTAAAGACGAAGGTAGGATGCTCTTCGGAGCTAAGAGCCGCTGCCGGGCGTCTTTCGGCAGAAGCCGCGCTAAGGAGCACTGTGAGCGGCACAATCGTCTTTGCGCGAAGAAGCCGCTTCTTGGGCTCCGGGAGCCGGCGAGAGCGGCAGCTTCGGGAAGGTGAAGAAGCAAGCTGTACAACACTGGGATTGCGTGCGCACCTTGCCAGCTGATACAAAACAGTACCTTTGCACTCTCCTGGCTTTTCCAATTACATGAACATT
Organism: Melospiza georgiana; assembly: GCF_028018845.1. Classification (NCBI taxonomy): domain Eukaryota; kingdom Metazoa; phylum Chordata; class Aves; order Passeriformes; family Passerellidae; genus Melospiza; species Melospiza georgiana. The sequence continues at coordinate 27,170,406 of NC_080464.1, read as the reverse complement.
CGATTGGAAGCTGTTTTGGACAACTTTTCTTTTCTTCCTGCCAAACACTTGGCAGACATCTCTGCAACTTCTAGAACACGATGGGAGATGTTTTCTGTGCTGGCACAGTTTTTCCTAGCCAGACAGAGTGGGAAAGCGTTTTGCCGAGATGTAGACTACAAAAGACGCGAAAGACGAAGGTAGGATGCTCTTCGGAGCTAAGAGCCGCTGCCGGGCGTCTTTCGGCAGAAGCCGCGCTAAGGAGAGCACTGTGAGCGGCACAATCGTCTTTGCGCGAAGAAGCCGCTTCTTGGGCTCCGGGAGCCGGCGAGAGCGGCAGCTTCGGGAAGGTGAAGAAGCAAGCTGTACAAGACTGGGATTGTGTGCGCACCTTGCCAACTGATAGAAAACAGTACCTTTGCACTCTCCTGGCTTTTCCAATCACATGAACATTCGATTGGAAGCTGTTTTGGACAACTTTTCTTTTCTTCCTGCCAAACACTTGGCAGACCTCCGTGCAACTTCTAGAACACGATGGGAGATGTTTTCTATGCTGACACAGTTTTTCCTAGCCAGACATAGTGGGAAAGCTTTTTGCCGAGATGTAGATGAGAAGAGGAGCTAAAGACGAAGGTAGGATGCTCTTCGGAGCTAAGAGCCGCTGCCGGGCGTCTTTCGGCAGAAGCCGCGCTAAGGAGAGCACTGTGAGCGGCACAATCGTCTTTGCGCGAAGAAGCCGCTTCTTGGGCTCCGGGAGCTGACGAGAGCGGCAGCTTCGGGAAGGTGAAGAAGCAAGCTGTAGAACACTGGGATTGTGTGCGCACTTTGCCAACTGATAGAAAACAGTACCTTTGCACTCTCCTGGCTTTTCCAATCACATGAACATTCGATTGGAAGCTGTTTTGGACAACTTTTCTTTTCTTCCTGCCAAACACTAGGCAGACATCTCTGCAACTTCTAGAACACGAAGGGAGATGTTTTCTGTGCTGGCACAGTTTTTCCTTGCCAGACAGAGTGGGAAAGCGTTTCGCCGAGATGTAGACAACAAAAGACGCGAAAGACGAAGGTGTGATGCTCTCCGGAGCTAAGAGCCGCTGCCGGGCGTCTTTCGGCAGAAGCCGCGCTAAGGAGAGCACTGTGAGCGGCACAATCGTCTTTGCGCGAAGAAGCCGCTTCTTGGGCTCCGGGAGCCGGCGAGAGCGGCAGCTTCGGGAAGGTGAAGAAGCAAGCTGTACAACACTGGAATTGTGTGCGCACCTTGCCAACTGATAGAAAACAGTACCTTTGCACTCTCCTGGCTTTTCCAATCACATGAACATTCGATTGGAAGCTGTTTTGGACAACTTTTTTTTTCTTCCTGCCAAACACTTGGCAGACATCTCTGCAACTTCTAGAACACGAAGGGAGATGTTTTCTGTGCTGGCACAGTTTTTCCTTGCCAGACAGAGTGGGAAAGCGTTTCGCCGAGATGTAGACAACAAAAGACGCGAAAGACGAAGGTGTGATGCTCTCCGGAGCTAAGAGCCGCTGCCGGGCGTCTTTCGGCAGAAGCCGCGCTAAGGAGAGCACTGTGAGCGGCACAATGGTCTTTGCGCGAAGAAGCCGCTTCTTGGGCTCCGGGAGCCGGCGAGAGCGGCAGCTTCGGGAAGGTGAAGAAGCAAGCTGTACAAGACTGGGATTGTGTGCGCACCTTGCCAACTGATACAAAACAGTACCTTTGCACTCTCCTGACTTTTCCAATCACATGAACATTCGATTGGAAGCTGTTTTGGACAACTTTTTTTTTCTTCCTGCCAAACACTTGGCAGACATCTCTGCAACTTCTAGAACATGATGGGATATGTTTTCTGTGCTGGCACAGTTTTTCCTAGCCAGACAGAGTGGAAAAGCGTTTTGCTAAGATGTAGATGAGAAGAGGAGCTAAAGACGAACGTAGGATGCTCTCCGGAGCTAAGAGCCGCTCCCGGGTGTCTTTCGGCAGAAGCCGCGCTAAGGAGCACTGTGAGCGGCACAATCGTCTTTGCGCGAAGAAGCCGCTTCTTGGGCTCCGGGAGCCGGCGAGAGCGGCAGCTTTGGGAAGGTGAAGAAGCAAGCTGTACAAGACTGGGATTGTGTGCGCACCTTGCCAACTGATACAAAACAGTACCTTTGCACTCTCCTGACTTTTCCAAATACATGAACATTCGATTGGAAGCTGTTTTGGACAACTTTTCTTTTCTTCCTGCCAAACACTAGGCAGACATCTCTGCAACGTCTAGAACACGATGGGAGATGTTTTCTATGCTGGCACAGTTTTTCCTAGACAGACAGAGTGGGAAAGCGTTTTGCCGAGATGTAGACTATAGAAGACGCGAAAGACGAAGGTAGGATGCTCTCCGGAGCTAAGAGCCGCTCCCGGGCGTCTTTCGGCAGAAGCCGCGCTAAGGAGAGCACTGTGAGCGGCACAATCGTCTTTGCGCGAAGAAGCCGCTTCTTGGGCTCTGGGAGCCGGCGAGAGCGGCAGCTTCGGGAAGGTGAAGAAGCAAGCTGTACAAGACTGGGATTGTGTGCGCACCTTGCCAACTGATAGAAAACAGTACCTTTGCACGCTCCTGGCTTTTCCAATCACATGAACATTCGATTGGAAGCTGTTTTGGACAACTTTTCTTTTCTTCCTGCCAAACACTTGGCAGACATCTCTGCAACGTCTAGAACACGATGAGAGATGTTTTCTGTGCTGGCACAGTTTTTCCTAGCCAGACAGAGTGGGAAAGCATTTTGCCGAGATGTAGACTACAAAAGACGCGAAAGACGAAGGTAGGATGCTCTCCGGAACTAAGAGCCGCTGCCGGGCGTCTTTCGGCAGAAGCCGCGCTAAGGAGAGCACTGTGAGCGGCACAATCGTCTTTGCGCGAAGAAGCCGCTTCTTGGGCTCCGGGAGCCGGCGAGAGCGGCAGCTTCGGGAAGGTGAAGAAGCAAGCTGTACAAGACTGGGATTGTGTGCGCACCTTGCCAACTGATACAAAACAGTACCTTTGCACTCTCCTGACTTTTCCAATCACATGAACATTCGATTGGAAGCTGTTTTGGACAACTTTTCTTTTCTTCCTGCCAAACACTTGGCAGACATCTCTGCAACTTCTAGAACATGATGGGATATGTTTTCTGCGCTGGCACAGTTTTTCCTAGCCAGACAGAGAGGAAAAGCGTTTTGCTAAGATGTAGATGAGAAGAGGAGCTAGAGACGAAGGTAGGATGCTCTTCGGAGCTAAGAGCCGCTGCCGGGCGTCTTTCGGCAGAAGCCGCGCTAAGGAGCACTGTGAGCGGCACAATCGTCTTTGCGCGAAGAAGCCGCTTCTTGGGCTCCGGGAGCCGGCGAGAGCGGCAGCTTCGGGAAGGTGAAGAAGCAAGCTGTACAACACTGGGATTGTGTGCGCACCTTGCCAGCTGATACAAAACAGTACCTTTGCACTCTCCTGGCTTTTGCAATCACATGAACATTCGATTGGAAGCTGTTTTGGACAACTTTTCTTTTCTTCCTGCCAAACACTAGGCAGACATCTCTGCAACTTCTAGAACACGAAGGGAGATGTTTTCTGTGCTGGCACAGTTTTTCCTAGCCAGACAGAGTGGGAAAGCGTTTTGCCGAGATGTAGACAACAAAAGACGCGAAAGACGAAGGTAGGATGCTCTCCGGAGCTAAGAGCCGCTGCCGGGCGTCTTTCGGCAGAAGCCGCGCTAAGGAGAGCACTGTGAGCGGCACAATCGTCTTTGCGCGAAGAAGCCGCTTCTTGGGCTCCGGGAGCCGACGAGAGCGGCAGCTTCGGGAAGGTGAAGAAGCAAGCTGTACAAGACTGGGATTGTGTGCGCACCTTGCCAACTGATAGAAAACAGTACCTTTGCACTCTCCTGACTTTTCCAATCACATGAACATTCGATTGGAAGCTGTTTTGGACAACTTTTCTTTTCTTCCTGCCAAACACTTGGCAGACATCTCTGCAACTTCTAGAACACGATGGGAGATGTTTTCTGTGCTGGCACAGTTTTTCCTAGCCAGACAGAGTGGGAAAGCGTTTTGCCGAGATGTAGACTACAAAAGACGCGAAAGACGAAGGTAGGATGCTCTCCGGAGCTAAGAGCCGCTGCCGGGCGTCTTTCGGCAGAAGCCGCGCTAAGGAGCACTGTGAGCGGCACAATCGTCTTTGCGCGAAGAAGCCGCTTCTTGGGCTCCGGGAGCCGGCGAGAGCGGCAGCTTCGGGAAGGTGAAGAAGCAAGCTGTACAACACTGGGATTGTGTGCGCACCTTGCCAGCTGATACAAAACAGTACCTTTGCACTCTCCTGGCTTTTCCAATTACATGAACATTCGATTGGAAGCTGTTTTGGACAACTTTTCTTTTCTTCCTGCCAAACACTTGGCAGACATCTCTGCAACTTCTAGAACACGATGGGAGATGTTTTCTGTGCTGGCACAGTTTTTCCTAGCCAGACAGAGTGGGAAAGCGTTTTGCCGAGATGTAGACTACAAAAGACGCGAAAGACGAAGGTAGGATGCTCTTCAGAGCTAAGAGCCGCTGCCGGGCGTCTTTCGGCAGAAGCCGCGCTAAGGAGAGCACTGTGAGCGGCACAATCGTCTTTGCGCGAAGAAGCCGCTTCTTGGGCTCCGGGAGCCGGCGAGAGCGGCAGCTTCGGGAAGGTGAAGAAGCAAGCTGTACAACACTGGGATTGTGTGCGCACCTTGCCAACTGATAGAAAACAGTACCTTTGCACTCTCCTGGCTTTTCCAATCACATGAACATTCGATTGGAAGCTGTTTTGGACAACTTTTCTTTTCTTCCTGCCAAACACTTGGCAGACCTCCGTGCAACTTCTAGAACACGATGGGAGATGTTTTCTATGCTGACACAGTTTTTCCTAGCCAGACATAGTGGGAAAGCTTTTTGCCGAGATGTAGATGAGAAGAGGAGCTAAAGACGAAGGTAGGATGCTCTCCGGAGCTAAGAGCCGCTGCCGGGCGTCTTTCGGCAGAAGCCGCGCTAAGGAGAGCACTGTGAGCGGCACAATCGTCTTTGCGCGAAGAAGCCGCTTCTTGGGTTCCGGGAGCCGGCGAGAGCGGCAGCTTCGGGAAGGTGAAGAAGCAAGCTGTAGAACACTGGGATTGTGTGCGCACTTTGCCAACTGATAGAAAACAGTACCTTTGCACTCTCCTGGCTTTTCCAATCACATGAACATTCGATTGGAAGCTGTTTTGGACAACTTTTCTTTTCTTCCTGCCAAACACTAGGCAGACATCTCTGCAACTTCTAGAACACGAAGGGAGATGTTTTCTGTGCTGGCACAGTTTTTCCTTGCCAGACAGAGTGGGAAAGCGTTTCGCCGAGATGTAGACAACAAAAGACGCGAAAGACGAAGGTGTGATGCTCTCCGGAGCTAAGAGCCGCTGCCGGGCGTCTTTCGGCAGAAGCCGCGCTAAGGAGAGCACTGTGAGCGGCACAATCGTCTTTGCGCGAAGAAGCCGCTTCTTGGGCTCCGGGAGCCGGCGAGAGCGGCAGCTTCGGGAAGGTGAAGAAGCAAGCTGTACAACACTGGAATTGTGTGCGCACCTTGCCAACTGATAGAAAACAGTACCTTTGCACTCTCCTGGCTTTTCCAATCACATGAACATTCGATTGGAAGCTGTTTTGGACAACTTTTTTTTTCTTCCTGCCAAACACTTGGCAGACATCTCTGCAACTTCTAGAACACGAAGGGAGATGTTTTCTGTGCTGGCACAGTTTTTCCTTGCCAGACAGAGTGGGAAAGCGTTTCGCCGAGATGTAGACAACAAAAGACGCGAAAGACGAAGGTGTGATGCTCTCCGGAGCTAAGAGCCGCTGCCGGGCGTCTTTCGGCAGAAGCCGCGCTAAGGAGAGCACTGTGAGCGGCACAATCGTCTTTGCGCGAAGAAGCCGCTTCTTGGGCTCCGGGAGCCGGCGAGAGCGGCAGCTTCGGGAAGGTGAAGAAGCAAGCTGTACAAGACTGGGATTGTGTGCGCACCTTGCCAACTGATAGAAAACAGTACCTTTGCACTCTCCTGACTTTTCCAATCACATGAACATTCGATTGGAAGCTGTTTTGGACAACTTTTTTTTTCTTCCTGCCAAACACTTGGCAGACATCTCTGCAACTTCTAGAACACGAAGGGAGATGTTTTCTGTGCTGGCACAGTTTTTCCTTGCCAGACAGAGTGGGAAAGCGTTTTGCCGAGATGTAGACTATAGAAGACGCGAAAGACGAAGGTAGGATGCTCTCCGGAGCTAAGAGCCGCTCCCGGGCGTCTTTCGGCAGAAGCCGCGCTAAGGAGAGCACTGTGAGCGGCACAATCGTCTTTGCGCGAAGAAGCCGCTTCTTGGGCTCCGGGAGCCGGCGAGAGCGGCAGCTTCGGGAAGGTGAAGAAGCAAGCTGTACAAGACTGGGATTGTGTGCGCACCTTGCCAACTGATAGAAAACAGTACCTTTGCACTCTCCTGGCTTTTCCAATCACATGAACATTCGATTGGAAGCTGTTTTGGACAACTTTTCTTTTCTTCCTGCCAAACACTTGGCAGACATCTCTGCAACGTCTAGAACACGATGAGAGATGTTTTCTGTGCTGGCACAGTTTTTCCTAGCCAGACAGAGTGGGAAAGCATTTTGCCGAGATGTAGACTACAAAAGACGCGAAAGACGAAGGTAGGATGCTCTCCGGAACTAAGAGCCGCTGCCGGGCGTCTTTCGGCAGAAGCCGCGCTAAGGAGAGCACTGTGAGCGGCACAATCGTCTTTGCGCGAAGAAGCCGCTTCTTGGGCTCCGGGAGCCGGCGAGAGCGGCAGCTTCGGGAAGGTGAAGAAGCAAGCTGTACAAGACTGGGATTGTGTGCGCACCTTGCCAACTGATACAAAACAGTACCTTTGCACTCTCCTGACTTTTCCAATCACATGAACATTCGATTGGAAGCTGTTTTGGACAACTTTTCTTTTCTTCCTGCCAAACACTTGGCAGACATCTCTGCAACTTCTAGAACATGATGGGATATGTTTTCTGTGCTGGCACAGTTTTTCCTAGCCAGACAGAGAGGAAAAGCGTTTTGCTAAGATGTAGATGAGAAGAGGAGCTAGAGACGAAGGTAGGATGCTCTTCGGAGCTAAGAGCCGCTGCCGGGCGTCTTTCGGCAGAAGCCGCGCTAAGGAGCACTGTGAGCGGCACAATCGTCTTTGCGCGAAGAAGCCGCTTCTTAAGCTCCGGGAGCCGGCGAGAGCGGCAGCTTCGGGAAGGTGAAGAAGCAAGCTGTACAACACTGGGATTGTGTGCGCACCTTGCCAGCTGATACAAAACAGTACCTTTGCACTCTCCTGGCTTTTGCAATCACATGAACATTCGATTGGAAGCTGTTTTGGACAACTTTTCTTTTCTTCCTGCCAAACACTAGGCAGACATCTCTGCAACTTCTAGAACACGAAGGGAGATGTTTTCTGTGCTGGCACAGTTTTTCCTAGCCAGACAGAGTGGGAAAGCGTTTTGCCGAGATGTAGACAACAAAAGACGTGAAAGACGAAGGTAGGATGCTCTCCGGAGCTAAGAGCCGCTGCCGGGCGTCTTTCGGCAGAAGCCGCGCTAAGGAGAGCACTGTGAGCGGCACAATCGTCTTTGCGCGAAGAAGCCGCTTCTTGGGCTCCGGGAGCCGGCGAGAGCGGCAGCTTCGGGAAGGTGAAGAAGCAAGCTGTACAACACTGGGATTGTGTGCGCACCTTGCCAACTGATAGAAAACAGTACCTTTGCACTCTCCTGACTTTTCCAATCACATGAACATTCGATTGGAAGCTGTTTTGGACAACTTTTCTTTTCTTCCTGCCAAACACTTGGCAGACATCTCTGCAACTTCTAGAACACGATGGGAGATGTTTTCTATGCTGACACAGTTTTTGCTAGCCAGACATAGTGGGAAAGCTTTTTGCCGAGATGTAGATGAGAAGAGGAGCTAAAGACGAAGGTAGGATGCTCTTCGGAGCTAAGAGCCGCTGCCGGGCGTCTTTCGGCAGAAGCCGCGCTAAGGAGCACTGTGAGCGGCACAATCGTCTTTGCGTGAAGAAGCCGCTTCTTGGGCTCCGGGAGCCGGCGAGAGCGGCAGCTTCGGGAAGGTGAAGAAGCAAGCTGTACAACACTGGGATTGTGTGCGCACCTTGCCAGCTTATACAAAACAGTACCTTTGCACTCTCCTGGCTTTTCCAATTACATGAACATTCGATTGGAAGCTGTTTTGGACAACTTTTCTTTTCTTCCTGCCAAACACTTGGCAGACATCTCTGCAACTTCTAGAACACGATGGGAGATGTTTTCTGTGCTGGCACAGTTTTTCCTAGCCAGACAGAGTGGGAAAGCGTTTTGCCGAGATGTAGACTACAAAAGACGCGAAAGACGAAGGTAGGATGCTCTTCGGAGCTAAGAGCCGCTGCCGGGCGTCTTTCGGCAGAAGCCGCGCTAAGGAGAGCACTGTGAGCGGCACAATCGTCTTTGCGCGAAGAAGCCGCTTCTTGGGCTCCGGGAGCCGGCGAGAGCGGCAGCTTCGGGAAGGTGAAGAAGCAAGCTGTACAAGACTGGGATTGTGTGCGCACCTTGCCAACTGATAGAAAACAGTACCTTTGCACTCTCCTGGCTTTTCCAATCACATGAACATTCGATTGGAAGCTGTTTTGGACAACTTTTCTTTTCTTCCTGCCAAACACTAGGCAGACCTCCGTGCAACTTCTAGAACACGATGGGAGATGTTTTCTATGCTGACACAGTTTTTCCTAGCCAGACATAGTGGGAAAGCTTTTTGCCGAGATGTAGATGAGAAGAGGAGCTAAAGACGAAGGTAGGATGCTCTTCGGAGCTAAGAGCCGCTGCCGGGCGTCTTTCGGCAGAAGCCGCGCTAAGGAGAGCACTGTGAGCGGCACAATCGTCTTTGCGCGAAGAAGCCGCTTCTTGGGTTCCGGGAGCCGGCGAGAGCGGCAGCTTCGGGAAGGTGAAGAAGCAAGCTGTAGAACACTGGGATTGTGTGCGCACTTTGCCAACTGATAGAAAACAGTACCTTTGCACTCTCCTGGCTTTTCCAATCACATGAACATTCGATTGGAAGCTGTTTTGGACAACTTTTCTTTTCTTCCTGCCAAACACTAGGCAGACATCTCTGCAACTTCTAGAACACGAAGGGAGATGTTTTCTGTGCTGGCACAGTTTTTCCTTGCCAGACAGAGTGGGAAAGCGTTTCGCCGAGATGTAGACAACAAAAGACGCGAAAGACGAAGGTGTGATGCTCTCCGGAGCTAAGAGCCGCTGCCGGGCGTCTTTCGGCAGAAGCCGCGCTAAGGAGAGCACTGTGAGCGGCACAATCGTCTTTGCGCGAAGAAGCCGCTTCTTGGGCTCCGGGAGCCGGCGAGAGCGGCAGCTTCGGGAAGGTGAAGAAGCAAGCTGTACAACACTGGAATTGTGTGCGCACCTTGCCAACTGATAGAAAACAGTACCTTTGCACTCTCCTGGCTTTTCCAATCACATGAACATTCGATTGGAAGCTGTTTTGGACAACTTTTTTTTTCTTCCTGCCAAACACTTGGCAGACATCTCTGCAACTTCTAGAACACGAAGGGAGATGTTTTCTGTGCTGGCACAGTTTTTCCTTGCCAGACAGAGTGGGAAAGCGTTTCGCCGAGATGTAGACAACAAAAGACGCGAAAGACGAAGGTGTGATGCTCTCCGGAGCTAAGAGCCGCTGCCGGGCGTCTTTCGGCAGAAGCCGCGCTAAGGAGAGCACTGTGAGCGGCACAATCGTCTTTGCGCGAAGAAGCCGCTTCTTGGGCTCCGGGAGCCGGCGAGAGCGGCAGCTTCGGGAAGGTGAAGAAGCAAGCTGTACAAGACTGGGATTGTGTGCGCACCTTGCCAACTGATAGAAAACAGTACCTTTGCACTCTCCTGACTTTTCCAATCACATGAACATTCGATTGGAAGCTGTTTTGGACAACTTTTTTTTTCTTCCTGCCAAACACTTGGCAGACATCTCTGCAACTTCTAGAACACGAAGGGAGATGTTTTCTGTGCTGGCACAGTTTTTCCTTGCCAGACAGAGTGGGAAAGCGTTTTGCCGAGATGTAGACTATAGAAGACGCGAAAGACGAAGGTAGGATGCTCTCCGGAGCTAAGAGCCGCTCCCGGGCGTCTTTCAGCAGAAGCCGCGCTAAGGAGAGCACTGTGAGCGGCACAATCGTCTTTGCGCGAAGAAGCCGCTTCTTGGGCTCCGGGAGCCGGCGAGAGCGGCAGCTTCGGGAAGGTGAAGAAGCAAGCTGTACAAGACTGGGATTGTGTGCGCACCTTGCCAACTGATAGAAAACAGTACCTTTGCACTCTCCTGGCTTTTCCAATCACATGAACATTCGATTGGAAGCTGTTTTGGACAACTTTTCTTTTCTTCCTGCCAAACACTTGGCAGACATCTCTGCAACGTCTAGAACACGATGAGAGATGTTTTCTGTGCTGGCACAGTTTTTCCTAGCCAGACAGAGTGGGAAAGCATTTTGCCGAGATGTAGACTACAAAAGACGCGAAAGACGAAGGTAGGATGCTCTCCGGAACTAAGAGCCGCTGCCGGGCGTCTTTCGGCAGAAGCCGCGCTAAGGAGAGCACTGTGAGCGGCACAATCGTCTTTGCGCGAAGAAGCCGCTTCTTGGGCTCCGGGAGCCGGCGAGAGCGGCAGCTTCGGGAAGGTGAAGAAGCAAGCTGTACAAGACTGGGATTGTGTGCGCACCTTGCCAACTGATACAAAACAGTACCTTTGCACTCTCCTGACTTTTCCAATCACATGAACATTCGATTGGAAGCTGTTTTGGACAACTTTTCTTTTCTTCCTGCCAAACACTTGGCAGACATCTCTGCAACTTCTAGAACATGATGGGATATGTTTTCTGTGCTGGCACAGTTTTTCCTAGCCAGACAGAGAGGAAAAGCGTTTTGCTAAGATGTAGATGAGAAGAGGAGCTAGAGACGAAGGTAGGATGCTCTTCGGAGCTAAGAGCCGCTGCCGGGCGTCTTTCGGCAGAAGCCGCGCTAAGGAGAGCACTGTGAGCGGCACAATCGTCTTTGCGCGAAGAAGCCGCTTCTTGGGCTCCGGGAGCCGGCGAGAGCGGCAGCTTCGGGAAGGTGAAGAAGCAAGCTGTACAACACTGGGATTGTGTGCGCACCTTGCCAGCTGATACAAAACAGTACCTTTGCACTCTCCTGGCTTTTGCAATCACATGAACATTCGATTGGAAGCTGTTTTGGACAACTTTTCTTTTCTTCCTGCCAAAAACTAGGCAGACATCTCTGCAACTTCTAGAACACGAAGGGAGATGTTTTCTGTGCTGGCACAGTTTTTCCTAGCCAGACAGAGTGGGAAAGCGTTTTGCCGAGATGTAGACAACAAAAGACGCGAAAGACGAAGGTAGGATGCTCTCCGGAGCTAAGAGCCGCTGCCGGGCGTCTTTCGGCAGAAGCCGCGCTAAGGAGAGCACTGTGAGCGGCACAATCGTCTTTGCGCGAAGAAGCCGCTTCTTGGGCTCCGGGAGCCGGCGAGAGCGGCAGCTTCGGGAAGGTGAAGAAGCAAGCTGTACAACACTGGGATTGTGTGCGCACCTTGCCAACTGATAGAAAACAGTACCTTTGCACTCTCCTGACTTTTCCAATCACATGAACATTCGATTGGAAGCTGTTTTGGACAACTTTTCTTTTCTTCCTGCCAAACACTTGGCAGACATCTCTGCAACTTCTAGAACACGATGGGAGATGTTTTCTATGCTGACACAGTTTTTGCTAGCCAGACATAGTGGGAAAGCTTTTTGCCGAGATGTAGATGAGAAGAGGAGCTAAAGACGAAAGTAGGATGCTCTTCGGAGCTAAGAGCCGCTGCCGGGCGTCTTTCGGCAGAAGCCGCGCTAAGGAGCACTGTGAGCGGCACAATCGTCTTTGCGCGAAGAAGCCGCTTCTTGGGCTCCGGGAGCCGGCGAGAGCGGCAGCTTCGGGAAGGTGAAGAAGCAAGCTGTACAACACTGGGATTGTGTGCGCACCTTGCCAGCTGATACAAAACAGTACCTTTGCACTCTCCTGGCTTTTCCAATTACATGAAGATTCGATTGGAAGCTGTTTTGGACAACTTTTCTTTTCTTCCTGCCAAACACTTGGCAGACATCTCTGCAACTTCTAGAACACGATGGGAGATGTTTTCTGTGCTGGCACAGTTTTTCCTAGCCAGACAGAGTGGGAAAGCGTTTTGCCGAGATGTAGACTACAAAAGACGCGAAAGACGAAGGTAGGATGCTCTTCGGAGCTAAGAGCCGCTGCCGGGCGTCTTTCGGCAGAAGCCGCGCTAAGGAGAGCACTGTGAGCGGCACAATCGTCTTTGCGCGAAGAAGCCGCTTCTTGGGCTCCGGGAGCCGGCAAGAGCGGCAGCTTCGGGAAGGTGAAGAAGCAAGCTGTACAAGACTGGGATTGTGTGCGCACCTTGCCAACTGATAGAAAACAGTACCTTTGCACTCTCCTGACTTTTCCAATCACATGAACATTCGATTGGAAGCTGTTTTGGACAACTTTTTTTTTCTTCCTGCCAAACACTTGGCAGACATCTCTGCAACTTCTAGAACACGAAGGGAGATGTTTTCTGTGCTGGCACAGTTTTTCCTTGCCAGACAGAGTGGGAAAGCGTTTTGCCGAGATGTAGACTATAGAAGACGCGAAAGACGAAGGTAGGATGCTCTCCGGAGCTAAGAGCCGCTCCCGGGCGTCTTTCAGCAGAAGCCGCGCTAAGGAGAGCACTGTGAGCGGCACAATCGTCTTTGCGCGAAGAAGCCGCTTCTTGGGCTCCGGGAGCCGGCGAGAGCGGCAGCTTCGGGAAGGTGAAGAAGCAAGCTGTACAAGACTGGGATTGTGTGCGCACCTTGCCAACTGATAGAAAACAGTACCTTTGCACACTCCTGGCTTTTCCAATCACATGAACATTCGATTGGAAGCTGTTTTGGACAACTTTTCTTTTCTTCCTGCCAAACACTTGGCAGACATCTCTGCAACGTCTAGAACACGATGAGAGATGTTTTCTGTGCTGGCACAGTTTTTCCTAGCCAGACAGAGTGGGAAAGCATTTTGCCGAGATGTAGACTACAAAAGACGCGAAAGACGAAGGTAGGATGCTCTCCGGAACTAAGAGCCGCTGCCGGGCGTCTTTCGGCAGAAGCCGCGCTAAGGAGAGCACTGTGAGCGGCACAATCGTCTTTGCGCGAAGAAGCCGCTTCTTGGGCTCCGGGAGCCGGCGAGAGCGGCAGCTTCGGGAAGGTGAAGAAGCAAGCTGTACAAGACTGGGATTGTGTGCGCACCTTGCCAACTGATACAAAACAGTACCTTTGCACTCTCCTGACTTTTCCAATCACATGAACATTCGATTGGAAGCTGTTTTGGACAACTTTTCTTTTCTTCCTGCCAAACACTTGGCAGACATCTCTGCAACTTCTAGAACATGATGGGATATGTTTTCTGTGCTGGCACAGTTTTTCCTAGCCAGACAGAGAGGAAAAGCGTTTTGCTAAGATGTAGATGAGAAGAGGAGCTAGAGACGAAGGTAGGATGCTCTTCGGAGCTAAGAGCCGCTGCCGGGCGTCTTTCGGCAGAAGCCGCGCTAAGGAGAGCACTGTGAGCGGCACAATCGTCTTTGCGCGAAGAAGCCGCTTCTTGGGCTCCGGGAGCCGGCGAGAGCGGCAGCTTCGGGAAGGTGAAGAAGCAAGCTGTACAACACTGGGATTGTGTGCGCACCTTGCCAGCTGATACAAAACAGTACCTTTGCACTCTCCTGGCTTTTGCAATCACATGAACATTCGATTGGAAGCTGTTTTGGACAACTTTTCTTTTCTTCCTGCCAAACACTAGGCAGACATCTCTGCAACTTCTAGAACACGAAGGGAGATGTTTTCTGTGCTGGCACAGTTTTTCCTAGCCAGACAGAGTGGGAAAGCGTTTTGCCGAGATGTAGACAACAAAAGACGCGAAAGACGAAGGTAGGATGCTCTCCGGAGCTAAGAGCCGCTGCCGGGCGTCTTTCGGCAGAAGCCGCGCTAAGGAGAGCACTGTGAGCGGCACAATCGTCTTTGCGCGAAGAAGCCGCTTCTTGGGCTCCGGGAGCCGGCGAGAGCGGCAGCTTCGGGAAGGTGAAGAAGCAAGCTGTACAACACTGGGATTGTGTGCGCACCTTGCCAACTGATAGAAAACAGTACCTTTGCACTCTCCTGACTTTTCCAATCACATGAACATTCGATTGGAAGCTGTTTTGGACAACTTTTCTTTTCTTCCTGCCAAACACTTGGCAGACATCTCTGCAACTTCTAGAACACGATGGGAGATGTTTTCTATGCTGACACAGTTTTTGCTAGCCAGACATAGTGGGAAAGCTTTTTGCCGAGATGTAGATGAGAAGAGGAGCTAAAGACGAAGGTAGGATGCTCTTCGGAGCTAAGAGCCGCTGCCGGGCGTCTTTCGGCAGAAGCCGCGCTAAGGAGCACTGTGAGCGGCACAATCGTCTTTGCGCGAAGAAGCCGCTTCTTGGGCTCCGGGAGCCGGCGAGAGCGGCAGCTTCGGGAAGGTGAAGAAGCAAGCTGTACAACACTGGGATTGTGTGCGCACCTTGCCAGCTGATACAAAACAGTACCTTTGCACTCTCCTGGCTTTTCCAATTACATGAAGATTCGATTGGAAGCTGTTTTGGACAACTTTTCTTTTCTTCCTGCCAAACACTTGGCAGACATCTCTGCAACTTCTAGAACACGATGGGAGATGTTTTCTGTGCTGGCACAGTTTTTCCTAGCCAGACAGAGTGGGAAAGCGTTTTGCCGAGATGTAGACTACAAAAGACGCGAAAGACGAAGGTAGGATGCTCTTCGGAGCTAAGAGCCGCTGCCGGGCGTCTTTCGGCAGAAGCCGCGCTAAGGAGAGCACTGTGAGCGGCACAATCGTCTTTGCGCGAAGAAGCCGCTTCTTGGGCTCCGGGAGCCGGCGAGAGCGGCAGCTTCGGGAAGGTGAAGAAGCAAGCTGTACAAGACTGGGATTGTGTGCGCACCTTGCCAACTGATAGAAAACAGTACCTTTGCACTCTCCTGGCTTTTCCAATCACATGAACATTCGATTGGAAGCTGTTTTGGACAACTTTTCTTTTCTTCCTGCCAAACACTTGGCAGACCTCCGTGCAACTTCTAGAACACGATGGGAGATGTTTTCTATGCTGACACAGTTTTTCCTAGCCAGACATAGTGGGAAAGCTTTTTGCCGAGATGTAGATGAGAAGAGGAGCTAAAGACGAAGGTAGGATGCTCTTCGGAGCTAAGAGCCGCTGCCGGGCGTCTTTCGGCAGAAGCCGCGCTAAGGAGAGCACTGTGAGCGGCACAATCGTCTTTGCGCGAAGAAGCCGCTTCTTGGGCTCCGGGAGCCGGCGAGAGCGGCAGCTTCGGGAAGGTGAAGAAGCAAGCTGTAGAACACTGGGATTGTGTGCGCACTTTGCCAACTGATAGAAAACAGTACCTTTGCACTCTCCTGGCTTTTCCAATCACATGAACATTCGATTGGAAGCTGTTTTGGACAACTTTTCTTTTCTTCCTGCCAAACACTAGGCAGACATCTCTGCAACTTCTAGAACACGAAGGGAGATGTTTTCTGTGCTGGCACAGTTTTTCCTTGCCAGACAGAGTGGGAAAGCGTTTCGCCGAGATGTAGACAACAAAAGACGCGAAAGACGAAGGTGTGATGCTCTCCGGAGCTAAGAGCCGCTGCCGGGCGTCTTTCGGCAGAAGCCGCGCTAAGGAGAGCACTGTGAGCGGCACAATCGTCTTTGCGCGAAGAAGCCGCTTCTTGGGCTCCGGGAGCCGGCGAGAGCGGCAGCTTCGGGAAGGTGAAGAAGCAAGCTGTACAACACTGGAATTGTGTGCGCACCTTGCCAACTGATAGAAAACAGTACCTTTGCACTCTCCTGGCTTTTCCAATCACATGAACATTCGATTGGAAGCTGTTTTGGACAACTTTTCTTTTCTTCCTGCCAAACACTTGGCAGACATCTCTGCAACTTCTAGAACACGATGGGAGATGTTTTCTGTGCTGGCACAGTTTTTCCTAGACAGACAGAGTGGGAAAGCGTTTTGCCGAGATGTAGACTATAGAAGACGCGAAAGACGAAGGTAGGATGCTCTCCGGAGCTAAGAGCCGCTGCCGGGCGTCTTTCGGCAGAAGCCGCGCTAAGGAGAGCACTGTGAGCGGCACAATCGTCTTTGCGCGAAGAAGCCGCTTCTTGGGCTCCGGGAGCCGGCGAGAGCGGCAGCTTCGGGAAGGTGAAGAAGCAAGCTGTAGAACACTGGGATTGTGTGCGCACCTTGCCAACTGATACAAAACAGTACCTTTGCACTCTCCTGGCTTTTCCAATCACATGAACATTCGATTGGAAGCTGTTTTGGACAACTTTTCTTTTCTTCCTGCCAAACACTTGGCAGACATCTCTGCAACTTCTAGAACACGATGGGAGATGTTTTCTGTGCTGGCACAGTTTTTCCTAGCCAGACAGAGTGGAAAAGCGTTTTGCTAAGATGTAGATGAGAAGAGGAGCTAAAGACGAACGTAGGATGCTCTCCGGAGCTAAGAGCCGCTCCCGGGTGTCTTTCGGCAGAAGCCGCGCTAAGGAGCACTGTGAGCGGCACAATCGTCTTTGCGCGAAGAAGCCGCTTCTTGGGCTCCGGGAGCCGGCGAGAGCGGCAGCTTCGGGAAGGTGAAGAAGCAAGCTGTACAAGACTGGGATTGTGTGCGCACCTTGCCAACTGATACAAAACAGTACCTTTGCACTCTCCTGACTTTTCCAAATACATGAACATTCGATTGGAAGCTGTTTTGGACAACTTTTCTTTTCTTCCTGCCAAACACTAGGCAGACATCTCTGCAACGTCTAGAACACGATGGGAGATGTTTTCTGTGCTGGCACAGTTTTTCCTAGACAGACAGAGTGGGAAAGCGTTTTGCCGAGATGTAGACTATAGAAGACGCGAAAGACGAAGGTAGGATGCTCTCCGGAGCTAAGAGCCGCTCCCGGGCGTCTTTCGGCAGAAGCCGCGCTAAGGAGAGCACTGTGAGCGGCACAATCGTCTTTGCGCGAAGAAGCCGCTTCTTGGGCTCCGGGAGCCGGCGAGAGCGGCAGCTTCGGGAAGGTGAAGAAGCAAGCTGTAGAACACTGGGATTGTGTGCGCACCTTGCCAACTGATACAAAACAGTACCTTTGCACTCTCCTGGCTTTTCCAATCACATGAACATTCGATTGGAAGCTGTTTTGGACAACTTTTCTTTTCTTCCTGCCAAACACTTGGCAGACATCTCTGCAACTTCTAGAACACGATGGGAGATGTTTTCTGTGCTGGCACAGTTTTTCCTAGCCAGACAGAGTGGAAAAGCGTTTTGCTAAGATGTAGACTACAAAAGACGCGAAAGACGAAGGTAGGATGCTCTTCGGAGCTAAGAGCCGCTGCCGGGCGTCTTTCGGCAGAAGCCGCGCTAAGGAGAGCACTGTGAGCGGCACAATCGTCTTTGCGCGAAGAAGCCGCTTCTTGGGCTCCGGGAGCCGGCGAGAGCGGCAGCTTCGGGAAGGTGAAGAAGTAAGCTGTACAAGACTGGGATTGTGTGCGCACCTTGCCAACTGATAGAAAACAGTACCTTTGCACTCTCCTGACTTTTCCAAATACATGAACATTCGATTGGAAGCTGTTTTGGACAACTTTTCTTTTCTTCCTGCCAAACACTTGGCAGACATCTCTGCAACTTCTAGAACATGATGGGAGATGTTTTCTGTGCTGGCACAGTTTTTCCTAGCCAGACAGAGAGGAAAAGCGTTTTGCTAAGATGTAGATGAGAAGAGGAGCTAGAGACGAAGGTAGGATGCTCTTCGGAGCTAAGAGCCGCTCCCGGGCGTCTTTCGGCAGAAGCCGCGCTAAGGAGCACTGTGAGCGGCACAATCGTCTTTGCGCGAAGAAGCCGCTTCTTGGGCTCCGGGAGCCGGCGAGAGCGGCAGCTTCGGGAAGGTGAAGAAGCAAGCTGTACAACACTGGGATTGTGTGCGCACCTTGCCAGCTGATACAAAACAGTACCTTTGCACTCTCCTGGCTTTTGCAATCACATGAACATTCGATTGGAAGCTGTTTTGGACAACTTTTCTTTTCTTCCTGCCAAACACTAGGCAGACATCTCTGCAACTTCTAGAACACGAAGGGAGATGTTTTCTGTGCTGGCACAGTTTTTCCTAGCCAGACAGAGTGGGAAAGCGTTTTGCCGAGATGTAGACAACAAAAGACGCGAAAGACGAAGGTAGGATGGTCTCCGGAGCTAAGAGCCGCTGCCGGGCGTCTTTCGGCAGAAGCCGCGCTAAGGAGAGCACTGTGAGCGGCACAATCGTCTTTGCGCGAAGAAGCCGCTTCTTGGGCTCCGGGAGCCGGCGAGAGCGGCAGCTTCGGGAAGGTGAAGAAGCAAGCTGTAGAACACTGGGATTGTGTGCGCACTTTGCCAACTGATAGAAAACAGTACCTTTGCACTCTCCTGGCTTTTCCAATCACATGAACATTCGATTGGAAGCTGTTTTGGACAACTTTTCTTTTCTTCCTGCCAAACACTAGGCAGACATCTCTGCAACTTCTAGAACACGAAGGGAGATGTTTTCTGTGCTGGCACAGTTTTTCCTAGCCAGACAGAGTGGGAAAGCGTTTTGCCGAGATGTAGACTACAAAAGACGCGAAAGACGAAGGTAGGATGCTCTCCGGAGCTAAGAGCCGCTGCCGGGCGTCTTTCGGCAGAAGCCGCGCTAAGGAGAGCACTGTGAGCGGCACAATCGTCTTTGCGCGAAGAAGCCGCTTCTTGGGCTCCGGGAGCCGGCGAGAGCGGCAGCTTCGGGAAGGTGAAGAAGCAAGCTGTACAAGACTGGGATTGTGTGCGCACCTTGCCAACTGATAGAAAACAGTACCTTTGCACTCTCCTGGCTTTTCCAATCACATGAACATTCGATTGGAAGCTGTTTTGGACAACTTTTCTTTTCTTCCTGCCAAACACTTGGCAGACCTCCGTGCAACTTCTAGAACACGATGGGAGATGTTTTCTATGCTGACACAGTTTTTGCTAGCCAGACATAGTGGGAAAGCATTTTGCCGAGATGTAGATGAGAAGAGGAGCTAAAGACGAAGGTAGGATGCTCTTCGGAGCTAAGAGCCGCTGCCGGGCGTCTTTCGGCAGAAGCTGTGCTAAGGAGCACTGTGAGCGGCACAATCGTCTTTGCGCGAAGAAGCCGCTTCTTGGGCTCCGGGAGCCGGCGAGAGCGGCAGCTTCGGGAAGGTGAAGAAGCAAGCTGTACAACACTGGGATTGTGTGCGCACCTTGCCAGCTGATACAAAACAGTACCTTTGCACTCTCCTGGCTTTTCCAATTACATGAACATTCGATTGGAAGCTGTTTTGGACAACTTTTCTTTTCTTCCTGCCAAACACTTGGCAGACATCTCTGCAACTTCTAGAACACGATGGGAGATGTTTTCTGTGCTGGCACAGTTTTTCCTAGCCAGACAGAGTGGGAAAGCGTTTTCCCGAGATGTAGACTACAAAAGACGCGAAAGACGAAGGTAGGATGCTCTTCGGAGCTAAGAGCCGCTGCCGGGCGTCTTTCGGCAGAAGCCGCGCTAAGGAGAGCACTGTGAGCGGCACAATCGTCTTTGCGCGAAGAAGCCGCTTCTTGGGCTCCGGGAGCCGGCGAGAGCGGCAGCTTCGGGAAGGTGAAGAAGCAAGCTGTACAACACTGGGATTGTGTGCGCACCTTGCCAACTGATAGAAAACAGTACCTTTGCACTCTCCTGGCTTTTCCAATCACATGAACATTCGATTGGAAGCTGTTTTGGACAACTTTTCTTTTCTTCCTGCCAAACACTTGGCAGACCTCCGTGCAACTTCTAGAACACGATGGGAGATGTTTTCTATGCTGACACAGTTTTTCCTAGCCAGACATAGTGGGAAAGCTTTTTGCCGAGATGTAGATGAGAAGAGGAGCTAAAGACGAAGGTAGGATGCTCTTCGGAGCTAAGAGCCGCTGCCGGGCGTCTTTCGGCAGAAGCCGCGCTAAGGAGAGCACTGTGAGCGGCACAATCGTCTTTGCGCGAAGAAGCCGCTTCTTGGGCTCCGGGAGCCGGCGAGAGCGGCAGCTTCGGGAAGGTGAAGAAGCAAGCTGTAGAACACTGGGATTGTGTGCGCACTTTGCCAACTGATAGAAAACAGTACCTTTGCACTCTCCTGGCTTTTCCAATCACATGAACATTCGATTGGAAGCTGTTTTGGACAACTTTTCTTTTCTTCCTGCCAAACACTAGGCAGACATCTCTGCAACTTCTAGAACACGAAGGGAGATGTTTTCTGTGCTGGCACAGTTTTTCCTTGCCAGACAGAGTGGGAAAGCGTTTCGCCGAGATGTAGACAACAAAAGACGCGAAAGACGAAGGTGTGATGCTCTCCGGAGCTAAGAGCCGCTGCCGGGCGTCTTTCGGCAGAAGCCGCGCTAAGGAGAGCACTGTGAGCGGCACAATCGTCTTTGCGCGAAGAAGCCGCTTCTTGGGCTCCGGGAGCCGGCGAGAGCGGCAGCTTCGGGAAGGTGAAGAAGCAAGCTGTACAACACTGGAATTGTGTGCGCACCTTGCCAACTGATAGAAAACAGTACCTTTGCACTCTCCTGGCTTTTCCAATCACATGAACATTCGATTGGAAGCTGTTTTGGACAACTTTTTTTTTCTTCCTGCCAAACACTTGGCAGACATCTCTGCAACTTCTAGAACACGAAGGGAGATGTTTTCTGTGCTGGCACAGTTTTTCCTTGCCAGACAGAGTGGGAAAGCGTTTCGCCGAGATGTAGACAACAAAAGACGCGAAAGACGAAGGTGTGATGCTCTCCGGAGCTAAGAGCCGCTGCCGGGCGTCTTTCGGCAGAAGCCGCGCTAAGGAGAGCACTGTGAGCGGCACAATCGTCTTTGCGCGAAGAAGCCGCTTCTTGGGCTCCGGGAGCCGGCGAGAGCGGCAGCTTCGGGAAGGTGAAGAAGCAAGCTGTAGAACACTGGGATTGTGTGCGCACTTTGCCAACTGATAGAAAACAGTACCTTTGCACTCTCCTGGCTTTTCCAATCACATGAACATTCGATTGGAAGCTGTTTTGGACAACTTTTCTTTTCTTCCTGCCAAACACTAGGCAGACATCTCTGCAACTTCTAGAACACGAAGGGAGATGTTTTCTGTGCTGGCACAGTTTTTCCTTGCCAGACAGAGTGGGAAAGCGTTTCGCCGAGATGTAGACAACAAAAGACGCGAAAGACGAAGGTGTGATGCTCTCCGGAGCTAAGAGCCGCTGCCGGGCGTCTTTCGGCAGAAGCCGCGCTAAGGAGAGCACTGTGAGCGGCACAATCGTCTTTGCGCGAAGAAGCCGCTTCTTGGGCTCCGGGAGCCGGCGAGAGCGGCAGCTTCGGGAAGGTGAAGAAGCAAGCTGTACAAGACTGGGATTGTGTGCGCACCTTGCCAACTGATAGAAAACAGTACCTTTGCACTCTCCTGGCTTTTCCAATCACATGAACATTCGATTGGAAGCTGTTTTGGACAACTTTTCTTTTCTTCCTGCCAAACACTTGGCAGACATCTCTGCAACTTCTAGAACACGATGGGAGATGTTTTCTGTGCTGGCACAGTTTTTCCTAGACAGACAGAGTGGGAAAGCGTTTTGCCGAGATGTAGACTATAGAAGACGCGAAAGACGAAGGTAGGATGCTCTCCGGAGCTAAGAGCCGCTGCCGGGCGTCTTTCGGCAGAAGCCGCGCTAAGGAGAGCACTGTGAGCGGCACAATCATCTTTGCGCGAAGAAGCCGCTTCTTGGGCTCCGGGAGCCGGCGAGAGCGGCAACTTCGGGAAGGTGAAGAAGCAAGCTGTAGAACACTGGGATTGTGTGCGCACCTTGCCAACTGATACAAAACAGTACCTTTGCACTCTCCTGGCTTTTCCAATCACATGAACATTCGATTGGAAGCTGTTTTGGACAACTTTTCTTTTCTTCCTGCCAAACACTTGGCAGACATCTCTGCAACTTCTAGAACACGATGGGAGATGTTTTCTGTGCTGGCACAGTTTTTCCTAGCCAGACAGAGTGGAAAAGCGTTTTGCTAAGATGTAGATGAGAAGAGGAGCTAAAGACGAACGTAGGATGCTCTCCGGAGCTAAGAGCCGCTCCCGGGTGTCTTTCGGCAGAAGCCGCGCTAAGGAGCACTGTGAGCGGCACAATCGTCTTTGCGCGAAGAAGCCGCTTCTTGGGCTCCGGGAGCCGGCGAGAGCGGCAGCTTCGGGAAGGTGAAGAAGCAAGCTGTACAAGACTGGGATTGTGTGCGCACCTTGCCAACTGATACAAAACAGTACCTTTGCACTCTCCTGACTTTTCCAAATACATGAACATTCGATTGGAAGCTGTTTTGGACAACTTTTCTTTTCTTCCTGCCAAACACTAGGCAGACATCTCTGCAACGTCTAGAACACGATGGGAGATGTTTTCTGTGCTGGCACAGTTTTTCCTAGACAGACAGAGTGGGAAAGCGTTTTGCCGAGATGTAGACTATAGAAGACGCGAAAGACGAAGGTAGGATGCTCTCCGGAGCTAAGAGCCGCTCCCGGGCGTCTTTCGGCAGAAGCCGCGCTAAGGAGAGCACTGTGAGCGGCACAATCGTCTTTGCGCGAAGAAGCCGCTTCTTGGGCTCCGGGAGCCGGCAAGAGCGGCAGCTTCGGGAAGGTGAAGAAGCAAGCTGTAGAACACTGGGATTGTGTGCGCACCTTGCCAACTGATACAAAACAGTACCTTTGCACTCTCCTGGCTTTTCCAATCACATGAACATTCGATTGGAAGCTGTTTTGGACAACTTTTCTTTTCTTCCTGCCAAACACTTGGCAGACATCTCTGCAACTTCTAGAACACGAAGGGAGATGTTTTCTGTGCTGGCACAGTTTTTCCTAGCCAGACAGAGTGGAAAAGCGTTTTGCTAAGATGTAGACTACAAAAGACGCGAAAGACGAAGGTAGGATGCTCTTCGGAGCTAAGAGCCGCTGCCGGGCGTCTTTCGGCAGAAGCCGCGCTAAGGAGAGCACTGTGAGCGGCACAATCGTCTTTGCGCGAAGAAGCCGCTTCTTGGGCTCCGGGAGCCGGCGAGAGCGGCAGCTTCGGGAAGGTGAAGAAGTAAGCTGTACAAGACTGGGATTGTGTGCGCACCTTGCCAACTGATAGAAAACAGTACCTTTGCACTCTCCTGACTTTTCCAAATACATGAACATTCGATTGGAAGCTGTTTTGGACAACTTTTCTTTTCTTCTTGCCAAACACTTGGCAGACATCTCTGCAACTTCTAGAACATGATGGGATATGTTTTCTGTGCTGGCACAGTTTTTCCTAGCCAGACAGAGAGGAAAAGCGTTTTGCTAAGATGTAGATGAGAAGAGGAGCTAGAGACGAAGGTAGGATGCTCTTCGGAGCTAAGAGCCGCTCCCGGGCGTCTTTCGGCAGAAGCCGCGCTAAGGAGCACTGTGAGCGGCACAATCGTCTTTGCGCGAAGAAGCCGCTTCTTGGGCTCCGGGAGCCGGCGAGAGCGGCAGCTTCGGGAAGGTGAAGAAGCAAGCTGTACAACACTGGGATTGTGTGCGCACCTTGCCAGCTGATACAAAACAGTACCTTTGCACTCTCCTGGCTTTTGCAATCACATGAACATTCGATTGGAAGCTGTTTTGGACAACTTTTCTTTTCTTCCTGCCAAACACTAGGCAGACATCTCTGCAACTTCTAGAACACGAAGGGAGATGTTTTCTGTGCTGGCACAGTTTTTCCTAGCCAGACAGAGTGGGAAAGCGTTTTGCCGAGATGTAGACAACAAAAGACGCGAAAGACGAAGGTAGGATGCTCTCCGGAGCTAAGAGCCGCTGCCGGGCGTCTTTCGGCAGAAGCCGCGCTAAGGAGAGCACTGTGAGCGGCACAATCGTCTTTGCGCGAAGAAGCCGCTTCTTGGGCTCCGGGAGCCGGCGAGAGCGGCAGCTTCGGGAAGGTGAAGAAGCAAGCTGTAGAACACTGGGATTGTGTGCGCACTTTGCCAACTGATAGAAAACAGTACCTTTGCACTCTCCTGGCTTTTCCAATCACATGAACATTCGATTGGAAGCTGTTTTGGACAACTTTTCTTTTCTTCCTGCCAAACACTAGGCAGACATCTCTGCAACTTCTAGAACACGAAGGGAGATGTTTTCTGTGCTGGCACAGTTTTTCCTTGCCAGACAGAGTGGGAAAGCGTTTCGCCGAGATGTAGACAACAAAAGACGCGAAAGACGAAGGTGTGATGCTCTCCGGAGCTAAGAGCCGCTGCCGGGCGTCTTTCGGCAGAAGCCGCGCTAAGGAGAGCACTGTGAGCGGCACAATCGTCTTTGCGCGAAGAAGCCGCTTCTTGGGCTCCGGGAGCCGGCGAGAGCGGCAGCTTCGGGAAGGTGAAGAAGCAAGCTGTACAACACTGGAATTGTGTGCGCACCTTGCCAACTGATAGAAAACAGTACCTTTGCACTCTCCTGGCTTTTCCAATCACATGAACATTCGATTGGAAGCTGTTTTGGACAACTTTTTTTTTCTTCCTGCCAAACACTTGGCAGACATCTCTGCAACTTCTAGAACACGAAGGGAGATGTTTTCTGTGCTGGCACAGTTTTTCCTTGCCAGACAGAGTGGGAAAGCGTTTCGCCGAGATGTAGACAACAAAAGACGCGAAAGACGAAGGTGTGATGCTCTCCGGAGCTAAGAGCCGCTGCCGGGCGTCTTTCGGCAGAAGCCGCGCTAAGGAGAGCACTGTGAGCGGCACAATCGTCTTTGCGCGAAGAAGCCGCTTCTTGGGCTCCGGGAGCCGGCGAGAGCGGCAGCTTCGGGAAGGTGAAGAAGCAAGCTGTACAAGACTGGGATTGTGTGCGCACCTTGCCAACTGATACAAAACAGTACCTTTGCACTCTCCTGACTTTTCCAATCACATGAACATTCGATTGGAAGCTGTTTTGGACAACTTTTTTTTTCTTCCTGCCAAACACTTGGCAGACATCTCTGCAACTTCTAGAACATGATGGGATATGTTTTCTGTGCTGGCACAATTTTTCCTAGCCAGACAGAGTGGAAAAGCGTTTTGCTAAGATGTAGATGAGAAGAGGAGATAAAGACGAACGTAGGATGCTCTCCGGAGCTAAGAGCCGCTCCCGGGTGTCTTTCGGCAGAAGCCGCGCTAAGGAGCACTGTGAGCGGCACAATCGTCTTTGCGCGAAGAAGCCGCTTCTTGGGCTCCGGGAGCCGGCGAGAGCGGCAGCTTCGGGAAGGTGAAGAAGCAAGCTGTACAAGACTGGGATTGTGTGCGCACCTTGCCAACTGATACAAAACAGTACCTTTGCACTCTCCTGACTTTTCCAAATACATGAACATTCGATTGGAAGCTGTTTTGGACAACTTTTCTTTTCTTCCTGCCAAACACTAGGCAGACATCTCTGCAACGTCTAGAACACGATGGGAGATGTTTTCTATGCTGGCACAGTTT
This sequence comes from Melospiza georgiana, assembly GCF_028018845.1. Lineage (NCBI taxonomy): Eukaryota > Metazoa > Chordata > Aves > Passeriformes > Passerellidae > Melospiza > Melospiza georgiana. The sequence continues at coordinate 27,144,774 of NC_080464.1, read as the reverse complement.
TTCCTAGACAGACAGAATGGGAAAGCGTTTTGCCGAGATGTAGACTATAGAAGACGCGAAAGACGAAGGTAGGATGCTCTTCGGAGCTAAGAGCCGCTCCCGGGCGTCTTTCGGCAGAAGCCGCGCTAAGGAGAGCACTGTGAGCGGCACAATCGTCTTTGCGCGAAGAAGCCGCTTCTTGGGCTCCGGGAGCCGGCGAGAGCGGCAGCTTCGGGAAGGTGAAGAAGCAAGCTGTACAAGACTGGGATTGTGTGCGCACCTTGCCAACTGATAGAAAACAGTACCTTTGCACTCTCCTGGCTTTTCCAATCACATGAACATTCGAATGGAAGCTGTTTTGGACAACTTTTCTTTTCTTCCTGCCAAACACTTGGCAGACATCTCTGCAACGTCTAGAACACGATGAGAGATGTTTTCTGTGCTGGCACAGTTTTTCCTAGCCAGACAGAGTGGGAAAGCATTTTGCCGAGATGTAGACTACAAAAGACGCGAAAGACGAAGGTAGGATGCTCTCCGGAACTAAGAGCCGCTGCCGGGCGTCTTTCGGCAGAAGCCGCGCTAAGGAGAGCACTGTGAGCGGCACAATCGTCTTTGCGCGAAGAAGCCGCTTCTTGGGCTCCGGGAGCCGGCGAGAGCGGCAGCTTCGGGAAGGTGAAGAAGCAAGCTGTACAAGACTGGGATTGTGTGCGCACCTTGCCAACTGATACAAAACAGTACCTTTGCACTCTCCTGACTTTTCCAATCACATGAACATTCGATTGGAAGCTGTTTTGGACAACTTTTCTTTTCTTCCTGCCAAACACTTGGCAGACATCTCTGCAACTTCTAGAACATGATGGGATATGTTTTCTGTGCTGGCACAGTTTTTCCTAGCCAGACAGAGAGGAAAAGCGTTTTGCTAAGATGTAGATGAGAAGAGGAGCTAGAGACGAAGGTAGGATGCTCTTCGGAGCTAAGAGCCGCTGCCGGGCGTCTTTCGGCAGAAGCCGCGCTAAGGAGCACTGTGAGCGGCACAATCGTCTTTGCGCGAAGAAGCCGCTTCTTGGGCTCCGGGAGCCGGCGAGAGCGGCAGCTTCGGGAAGGTGAAGAAGCAAGCTGTACAACACTGGGATTGTGTGCGCACCTTGCCAGCTGATACAAAACAGTACCTTTGCACTCTCCTGGCTTTTGCAATCACATGAACATTCGATTGGAAGCTGTTTTGGACAACTTTTCTTTTCTTCCTGCCAAACACTAGGCAGACATCTCTGCAACTTCTAGAACACGAAGGGAGATGTTTTCTGTGCTGGCACAGTTTTTCCTAGCCAGACAGAGTGGGAAAGCGTTTTGCCGAGATGTAGACAACAAAAGACGCGAAAGACGAAGGTAGGATGCTCTCCGGAGCTAAGAGCCGCTGCCGGGCGTCTTTCGGCAGAAGCCGCGCTAAGGAGAGCACTGTGAGCGGCACAATCGTCTTTGCGCGAAGAAGCCGCTTCTTGGGCTCCGGGAGCCGGCGAGAGCGGCAGCTTCGGGAAGGTGAAGAAGCAAGCTGTACAACACTGGGATTGTGTGCGCACCTTGCCAACTGATAGAAAACAGTACCTTTGCACTCTCCTGACTTTTCCAATCACATGAACATTCGATTGGAAGCTGTTTTGGACAACTTTTCTTTTCTTCCTGCCAAACACTTGGCAGACATCTCTGCAACTTCTAGAACACGATGGGAGATGTTTTCTGTGCTGGCACAGTTTTTCCTAGCCAGACAGAGTGGGAAAGCGTTTTGCCGAGATGTAGACTATAAAAGACGCGAAAGACGAAGGTAGGATGCTCTCCGGAGCTAAGAGCCGCTCCCGGGCGTCTTTCGGCAGAAGCCGCGCTAAGGAGAGCACTGTGAGCGGCACAATCGTCTTTGCGCGAAGAAGCCGCTTCTTGGGCTCCGGGAGCCGGCGAGAGCGGCAGCTTCGGGAAGGTGAAGAAGCAAGCTGTACAAGACTGGGATTGTGTGCGCACCTTGCCAACTGATAGAAAACAGTACCTTTGCACTCTCCTGGCTTTTCCAATCACATGAACATTCGATTGGAAGCTGTTTTGGACAACTTTTCTTTTCTTCCTGCCAAACACTTGGCAGACCTCCGTGCAACTTCTAGAACACGATGGGAGATGTTTTCTATGCTGACACAGTTTTTGCTAGCCAGACATAGTGGGAAAGCTTTTTGCCGAGATGTAGATGAGAAGAGGAGCTAAAGACGAAGGTAGGATGCTCTTCGGAGCTAAGAGCCGCTGCCGGGCGTCTTTCGGCAGAAGCCGCGCTAAGGAGCACTGTGAGCGGCACAATCGTCTTTGCGCGAAGAAGCCGCTTCTTGGGCTCCGGGAGCCGGCGAGAGCGGCAGCTTCGGGAAGGTGAAGAAGCAAGCTGTACAACACTGGGATTGTGTGCGCACCTTGCCAGCTGATACAAAACAGTACCTTTGCACTCTCCTGGCTTTTCCAATTACATGAACATTCGATTGGAAGCTGTTTTGGACAACTTTCCTTTTCTTCCTGCCAAACACTTGGCAGACATCTCTGCAACTTCTAGAACACGATGGGAGATGTTTTCTGTGCTGGCACAGTTTTTCCTAGCCAGACAGAGTGGGAAAGCGTTTTGCCGAGATGTAGACTACAAAAGACGCGAAAGACGAAGGTAGGATGCTCTTCGGAGCTAAGAGCCGCTGCCGGGCGTCTTTCGGCAGAAGCCGCGCTAAGGAGAGCACTGTGAGCGGCACAATCGTCTTTGCGCGAAGAAGCCGCTTCTTGGGCTCCGGGAGCCGGCGAGAGCGGCAGCTTCGGGAAGGTGAAGAAGCAAGCTGTACAAGACTGGGATTGTGTGCGCACCTTGCCAACTGATACAAAACAGTACCTTTGCACTCTCCTGGCTTTTCCAATCACATGAACATTCGATTGGAAGCTGTTTTGGACAACTTTTCTTTTCTTCCTGCCAAACACTTGGCAGACCTCCGTGCAACTTCTAGAACACGATGGGAGATGTTTTCTATGCTGACACAGTTTTTCCTAGCCAGACATAGTGGGAAAGCTTTTTGCCGAGATGTAGATGAGAAGAGGAGCTAAAGACGAAGGTAGGATGCTCTTCGGAGCTAAGAGCCGCTGCCGGGCGTCTTTCGGCAGAAGCCGCGCTAAGGAGAGCACTGTGAGCGGCACAATCGTCTTTGCGCGAAGAAGCCGCTTCTTGGGCTCCGGGAGCCGGCGAGAGCGGCAGCTTCGGGAAGGTGAAGAAGCAAGCTGTAGAACACTGGGATTGTGTGCGCACTTTGCCAACTGATAGAAAACAGTACCTTTGCACTCTCCTGGCTTTTCCAATCACATGAACATTCGATTGGAAGCTGTTTTGGACAACTTTTCTTTTCTTCCTGCCAAACACTAGGCAGACATCTCTGCAACTTCTAGAACACGAAGGGAGATGTTTTCTGTGCTGGCACAGTTTTTCCTTGCCAGACAGAGTGGGAAAGCGTTTCGCCGAGATGTAGACAACAAAAGACGCGAAAGACGAAGGTGTGATGCTCTCCGGAGCTAAGAGCCGCTGCCGGGCGTCTTTCGGCAGAAGCCGCGCTAAGGAGAGCACTGTGAGCGGCACAATCGTCTTTGCGCGAAGAAGCCGCTTCTTGGGCTCCGGGAGCCGGCGAGAGCGGCAGCTTCGGGAAGGTGAAGAAGCAAGCTGTACAAGACTGGGATTGTGTGCGCACCTTGCCAACTGATAGAAAACAGTACCTTTGCACTCTCCTGGCTTTTCCAATCACATGAACATTCGATTGGAAGCTGTTTTGGACAACTTTTCTTTTCTTCCTGCCAAACACTTGGCAGACATCTCTGCAACTTCTAGAACACGATGGGAGATGTTTTCTGTGCTGGCACAGTTTTTCCTAGACAGACAGAGTGGGAAAGCGTTTTGCCGAGATGTAGACTATAGAAGACGCGAAAGACGAAGGTAGGATGCTCTCCGGAGCTAAGAGCCGCTCCCGGGCGTCTTTCGGCAGAAGCCGCGCTAAGGAGAGCACTGTGAGCGGCACAATCGTCTTTGCGCGAAGAAGCCGCTTCTTGGGCTCCGGGAGCCGGCGAGAGCGGCAGCTTCAGGAAGGTGAAGAAGCAAGCTGTACAACACTGGAATTGTGTGCGCACCTTGCCAACTGATAGAAAACAGTACCTTTGCACTCTCCTGGCTTTTCCAATCACATGAACATTCGATTGGAAGCTGTTTTGGACAACTTTTCTTTTCTTCCTGCCAAACACTTGGCAGACATCTCTGCAACTTCTAGAACACGATGGGAGATGTTTTCTGTGCTGGCACAGTTTTTCCTAGCCAGACAGAGTGGAAAAGCGTTTTGCTAAGATGTAGATGAGAAGAGGAGCTAAAGACGAACGTAGGATGCTCTCCGGAGCTAAGAGCCGCTCCCGGGTGTCTTTCGGCAGAAGCCGCGCTAAGGAGCACTGTGAGCGGCACAATCGTCTTTGCGCGAAGAAGCCGCTTCTTGGGCTCCGGGAGCCGGCGAGAGCGGCAGCTTCGGGAAGGTGAAGAAGCAAGCTGTACAAGACTGGGATTGTGTGCGCACCTTGCCAACTGATACAAAACAGTACCTTTGCACTCTCCTGGCTTTTCCAATCACATGAACATTCGATTGGAAGCTGTTTTGGACAACTTTTCTTTTCTTCCTGCCAAACACTAGGCAGACATCTCTGCAACGTCTAGAACACGATGGGAGATGTTTTCTGTGCTGGCACAGTTTTTCCTAGACAGACAGAGTGGGAAAGCGTTTTGCCGAGATGTAGACTATAGAAGACGCGAAAGACGAAGGTAGGATGCTCTCCGGAGCTAAGAGCCGCTCCCGGGCGTCTTTCGGCAGAAGCCGCGCTAAGGAGAGCACTGTGAGCGGCACAATCGTCTTTGCGCGAAGAAGCCGCTTCTTGGGCTCCGGGAGCCGGCGAGAGCGGCAGCTTCGGGAAGGTGAAGAAGCAAGCTGTAGAACACTGGGATTGTGTGCGCACCTTGCCAACTGATACAAAACAGTACCTTTGCACTCTCCTGGCTTTTCCAATCACATGAACATTCGATTGGAAGCTGTTTTGGACAACTTTTCTTTTCTTCCTGCCAAACACTTGGCAGACATCTCTGCAACTTCTAGAACACGATGGGAGATGTTTTCTGTGCTGGCACAGTTTTTCCTAGCCAGACAGAGTGGAAAAGCGTTTTGCTAAGATGTAGACTACAAAAGACGCGAAAGACGAAGGTAGGATGCTCTTCGGAGCTAAGAGCCGCTGCCGGGCGTCTTTCGGCAGAAGCCGCGCTAAGGAGAGCACTGTGAGCGGCACAATCGTCTTTGCGCGAAGAAGCCGCTTCTTGGGCTCCGGGAGCCGGCGAGAGCGGCAGCTTCGGGAAGGTGAAGAAGTAAGCTGTACAAGACTGGGATTGTGTGCGCACCTTGCCAACTGATAGAAAACAGTACCTTTGCACTCTCCTGACTTTTCCAAATACATGAACATTCGATTGGAAGCTGTTTTGGACAACTTTTGTTTTCTTCCTGCCAAACACTAGGCAGACATCTCTGCAACTTCTAGAACACGAAGGGAGATGTTTTCTGTGCTGGCACAGTTTTTCCTAGCCAGACAGAGTGGGAAAGCGTTTTGCCGAGATGTAGACAACAAAAGACGCGAAAGACGAAGGTAGGATGCTCTCCGGAGCTAAGAGCCGCTGCCGGGCGTCTTTCGGCAGAAGCCGCGCTAAGGAGAGCACTGTGAGCGGCACAATCGTCTTTGCGCGAAGAAGCCGCTTCTTGGGCTCCGGGAGCCGGCGAGAGCGGCAGCTTCGGGAAGGTGAAGAAGCAAGCTGTAGAACACTGGGATTGTGTGCGCACTTTGCCAACTGATAGAAAACAGTACCTTTGCACTCTCCTGGCTTTTCCAATCACATGAACATTCGATTGGAAGCTGTTTTGGACAACTTTTCTTTTCTTCCTGCCAAACACTTGGCAGACATCTCTGCAACTTCTAGAACACGAAGGGAGATGTTTTCTGTGCTGGCACAGTTTTTCCTAGCAAGACAGAGTGGGAAAGCATTTTGCCGAGATGTAGACTACAAAAGACGCGAAAGACGAAGGTAGGATGCTCTCCGGAGCTAAGAGCCGCTGCCGGGCGTCTTTCGGCAGAAGCCGCGCTAAGGAGAGCACTGTGAGCGGCACAATCGTCTTTGCGCGAAGAAGCCGCTTCTTGGGCTCCGGGAGCCGGCGAGAGCGGCAGCTTCGGGAAGGTGAAGAAGCAAGCTGTAGAACACTGGGATTGTGTGCGCACTTTGCCAACTGATAGAAAACAGTACCTTTGCACTCTCCTGGCTTTTCCAATCACATGAACATTCGATTGGAAGCTGTTTTGGACAACTTTTCTTTTCTTCCTGCCAAACACTTGGCAGACATCTCTGCAACTTCTAGAACACGATGGGAGATGTTTTCTGTGCTGGCACAGTTTTTCCTAGCCAGACAGAGTGGGAAAGCGTTTTGCCGAGATGTAGACTACAAAAGACGCGAAAGACGAAGGTAGGATGCTCTTCGGAGCTAAGAGCCGCTGCCGGGCGTCTTTCGGCAGAAGCCGCGCTAAGGAGAGCACTGTGAGCGGCACAATCGTCTTTGCGCGAAGAAGCCGCTTCTTGGGCTCCGGGAGCCGGCGAGAGCGGCAGCTTCGGGAAGGTGAAGAAGCAAGCTGTACAAGACTGGGATTGTGTGCGCACCTTGCCAACTGATAGAAAACAGTACCTTTGCACTCTCCTGGCTTTTCCAATCACATGAACATTCGATTGGAAGCTGTTTTGGACAACTTTTCTTTTCTTCCTGCCAAACACTTGGCAGACCTCCGTGCAACTTCTAGAACACGATGGGAGATGTTTTCTATGCTGACACAGTTTTTCCTAGCCAGACAGAGTGGGAAAGCGTTTTGCCGAGATGTAGACAACAAAAGACGCGAAAGACGAAGGTGTGATGCTCTCCGGAGCTAAGAGCCGCTGCCGGGCGTCTTTTGGCAGAAGCCGCGCTAAGGAGAGCACTGTGAGCGGCACAATCGTCTTTGCGCGAAGAAGCCGCTTCTTGGGCTCCGGGAGCCGGCGAGAGCGGCAGCTTCGGGAAGGTGAAGAAGCAAGCTGTACAAGACTGGGATTGTGTGCGCACCTTGCCAACTGATAGAAAACAGTACCTTTGCACTCTCCTGGCTTTTCCAATCACATGAACATTCGATTGGAAGCTGTTTTGGACAACTTTTCTTTTCTTCCTGCCAAACACTTGGCAGACATCTCTGCAACTTCTAGAACACGATGGGAGATGTTTTCTGTGCTGGCACAGTTTTTCCTAGCCAGACAGAGTGGGAAAGCGTTTTGCCGAGATGTAGACTACAAAAGACGCGAAAGACGAAGGTAGGATGCTCTTCGGAGCTAAGAGCCGCTGCCGGGCGTCTTTCGGCAGAAGCCGCGCTAAGGAGAGCACTGTGAGCGGCACAATCGTCTTTGCGCGAAGAAGCCGCTTCTTGGGCTCCGGGAGCCGGCGAGAGCGGCAGCTTCGGGAAGGTGAAGAAGCAAGCTGTACAAGACTGGGATTGTGTGCGCACCTTGCCAACTGATAGAAAACAGTACCTTTGCACTCTCCTGGCTTTTCCAATCACATGAACATTCGATTGGAAGCTGTTTTGGACAACTTTTCTTTTCTTCCTGCCAAACACTTGGCAGACCTCCGTGCAACTTCTAGAACACGATGGGAGATGTTTTCTATGCTGACACAGTTTTTCCTAGCCAGACAGAGTGGGAAAGCGTTTTGCCGAGATGTAGACAACAAAAGACGCGAAAGACGAAGGTGTGATGCTCTCCGGAGCTAAGAGCCGCTCCCGGGTGTCTTTCGGCAGAAGCCGCGCTAAGGAGCACTGTGAGCGGCACAATCGTCTTTGCGCGAAGAAGCCGCTTCTTGGGCTCCGGGAGCCGGCGAGAGCGGCAGCTTCGGGAAGGTGAAGAAGCAAGCTGTACAACACTGGGATTGTGTGCGCACCTTGCCAGCTGATACAAAACAGTACCTTTGCACTCTCCTGGCTTTTCCAATTACATGAACATTCGATTGGAAGCTGTTTTGGACAACTTTTCTTTTCTTCCTGCCAAACACTTGGCAGACATCTCTGCAACTTCTAGAACACGATGGGAGATGTTTTCTGTGCTGGCACAGTTTTTCCTAGCCAGACAGAGTGGGAAAGCGTTTTGCCGAGATGTAGACTACAAAAGACGCGAAAGACGAAGGTAGGATGCTCTCCGGAGCTAAGAGCCGCTGCCGGGCGTCTTTCGGCAGAAGCCGCGCTAAGGAGAGCACTGTGAGCGGCACAATCGTCTTTGCGCGAAGAAGCCGCTTCTTGGGCTCCGGGAGCCGGCGAGAGCGGCAGCTTCGGGAAGGTGAAGAAGCAAGCTGTACAAGACTGGGATTGTGTGCGCACCTTGCCAACTGATACAAAACAGTACCTTTGCACTCTCCTGGCTTTTCCAATCACATGAACATTCGATTGGAAGCTGTTTTGGACAACTTTTCTTTTCTTCCTGCCAAACACTTGGCAGACCTCCGTGCAACTTCTAGAACACGATGGGAGATGTTTTCTATGCTGACACAGTTTTTCCTAGCCAGACATAGTGGGAAAGCTTTTTGCCGAGATGTAGATGAGAAGAGGAGCTAAAGACGAAGGTAGGATGCTCTTCGGAGCTAAGAGCCGCTGCCGGGCGTCTTTCGGCAGAAGCCGCGCTAAGGAGAGCACTGTGAGCGGCACAATCGTCTTTGCGCGAAGAAGCCGCTTCTTGGGCTCCGGGAGCCGGCGAGAGCGGCAGCTTCGGGAAGGTGAAGAAGCAAGCTGTAGAACACTGGGATTGTGTGCGCACTTTGCCAACTGATAGAAAACAGTACCTTTGCACTCTCCTGGCTTTTCCAATCACATGAACATTCGATTGGAAGCTGTTTTGGACAACTTTTCTTTTCTTCCTGCCAAACACTAGGCAGACATCTCTGCAACTTCTAGAACACGAAGGGAGATGTTTTCTGTGCTGGCACAGTTTTTCCTTGCCAGACAGAGTGGGAAAGCGTTTCGCCGAGATGTAGACAACAAAAGACGCGAAAGACGAAGGTGTGATGCTCTCCGGAGCTAAGAGCCGCTGCCGGGCGTCTTTCGGCAGAAGCCGCGCTAAGGAGAGCACTGTGAGCGGCACAATCGTCTTTGCGCGAAGAAGCCGCTTCTTGGGCTCCGGGAGCCGGCGAGAGCGGCAGCTTCGGGAAGGTGAAGAAGCAAGCTGTACAACACTGGAATTGTGTGCGCACCTTGCCAACTGATAGAAAACAGTACCTTTGCACTCTCCTGGCTTTTCCAATCACATGAACATTCGATTGGAAGCTGTTTTGGACAACTTTTCTTTTCTTCCTGCCAAACACTTGGCAGACATCTCTGCAACTTCTAGAACACGATGGGAGATGTTTTCTGTGCTGGCACAGTTTTTCCTAGACAGACAGAGTGGGAAAGCGTTTTGCCGAGATGTAGACTATAGAAGACGCGAAAGACGAAGGTAGGATGCTCTCCGGAGCTAAGAGCCGCTGCCGGGCGTCTTTCGGCAGAAGCCGCGCTAAGGAGAGCACTGTGAGCGGCACAATCGTCTTTGCGCGAAGAAGCCGCTTCTTGGGCTCCGGGAGCCGGCGAGAGCGGCAGCTTCGGGAAGGTGAAGAAGCAAGCTGTAGAACACTGGGATTGTGTGCGCACCTTGCCAACTGATACAAAACAGTACCTTTGCACTCTCCTGGCTTTTCCAATCACATGAACATTCGATTGGAAGCTGTTTTGGACAACTTTTCTTTTCTTCCTGCCAAACACTTGGCAGACATCTCTGCAACTTCTAGAACACGATGGGAGATGTTTTCTGTGCTGGCACAGTTTTTCCTAGCCAGACAGAGTGGAAAAGCGTTTTGCTAAGATGTAGATGAGAAGAGGAGCTAAAGACGAACGTAGGATGCTCTCCGGAGCTAAGAGCCGCTCCCGGGTGTCTTTCGGCAGAAGCCGCGCTAAGGAGCACTGTGAGCGGCACAATCGTCTTTGCGCGAAGAAGCCGCTTCTTGGGCTCCGGGAGCCGGCGAGAGCGGCAGCTTCGGGAAGGTGAAGAAGCAAGCTGTACAAGACTGGGATTGTGTGCGCACCTTGCCAACTGATACAAAACAGTACCTTTGCACTCTCCTGGCTTTTCCAATCACATGAACATTCGATTGGAAGCTGTTTTGGACAACTTTTCTTTTCTTCCTGCCAAACACTAGGCAGACATCTCTGCAACGTCTAGAACACGATGGGAGATGTTTTCTGTGCTGGCACAGTTTTTCCTAGACAGACAGAGTGGGAAAGCGTTTTGCCGAGATGTAGACTATAGAAGACGCGAAAGACGAAGGTAGGATGCTCTCCGGAGCTAAGAGCCGCTCCCGGGCGTCTTTCGGCAGAAGCCGCGCTAAGGAGAGCACTGTGAGCGGCACAATCGTCTTTGCGCGAAGAAGCCGCTTCTTGGGCTCCGGGAGCCGGCGAGAGCGGCAGCTTCGGGAAGGTGAAGAAGCAAGCTGTAGAACACTGGGATTGTGTGCGCACCTTGCCAACTGATACAAAACAGTACCTTTGCACTCTCCTGGCTTTTCCAATCACATGAACATTCGATTGGAAGCTGTTTTGGACAACTTTTCTTTTCTTCCTGCCAAACACTTGGCAGACATCTCTGCAACTTCTAGAACACGATGGGAGATGTTTTCTGTGCTGGCACAGTTTTTCCTAGCCAGACAGAGTGGAAAAGCGTTTTGCTAAGATGTAGACTACAAAAGACGCGAAAGACGAAGGTAGGATGCTCTTCGGAGCTAAGAGCCGCTGCCGGGCGTCTTTCGGCAGAAGCCGCGCTAAGGAGAGCACTGTGAGCGGCACAATCGTCTTTGCGCGAAGAAGCCGCTTCTTGGGCTCCGGGAGCCGGCGAGAGCGGCAGCTTCGGGAAGGTGAAGAAGTAAGCTGTACAAGACTGGGATTGTGTGCGCACCTTGCCAACTGATAGAAAACAGTACCTTTGCACTCTCCTGACTTTTCCAAATACATGAACATTCGATTGGAAGCTGTTTTGGACAACTTTTCTTTTCTTCCTGCCAAACACTTGGCAGACATCTCTGCAACTTCTAGAACATGATGGGATATGTTTTCTGTGCTGGCACAGTTTTTCCTAGCCAGACAGAGAGGAAAAGCGTTTTGCTAAGATGTAGATGAGAAGAGGAGCTAGAGACGAAGGTAGGATGCTCTTCGGAGCTAAGAGCCGCTGCCGGGCGTCTTTCGGCAGAAGCCGCGCTAAGGAGCACTGTGAGCGGCACAATCGTCTTTGCGCGAAGAAGCCGCTTCTTGGGCTCCGGGAGCCGGCGAGAGCGGCAGCTTCGGGAAGGTGAAGAAGCAAGCTGTACAACACTGGGATTGTGTGCGCACCTTGCCAGCTGATACAAAACAGTACCTTTGCACTCTCCTGGCTTTTGCAATCACATGAACATTCGATTGGAAGCTGTTTTGGACAACTTTTCTTTTCTTCCTGCCAAACACTAGGCAGACATCTCTGCAACTTCTAGAACACGAAGGGAGATGTTTTCTGTGCTGGCACAGTTTTTCCTAGCCAGACAGAGTGGGAAAGCGTTTTGCCGAGATGTAGACAACAAAAGACGCGAAAGACGAAGGTAGGATGCTCTCCGGAGCTAAGAGCCGCTGCCGGGCGTCTTTCGGCAGAAGCCGCGCTAAGGAGAGCACTGTGAGCGGCACAATCGTCTTTGCGCGAAGAAGCCGCTTCTTGGGCTCCGGGAGCCGGCGAGAGCGGCAGCTTCGGGAAGGTGAAGAAGCAAGCTGTACAACACTGGGATTGTGTGCGCACCTTGCCAACTGATAGAAAACAGTACCTTTGCACTCTCCTGACTTTTCCAATCACATGAACATTCGATTGGAAGCTGTTTTGGACAACTTTTCTTTTCTTCCTGCCAAACACTTGGCAGACATCTCTGCAACTTCTAGAACACGATGGGAGATGTTTTCTGTGCTGGCACAGTTTTTCCTAGCCAGACAGAGTGGGAAAGCGTTTTGCCGAGATGTAGACTATAAAAGACGCGAAAGACGAAGGTAGGATGCTCTCCGGAGCTAAGAGCCGCTCCCGGGCGTCTTTCGGCAGAAGCCGCGCTAAGGAGAGCACTGTGAGCGGCACAATCGTCTTTGCGCGAAGAAGCCGCTTCTTGGGCTCCGGGAGCCGGCGAGAGTGGCAGCTTCGGGAAGGTGAAGAAGCAAGCTGTACAAGACTGGGATTGTGTGCGCACCTTGCCAACTGATAGAAAACAGTACCTTTGCACTCTCCTGGCTTTTCCAATCACATGAACATTCGATTGGAAGCTGTTTTGGACAACTTTTCTTTTCTTCCTGCCAAACACTTGGCAGACCTCCGTGCAACTTCTAGAACACGATGGGAGATGTTTTCTATGCTGACACAGTTTTTCCTAGCCAGACATAGTGGGAAAGCTTTTTGCCGAGATGTAGATGAGAAGAGGAGCTAAAGACGAAGGTAGGATGCTCTTCGGAGCTAAGAGCCGCTGCCGGGCGTCTTTCGGCAGAAGCCGCGCTAAGGAGCACTGTGAGCGGCACAATCGTCTTTGCGCGAAGAAGCCGCTTCTTGGGCTCCGGGAGCCGGCGAGAGCGGCAGCTTCGGGAAGGTGAAGAAGCAAGCTGTAAAACACTGGGATTGTGTGCGCACCTTGCCAGCTGATACAAAACAGTACCTTTGCACTCTCCTGGCTTTTCCAATTACATGAACATTCGATTGGAAGCTGTTTTGGACAACTTTTCTTTTCTTCCTGCCAAACACTTGGCAGACATCTCTGCAACTTCTAGAACACGATGGGAGATGTTTTCTGTGCTGGCACAGTTTTTCCTAGCCAGACAGAGTGGGAAAGCGTTTTGCCGAGATGTAGACTACAAAAGACGCGAAAGACGAAGGTAGGATGCTCTTCGGAGCTAAGAGCCGCTGCCGGGCGTCTTTCGGCAGAAGCCGCGCTAAGGAGAGCACTGTGAGCGGCACAATCGTCTTTGCGCGAAGAAGCCGCTTCTTGGGCTCCGGGAGCCGGCGAGAGCGGCAGCTTCGGGAAGGTGAAGAAGCAAGCTGTACAAGACTGGGATTGTGTGCGCACCTTGCCAACTGATAGAAAACAGTACCTTTGCACTCTCCTGGCTTTTCCAATCACATGAACATTCGATTGGAAGCTGTTTTGGACAACTTTTCTTTTCTTCCTGCCAAACACTTGGCAGACCTCCGTGCAACTTCTAGAACACGATGGGAGATGTTTTCTATGCTGACACAGTTTTTCCTAGCCAGACATAGTGGGAAAGCTTTTTGCCGAGATGTAGATGAGAAGAGGAGCTAAAGACGAAGGTAGGATGCTCTTCGGAGCTAAGAGCCGCTGCCGGGCGTCTTTCGGCAGAAGCCGCGCTAAGGAGAGCACTGTGAGCGGCACAATCGTCTTTGCGCGAAGAAGCCGCTTCTTGGGCTCCGGCAGCCGGCGAGAGCGGCAGCTTCGGGAAGGTGAAGAAGCAAGCTGTAGAACACTGGGATTGTGTGCGCACTTTGCCAACTGATAGAAAACAGTACCTTTGCACTCTCCTGGCTTTTCCAATCACATGAACATTCGATTGGAAGCTGTTTTGGACAACTTTTCTTTTCTTCCTGCCAAACACTAGGCAGACATCTCTGCAACTTCTAGAACACGAAGGGAGATGTTTTCTGTGCTGGCACAGTTTTTCCTAGCCAGACAGAGTGGGAAAGCGTTTTGCCGAGATGTAGACAACAAAAGACGCGAAAGACGAAGGTGTGATGCTCTCCGGAGCTAAGAGCCGCTGCCGGGCGTCTTTCGGCAGAAGCCGCGCTAAGGAGAGCACTGTGAGCGGCACAATCGTCTTTGCGCGAAGAAGCCGCTTCTTGGGCTCCGGGAGCCGGCGAGAGCGGCAGCTTCGGGAAGGTGAAGAAGCAAGCTGTACAAGACTGGGATTGTGTGCGCACCTTGCCAACTGATAGAAAACAGTACCTTTGCACTCTCCTGGCTTTTCCAATCACATGAACATTCGATTGGAAGCTGTTTTGGACAACTTTTCTTTTCTTCCTGCCAAACACTTGGCAGACATCTCTGCAACTTCTAGAACACGAAGGGAGATGTTTTCTGTGCTGGCACAGTTTTTCCTAGACAGACAGAGTGGGAAAGCGTTTTGCCGAGATGTAGACTATAGAAGACGCGAAAGACGAAGGTAGGATGCTCTCCGGAGCTAAGAGCCGCTCCCGGGCGTCTTTCGGCAGAAGCCGCGCTAAGGAGAGCACTGTGAGCGGCACAATCGTCTTTGCGCGAAGAAGCCGCTTCTTGGGCTCCGGGAGCCGGCGAGAGCGGCAGCTTCGGGAAGGTGAAGAAGCAAGCTGTACAACACTGGGATTGTGTGCGCACCTTGCCAACTGATACAAAACAGTACCTTTGCACTCTCCTGGCTTTTCCAATCACATGAACATTCGATTGGAAGCTGTTTTGGACAACTTTTCTTTTCTTCCTGCCAAACACTTGGAGACATCTCTGCAACTTCTAGAACACGATGGGAGATGTTTTCTGTGCTGGCACAGTTTTTCCTAGCCAGACAGAGTGGAAAAGCGTTTTGCTAAGATGTAGATGAGAAGAGGAGCTAAAGACGAACGTAGGATGCTCTCCGGAGCTAAGAGCCGCTCCCGGGTGTCTTTCGGCAGAAGCCGCGCTAAGGAGCACTGTGAGCGGCACAATCGTCTTTGCGCGAAGAAGCCGCTTCTTGGGCTCCGGGAGCCGGCGAGAGCGGCAGCTTCGGGAAGGTGAAGAAGCAAGCTGTACAAGACTGGGATTGTGTGCGCACCTTGCCAACTGATACAAAACAGTACCTTTGCACTCTCCTGACTTTTCCAAATACATGAACATTCGATTGGAAGCTGTTTTGGACAACTTTTCTTTTCTTCCTGCCAAACACTAGGCAGACATCTCTGCAACGTCTAGAACACGATGGGAGATGTTTTCTGTGCTGGCACAGTTTTTCCTAGACAGACAGAGTGGGAAAGCGTTTTGCCGAGATGTAGACTATAGAAGACGCGAAAGACGAAGGTAGGATGCTCTCCGGAGCTAAGAGCCGCTCCCGGGCGTCTTTCGGCAGAAGCCGCGCTAAGGAGAGCACTGTGAGCGGCACAATCGTCTTTGCGCGAAGAAGCCGCTTCTTGGGCTCCGGGAGCCGGCGAGAGCGGCAGCTTCGGGAAGGTGAAGAAGCAAGCTGTAGAACACTGGGATTGTGTGCGCACCTTGCCAACTGATACAAAACAGTACCTTTGCACTCTCCTGGCTTTTCCAATCACATGAACATTCGATTGGAAGCTGTTTTGGACAACTTTTCTTCCTGCCAAACACTTGGCAGACATCTCTGCAACTTCTAGAACACGATGGGAGATGTTTTCTGTGCTGGCACAGTTTTTCCTAGCCAGACAGAGTGGAAAAGCGTTTTGCTAAGATGTAGACTACAAAAGACGCGAAAGACGAAGGTAGGATGCTCTTCGGAGCTAAGAGCCGCTCCCGGGCGTCTTTCGGCAGAAGCCGCGCTAAGGAGAGCACTGTGAGCGGCACAATCGTCTTTGCGCGAAGAAGCCGCTTCTTGGGCTCCGGGAGCCGGCGAGAGCGGCAGCTTCGGGAAGGTGAAGAAGTAAGCTGTACAAGACTGGGATTGTGTGCGCACCTTGCCAACTGATAGAAAACAGTACCTTTGCACTCTCCTGACTTTTCCAAATACATGAACATTCGATTGGAAGCTGTTTTGGACAACTTTTCTTTTCTTCCTGCCAAACACTTGGCAGACATCTCTGCAACTTCTAGAACATGATGGGATATGTTTTCTGTGCTGGCACAGTTTTTCCTAGCCAGACAGAGAGGAAAAGCGTTTTGCTAAGATGTAGATGAGAAGAGGAGCTAGAGACGAAGGTAGGATGCTCTTCGGAGCTAAGAGCCGCTCCCGGGCGTCTTTCGGCAGAAGCCGCGCTAAGGAGCACTGTGAGCGGCACAATCGTCTTTGCGCGAAGAAGCCGCTTCTTGGGCTCCGGGAGCCGGCGAGAGCGGCAGCTTCGGGAAGGTGAAGAAGCAAGCTGTACAACACTGGGATTGTGTGCGCACCTTGCCAGCTGATACAAAACAGTACCTTTGCACTCTCCTGGCTTTTCCAATCACATGAACATTCGATTGGAAGCTGTTTTGGACAACTTTTCTTTTCTTCCTGCCAAACATTTGGCAGACATCTCTGCAACTTCTAGAACACGATGGGAGATGTTTTCTGTGCTGGCACAGTTTTTCCTAGCCAGATAGAGTGGAAAAGCGTTTTGCTAAGATGTAGACTACAAAAGACGCGAAAGACGAAGGTAGGATGCTCTTCGGAGCTAAGAGCCGCTGCCGGGCGTCTTTCGGCAGAAGCCGCGCTAAGGAGAGCACTGTGAGCGGCACAATCGTCTTTGCGCGAAGAAGCCGCTTCTTGGGCTCCGGGAGCCGGCGAGAGCGGCAGCTTCGGGAAGGTGAAGAAGCAAGCTGTACAAGACTGGGATTGTGTGCGCACCTTGCCAACTGATACAAAACAGTACCTTTGCACTCTCCTGGCTTTTCCAATCACATGAACATTCGATTGGAAGCTGTTTTGGACAACTTTTCTTTTCTTCCTGCCAAACACTAGGCAGACATCTCTGCAACTTCTAGAACACGAAGGGAGATGTTTTCTGTGCTGGCACAGTTTTTCCTAGCCAGACAGAGTGGGAAAGCGTTTTGCCGAGATGTAGACAACAAAAGACGCGAAAGACGAAGGTAGGATGCTCTCCGGAGCTAAGAGCCGCTGCCGGGCGTCTTTCGGCAGAAGCCGCGCTAAGGAGAGCACTGTGAGCGGCACAATCGTCTTTGCGCGAAGAAGCCGCTTCTTGGGCTCCGGGAGCCGGCGAGAGCGGCAGCTTCGGGAAGGTGAAGAAGCAAGCTGTACAAGACTGGGATTGTGTGCGCACCTTGCCAACTGATAGAAAACAGTACCTTTGCACTCTCCTGGCTTTTCCAATCACATGAACATTCGATTGGAAGCTGTTTTGGACAACTTTTCTTTTCTTCCTGCCAAACACTTGGCAGACCTCCGTGCAACTTCTAGAACACGATGGGAGATGTTTTCTATGCTGACACAGTTTTTCCTAGCCAGACATAGTGGGAAAGCTTTTTGCCGACATGTAGATGAGAAGAGGAGCTAAAGACGAAGGTAGGATGCTCTTCGGAGCTAAGAGCCGCTGCCGGGCGTCTTTCGGCAGAAGCCGTGCTAAGGAGAGCACTGTGAGCGGCACAATCGTCTTTGCGCGAAGAAGCCGCTTCTTGGGCTCCGGGAGCCGGCGAGAGCGGCAGCTTCGGGAAGGTGAAGAAGCAAGCTGTAGAACACTGGGATTGTGTGCGCACTTTGCCAACTGATAGAAAACAGTACCTTTGCACTCTCCTGGCTTTTGCAATCACATGAACATTCGATTGGAAGCTGTTTTGGACAACTTTTCTTTTCTTCCTGCCAAACACTAGGCAGACATCTCTGCAACTTCTAGAACACGAAGGGAGATGTTTTCTGTGCTGGCACAGTTTTTCCTAGCCAGACAGAGTGGGAAAGCGTTTTGCCGAGATGTAGACAACAAAAGACGCGAAAGACGAAGGTAGGATGCTCTCCGGAGCTAAGAGCCGCTCCCGGGCGTCTTTCGGCAGAAGCCGCGCTAAGGAGAGCACTGTGAGCGGCACAATCGTCTTTGCGCGAAGAAGCCGCTTCTTGGGCTCCGGGAGCCGGCGAGAGCGGCAGCTTCGGGAAGGTGAAGAAGCAAGCTGTACAAGACTGGGATTGTGTGCGCACCTTGCCAACTGATAGAAAACAGTACCTTTGCACTCTCCTGGCTTTTCCAATCACATGAACATTCGATTGGAAGCTGTTTTGGACAACTTTTCTTTTCTTCCTGCCAAACACTTGGCAGACCTCCGTGCAACTTCTAGAACACGATGGGAGATGTTTTCTATGCTGACACAGTTTTTCCTAGCCAGACATAGTGGGAAAGCTTTTTGCCGACATGTAGATGAGAAGAGGAGCTAAAGACGAAGGTAGGATGCTCTTCGGAGCTAAGAGCCGCTGCCGGGCGTCTTTCGGCAGAAGCCGTGCTAAGGAGAGCACTGTGAGCGGCACAATCGTCTTTGCGCGAAGAAGCCGCTTCTTGGGCTCCGGGAGCCGGCGAGAGCGGCAGCTTCGGGAAGGTGAAGAAGCAAGCTGTAGAACACTGGGATTGTGTGCGCACTTTGCCAACTGATAGAAAACAGTACCTTTGCACTCTCCTGGCTTTTGCAATCACATGAACATTCGATTGGAAGCTGTTTTGGACAACTTTTCTTTTCTTCCTGCCAAACACTAGGCAGACATCTCTGCAACTTCTAGAACACGAAGGGAGATGTTTTCTGTGCTGGCACAGTTTTTCCTAGCCAGACAGAGTGGGAAAGCGTTTTGCCGAGATGTAGACAACAAAAGACGCGAAAGACGAAGGTAGGATGCTCTCCGGAGCTAAGAGCCGCTGCCGGGCGTCTTTCGGCAGAAGCCGCGCTAAGGAGAGCACTGTGAGCGGCACAATCGTCTTTGCGCGAAGAAGCCGCTTCTTGGGCTCCGGGAGCCGGCGAGAGCGGCAGCTTCGGGAAGGTGAAGAAGCAAGCTGTACAAGACTGGGATTGTGTGCGCACCTTGCCAACTGATACAAAACAGTACCTTTGCACTCTCCTGGCTTTTCCAATCACATGAACATTCGATTGGAAGCTGTTTTGGACAACTTTTCTTTTCTTCCTGCCAAACACTTGGCAGACATCTCTGCAACTTCTAGAACACGATGGGAGATGTTTTCTGTGCTGGCACAGTTTTTCCTAGCCAGACAGAGTGGAAAAGCGTTTTGCTAAGATGTAGACTACAAAAGACGCGAAAGACGAAGGTAGGATGCTCTTCGGAGCTAAGAGCCGCTGCCGGGCGTCTTTCGGCAGAAGCCGCGCTAAGGAGAGCACTGTGAGCGGCACAATCGTCTTTGCGCGAAGAAGCCGCTTCTTGGGCTCCGGGAGCCGGCAAGAGCGGCAGCTTCGGGAAGGTGAAGAAGCAAGCTGTACAAGACTGGGATTGTGTGCGCACCTTGCCAACTGATAGAAAACAGTACCTTTGCACTCTCCTGACTTTTCCAAATACATGAACATTCGATTGGAAGCTGTTTTGGACAACTTTTCTTTTCTTCCTGCCAAACACTTGGCAGACATCTCTGCAACTTCTAGAAAACGATGGGATATGTTTTCTGTGCGGGCACGGTTTTTCCTAGCCAGACAGAGTGGAAAAGCGTTTTGCTAAGATGTAGATGAGAAGAGGAGCTAAAGACGAACGTAGGATGCTCTCCGGAGCTAAGAGCCGCTCCCGGGTGTCTTTCGGCAGAAGCCGCGCTAAGGAGCACTGTGAGCGGCACAATCGTCTTTGCGCGAAGAAGCCGCTTCTTGGGCTCCGGGAGCCGGCGAGAGCGGCAGCTTCGGGAAGGTGAAGAAGCAAGCTGTACAAGACTGGGATTGTGTGCGCACCTTGCCAACTGATAGAAAACAGTACCTTTGCACTCTCCTGGCTTTTCCAATCACATGAACATTCGAATGGAAGCTGTTTTGGACAACTTTTCTTTTCTTCCTGCCAAACACTTGGCAGACATCTCTGCAACGTCTAGAACACGATGAGAGATGTTTTCTGTGCTGGCACAGTTTTTCCTAGCCAGACAGAGTGGGAAAGCATTTTGCCGAGATGTAGACTACAAAAGACGCGAAAGACGAAGGTAGGATGCTCTCCGGAACTAAGAGCCGCTGCCGGGCGTCTTTCGGCAGAAGCCGCGCTAAGGAGAGCACTGTGAGCGGCACAATCGTCTTTGCGCGAAGAAGCCGCTTCTTGGGCTCCGGGAGCCGGCGAGAGCGGCAGCTTCGGGAAGGTGAAGAAGCAAGCTGTAAAACACTGGGATTGTGTGCGCACCTTGCCAACTGATACAAAACAGTACCTTTGCACTCTCCTGACTTTTCCAATCACATGAACATTCGATTGGAAGCTGTTTTGGACAACTTTTCTTTTCTTCCTGCCAAACACTTGGCAGACATCTCTGCAACTTCTAGAACATGATGGGATATGTTTTCTGTGCTGGCACAGTTTTTCCTAGCCAGACAGAGAGGAAAAGCGTTTTGCTAAGATGTAGATGAGAAGAGGAGCTAGAGACGAAGGTAGGATGCTCTTCGGAGCTAAGAGCCGCTGCCGGGCGTCTTTCGGCAGAAGCCGCGCTAAGGAGCACTGTGAGCGGCACAATCGTCTTTGCGCGAAGAAGCCGCTTCTTGGGCTCCGGGAGCCGGCGAGAGCGGCAGCTTCGGGAAGGTGAAGAAGCAAGCTGTACAACACTGGGATTGTGTGCGCACCTTGCCAGCTGATACAAAACAGTACCTTTGCACTCTCCTGGCTTTTGCAATCACATGAACATTCGATTGGAAGCTGTTTTGGACAACTTTTCTTTTCTTCCTGCCAAACACTAGGCAGACATCTCTGCAACTTCTAGAACACGAAGGGAGATGTTTTCTGTGCTGGCACAGTTTTTCCTAGCCAGACAGAGTGGGAAAGCGTTTTGCCGAGATGTAGACAACAAAAGACGCGAAAGACGAAGGTAGGATGCTCTCCGGAGCTAAGAGCCGCTGCCGGGCGTCTTTCGGCAGAAGCCGCGCTAAGGAGAGCACTGTGAGCGGCACAATCGTCTTTGCGCGAAGAAGCCGCTTCTTGGGCTCCGGGAGCTGGCGAGAGCGGCAGCTTCGGGAAGGTGAAGAAGCAAGCTGTACAACACTGGGATTGTGTGCGCACCTTGCCAACTGATAGAAAACAGTACCTTTGCACTCTCCTGACTTTTCCAATCACATGAACATTCGATTGGAAGCTGTTTTGGACAACTTTTCTTTTCTTCCTGCCAAACACTTGGCAGACATCTCTGCAACTTCTAGAACACGATGGGAGATGTTTTCTGTGCTGGCACAGTTTTTCCTAGCCAGACAGAGTGGGAAAGCGTTTTGCCGAGATGTAGACTATAAAAGACGCGAAAGACGAAGGTAGGATGCTCTCCGGAGCTAAGAGCCGCTCCCGGGCGTCTTTCGGCAGAAGCCGCGCTAAGGAGAGCACTGTGAGCGGCACAATCGTCTTTGCGCGAAGAAGCCGCTTCTTGGGCTCCGGGAGCCGGCGAGAGTGGCAGCTTCGGGAAGGTGAAGAAGCAAGCTGTACAAGACTGGGATTGTGTGCGCACCTTGCCAACTGATAGAAAACAGTACCTTTGCACTCTCCTGGCTTTTCCAATCACATGAACATTCGATTGGAAGCTGTTTTGGACAACTTTTCTTTTCTTCCTGCCAAACACTTGGCAGACCTCCGTGCAACTTCTAGAACACGATGGGAGATGTTTTCTATGCTGACACAGTTTTTCCTAGCCAGACATAGTGGGAAAGCTTTTTGCCGAGATGTAGATGAGAAGAGGAGCTAAAGACGAAGGTAGGATGCTCTTCGGAGCTAAGAGCCGCTGCCGGGCGTCTTTCGGCAGAAGCCGCGCTAAGGAGCACTGTGAGCGGCACAATCGTCTTTGCGCGAAGAAGCCGCTTCTTGGGCTCCGGGAGCCGGCGAGAGCGGCAGCTTCGGGAAGGTGAAGAAGCAAGCTGTACAACACTGGGATTGTGTGCGCACCTTGCCAGCTGATACAAAACAGTACCTTTGCACTCTCCTGGCTTTTCCAATTACATGAACATTCGATTGGAAGTTGTTTTGGACAACTTTTCTTTTCTTCCTGCCAAACACTTGGCAGACATCTCTGCAACTTCTAGAACACGATGGGAGATGTTTTCTGTGCTGGCACAGTTTTTCCTAGCCAGACAGAGTGGGAAAGCGTTTTGCCGAGATGTAGACTACAAAAGACGCGAAAGACGAAGGTAGGATGCTCTTCGGAGCTAAGAGCCGCTGCCGGGCGTCTTTCGGCAGAAGCCGCGCTAAGGAGAGCACTGTGAGCGGCACAATCGTCTTTGCGCGAAGAAGCCGCTTCTTGGGCTCCGGGAGCCGGCGAGAGCGGCAGCTTCGGGAAGGTGAAGAAGCAAGCTGTACAAGACTGGGATTGTGTGCGCACCTTGCCAACTGATAGAAAACAGTACCTTTGCACTCTCCTGGCTTTTCCAATCACATGAACATTCGATTGGAAGCTGTTTTGGACAACTTTTCTTTTCTTCCTGCCAAACACTTGGCAGACCTCCGTGCAACTTCTAGAACACGATGGGAGATGTTTTCTATGCTGACACAGTTTTTCCTAGCCAGACATAGTGGGAAAGCTTTTTGCCGAGATGTAGATGAGAAGAGGAGCTAAAGACGAAGGTAGGATGCTCTTCGGAGCTAAGAGCCGCTGCCGGGCGTCTTTCGGCAGAAGCCGCGCTAAGGAGAGCACTGTGAGCGGCACAATCGTCTTTGCGCGAAGAAGCCGCTTCTTGGGCTCCGGCAGCCGGCGAGAGCGGCAGCTTCGGGAAGGTGAAGAAGCAAGCTGTAGAACACTGGGATTGTGTGCGCACTTTGCCAACTGATAGAAAACAGTACCTTTGCACTCTCCTGGCTTTTCCAATCACATGAACATTCGATTGGAAGCTGTTTTGGACAACTTTTCTTTTCTTCCTGCCAAACACTAGGCAGACATCTCTGCAACTTCTAGAACACGAAGGGAGATGTTTTCTGTGCTGGCACAGTTTTTCCTAGCCAGACAGAGTGGGAAAGCGTTTTGCCGAGATGTAGACAACAAAAGACGCGAAAGACGAAGGTAGGATGCTCTCCGGAGCTAAGAGCCGCTGCCGGGCGTCTTTCGGCAGAAGCCGCGCTAAGGAGAGCACTGTGAGCGGCACAATCGTCTTTGCGCGAAGAAGCCGCTTCTTGGGCTCCGGGAGCCGGCGAGAGCGGCAGCTTCGGGAAGGTGAAGAAGCAAGCTGTACAAGACTGGGATTGTGTGCGCACCTTGCCAACTGATAGAAAACAGTACCTTTGCACTCTCCTGGCTTTTCCAATCACATGAACATTCGATTGGAAGCTGTTTTGGACAACTTTTCTTTTCTTCCTGCCAAACACTTGGCAGACATCTCTGCAACTTCTAGAACACGAAGGGAGATGTTTTCTGTGCTGGCACAGTTTTTCCTAGACAGACAGAGTGGGAAAGCGTTTTGCCGAGATGTAGACTATAGAAGACGCGAAAGACGAAGGTAGGATGCTCTCCGGAGCTAAGAGCCGCTCCCGGGCGTCTTTCGGCAGAAGCCGCGCTAAGGAGAGCACTGTGAGCGGCACAATCGTCTTTGCGCGAAGAAGCCGCTTCTTGGGCTCCGGGAGCCGGCGAGAGCGGCAGCTTCGGGAAGGTGAAGAAGCAAGCTGTAGAACACTGGGATTGTGTGCGCACCTTGCCAACTGATACAAAACAGTACCTTTGCACTCTCCTGGCTTTTCCAATCACATGAACATTCGATTGGAAGCTGTTTTGGACAACTTTTCTTTTCTTCCTGCCAAACACTTGGAGACATCTCTGCAACTTCTAGAACACGATGGGAGATGTTTTCTGTGCTGGCACAGTTTTTCCTAGCCAGACAGAGTGGAAAAGCGTTTTGCTAAGATGTAGATGAGAAGAGGAGCTAAAGACGAAGGTAGGATGCTCTCCGGAGCTAAGAGCCGCTCCCGGGTGTCTTTCGGCAGAAGCCGCGCTAAGGAGCACTGTGAGCGGCACAATCGTCTTTGCGCGAAGAAGCCGCTTCTTGGGCTCCGGGAGCCGGCGAGAGCGGCAGCTTCGGGAAGGTGAAGAAGCAAGCTGTACAAGACTGGGATTGTGTGCGCACCTTGCCAACTGATACAAAACAGTACCTTTGCACTCTCCTGACTTTTCCAAATACATGAACACTCGATTGGAAGCTGTTTTGGACAACTTTTCTTTTCTTCCTGCCAAACACTAGGCAGACATCTCTGCAACGTCTAGAACACGATGGGAGATGTTTTCTGTGCTGGCACAGTTTTTCCTAGACAGACAGAGTGGGAAAGCGTTTTGCCGAGATGTAGACTATAGAAGACGCGAAAGACGAAGGTAGGATGCTCTCCGGAGCTAAGAGCCGCTCCCGGGCGTCTTTCGGCAGAAGCCGCGCTAAGGAGAGCACTGTGAGCGGCACAATCGTCTTTGCGCGAAGAAGCCGCTTCTTGGGCTCCGGGAGCCGGCGAGAGCGGCAGCTTCGGGAAGGTGAAGAAGCAAGCTGTAGAACACTGGGATTGTGTGCGCACCTTGCCAACTGATACAAAACAGTACCTTTGCACTCTCCTGGCTTTTCCAATCACATGAACATTCGATTGGAAGCTGTTTTGGACAACTTTTCTTCCTGCCAAACACTTGGCAGACATCTCTGCAACTTCTAGAACACGATGGGAGATGTTTTCTGTGCTGGCACAGTTTTTCCTAGCCAGACAGAGTGGAAAAGCGTTTTGCTAAGATGTAGACTACAAAAGACGCGAAAGACGAAGGTAGGATGCTCTTCGGAGCTAAGAGCCGCTCCCGGGCGTCTTTCGGCAGAAGCCGCGCTAAGGAGAGCACTGTGAGCGGCACAATCGTCTTTGCGCGAAGAAGCCGCTTCTTGGGCTCCGGGAGCCGGCGAGAGCGGCAGCTTCGGGAAGGTGAAGAAGTAAGCTGTACAAGACTGGGATTGTGTGCGCACCTTGCCAACTGATAGAAAACAGTACCTTTGCACTCTCCTGACTTTTCCAAATACATGAACATTCGATTGGAAGCTGTTTTGGACAACTTTTCTTTTCTTCCTGCCAAACACTTGGCAGACATCTCTGCAACTTCTAGAACATGATGGGATATGTTTTCTGTGCTGGCACAGTTTTTCCTAGCCAGACAGAGAGGAAAAGCGTTTTGCTAAGATGTAGATGAGAAGAGGAGCTAGAGACGAAGGTAGGATGCTCTTCGGAGCTAAGAGCCGCTCCCGGGCGTCTTTCGGCAGAAGCCGCGCTAAGGAGCACTGTGAGCGGCACAATCGTCTTTGCGCGAAGAAGCCGCTTCTTGGGCTCCGGGAGCCGGCGAGAGCGGCAGCTTCGGGAAGGTGAAGAAGCAAGCTGTACAACACTGGGATTGTGTGCGCACCTTGCCAGCTGATACAAAACAGTACCTTTGCACTCTCCTGGCTTTTCCAATCACATGAACATTCGATTGGAAGCTGTTTTGGACAACTTTTCTTTTCTTCCTGCCAAACACTTGGCAGACATCTCTGCAACTTCTAGAACACGATGGGAGATGTTTTCTGTGCTGGCACAGTTTTTCCTTGCCAGACAGAGTGGGAAAGCGTTTTGCCGAGATGTAGACTACAAAAGACGCGAAAGACGAAGGTAGGATGCTCTTCGGAGCTAAGAGCCGCTGCCGGGCATCTTTCGGCAGAAGCCGCGCTAAGGAGAGCACTGTGAGCGGCACAATCGTCTTTGCGCGAAGAAGCCGCTTCTTGGGCTCCGGGAGCCGGCGAGAGCGGCAGCTTCGGGAAGGTGAAGAAGTAAGCTGTACAAGACTGGGATTGTGTGCGCACCTTGCCAACTGATAGAAAACAGTACCTTTGCACTCTCCTGACTTTTCCAAATACATGAACATTCGATTGGAAGCTGTTTTGGACAACTTTTCTTTTCTTCCTGCCAAACACTTGGCAGACATCTCTGCAACTTCTAGAACACGATGGGATATGTTTTCTGTGCTGGCACAGTTTTTCCTAGCCAGACAGAGAGGAAAAGCGTTTTGCTAAGATGTAGATGAGAAGAGGAGCTAGAGACGAAGGTAGGATGCTCTTCGGAGCTAAGAGCCGCTGCCGGGCGTCTTTCGGCAGAAGCCGCGCTAAGGAGAGCACTGTGAGCGGCACAATCGTCTTTGCGCGAAGAAGCCGCTTCTTGGGCTCCGGGAGCCGGCGAGAGCGGCAGCTTCGGGAAGGTGAAGAAGCAAGCTGTACAAGACTGGGATTGTGTGCGCACCTTGCCAACTGATACAAAACAGTACCTTTGCACTCTCCTGGCTTTTCCAATCACATGAACATTCGATTGGAAGCTGTTTTGGACAACTTTTCTTTTCTTCCTGCCAAACACTTGGCAGACATCTCTGCAACTTCTAGAACACGATGGGAGATGTTTTCTGTGCTGGCACAGTTTTTCCTAGCCAGACAGAGTGGGAAAGCGTTTTGCCGAGATGTAGACTATAAAAGACGCGAAAGACGAAGGTAGGATGCTCTCCGGAGCTAAGAGCCGCTCCCGGGCGTCTTTCGGCAGAAGCCGCGCTAAGGAGAGCACTGTGAGCGGCACAATCGTCTTTGCGCGAAGAAGCCGCTTCTTGGGCTCCGGGAGCCGGCGAGAGCGGCAGCTTCGGGAAGGTGAAGAAGCAAGCTGTACAACACTGGGATTGTGTGCGCACCTTGCCAACTGATAGAAAACAGTACCTTTGCACTCTCCTGGCTTTTCCAATCACATGAACATTCGATTGGAAGCTGTTTTGGACAACTTTTCTTTTCTTCCTGCCAAACACTTGGCAGACCTCCGTGCAACTTCTAGAACACGATGGGAGATGTTTTCTATGCTGACACAGTTTTTCCTAGCCAGACATAGTGGGAAAGCTTTTTGCCGACATGTAGATGAGAAGAGGAGCTAAAGACGAAGGTAGGATGCTCTTCGGAGCTAAGCGCCGCTGCCGGGCGTCTTTCGGCAGAAGCCGCGCTAAGGAGAGCACTGTGAGCGGCACAATCGTCTTTGCGCGAAGAAGCCGCTTCTTGGGCTCCGGGAGCCGGCGAGAGCGGCAGCTTCGGGAAGGTGAAGAAGCAAGCTGTAGAACACTGGGATTGTGTGCGCACTTTGCCAACTGATAGAAAACAGTACCTTTGCACTCTCCTGGCTTTTCCAATCACATGAACATTCGATTGGAAGCTGTTTTGGACAACTTTTCTTTTCTTCCTGCCAAACACTAGGCAGACATCTCTGCAACTTCTAGAACACGAAGGGAGATGTTTTCTGTGCTGGCACAGTTTTTCCTAGCCAGACAGAGTGGGAAAGCGTTTTGCCGAGATGTAGACAACAAAAGACGCGAAAGACGAAGGTAGGATGCTCTCCGGAGCTAAGAGCCGCTGCCGGGCGTCTTTCGGCAGAAGCCGCGCTAAGGAGAGCACTGTGAGCGGCACAATCGTCTTTGCGCGAAGAAGCCGCTTCTTGGGCTCCGGGAGCCGGCGAGAGCGGCAGCTTCGGGAAGGTGAAGAAGCAAGCTGTACAAGACTGGGATTGTGTGCGCACCTTGCCAACTGATACAAAACAGTACCTTTGCACTCTCCTGGCTTTTCCAATCACATGAACATTCGATTGGAAGCTGTTTTGGACAACTTTTCTTTTCTTCCTGCCAAACACTTGGCAGACATCTCTGCAACTTCTAGAACACGATGGGAGATGTTTTCTGTGCTGGCACAGTTTTTCCTAGCCAGACAGAGTGGAAAAGCGTTTTGCTAAGATGTAGACTACAAAAGACGCGAAAGACGAAGGTAGGATGCTCTTCGGAGCTAAGAGCCGCTGCCGGGCGTCTTTCGGCAGAAGCCGCGCTAAGGAGAGCACTGTGAGCGGCACAATCGTCTTTGCGCGAAGAAGCCGCTTCTTGGGCTCCGGGAGCCGGCGAGAGCGGCAGCTTCGGGAAGGTGAAGAAGTAAGCTGTACAAGACTGGGATTGTGAGCGCACCTTGCCAACTGATAGAAAACAGTACCTTTGCACTCTCCTGACTTTTCCAAATACATGAACATTCGATTGGAAGCTGTTTTGGACAACTTTTCTTTTCTTCCTGCCAAACACTAGGCAGACATCTCTGCAACTTCTAGAACATGATGGGATATGTTTTCTGTGCTGGCACAGTTTTTCCTAGCCAGACAGAGAGGAAAAGCGTTTTGCTAAGATGTAGATGAGAAGAGGAGCTAGAGACGAAGGTAGGATGCTCTTCGGAGCTAAGAGCCGCTCCCGGGCGTCTTTCGGTAGAAGCCGCGCTAAGGAGCACTGTGAGCGGCACAATCGTCTTTGCGCGAAGAAGCCGCTTCTTGGGCTCCGGGAGCCGGCGAGAGCGGCAGCTTCGGGAAGGTGAAGAAGCAAGCTGTACAACACTGGGATTGTGTGCGCACCTTGCCAGCTGATACAAAACAGTACCTTTGCACTCTCCTGGCTTTTCCAATCACATGAACATTCGATTGGAAGCTGTTTTGGACAACTTTTCTTTTCTTCCTGCCAAACACTTGGCAGACCTCCGTGCAACTTCTAGAACACGATGGGAGATGTTTTCTATGCTGTCACAGTTTTTCCTAGCCAGACATAGTGGGAAAGCTTTTTGCCGAGATGTAGATGAGAAGAGGAGCTAAAGACGAAGGTAGGATGCTCTTCGGAGCTAAGAGCCGCTGCCGGGCGTCTTTCGGCAGAAGCCGCGCTAAGGAGAGCACTGTGAGCGGCACAATCGTCTTTGCGCGAAGAAGCCGCTTCTTGGGCTCCGGGAGCCGGCGAGAGCGGCAGCTTCGGGAAGGTGAAGAAGCAAGCTGTACAAGACTGGGATTGTGTGCGCACCTTGCCAACTGATAGAAAACAGTACCTTTGCACTCTCCTGGCTTTTCCAATCACATGAACATTCGATTGGAAGCTGTTTTGGACAACTTTTCTTTTCTTCCTGCCAAACACTAGGCAGACATCTCTGCAACTTCTAGAACACGAAGGGAGATGTTTTCTGTGCTGGCACAGTTTTTCCTAGCCAGACAGAGTGGGAAAGCGTTTTGCCGAGATGTAGACAACAAAAGACGTGAAAGACGAAGGTGTGATGCTCTCCGGAGCTAAGAGCCGCTGCCGGGCGTCTTTCGGCAGAAGCCGCGCTAAGGAGCACTGTGAGCGGCACAATCGTCTTTGCGCGAAGAAGCCGCTTCTTGGGCTCCGGGAGCCGGCGAGAGCGGCAGCTTCGGGAAGGTGAAGAAGCAAGCTGTACAAGACTGGGATTGTGTGCGCACCTTGCCAACTGATACAAAACAGTACCTTTGCACTCTCCTGGCTTTTCCAAATACATGAACATTCGATTGGAAGCTGTTTTGGACAACTTTTCTTTTCTTCCTGCCAAACACTAGGCAGACATCTCTGCAAAGTCTAGAACACGATGGGAGATGTTTTCTGTGCTGGCACAGTTTTTCCTAGACAGACAGAGTGGGAAAGCGTTTTGCCGAGATGTAGACTATAGAAGACGCGAAAGACGAAGGTAGGATGCTCTCCGGAGCTAAGAGCCGCTCCCGGGCGTCTTTCGGCAGAAGCCGCGCTAAGGAGAGCACTGTGAGCGGCACAATCGTCTTTGCGCGAAGAAGCCGCTTCTTGGGCTCCGGGAGCCGGCGAGAGCGGCAGCTTCGGGAAGGTGAAGAAGCAAGCTGTAGAACACTGGGATTGTGTGCGCACCTTGCCAACTGATAGAAAACAGTACCTTTGCACTCTCCTGGCTTTTCCAATCACATGAACATTCGATTGGAAGCTGTTTTGGACAACTTTTCTTTTCTTCCTGCCAAACACTTGGCAGACATCTCTGCAACGTCTAGAACACGATGAGAGATGTTTTCTGTGCTGGCACAGTTTTTCCTAGCCAGACAGAGTGGGAAAGCATTTTGCCGAGATGTAGACTACAAAAGACGCGAAAGACGAAGGTAGGATGCTCTCCGGAACTAAGAGCCGCTGCCGGGCGTCTTTCGGCAGAAGCCGCGCTAAGGAGAGCACTGTGAGCGGCACAATCGTCTTTGCGCGAAGAAGCCGCTTCTTGGGCTCCGGGAGCCGGCGAGAGCGGCAGCTTCGGGAAGGTGAAGAAGCCAGCTGTACAAGACTGGGATTGTGTGCGCACCTTGCCAACTGATACAAAACAGTACCTTTGCACTCTCCTGACTTTTCCAATCACATGAACATTCGATTGGAAGCTGTTTTGGACAACTTTTCTTTTCTTCCTGCCAAACACTTGGCAGACCTCCGTGCAACTTCTAGAACACGATGGGAGATGTTTTCTATGCTGACACAGTTTTTCCTAGCCAGACATAGTGGGAAAGCTTTTTGCCGAGATGTAGATGAGAAGAGGAGCTAAAGACGAAGGTAGGATGCTCTTCGGAGCTAAGAGCCGCTGCCGGGCGTCTTTCGGCAGAAGCCGCGCTAAGGAGAGCACTGTGAGCGGCACAATCGTCTTTGCGCGAAGAAGCCGCTTCTTGGGCTCCGGGAGCCGGCGAGAGCGGCAGCTTCGGGAAGGTGAAGAAGCAAGCTGTAGAACACTGGGATTGTGTGCGCACTTTGCCAACTGATAGAAAACAGTACCTTTGCACTCTCCTGGCTTTTCCAATCACATGAACATTCGATTGGAAGCTGTTTTGGACAACTTTTCTTTTCTTCCTGCCAAACACTTGTCAGACATCTCTGCAACTTCTAGAACACGATGGGAGATGTTTTCTGTGCTGGCACAGTTTTTCCTAGCCAGACAGAGTGAGAAAGCGTTTTGCCGAGATGTAGACTACAAAAGACGCGAAAGACGAAGGTAGGATGCTCTTCGGAGCTAAGAGCCGCTGCCGGGCGTCTTTCGGCAGAAGCCGCGCTAAGGAGAGCACTGTGAGCGGCACAATCGTCTTTGCGCGAAGAAGCCGCTTCTTGGGCTCCGGGAGCCGGCGAGAGCGGCAGCTTCGGGAAGGTGAAGAAGCAAGCTGTACAGGACTGGGATTGTGTGCGCACCTTGCCAACTGATAGAAAACAGTACCTTTGCACTCTCCTGGCTTTTCCAATCACATGAACATTCGATTGGAAGCTGTTTTGGACAACTTTTCTTTTCTTCCTGCCAAACACTTGGCAGACCTCCGTGCAACTTCTAGAACACGATGGGAGATGTTTTCTATGCTGACACAGTTTTTCCTAGCCAGACAGAGTGGGAAAGCGTTTTGCCGAGATGTAGACAACAAAAGACGCGAAAGACGAAGGTGTGATGCTCTCCGGAGCTAATAGCCGCTGCCGGGCGTCTTTCGGCAGAAGCCGCGCTAAGGAGAGCACTGTGAGCGGCACAATCGTCTTTGCGCGAAGAAGCCGCTTCTTGGGCTCTGGGAGCCGGCGAGAGCGGCAGCTTCGGAAAGGTGAAGAAGCAAGCTGTACAAGACTGGGATTGTGTGCGCACCTTGCCAACTGATAGAAAACAGTACCTTTGCACTCTCCTGGCTTTTCCAATCACATGAACATTCGATTGGAAGCTGTTTTGGACAACTTTTCTTTTCTTCCTGCCAAACACTTGGCAGACATCTCTGCAACTTCTAGAACACGATGGGAGATGTTTTCTGTGCTGGCACAGTTTTTCCTAGCCAGACAGAGTGGGAAAGCGTTTTGCCGAGATGTAGACTACAAAAGACGCGAAAGACGAAGGTAGGATGCTCTCCGGAGCTAAGAGCCGCTGCCGGGCGTCTTTCGGCAGAAGCCGCGCTAAGGAGAGCACTGTGAGCGGCACAATCGTCTTTGCGTGAAGAAGCCGCTTCTTGGGCTCCGGGAGCCGGCGAGAGCGGCAGCTTCGGGAAGGTGAAGAAGCAAGCTGTAGAACACAGGGATTGTGTGCGCACCTTGCCAACTGATACAAAACAGTATCTTTGCACTCTCCTGACATTTCCAATCACATGAACATTCGATTGGAAGCTGTTTTGGACAACTTTTCTTTTCTTCCTGCCAAACACTTGGCAGACATCTCTGCAACTTCTAGAAAACGATGGGATATGTTTTCTGTGCGGGCACGGTTTTTCCTAGCCAGACAGAGTGGAAAAGCGTTTTGCTAAGATGTAGATGAGAAGAGGAGCTAAAGACGAACGTAGGATGCTCTCCGGAGCTAAGAGCCGCTCCCGGGCGTCTTTCGGCAGAAGCCGCGCTAAGGAGAGCACTGTGAGCGGCACAATCGTCTTTGCGCGAAGAAGCCGCTTCTTGGGCTCCGGGAGCCGGCGAGAGCGGCAGCTTCGGGAAGGTGAAGAAGCAAGCTGTACAAGACTGGGATTGTGTGCGCACCTTGCCAACTGATAGAAAACAGTACCTTTGCACTCTCCTGGCTTTTCCAATCACATGAACATTCGATTGGAAGCTGTTTTGGACAACTTTTCTTTTCTTCCTGCCAAACACTTGGCAGACATCTCTGCAACGTCTAGAACACGATGAGAGATGTTTTCTGTGCTGGCACAGTTTTTCCTAGCCAGACAGAGTGGGAAAGCATTTTGCCGAGATGTAGACTACAAAAGACGCGAAAGACGAAGGTAGGATGCTCTCCGGAACTAAGAGCCGCTGCCGGGCGTCTTTCGGCAGAAGCCGCGCTAAGGAGAGCACTGTGAGCGGCACAATCGTCTTTGCGCGAAGAAGCCGCTTCTTGGGCTCCGGGAGCCGGCGAGAGCGGCAGCTTCGGGAAGGTGAAGAAGCAAGCTGTACAAGACTGGGATTGTGTGCGCACCTTGCCAACTGATACAGAACAGTACCTTTGCACTCTCCTGACTTTTCCAATCACATGAACATTCGATTGGAAGCTGTTTTGGACAACTTTTCTTTTCTTCCTGCCAAACACTTGGCAGACATCTCTGCAACTTCTAGAACATGATGGGATATGTTTTCTGTGCTGGCACAGTTTTTCCTAGCCAGACAGAGAGGAAAAGCGTTTTGCTAAGATGTAGATGAGAAGAGGAGCTAGAGACGAAGGTAGGATGCTCTTCGGAGCTAAGAGCCGCTGCCGGGCGTCTTTCGGCAGAAGCCGCGCTAAGGAGAGCACTGTGAGCGGCACAATCGTCTTTGCGCGAAGAAGCCGCTTCTTGGGCTCCGGGAGCCGGCGAGAGCGGCAGCTTCGGGAAGGTGAAGAAGCAAGCTGTACAAGACTGGGATTGTGTGCGCACCTTGCCAGCTGATACAAAACAGTACCTTTGCACTCTCCTGGCTTTTCCAATCACATGAACATTCGATTGGAAGCTGTTTTGGACAACTGTTCTTTTCTTCCTGCCAAACACTTGGCAGACCTCCGTGCAACTTCTAGAACACGATGGGAGATGTTTTCTATGCTGACACAGTTTTTCCTAGCCAGACATAGTGGGAAAGCTTTTTGCCGAGATGTAGATGAGAAGAGGAGCTAAAGACGAAGGTAGGATGCTCTTCGGAGCTAAGAGCCGCTGCCGGGCGTCTTTCGGCAGAAGCCGCGCTAAGGAGAGCACTGTGAGCGGCACAATCGTCTTTGCGCGAAGAAGCCGCTTCTTGGGCTCCGGCAGCCGGCGAGAGCGGCAGCTTCGGGAAGGTGAAGAAGCAAGCTGTAGAACACTGGGATTGTGTGCGCACTTTGCCAACTGATAGAAAACAGTACCTTTGCACTCTCCTGGCTTTTCCAATCACATGAACATTCGATTGGAAGCTGTTTTGGACAACTTTTCTTTTCTTCCTGCCAAACACTTGGCAGACATCTCTGCAACTTCTAGAACACGATGGGAGATGTTTTCTGTGCTGGCACAGTTTTTCCTAGCCAGACAGAGTGGAAAAGCGTTTTGCTAAGATGTAGATGAGAAGAGGAGCTAAAGACGAACGTAGGATGCTCTCCGGAGCTAAGAGCCGCTCCCGGGTGTCTTTCGGCAGAAGCCGCGCTAAGGAGCACTGTGAGAGGCACAATCGTCTTTGCGCGAAGAAGCCGCTTCTTGGGCTCCGGGAGCCGGCGAGAGCGGCAGCTTCGGGAAGGTGAAGAAGCAAGCTGTACAAGACTGGGATTGTGTGCGCACCTTGCCAACTGATACAAAACAGTACCTTTGCACTCTCCTGGCTTTTCCAAATACATGAACATTCGATTGGAAGCTGTTTTGGACAACTTTTCTTTTCTTCCTGCCAAACACTTGGCAGACATCCGTGCAACGTCTAGAACACGATGGGAGATGTTTTCTGTGCTGGCACAGTTTTTCCTAGACAGACAGAGTGGGAAAGCGTTTTGCCGAGATGTAGACTATAGAAGACGCGAAAGACGAAGGTAGGATGCTCTCCGGAGCTAAGAGCCGCTCCCGGGCGTCTTTCGGCAGAAGCCGCGCTAAGGAGAGCACTGTGAGCGGCACAATCGTCTTTGCGCGAAGAAGCCGCTTCTTGGGCTCCGGGAGCCGGCGAGAGCGGCAGCTTCGGGAAGGTGAAGAAGCAAGCTGTACAACACTGGGATTGTGTGCGCACCTTGCCAACTGATACAAAACAGTACCTTTGCACTCTCCTGGCTTTTCCAATCACATGAACATTCGATTGGAAGCTGTTTTGGACAACTTTTCTTCCTGCCAAACACTTGGCAGACATCTCTGCAACTTCTAGAACACGATGGGAGATGTTTTCTGTGCTGGCACAGTTTTTCCTAGCCAGACAGAGTGGAAAAGCGTTTTGCTAAGATGTAGACTACAAAAGACGCGAAAGACGAAGGTAGGATGCTCTTCGGAGCTAAGAGCCGCTCCCGGGCGTCTTTCGGCAGAAGCCGCGCTAAGGAGAGCACTGTGAGCGGCACAATCGTCTTTGCGCGAAGAAGCCGCTTCTTGGGCTCCGGGAGCCGGCGAGAGCGGCAGCTTCGGGAAGGTGAAGAAGTAAGCTGTACAAGACTGGGATTGTGTGCGCACCTTGCCAACTGATAGAAAACAGTACCTTTGCACTCTCCTGACTTTTCCAAATACATGAACATTCGATTGGAAGCTGTTTTGGACAACTTTTCTTTTCTTCCTGCCAAACACTTGGCAGACATCTCTGCAACTTCTAGAACATGATGGGATATGTTTTCTGTGCTGGCACAGTTTTTCCTAGCCAGACAGAGAGGAAAAGCGTTTTGCTAAGATGTAGATGAGAAGAGGAGCTAGAGACGAAGGTAGGATGCTCTTCGGAGCTAAGAGCCGCTCCCGGGCGTCTTTCGGCAGAAGCCGCGCTAAGGAGCACTGTGAGCGGCACAATCGTCTTTGCGCGAAGAAGCCGCTTCTTGGGCTCCGGGAGCCGGCGAGAGCGGCAGCTTCGGGAAGGTGAAGAAGCAAGCTGTACAACACTGGGATTGTGTGCGCACCTTGCCAGCTGATACAAAACAGTACCTTTGCACTCTCCTGGCTTTTCCAATCACATGAACATTCGATTGGAAGCTGTTTTGGACAACTTTTCTTTTCTTCCTGCCAAACATTTGGCAGACATCTCTGCAACTTCTAGAACACGATGGGAGATGTTTTCTGTGCTGGCACAGTTTTTCCTAGCCAGATAGAGTGGAAAAGCGTTTTGCTAAGATGTAGACTACAAAAGACGCGAAAGACGAAGGTAGGATGCTCTTCGGAGCTAAGAGCCGCTGCCGGGCGTCTTTCGGCAGAAGCCGCGCTAAGGAGAGCACTGTGAGCGGCACAATCGTCTTTGCGCGAAGAAGCCGCTTCTTGGGCTCCGGGAGCCGGCGAGAGCGGCAGCTTCGGGAAGGTGAAGAAGCAAGCTGTACAACACTGGGATTGTGTGCGCACCTTGCCAACTGATAGAAAACAGTACCTTTGCACTCTCCTGGCTTTTCCAATCACATGAACATTCGATTGGAAGCTGTTTTGGACAACTTTTCTTTTCTTCCTGCCAAACACTAGGCAGACATCTCTGCAACTTCTAGAACACGAAGGGAGATGTTTTCTGTGCTGGCACAGTTTTTCCTAGCCAGACAGAGTGGGAAAGCGTTTTGCCGAGATGTAGACAACAAAAGACGCGAAAGACGAAGGTAGGATGCTCTCCGGAGCTAAGAGCCGCTGCCGGGCGTCTTTCGGCAGAAGCCGCGCTAAGGAGAGCACTGTGAGCGGCACAATCGTCTTTGCGCGAAGAAGCCGCTTCTTGGGCTCCGGGAGCCGGCGAGAGCGGCAGCTTCGGGAAGGTGAAGAAGCAAGCTGTACAACACTGGAATTGTGTGCGCACCTTGCCAACTGATAGAAAACAGTACCTTTGCACTCTCCTGACTTTTCCAATCACATGAACATTCGATTGGAAGCTGTTTTGGACAACTTTTCTTTTCTTCCTGCCAAACACTTGGCAGACATCTCTGCAACTTCTAGAACACGATGGGAGATGTTTTCTGTGCTGGCACAGTTTTTCCTAGCCAGACAGAGTGGGAAAGCTTTTTGCCGAGATGTAGACTATAAAAGACGCGAAAGACGAAGGTAGGATGCTCTCCGGAGCTAAGAGCCGCTCCCGGGCGTCTTTCGGCAGAAGCCGCGCTAAGGAGAGCACTGTGAGCGGCACAATCGTCTTTGCGCGAAGAAGCCGCTTCTTGGGCTCCGGGAGCCGGCGAGAGCGGCAGCTTCGGGAAGGTGAAGAAGCAAGCTGTACAAGACTGGGATTGTGTGCGCACCTTGCCAACTGATAGAAAACAGTACCTTTGCACTCTCCTGGCTTTTCCAATCACATGAACATTCGATTGGAAGCTGTTTTGGACAACTTTTCTTTTCTTCCTGCCAAACACTTGGCAGACCTCCGTGCAACTTCTAGAACACGATGGGAGATGTTTTCTATGCTGACACAGTTTTTCCTAGCCAGACATAGTGGGAAAGCTTTTTGCCGACATGTAGATGAGAAGAGGAGCTAAAGACGAAGGTAGGATGCTCTTCGGAGCTAAGAGCCGCTGCCGGGCGTCTTTCGGCAGAAGCCGCGCTAAGGAGAGCACTGTGAGCGGCACAATCGTCTTTGCGCGAAGAAGCCGCTTCTTGGGCTCCGGGAGCCGGCGAGAGCGGCAGCTTCGGGAAGGTGAAGAAGCAAGCTGTAGAACACTGGGATTGTGTGCGCACTTTGCCAACTGATAGAAAACAGTACCTTTGCACTCTCCTGGCTTTTCCAATCACATGAACATTCGATTGGAAGCTGTTTTGGACAACTTTTCTTTTCTTCCTGCCAAACACTAGGCAGACATCTCTGCAACTTCTAGAACACGAAGGGAGATGTTTTCTGTGCTGGCACAGTTTTTCCTAGCCAGACAGAGTGGGAAAGCGTTTTGCCGAGATGTAGACAACAAAAGACGCGAAAGACGAAGGTAGGATGCTCTCCGGAGCTAAGAGCCGCTGCCGGGCGTCTTTCGGCAGAAGCCGCGCTAAGGAGAGCACTGTGAGCGGCACAATCGTCTTTGCGCGAAGAAGCCGCTTCTTGGGCTCCGGGAGCCGGCGAGAGCGGCAGCTTCGGGAAGGTGAAGAAGTAAGCTGTACAAGACTGGGATTGTGTGCGCACCTTGCCAACTGATAGAAAACAGTACCTTTGCACTCTCCTGACTTTTCCAATCACATGAACATTCGATTGGAAGCTGTTTTGGACAACTTTTCTTTTCTTCCTGCCAAACACTTGGCAGACATCTCTGCAACTTCTAGAACACGATGGGAGATGTTTTCTGTGCTGGCACAGTTTTTCCTAGCCAGACATAGTGGAAAAGCTTTTTGCCGAGATGTAGATGAGAAGAGGCGCTAAAGACGAAGGTAGGATGCTGTCCGGAGCTAAGAGCCGCTCCCGGGCGTCTTTCGGCAGAAGCCGCGCTAAGGAGAGCACTGAGAGCGGCACAATCGTCTTTGCGCGAAGAAGCCGCATCTTCGGCTCCGGGAGCCGGAGAGAGCGGCAGCTTCGGGAAGGTGAAGAAGCAAGCCGTACAACACTGGGATTGTGTGCGCAACTTGCCAACTGATACAAAACAGTACTTTTGCACTCTCCTGACTTTTCCAATCACATGAACATTCGATTGGAAGCTGTTTTGGACAACTTTTCTTTTCTTCCTGCCAAACACTTGGCAGACATCCGTGCAACGTCTAGAACACGATGGGAGATGTTTTCTGTGCTGGCACAGTTTTTCCTAGCCAGACATACTGGAAAAGCTTTTTGCTGAGATGTAGATGAGAAGAGGCGCTAAAGAAGAAGGTAGGATGCTGTCCGGAGCTAAGAGCCGGTCCCGGGCGTCTTTCGGCAGAAGCCGCGCTAAGGAGAGCACTGAGAGCGGCACAATCGTCTTTGCACGAAGAAGCCGCTTCTTCGGCTCCGGGAGCCGGGGAGAGCGGCAGCTTCGGGAAGGTGAAGAAGCAAGCTGTACAACACTGGGATTGTGTGCGCACCTTGCCAACTGATAGCAAACAGCACTTTTGCACTCTCCTGAATTTTCCAATCACATGAACATTCAATTGGAAGCTGTTTTGGACAACTTTTCTTTTCTTCCTGCCAAACACGTGTCAGACATCCGTGCAACGTCTAGAACACGATGGGAGATGTTTTCTGTGCTGGCACAGTTTTTCCTAGCCAGATATAGTGGGAAAGCTTTTTGCCGAGATGTAGATGAGAAGAGGTGCTAAAGACGAAGGTAGGATGCTGTCCGGAGCTAAGAGCCGCTCCCAAGCGTCTTTCGGCAGAAGCCGCGCTAAGGAGAGCACGGAGAGCGGCACAATCGTCTTTGCGTGAAGAAGCCGCTTCTTCGGCTCCGGGAGCCGGAGAGAGCGGCAGATTCGGAAAAGGGAAGAAGCAAGCTGTACAACACTGGGATTGTGTGCGCACCTTGCCAACTGATAGAAAACAGTACCTTTGCACTCTCCTGACTTTTCCAATCACATGAACATTCGATTGGAAGCTGTTTTGGACAACTTTTCTTTTCTTCCTGCCAAACACTTGGAAGACATCTCTGCAACTTCTAGAACACGATGGGAGATGTTTTCTGTGCTGGCACAGTTTTTCCTAGCCAGACATAGTGGAAAAGCTTTTTGCCGAGATGTAGATGAGAAGAGGCGCTAAAGACGAAGGT
This sequence comes from Melospiza georgiana, assembly GCF_028018845.1. Classification (NCBI taxonomy): domain Eukaryota; kingdom Metazoa; phylum Chordata; class Aves; order Passeriformes; family Passerellidae; genus Melospiza; species Melospiza georgiana. Next base: position 27,105,787 of record NC_080464.1, on the reverse strand, counting down.
AGGATGCTGTCCGGAGCTAAGAGCCGCTCTCGGGCGTATTTCGCCAGAAGCCGCGCTAAGGAGAGCACTGTGAGCGGCACAATCGTCTTTGCGCGAAGAAGCCGCTTCTTCGGCTCCGGGAGCCGGGTAGAGCGGCAGCTTCGGGAAGGTGAAGAAGCAAGCTGTACAACACTGGGATTGTGTGCGCACCTTGCCAACTGATAGAAAACAGTACTTTGCACTCTCCTGACTTTTCCAATCACATGAACATTCGATTGGAAGCTGTTTTGGACAACTTTTCTTTTCTTCCTGCCCAACACTTGGCAGACATCTCTGCAACTTCTAGAACACGATGGGAGATGTTTTCTGTGCTGGCACAGTTTTTCCTAGCCAGACATAGTGGAAAAGCTTTTTGCTGAGATGTAGATGAGAAGAGGCGCTAAAGACGAAGGTAGGATGCTGTCCGGAGCTAAGAGCCGCTCCCAGGCGTCTTTCGGCAGAAGCCGCGCTAAGGAGAGCACTGTGAGCGGCACAATCGTCTTTGCGCGAAGAAGCCGCATCTTCGGCTCCGGGAGCCGGAGAGAGCGGCAGCTTCGGGAAGGTGAAGAAGCAAGCTGTACAACACTGGGATTGTGTGCGCACCTTGCCAACTGATAGAAAACAGTACCTTTGCACTCTCCTGACTTTTCCAATCACATGAACATTCGATTGGAAGCTGTTTTGGACAACTTTTCTTTTCTTCCTGCCAAACACTTGGCAGACATCTCTGCAACTTCTAGAACACGATGGGAGATGTTTTCTGTGCTGGCACAGTTTTTCCTAGCCAGACATAGTGGAAAAGCTTTTTGCCGAGATGTAGATGAGAAGAGGCGCTAAAGACGAAGGTAGGATGCTGTCCGGAGCTAAGAGCCGCTCCCGGGCGTCTTTCGGCAGAAGCCGCGCTAAGGAGAGCACTGAGAGCGGCACAATCGTCTTTGCGCGAAGAAGCCGCATCTTCGGCTCCGGGAGTCGGAGAGAGCGGCAGCTTCGGGAAGGTGAAGAAGCAAGCCGTACAACACTGGGATTGTGTGCGCACCTTGCCAACTGATAGCAAACAGCACTTTTGCACTCTCCTGAATTTTCCAATCACATGAACATTCAATTGGAAGCTGTTTTGGACAACTTTTATTTTCTTCCTGCCAAACACGTGTCAGACATCCGTGCAACGTCTAGAACACGATGGGAGATGTTTTCTGTGCTGGCACAGTTTTTCCTAGCCAGATATAGTGGAAAAGCTTTTTGTCGAGATGTAGATGAGAAGAGGTGCTAAAGACGAAGGTAGGATGCTGTCCGGAGCTAAGAGCCGCTCCCAAGCGTCTTTCGGCAGAAGCCGCGCTAAGGAGAGCACGGAGAGCGGCACAATCGTCTTTGCGTGAAGAAGCCGCTTCTTCGGCTCCGGGAGCCGGAGAGAGCGGCAGCTTCGGAAAAGGGAAGAAGCAAGCTGTACAACACTGGGATTGTGTGCGCACCTTGCCAACTGATAGAAAACAGTACTTTGGCACTCTCCTGACTTTTCCAGTCACATGAACATTCGATTGGAAGCTGTTTTGGACAACTTTTCTTTTCTTCCTGCCAAACACTTGGCAGACATCTGTGCAACGTCTAGAACACGATGGGAGATGTTTTCTGTGCTGGCACAGTTTTTCCTAGCCAGACATAGTGGAAAAGCTTTTTGCCGAGATGTAGATGAGAAGAGGCGCTAAAGACGAAGGTAGGATGCTGTCCGGAGCTAAGAGCCGCTCCCGGGCGTCTTTCGGCAGAAGCCGCGCTAAGGAGAGCACTGAGAGCGGCACAATCGTCTTTGCGCGAAGAAGCCGCATCTTCGGCTCCGGGAGCCGGAGAGAGCGGCAGCTTCGGGAAGGTGAAGAAGCAAGCCGTACAACACTGGGATTGTGTGCGCAACTTGCCAACTGATACAAAACAGTACTTTTGCACTCTCCTGACTTTTCCAATCACATGAACATTCGATTGGAAGCTGTTTTGGACAACTTTTCTTTTCTTCCTGCCAAACACTTGGCAGACATCCGTGCAACGTCTAGAACACGATGGGAGATGTTTTCTGTGCTGGCACAGTTTTTCCTAGCCAGACATACTGGAAAAGCTTTTTGCTGAGATGTAGATGAGAAGAGGCGCTAAAGACGAAGGTAGGATGCTGTCCGGAGCTAAGAGCCGCTGCCGGGCGTCTTTCGGCAGAAGCCGCGCTAAGGAGAGCACTGAGAGCGGCACAATCGTCTTTGCACGAAGAAGCCGCTTCTTCGGCTCCGGGAGCCGGGGAGAGCGGCAGCTTCGGAAAGGTGAAGAAGCAAGCTGTACAACACTGGGATTGTGTGCGCACCTTGCCAACTGATAGCAAACAGCACTTTTGCACTCTCCTGAATTTTCCAATCACATGAACATTCAATTGGAAGCTGTTTTGGACAACTTTTATTTTCTTCCTGCCAAACACGTGTCAGACATCCGTGCAACGTCTAGAACACGATGGGAGATGTTTTCTGTGCTGGCACAGTTTTTCCTAGCCAGACATACTGGAAAAGCTTTTTGCTGAGATGTAGATGAGAAGAGGCGCTAAAGACGAAGGTAGGATGCTGTCCGGAGCTAAGAGCCGCTCTCGGGCGTATTTCGCCAGAAGCCGCGCTAAGGAGAGCACTGTGAGCGGCACAATCGTCTTTGCGCGAAGAAGCCGCTTCTTCGGCTCCGGGAGCCGGGTAGAGCGGCAGCTTCGGGAAGGTGAAGAAGCAAGCTGTACAACACTGGGATTGTGTGCGCACCTTGCCAACTGATAGAAAACAGTACTTTGCACTCTCCTGACTTTTCCAATCACATGAACATTCGATTGGAAGCTGTTTTGGACAACTTTTCTTTTCTTCCTGCCCAACACTTGGCAGACATCTCTGCAACTTCTAGAACACGATGGGAGATGTTTTCTGTGCTGGCACAGTTTTTCCTAGCCAGACATAGTGGAAAAGCTTTTTGCTGAGATGTAGATGAGAAGAGGCGCTAAAGACGAAGGTAGGATGCTGTCCGGAGCTAAGAGCCGCTCCCAGGCGTCTTTCGGCAGAAGCCGCGCTAAGGAGAGCACTGTGAGCGGCACAATCGTCTTTGCGCGAAGAAGCCGCATCTTCGGCTCCGGGAGCCGGAGAGAGCGGCAGCTTCGGGAAGGTGAAGAAGCAAGCTGTACAACACTGGGATTGTGTGCGCACCTTGCCAACTGATAGAAAACAGTACCTTTGCACTCTCCTGACTTTTCCAATCACATGAACATTCGATTGGAAGCTGTTTTGGACAACTTTTCTTTTCTTCCTGCCAAACACTTGGCAGACATCTCTGCAACTTCTAGAACACGATGGGAGATGTTTTCTGTGCTGGCACAGTTTTTCCTAGCCAGACATAGTGGAAAAGCTTTTTGCCGAGATGTAGATGAGAAGAGGCGCTAAAGACGAAGGTAGGATGCTGTCCGGAGCTAAGAGCCGCTCCCGGGCGTCTTTCGGCAGAAGCCGCGCTAAGGAGAGCACTGAGAGCGGCACAATCGTCTTTGCGCGAAGAAGCCGCATCTTCGGCTCCGGGAGTCGGAGAGAGCGGCAGCTTCGGGAAGGTGAAGAAGCAAGCCGTACAACACTGGGATTGTGTGCGCACCTTGCCAACTGATAGCAAACAGCACTTTTGCACTCTCCTGAATTTTCCAATCACATGAACATTCAATTGGAAGCTGTTTTGGACAACTTTTATTTTCTTCCTGCCAAACACGTGTCAGACATCCGTGCAACGTCTAGAACACGATGGGAGATGTTTTCTGTGCTGGCACAGTTTTTCCTAGCCAGATATAGTGGAAAAGCTTTTTGTCGAGATGTAGATGAGAAGAGGTGCTAAAGACGAAGGTAGGATGCTGTCCGGAGCTAAGAGCCGCTCCCAAGCGTCTTTCGGCAGAAGCCGCGCTAAGGAGAGCACGGAGAGCGGCACAATCGTCTTTGCGTGAAGAAGCCGCTTCTTCGGCTCCGGGAGCCGGAGAGAGCGGCAGCTTCGGAAAAGGGAAGAAGCAAGCTGTACAACACTGGGATTGTGTGCGCACCTTGCCAACTGATAGAAAACAGTACTTTGGCACTCTCCTGACTTTTCCAGTCACATGAACATTCGATTGGAAGCTGTTTTGGACAACTTTTCTTTTCTTCCTGCCAAACACTTGGCAGACATCCGTGCAACGTCTAGAACACGATGGGAGATGTTTTCTGTGCTGGCACAGTTTTTCCTAGCCAGACATAGTGGAAAAGCTTTTTGCCGAGATGTAGATGAGAAGAGGCGCTAAAGACGAAGGTAGGATGCTGTCCGGAGCTAAGAGCCGCTCCCGGGCGTCTTTCGGCAGAAGCCGCGCTAAGGAGAGCACTGAGAGCGGCACAATCGTCTTTGCGCGAAGAAGCCGCATCTTCGGCTCCGGGAGCCGGAGAGAGCGGCAGCTTCGGGAAGGTGAAGAAGCAAGCCGTACAACACTGGGATTGTGTGCGCAACTTGCCAACTGATACAAAACAGTACTTTTGCACTCTCCTGACTTTTCCAATCACATGAACATTCGATTGGAAGCTGTTTTGGACAACTTTTCTTTTCTTCCTGCCAAACACTTGGCAGACATCCGTGCAACGTCTAGAACACGATGGGAGATGTTTTCTGTGCTGGCACAGTTTTTCCTAGCCAGACATACTGGAAAAGCTTTTTGCTGAGATGTAGATGAGAAGAGGCGCTAAAGACGAAGGTAGGATGCTGTCCGGAGCTAAGAGCCGCTGCCGGGCGTCTTTCGGCAGAAGCCGCGCTAAGGAGAGCACTGAGAGCGGCACAATCGTCTTTGCGCGAAGAAGCCGCTTCTTGGGCTCCGGGAGCCGGCGAGAGCGGCAGCTTCGGGAAGGTGAAGAAGCAAGCTGTACAACACTGGGATTGTGTGCGCACCTTGCCAACTGATAGAAAACAGTACTTTGGCACTCTCCTGACTTTTCCAGTCACATGAACATTCGATTGGAAGCTGTTTTGGACAACTTTTATTTTCTTCCTGCCAAACACTTGGCAGACATCCGTGCAACGTCTAGAACACGATGGGAGATGTTTTCTGTGCTGGCACAGTTTTTCCTAGCCAGACATAGTGGAAAAGCTTTTTGCTGAGATGTAGATGAGAAGAGGCGCTAAAGACGAAGGTAGGATGCTGTCCAGAGCTAAGAGCCGCTCCCGGGCGTCTTTCGGCAGAAGCCGCGCTAAGGAGAGCACTGTGAGCGGCACAATCGTCTTTGCGCGAAGAAGCCGCTTCTTCGGCTCCGGGAGCCGGAGAGAGCGGCAGCTTCGGAAAGGTGAAGAAGCAAGCTGTACAACACTGGGATTGTGTGCGCACCTTGCCAACTGATAGAAAACAGTACCTTTGCACTCTCCTGACTTTTCCAATCACATGAACATTCGATTGGAAGCTGTTTTGGACAACTTTTCTTTTGTTCCTGCCAAACACTTGGCAGTCATCTCTGCAACTTCTAGAACACGATGGGAGATGTTTTCTGTGCTGGCACAGTTTTTCCTAGCCAGACATAGTGGAAAAGCTTTTTGCCGAGATGTAGATGAGAAGAGGCGCTAAAGACGAAGGTAGGATGCTGTCCGGAGCTAAGAGCCGCTCCCGGGCGTCTTTCGGCAGAAGCCGCGCTAAGGAGAGCACTGTGAGCGGCACAATCGTCTTTGCGCGAAGAAGCCGCTTCTTCGGCTCCGGGAGTCGGGGAGAGCGGCAGCTTCGGAAAGGTGAAGAAGCAAGCTGTACAACACTGGGATTGTGTGCGCACCTTGCCAACTGATAGAAAACAGTACTTTTGCACTCTCCTGACTTTTCCAATCACATGAACATTCGATTGGATGCTGTTTTGGACAACTTTTATTTTCTTCCTGCCAAACACTTGGCAGACATCCGTGCAACGTCTAGAACACGATGGGAGATGTTTTCTGTGCTGGCACAGTTTTTCCTAGCCAGACACAGTGGAAAAGCTTTTTGCCGAGATGTAGATGAGAAAAGGCGCTAAAGACGAAGGTAGGATGCTGTCCGCAGCTAAGGGCCGCTCCCGGGCGTCTTTCGGCAGAAGCCGCGCTAAGGAGAGCACTGTGAGTGGCACAATCGTCTTTGCACGAAGAAGCCGCTTCTTCGGCTCCGGGAGCCAGGGAGAGCAGCAGCTTCGGAAAGGTGAAGAAGCAAGCTGTACAACACTGGTATTGTGTGCGCACCTTGCCAACTGATAGAAAACAGCACTTTTGCAATCTCCTGAATTTTCCAATCACATGAACATTCGATTGGAAGCTGTTTTGGACAACTTTTATTTTCTTCCTGCCAAACACGTGGCAGACATCCGTGCAACGTCTAGAACACGATGGGAGATGTTTTCTGTGCTGGCACAGTTTTTCCTAGCCAGACATAGTGGAAAAGCTTTTTGCTGAGATGTAGATGAGAAGAGGCGCTAAAGACGAAGGTAGGATGCTGTCCGGAGCTAAGAGCCGCTCCCGGGCGTCTTTCGGCAGAAGCCGCGCTAAGGAGAGCACTGTGAGCGGCACAATCGTCTTTGCGCGAAGAAGCCGCTTCTTCGGCTCCGGGAGCCGGAGAGAGCGGCAGCTTCGGAAAGGTGAAGAAGCAAGCTGTACAACACTGGGATTGTGTGCGCACCTTGCCAACTGATAGAAAACAGTACCTTTGCACTCACCTGACTTTTCCAATCACATGAACATTCGATTGGAAGCTGTTTTGGACAACTTTTCTTTTCTTCCTGCCAAACACTTGGCAGACATCTCTGCAACTTCTAGAACACGATGGGAGATGTTTTCTGTGCTGGCACAGTTTTTCCTAGCCAGACATAGTGGAAAAGCTTTTTGCCGAGATGTAGATGAGAAGAGGCGCTAAAGACGAAGGTAGGATGCTGTCCGGGGCTAAGAGCCGCTCCCGGGCGCCTTTCGGCAGAAGCCGCGCTAAGTAGAGCACTGAGAGCGGCACAATCGTCTTTGCGCGAAGAAGCCGCATCTTCGGCTCCGGGAGCCGGAGAGAGCGGCAGCTTCGGGAAGGTGAAGAAGCAAGCCGTACAACACTGGGATTGTGTGCGCAACTTGCCAACTGATACAAAACAGTACTTTTGCACTCTCCTGACTTTTCCAATCACATGAACATTCGATTGGAAGCTGTTTTGGGCAACTTTTCTTTTCTTCCTGCCAAACACTTGGCAGACATCTCTGCAACGTCTAGAAAACGATGGGAGATGTTTTCTGTGCTGGCACAGTTTTTCCTAGCCAGACATAGTGGAAAAGCTTTTTGCCGAGATGTAGATGAGAAGAGGCGCTAAAGACGAAGGTAGGATGCTGTCCGGAGCTAAGAGCCGCTCCCGGGTGTCTTTCGGCAGAAGCCGCGCTAAGGAGAGCACTGTGAGCGGCACAATCGTCTTTGCGCGAAGAAGCCGCTTCTTCGGCTCCGGGAGCCGGGGAGAGCGGCAGCTTCGGAAAGGTGAAGAAGCAAGCTGTACAACACTGGGATTGTGTGCGCACCTTGCCAACTGATAGAAAACAGTACTTTTGCACTCTCCTGACTTTTCCAATCACATGAACATTCGATTGGATGCTGTTTTGGACAACTTTTATTTTCTTCCTGCCAAACACTTGGCAGACATCCGTGCAACGTCTAGAACACGATGGGAGATGTTTTCTGTGCTGGCACAGTTTTTCCTAGCCAGACACAGTGGAAAAGCTTTTTGCCGAGATGTAGATGAGAAGAGGCGCTAAAGACGAAGGTAGGATGCTGTCCGCAGCTAAGGGCCGCTCCCGGGCGTCTTTCGGCAGAAGCCGCGCTAAGGAGAGCACTGTGAGTGGCACAATCGTCTTTGCACGAAGAAGCCGCTTCTTCGGCTCCGGGAGCCAGGGAGAGCGGCAGCTTCGGAAAGGTGAAGAAGCAAGCTGTACAACACTGGTATTGTGTGCGCACCTTGCCAACTGATAGAAAACAGCACTTTTGCACTCTCCTGAATTTTCCAATCACATGAACATTCGATTGGAAGCTGTTTTGGACAACTTTTATTTTCTTCCTGCCAAACACGTGGCAGACATCCGTGCAACGTCTAGAACACGATGGGAGATGTTTTCTGTGCTGGCACAGATTTTCCTAGCCAGATATAGTGGAAAAGCTTTTTGTCGAGATGTAGATGAGAAGAGGTGCTAAAGACGAAGGTAGGATGCTCTCCGGAGCTAAGAGCCGCTCCCAAGCGTCTTTCGGCAGAAGCCGCGCTAAGGAGAGCACTGTGAGCGGCACAATCGTCTTTGCCCGAAGAAGCCGCTTCTTCGGCTCCGGGAGCCGGGTAGAGCGGCAGCTTCGGGAAGGTGAAGAAGCAAGCTGTACAACACTGGGATTGTGTGCGCACCTTGCCAACTGATAGAAAACAGTACTTTGAGACTCTCCTGACTTTTCCAGTCACATGAACATTCGATTGGAAGCTGTTTTGGACAACTTTTCTTTTCTTCCTGCCAAACACTTGGCAGAAATCCGTGCAACGTCTAGAACACGATGGGAGATGTTTTCTGTGCTGGCACAGTTTTTCCTAGCCAGACATACTGGAAAAGCTTTTTGCTGAGATGTAGATGAGAAGAGGCGCTAAAGACGAAGGTAGGATGCTGTCCGGAGCTAAGAGCCGCTCCCGGGCGTCTTTCGGCAGAAGCCGCGCTAAGGAGAGCACTGAGAGCGGCACAATCGTCTTTGCACGAAGAAGCCGCTTCTTCGGCTCCGGGAGCCGGGGAGAGCGGCAGCTTCGGAAAGGTGAAGAAGCAAGCTGTACAACACTGGGATTGTGTGCGCACCTTGCCAACTGATAGCAAACAGCACTTTTGCACTCTCCTGAATTTTCCAATCACATGAACATTCAATTGGAAGCTGTTTTGGACAACTTTTATTTTCTTCCTGCCAAACACGTGTCAGACATCCGTGCAACGTCTAGAACACGATGGGAGATGTTTTCTGTGCTGGCACAGTTTTTCCTAGCCAGATATAGTGGAAAAGCTTTTTGTCGAGATGTAGATGAGAAGAGGTGCTAAAGACGAAGGTAGGATGCTGTCCGGAGCTAAGAGCCGCTCCCAAGCGTCTTTCGGCAGAAGCCGCGCTAAGGAGAGCACGGAGAGCGGCACAATCGTCTTTGCGTGAAGAAGCCGCTTCTTCGGCTCCGGGAGCCGGAGAGAGCGGCAGTTTCGGAAAGGTGAAGAAGCAAGCTGTACAACACTGGGATTGTGTGCGCACCTTGCCAACTGATAGAAAACAGTACCTTTGCACTCTCCTGACTTTTCCAATCATATGAACATTCGATTGGAAGCTGTTTTGGACAACTTTTCTTTTCTTCCTGCCAAACACTTGGCAGACATCTCTGCAACTTCTAGAACACGATGGGAGATGTTTTCTGTGCTGGCACAGTTTTTCCTAGCCAGACATAGTGGAAAAGCTTTTTGCCGAGATGTAGATGAGAAGAGGCGCTAAAGACGAAGGTAGGATGCTGTCCGGAGCTAAGAGCCGCTCTCGGGCGTCTTTCGCCAGAAGCCGCGCTAAGGAGAGCACTGTGAGCGGCACAATCGTCTTTGCGCGAAGAAGCCGCTTCTTCGGCTCCGGGAGCCGGGTAGAGCGGCAGCTTCGGGAAGGTGAAGAAGCAAGCTGTACAACACTGGGATTGTGTGCGCACCTTGCCAACTGATAGAAAACAGTACTTTGGCACTCTCCTGACTTTTCCAGTCACATGAACATTCGATTGGAAGCTGTTTTGGACAACTTTTATTTTCTTCCTGCCAAACACTTGGCAGACATCCGTGCAACGTCTAGAACACGATGGGAGATGTTTTCTGTGCTGGCACAGTTTTTCCTAGCCAGACACAGTGGAAAAGCTTTTTGCCGAGATGTAGATGAGAAAAGGCGCTAAAGACGAAGGTAGGATGCTGTCCGCAGCTAAGGGCCGCTCCCGGGCGTCTTTCGGCAGAAGCCGCGCTAAGGAGAGCACTGTGAGTGGCACAATCGTCTTTGCACGAAGAAGCCGCTTCTTCGGCTCCGGGAGCCAGGGAGAGCAGCAGCTTCGGAAAGGTGAAGAAGCAAGCTGTACAACACTGGTATTGTGTGCGCACCTTGCCAACTGATAGAAAACAGCACTTTTGCAATCTCCTGAATTTTCCAATCACATGAACATTCGATTGGAAGCTGTTTTGGACAACTTTTATTTTCTTCCTGCCAAACACGTGGCAGACATCCGTGCAACGTCTAGAACACGATGGGAGATGTTTTCTGTGCTGGCACAGTTTTTCCTAGCCAGACATAGTGGAAAAGCTTTTTGCTGAGATGTAGATGAGAAGAGGCGCTAAAGACGAAGGTAGGATGCTGTCCGGAGCTAAGAGCCGCTCCCGGGCGTCTTTCGGCAGAAGCCGCGCTAAGGAGAGCACTGTGAGCGGCACAATCGTCTTTGCGCGAAGAAGCCGCTTCTTCGGCTCCGGGAGCCGGAGAGAGCGGCAGCTTCGGAAAGGTGAAGAAGCAAGCTGTACAACACTGGGATTGTGTGCGCACCTTGCCAACTGATAGAAAACAGTACCTTTGCACTCACCTGACTTTTCCAATCACATGAACATTCGATTGGAAGCTGTTTTGGACAACTTTTCTTTTCTTCCTGCCAAACACTTGGCAGACATCTCTGCAACTTCTAGAACACGATGGGAGATGTTTTCTGTGCTGGCACAGTTTTTCCTAGCCAGACATAGTGGAAAAGCTTTTTGCCGAGATGTAGATGAGAAGAGGCGCTAAAGACGAAGGTAGGATGCTGTCCGGGGCTAAGAGCCGCTCCCGGGCGCCTTTCGGCAGAAGCCGCGCTAAGTAGAGCACTGAGAGCGGCACAATCGTCTTTGCGCGAAGAAGCCGCATCTTCGGCTCCGGGAGCCGGAGAGAGCGGCAGCTTCGGGAAGGTGAAGAAGCAAGCCGTACAACACTGGGATTGTGTGCGCAACTTGCCAACTGATACAAAACAGTACTTTTGCACTCTCCTGACTTTTCCAATCACATGAACATTCGATTGGAAGCTGTTTTGGGCAACTTTTCTTTTCTTCCTGCCAAACACTTGGCAGACATCTCTGCAACGTCTAGAAAACGATGGGAGATGTTTTCTGTGCTGGCACAGTTTTTCCTAGCCAGACATAGTGGAAAAGCTTTTTGCCGAGATGTAGATGAGAAGAGGCGCTAAAGACGAAGGTAGGATGCTGTCCGGAGCTAAGAGCCGCTCCCGGGCGTCTTTCGGCAGAAGCCGCGCTAAGGAGAGCACTGTGAGCGGCACAATCGTCTTTGCGCGAAGAAGCCGCTTCTTCGGCTCCGGGAGCCGGGGAGAGCGGCAGCTTCGGAAAGGTGAAGAAGCAAGCTGTACAACACTGGGATTGTGTGCGCACCTTGCCAACTGATAGAAAACAGTACTTTTGCACTCTCCTGACTTTTCCAATCACATGACCATTCGATTGGATGCTGTTTTGGACAACTTTTATTTTCTTCCTGCCAAACACTTGGCAGACATCCGTGCAACGTCTAGAACACGATGGGAGATGTTTTCTGTGCTGGCACAGTTTTTCCTAGCCAGACACAGTGGAAAAGCTTTTTGCCGAGATGTAGATGAGAAGAGGCGCTAAAGACGAAGGTAGGATGCTGTCCGCAGCTAAGGGCCGCTCCCGGGCGTCTTTCGGCAGAAGCCGCGCTAAGGAGAGCACTGTGAGTGGCACAATCGTCTTTGCACGAAGAAGCCGCTTCTTCGGCTCCGGGAGCCAGGGAGAGCGGCAGCTTCGGAAAGGTGAAGAAGCAAGCTGTACAACACCGGTATTGTGTGCGCACCTTGCCAACTGATAGAAAACAGCACTTTTGCACTCTCCTGAATTTTCCAATCACATGAACATTCGATTGGAAGCTGTTTTGGACAACTTTTATTTTCTTCCTGCCAAACACGTGGCAGACATCCGTGCAACGTCTAGAACACGATGGGAGATGTTTTCTGTGCTGGCACAGATTTTCCTAGCCAGATATAGTGGAAAAGCTTTTTGTCGAGATGTAGATGAGAAGAGGTGCTAAAGACGAAGGTAGGATGCTCTCCGGAGCTAAGAGCCGCTCCCAAGCGTCTTTCGGCAGAAGCCGCGCTAAGGAGAGCACTGTGAGCGGCACAATCGTCTTTGCCCGAAGAAGCCGCTTCTTCGGCTCCGGGAGCCGGGTAGAGCGGCAGCTTCGGGAAGGTGAAGAAGCAAGCTGTACAACACTGGGATTGTGTGCGCACCTTGCCAACTGATAGAAAACAGCACTTTGGGACTCTCCTGACTTTTCCAGTCACATGAACATTCGATTGGAAGCTGTTTTGGACAACTTTTCTTTTCTTCCTGCCAAACACTTGGCAGACATCCGTGCAACGTCTAGAACACGATGGGAGATGTTTTCTGTGCTGGCACAGTTTTTCCTAGCCAGACATAGTGGAAAAGCTTTTTGCCGAGATGTAGATGAGAAGAGGCGCTAAAGACGAAGGTAGGATGCTGTCCGCAGCTAAGAGCCGGTCCCGGGCGTCTTTCGGCAGAAGCCGCGCTAAGGAGAGCACTGAGAGCGGCACAATCGTCTTTGCGCGAAGAAGCCACTTCTTCGGCTCCGGGAGCCGGGGAGAGCGGCAGCTTCGGAAAGGTGAAGAAGCAAGCTGTACAACACTGGGATTGTGTGCGCACCTTGCCAACTGTTAGAAAACAGTACTTTGGCACTCTCCTGACATTTCCAATCACATGAACATTCGATTGGAAGCTGTTTTGGACAACTTTGCTTTTCTTCCTGCCAAACACTTGGCAGACATCTCTGCAACTTCTAGAACACGATGGGAGGTGTTTTCTGTGCTGGCACAGTTTTTCCTAGCCAGACATAGTGGAAAAGCTTTTTGCTGAGATGTAGATGAGAAGAGGCGCTAAAGACGAAGGTAGGATGCTCCCCGGAGCTAAGAGCCGCTCCCAAGCGTCTTTCGGCAGAAGCCGCGCTAAGGAGAGCACTGTGAGCGGCACAATCGTCTTTGCGCGAAGAAACCGCTTCTTCGGCTCCGGGAGCCGGAGAGAGCGGCAGCTTCGGAAAGGTGAAGAAGCAAGCTGTACAACACTGGGATTGTGTGCGCACCTTGCCAACTATTAGAAAACAGTACCTTTGCACTCTCCTGACTTTTCCAATCACATGAACATTCGATTGGAAGCTGTTTTGGACAACTTTGCTTTTCTTCCTGCCAAACACTTGGCAGACATCTCTGCAACTTCTAGAACACGATGGGAGATGTTTTCTGTGCTGGCACAGTTTTTCCTAGCCAGACATAGTGGAAAAGCTTTTTGCCGAGATGTAGATGAGAAGAGGCGATAAAGACGAAGGTAGGATGCTGTCCGGAGCTAAGAGCCGCTCCCGGGCGTCTTTCGGCAGAAGCCGCGCTAAGGAGAGCACGGAGAGCGGCACAATCGTCTTTGCGCGAAGAAGCCGCTTCTTCGGCTCCGGGAGCCAGAGAGAGCGGCAGCTTCGGGAAGGTGAAGAAGCAAGCCGTACAACACTGGGATTGTGTGCGCAACTTGCCAACTGATATAAAACAGTACTTTTGCACTCTCCTGACTTTTCCAATCACATGAACATTCGATTGGAAGCTGTTTTGGACAACTTTTCTTTTCTTCCTGCCAAACACTTGGCAGACCTCCGTGCAACGTCTAGAACACGATGAGAGATGTTTTCTGTGCTGGCACAGTTTTTCCTAGCCAGACATAGTGGAAAAGCTTTTTGCCGAGATGTAGATGAGAAGAGACGCTAAAGACGAAGGTAGGATGCTGTCCGGAGCTAAGAGCCGCTCCCGGGCGTCTTTCGGCAGAAGCCGCGCTAAGGAGAGCACTGAGAGCGGCACAATCGTCTTTGCGCGAAGAAGCCGCTTCTTCGGCTCCGGGAGCCGGGGAGAGCGGCAGCTTCGGAAAGGTGAAGAAGCAAGCTGTACAACACTGGGATTGTGTGCGCACCTTGCCAACTGATAGAAAACAGTACCTTTGCACTCTCCTGACTTTTCCAATCACATGAACATTCGATTGGAAGCAGTTTTGGACAACTTTTATTTTCTTCCTGCCAAACACTTGGCAGACCTCCGTGCAACGTCTAGAACACGATGGGAGATGTTTTCTGTGCTGGCACAGTTTTTCCTAGCCAGACATAGTGGAAAATCTTTTTGCCGAGATGTAGATGAGAAGAGGCGCTAAAGACGAAGGTAGGATGCTGTCCGGAGCTAAGAGCCGCTCCCGGGCGTCTTTCGGCAGAAGCCGCGCTAAGGAGAGCACGGAGAGCGGCACAATCGTCTTTGCGCGAAGAAGCCGCTTCTTCGGCTCCGGGAGCCGGAGAGAGCGGCAGCTTCGGAAAGGTGAAGAAGCAAGCTGTACAACACTGGGATTGTGTGCGCACCTTGCCAACTGATAGAAAACAGTACCTTTGCACTCTCCTGACTTTTCCAATCACATGAACATCGATTGGAAGCTGTTTTGGACAACTTTGCTTTTCTTCCTGCCAAACACTTGGCAGACATCTCTGCAACTTCTAGAACACCATGGGAGATGTTTTCTGTGCTGGCACAGTTTTTCCTAGCCAGACATAGTGGAAAAGCTTTTTGCCGAGATGTAGATGAGAAGAGGCGCTAAAGACGAAGGTAGGATGCTGTCCGGAGCTAAGAGCCGCTCCCGGGCGTCTTTCGGCAGAAGCCGCGCTAAGGAGAGCACTGAGAGCGGCACAATCGTCTTTGCGCGAAGAAGCCGCATCTTCGGCTCCGGGAGCCGGAGAGAGCGGCAGCTTCGGGAAGGTGAAGAAGCAAGCCGTACAACACTGGAATTGTGTGCGCAACTTGCCAACTGATACAAAACAGTACTTTTGCACTCTCCTGACTTTTCCAATCACATGAACATTCGATTGGAAGCTGTTTTGGACAACTTTTCTTTTCTTCCTGCCAAACACTTGGCAGACATCCGTGCAAGGTCTAGAACACGATGGGAGATGTTTTCTGTGCTGGCACAGTTTTTCCTAGCCAGACATAGTGGAAAAGCTTTTTGCCGAGATGTAGATGAGAAGAGGCGCTAAAGACGAAGGTAGGATGCTGTCCGGAGCTAAGAGCCGCTCCGGGGCGTCTTTCGGCAGAAGCCGCGCTAAGGAGAGCACTGTGAGCGGCACAATCGTCTTTGCGCGAAGAAGCCGCTTCTTCAGCTCCGGGAGCCAGAGAGAGCGGCAGCTTCGGGAAGGTGAAGAAGCAAGCCGTACAACACTGGGATTGTGTGCGCAACTTGCCAACTGATACAAAACAGTACTTTTGCACTCTCCTGACTTTTCCAATCACATGAACATTCGATTGGAAGCTGTTTTGGACAACTTTTCTTTTCTTCCTGCCAAACACTTGGCAGACCTCCGTGCAACGTCTAGAACACGATGGGAGATGTTTTCTGTGCTGGCACAGTTTTTCCTAGCCGGACATAGTGGAAAAGCTTTTTGCTGTGATGTAAATGAGAAGAGGCGCTAAAGACGAAGGTAGGAAGCTGTCCGGAGCTAAGAGCCGCTCCCGGGCGTCTTTCGGCAGAAGCCGCGCTAAGGAGAGCACTGAGAGCGGCACAATCGTCTTTGCGCGAAGAAGCCGCATCTTCGGCTCCGGGAGCCGGAGAGAGCGGCAGCTTCGGGAAGGTGAAGAAGCAAGCTGTACAACACTGGGATTGTGTGCGCACCTTGCCAACTATTAGAAAACAGTACTTTTGCACTCTCCTGACTTTTCCAGTCACATGAACATTCGATTGGAAGCTGTTTTGGACAACTTTTCTTTTCTTCCTGCCAAACACTTGGCAGACATCCGTGCAAGGTCTAGAACACGATGGGAGATGTTTTCTGTGCTGGCACAGTTTTTCCTAGCCAGACATAGTGGAAAAGCTTTTTGCCGAGATGTAGATGAGAAGAGGCGCTAAAGACGAAGGTAGGATGCTGTCCGGAGCTAAGAGCCGCTCCCGGGCGTCTTTCGGCAGAAGCCGCGCTAAGGAGAGCACTGAGAGCGGCACAATCGTCTTTGCGCGAAGAAGCCGCATCTTCGGCTCCGGGAGCCGGAGAGAGCGGCAGCTTCGGGAAGGTGAAGAAGCAAGCCGTACAACACTGGGATTGTGTGCGCAACTTGCCAACTGATACAAAACAGTACTTTTGCACTCTCCTGACTTTTCCAATCACATGAACATTCGATTGGAAGCTGTTTTGGACAACTTTTCTTTTCTTCCTGCCAAACACTTGGCAGACATCCGTGCAAGGTCTAGAACACGATGGGAGATGTTTTCTGTGCTGGCACAGTTTTTCCTAGCCAGACATAGTGGAAAAGCTTTTTGCCGAGATGTAGATGAGAAGAGGCGCTAAAGACGAAGGTAGGATGCTGTCCGGAGCTAAGAGCCGCTCCCGGGCGTCTTTCGGCAGAAGCCGCGCTAAGGAGAGCACTGTGAGCGGCACAATCGTCTTTGCGCGAAGAAGCCGCTTCTTCAGCTCCGGGAGCCAGAGAGAGCGACAGCTTCGGGAAGGTGAAGAAGCAAGCCGTACAACACTGGGATTGTGTGCGCAACTTGCCAACTGATACAAAACAGTACTTTTGCACTCTCCTGACTTTTCCAATCACATGAACATTCGATTGGAAGCTGTTTTGGACAACTTTTCTTTTCTTCCTGCCAAACACTTGGCAGACCTCCGTGCAACGTCTAGAACACGATGGGAGATGTTTTCTGTGCTGGCACAGTTTTTCCTAGCCGGACATAGTGGAAAAGCTTTTTGCTGTGATGTAAATGAGAAGAGGCGCTAAAGACGAAGGTAGGATGCTGTCCGGAGCTAAGAGCCGCTCCCGGGCGTCTTTCGGCAGAAGCCGCGCTAAGGAGAGCACTGTGAGCGGCACAATCGTCTTTGCGCGAAGAAGCCGCATCTTCGGCTCCGGGAGTCGGAGAGAGCGGCAGCTTCGGGAAGGTGAAGAAGCAAGCTGTACAACACTGGGATTGTGTGCGCACCTTGCCAACTATTAGAAAACAGTACTTTTGCACTCTCCTGACTTTTCCAGTCACATGAACATTCGATTGGAAGCTGTTTTGGACAACTTTTCTTTTCTTCCTGCCAAACACTTGGCAGACATCCGTGCAACGTCTAGAACACGATGGGAGATGTTTTCTGTGCTGGCACAGTTTTTCCTAGCCGGACATAGTGGAAAAGCTTTTTGCTGTGATGTAAATTAGAAGAGGCGCTAAAGACGAAGGTAGGATGCTGTCCGGAGCTAAGAGCCGCTCCCGGGCGTCTTTCGGCAGAAGCCGCGCTAAGGAGAGCACTGAGAGCGGCACAATCGTCTTTGCGTGAAGAAGCCGCATCTTCGGCTCCGGGAGCCGGAGAGAGCGGCAGCTTCGGGAAGGTGAAGAAGCAAGCTGTACAACACTGGGATTGTGTGCGCACCTTGCCAACTATTAGAAAACAGTACTTTTGCACTCTCCTGACTTTTCCAGTCACATGAACATTCGATTGGAAGCTGTTTTGGACAACTTTTCTTTTCTTCCTGCCAAACACTTGGCAGACATCCGTGCAACGTCTAGAAAACGATGGGAGATGTTTTCTGTGCTGGCACAGTTTTTCCTAGCCAGACATATTGGAAAAGCTTTTTGCTGAGATGTAGATGAGAAGAGGCGCTAAAGACGAAGGTAGGATGCTGTCCGGAGCTAAGAGCCGCTCCCGGGCGTCTTTCGGCAGATGCCGCGCTAAGGAGAGCACTGTGAGCGGCACAATCGTCTTTGCGCGAAGAAGCCGCTTCTTGGGCTCCGGGAGCCGGCGAGAGCGGCAGCTTCGGAAAGGTGAAGAAGCAAGCTGTACAACACTGGGATTGTGTGCGCACCTTGCCAACTGATAGAAAACAGTACCTTTGCACTCTCCTGCCTTTTCCAATCACATGAACATTCGATTGGAAGCTGTTTCGGACAACTTTTCTTTTCTTCCTGCCAAACACTAGGCAGACATCTCTGCAACTTCTAGAACATGATGGGAGATGTTTTCTGTGCTGGCACAGTTTCTCCTACCCAGACATAGTGGAAAAGCTTTTTGCCGAGATGTAGATGAGAAGAGGAGCTAAAGACGAAGGTAGGATGCTGTCCGGAGCTAAGAGCCGCTCCCGGGCGTCTTTCGGCAGAAGCCGCGCTAAGGAGAGCACTGTGAGCGGCACAATCGTCTCTGCGCGAAGAAGCCGCTTCTTCAGCTCCGGGAGCCGGCGAGAGCGGCAGCTTCGGGAAGGTGAAGAAGCAAGCTGTACAAGACTGGGATTGTGTGCGCACCTTGCCAACTGATACAAAACAGTACCTTTGCACTCTCCTGACTTTTCCAATCACATGAACATTCGATTGGAATCTGTTTTGGACAACTTTTCTTTTCTTCCTGCCAAACACTTGGCAGACATCTCTGCAACTTCTAGAACATGATGGGATATATTTTCTGTGCTGGCACAGTTTCTCCTAGCCAGACAGAGTGGAAAAGCGTTTTGCTAAGATGTAGATGAGAAGAGGAGCTAAAGACGAACGTCGGGTGCTCTTCGGAGCTAAGAGCCGCTGCCGGGCGTCTTTCGGCAGAAGCCGCGCTAAGGAGCACTGTGAGCGGCACAATCGTCTTTGCGCGAAGAAGCCGCTTCTTGGGCTCCGGGAGCCGGCGAGAGCGGCAGCCTCGGGAAGGTGAAGATGCAAGCTGTACAACACTGGGATTGTGTGCGCAACTTGCCAACTGATACAAAACAGTACCTTTGCACTCTCCTGACTTTTCCAATCACATGAACATTCGATTGGAAGCTGTTTTGGACAACTTTTCTTTTCTTCCTGCCAAACACTTGGCAGACATCTCTGCAACTTCTAGAACACGATGGGAGATGTTTTCTGTGCTGGCACAGTTTTTCCTAGCCAGACAGAGTGGGAAAGCGTTTTGCCGAGATGTAGGCTACAAAAGACGCGAAAGACGAAGGTAGGATGCTCTTCGGAGCTAAGAGCCGCTCCCGGGCGTCTTTCGGCAGAAGCCGCGCTAAGGAGAGCACTGTGAGCGGCACAATCGTCTTTGCGCGAAGAAGCCGCTTCTTGGGCTCTGGGAGCCGGAGAGAGCGGCAGCTTCAAGAAGTTGAAGAAGCAAGCCGTACAACACTGGGATTGTGTGCGCACCTTGCCAACTGATAGCAAACAGTACTTTTGCACTCTCCTGACTTTTCCAGTCACATGAACATTCGATTGGAAGCAGTTTTGGACAACTTTTCTTTTCTTCCTGCCAAACACATGGCAGATATCTGTGCAACGTCTAGAACACGATGGGAGATGTTTTCTGTGCTGGCACAGTTTTTCCTAGCCAGACATAGTGGAAAAGCTTTTTGCTGAGATGTAGATGAGAAGAGGCGCTAAAGACGAAGGTAGGATGCTGTCCGGAGCTAAGAGCCGCTCCCGGGCGTCTTTCGGCAGATGCCGCGCTAAGGAGAGCACTGTGAGTGGCACAATCGTCTTTGCGCGAAGAAGCCGCTTCTTCGGCTCCGGGAACCAGAGAGAGCCGCAGCTTCGGAAAGGTGAAGAAACAAGCTGTACAACACTGGGATTGTGTGCGCACCTTGCCAACTGATAGAAAACAGTACCTTTGCACTCTCCTGACTTTTCCAATCACATGAACATTCGATTGGAAGCTGTTTTGGACAACTTTTCTTTTCTTCCTGCCAAACACTTGGCAGATACCTCCGCAACTTCTAGAACACGATGGGAGATGTTTTCTGTGCTGGCACAATTTTTCCTAGCCAGACATAGTGGAAAAGCTTTTTGCCGAGATGTAGATGAGAAGAGGCGCTAAAGACGAAGGTAGGATGCTGTCCGGAGCTAAGAGCCGCTCCCGGGCGTCTTTCGGCAGAAGCCGCGCTATGGAGAGCACGGAGAGCGGCACAATCGTCTTTGCGCGAAGAAGCCGCTTCTTCGGCTCCGGGAGCCGGGGAGAGCGGCAGCTTCGGAAAGGTGAAGAAGCAAGCTGTACAACACTGGGATTGTGTGCGCACCTTGCCAACTGATACAAAACAGTACTTTTGCACTCTCCTGACTTTTCCCATCACATGAACATTCGATTGGAAGCAGTTTTGGACGACTTTTCTTCCTGCCAAACACTTGGCAGACATCTCTGCAATTTCTAGAACACGATGGGAGATGTTTTCTGTGCTGGCACAGTTTTTCCTAGCCAGACATAGTGGAAAAGCTTTTTGCTGAGATGTAGATGAGAACAGGTGATAAAGACGAAGGTAGGATGCTGTCCGGAGCTAAGAGCCGCTCCCAAGCGTCTTTCGGCAGAAGCCGCGCTAAGGAGAGCACGGAGAGCGGCACAATCGTCTTTGCACGAAGAAGCCGCTTCTTCGGCTCCGGGAGCCGGAGATAGCGGCAGCTTCGGGAAGGTGAAGAAGCAAGCTGTACAACACTGGGATTGTGTGCGCACCTTGCCAACTGATAGAAAACAGTACCTTTGCACTCGCCTGACTTTTCCAATCACATGAACATTCGATTGGAAGCTGTTTTGGACAACTTTTCTTTTCTTCCTGCCAAACACTTGGCAGACATCCGTGCAACGTCTAGAACACGATGGGAGATGTTTTCTGTGCTGGCACAGTTTTTCCTAGCCAGACATAGTGGAAAAGCTTTTTGCTGAGATGTAGATGAGAAGAGGCGCTAAAGACGAAGGTAGGATGCTGTCCGGAGCTAAGAGCCGCTCCCGGGCGTCTTTCGGCAGAAGCCGCGCTAAGGAGAGCACTGTGAGTGGCACAATCGTCTTTGCGCGAAGAAGCCGCTTCTTGGGCTCCAGGAGCCGGGGAGAGCGGCAGCTTCGGAAAGGTGAAGAAGCAAGCTGTACAACACTGGGATTGTGTGCGCACCTTGCCAACTGATAGCAAACAGTACTTTTGCACTCTCCTGACTTTTCCAATCACATGAACATTCGATTGGATGCTGTTTTGGACAACTTTCCTTTTCTTCCTGCCAAACACTTGGCAGACATCCGTGCAACGTCTAGAACACGATGGGCGATGTTTTCTGTGCTGGCACAGTTTTTCCGAGCCAGACATAGTGGAAAAGCTTTTTGCCGAGATGTAGATGAGAAGAGGCGCTAAAGACGAAGGTAGAATGCTGTCCGCAGCTAAGAGCCGCTCCCGGGCGTCTTTCGGCAGAAGCCGCGCTAAGGAGAGCACGGAGAGCGGCACAATCGTCTTTGCGCGAAGAAGCCGCTTCTTCGGCTCCGGGAGCCGGAGATAGCGGCAGCTTCACTAAGGTGAAGAAGCAAGCTGTACAACACTGGGATTGTGTGCGCACCTTGCCAACTGATAGAAAAAAGTACCTTTGCACTCGCCTGACTTTTCCAATCACATGAACATTCGATTGGAAGCTGTTTTGGACAACTTTTCTTTTCTTCCTGCCAAACACTTGGCAGACATCCGTGCAACGTCTAGAACATGATGGGAGATGTTTTCTGTGCTGGCACAGTTTTTCCTAGCCAGACATAGTGGAAAAGCTTTTTGCTGAGATGTAGATGAGAAGAGGTGCTAAAGACGAAGGTAGGATGCTCCCCGGAGCTAAGAGCCGCTCCCGGGCGTCTTTCGGCAGAAGCCGCGCTAAGGAGAGCACGGAGAGCGGCACAATCGTCTTTGCGCGAAGAAGCCGCTTCTTCGGCGCCGGGAGCCAGAGAGAGCGGCAGCTTCGGAAAGGTGAAGAAGCAAGCTGTACAACACTGGGATTGTGTGCGCACCTTGCCAACTGATATAAAACAGTACTTTGGCACTCTCCTGACTTTTCCCATCACATGAACATTCGATTGAAAGCAGTTTTGGACAACTTTTCTTCCTGCCAAACACTTGGCAGACGTCTCTGCAAGGTCTAGAACACGATGGGAGATGTTTTCTGTGCTGGCACAGTTTTTCCTAGCCAGACATTGTGGAAAAGCTTTTTGCTGAGATGTAGATGAGAAGAGGCGCTAAAGACGAAGGTAGGATGCTGTCCGGAGCTAAGAGCCGCTCCCGGGCGTCTTTCGGCAGAAGCCGCGCTAAGGAGAGCACTGAGAGTGGCACAATCGTCTTTGCGCGAAGAAGCCGCTTCTTGGGCTCCGGGAGCCGGCGAGAGCGGCAGCTTCGGGAAGGTGAAGAAGCAAGCTGTACAACACTGGGATTGTGTGCGCACCTTGCCAACCATTAGAAAACAGTACTTTTGCACTCTCCTGACTTTTCCAGTCACATGAACATTCGATTGGAAGCTGTTTTGGACAACTTTGCTTTTCTTTCTGCCAAACACTTGGCAGACATCTCTGCAACTTCTAGAACACGATGGGAGATGTTTTCTGTGCTGGCACAGTTTTTCCTAGCCAGACATAGTGGAAAAGCTTTTTGCTGAGATGTAGATGGGAAGAGGCGCTAAAGACGAAGGTACGATGCTCTCCGGAGCTAAGAGCCGCTCCCGGGCGTCTTTCGGCAGAAGCCGCGCTAAGGAGAGCACTGTGAGCGGCACAATCGTCTTTGCGCGAAGAAGCCGCTTCTTCGGCTCCGGGAGCCGGAGAGAGCGGAAGCTTTGGAAAGGTGAAGAAGCAAGCTGTACAACACTGGGATTGTGTGCGCACCTTGCCAACTGATACAAAACAGTACTTTTGCACTCTCCTGACTTTTCCAATCACATGAACATTCGATTGGAAGCTGTTTTGGACAACTTTTCTTTTCTTCCTGCCAAACACTTGGCAGACATCCGTGCAACGTCTAGAACACGATGGGAGATGTTTTCTGTGCTGGCACAGTTTTTCCTAGCCAGACATAGTGGAAAAGCTTTTTGCTGAGATGTAGATGAGAAGAGGCGCTAAAGACGAAGGTAGGATGCTGTCCGGAGCTAAGAGCCGCTCCCGGGCGTCTTTCGGCAGAAGCCGCGCTAAGGAGAGCACTGTGAGTGGCACAATCGTCTTTGCGCGAAGAAGCCGCTTCTTCGGCTCCGGGAGCCGGGGAGAGCGGCAGCTTCGGAAAGGTGAAGAAGCAAGCTGTACAACACTGGGATTGTGTGCGCACCTTGCCAACTGATAGCAAACAGTACTTTTGCACTCTCCTGACTTTTCCAATCACATGAACATTCGATTGGAAGCTGTTTTGGACAACTTTTCTTTTCTTCCTGGCAAAAACTTGGCAGACATCCGTGCAACGTCTAGAACACGATGGGAGATGTTTTCTGTGCTGGCACAGTTTTTCCTAGCCAGACATAGTGGAAAAGCTTTTTGCTGAGATGTAGATGAGAAGAGGCGCTAAAGACGAAGGTAGGATGCTCTCCGGAGCTAAGAGCCGCTCCCAAGCGTCTTTCGGCAGAAGCCGCGCTAAGGAGAGCACGGAGAGCGGCACAATCGTCTTTGCGCGAAGAAGCCGCTTCTTCGGCGCCGGGAGCCAGAGAGAGCGGCATCTTCGGAAAGGTGAAGAAGCAAGCTGTACAACACTGGGATTGTGTGCGCACCTTGCCAACTGATATAAAACAGTACTTTGGCACTCTCCTGACTTTTCCCATCACATGAACATTCGATTGGAAGCAGTTTTGGACAACTTTTCTTCCTGCCAAACACTTGGCAGACATCTCTGCAAGGTCTAGAACACGATGGGAGATGTTTTCTGTGCTGGCACAGTTTTTCCTAGCCAGACATTGTGGAAAAGCTTTTTGCTGAGATGTAGATGAGAAGAGGCGCTAAAGACGAAGGTAGGATGCTGTCCGGAGGTAAGAGCCGCTCCCGGGCGTCTTTCGGCAGAAGCCGCGCTAAGGAGAGCACTGAGAGCGGCACAATCGTCTTTGCGCGAAGAAGCCGCTTCTTGGGCTCCGGGAGCCGGCGAGAGCGGCAGCTTCGGGAAGGTGAAGAAGCAAGCTGTACAACACTGGGATTGTGTGCGCACCTTGCCAACTATTAGAAAACAGTACTTTTGCACTGTCCTGACTTTTCCAGTCACATGAACATTCGATTGGAAGCTGTTTTGGACAACTTTGCTTTTCTTTCTGCCAAACACTTGGCAGACATCTCTGCAACTTCTAGAACACGATGGGAGATGTTTTCTGTGCTGGCACAGTTTTTCCTAGCCAGACATAGTGGAAAAGCTTTTTGCTGAGATGTAGATGGGAAGAGGCGCTAAAGACGAAGGTACGATGCTCTCCGGAGCTAAGAGCCGCTCCCGGGCGTCTTTCGGCAGAAGCCGCGCTAAGGAGAGCACTGTGAGCGGCACAATCGTCTTTGCGCGAAGAAGCCGCTTCTTCGGCTCCGGGAGCCGGAGAGAGCGGAAGCTTTGGAAAGGTGAAGAAGCAAGCTGTACAACACTGGGATTGTGTGCGCACCTTGCCAACTGATACAAAACAGTACTTTTGCACTCTCCTGACTTTTCCAATCACATGAACATTCGATTGGAAGCTGTTTTGGACAACTTTTCTTTTCTTCCTGCCAAACACTTGGCAGACATCCGTGCAACGTCTAGAACACGATGGGAGATGTTTTCTGTGCTGGCACAGTTTTTCCTAGCCAGACATAGTGGAAAAGCTTTTTGCTGAGATGTAGATGAGAAGAGGCGCTAAAGACGAAGGTAGGATGCTGTCCGGAGCTAAGAGCCGCTCCCGGGCGTCTTTCGGCAGAAGCCGCGCTAAGGAGAGCACTGTGAGCGGCACAATCGTCTTTGCGCGAAGAAGCCGCTTCTTCGGCTCCGGGAGCCGGGGAGAGCGGCAGCTTCGGAAAGGTGAAGAAGCAAGCTGTACAACACTGGGATTGTGTGCGCACCTTGCCAACTGATAGCAAACAGTACTTTTGCACTCTCCTGACTTTTCCAATCACATGAACATTCGATTGGATGCTGTTTTGGACAACTTTCCTTTTCTTCCTCCCAAACACTTGGCAGACATCCGTGCAACGTCTAGAACACGATGGGCGATGTTTTCTGTGCTGGCACAGTTTTTCCTAGCCAGACATAGTGGAAAAGCTTTTTGCCGAGATGTAGATGAGAAGAGGCGCTAAAGACGAAGGTAGGATGCTGTCCGCAGCTAAGGGCCGCTCCCGGGCGTCTTTCGGCAGAAGCCGCGCTAAGGAGAGCACTGTGATGGGCACAATCGTCTTTGCGCGAAGAAGCCGCTTCTTCGGCTCCGGGAGCCGGAGATAGCGGCAGCTTCGGAAAGGTGAAGAAGCAAGCTGTACAACACTGGGATTGTGTGCGCACCTTGCCAACTGATAGAAAACAGTACCTTTGCACTCTCCTGACTTTTCCAATCACATGAACATTCGATTGGAAGCTGTTTTGGACAACTTTTCTTTTCTTCCTGCCAAACACTTGGCAGACATCCGTGCAACGTCTAGAACATGATGGGAGATGTTTTCTGTGCTGGCACAGTTTTTCCTAGCCAGACATAGTGGAAAAGCTTTTTGCTGAGATGTAGATGAGAAGAGGTGCTAAAGACGAAGGTAGGATGCTCCCCGGAGCTAAGAGCCGCTCCCAAGCGTCTTTCGGCAGAAGCCGCGCTAAGGAGAGCATGGAGAGCGGCACAATCGTCTTTGCGCGAAGAAGCCGCTTCTTCGGCGCCGGGAGCCAGAGAGTGCGGCAGCTTCGGAAAGGTGAAGAAGCAAGCTGTACAACACTGGGATTGTGTGCGCACCTTGCCAACTGATATAAAACAGTACTTTGGCACTCTCCTGACTTTTCCCATCACATGAACATTCGATTGGAAGCAGTTTTGGACAACTTTTCTTCCTGCCAAACACTTGGCAGACGTCTCTGCAAGGTCTAGAACACGATGGGAGATGTTTTCTGTGCTGGCACAGTTTTTCGTAGCCAGACATTGTGGAAAAGCTTTTTGCTGAGATGTAGATGAGAAGAGGCGCTAAAGACGAAGGTAGGATGCTGTCCGGAGCTAAGAGCCGCTCCCGGGCGTCTTTCGGCAGAAGCCGCGCTAAGGAGAGCACTGAGAGTGGCACAATCGTCTTTGCGCGAAGAAGCCGCTTCTTGGGCTCCGGGAGCCGGCGAGAGCGGCAGCTTCGGGAAGGTGAAGAAGCAAGCTGTACAACACTGGGATTGTGTGCGCACCTTGCCAACTATTAGAAAACAGTACTTTTGCACTCTCCTGACTTTTCCAATCACATGAACATTCGATTGGAAGCTGTTTTGGACAACTTTGCTTTTCTTTCTGCCAAACACTTGGCAGACATCTCTGCAACTTCTAGAACACGATGGGAGATGTTTTCTGTGCTGGCACAGTTTTTCCTAGCCAGACATAGTGGAAAAGCTTTTTGCTGAGATGTAGATGGGAAGAGGCGCTAAAGACGAAGGTACGATGCTCTCCGGAGCTAAGAGCCGCTCCCGGGCGTCTTTCGGCAGAAGCCGCGCTAAGGAGAGCACTGTGAGCGGCACAATCGTCTTTGCGCGAAGAAGCCGCTTCTTCGGCTCCGGGAGCCGGAGAGAGCGGAAGCTTTGGAAAGGTGAAGAAGCAAGCTGTACAACACTGGGATTGTGTGCGCACCTTGCCAACTGATACAAAACAGTACTTTTGCACTCTCCTGACTTTTCCAATCACATGAACATTCGATTGGAAGCTGTTTTGGACAACTTTTCTTTTCTTCCTGCCAAACACTTGGCAGACATCCGTGCAACGTCTAGAACACGATGGGAGATGTTTTCTGTGCTGGCACAGTTTTTCCTAGCCAGACATAGTGGAAAAGCTTTTTGCTGAGATGTAGATGAGAAGAGGCGCTAAAGACGAAGGTAGGATGCTGTCCGGAGCTAAGAGCCGCTCCCGGGCGTCTTTCGGCAGAAGCCGCGCTAAGGAGAGCACTGAGAGCGGCACAATCGTCTTTGCGCGAAGAAGCCGCTTCTTCGGCTCCGGGAGCCGGGGAGAGTGGCAGCTTCGGGAAGGTGAAGAAGCTAGCTGTTCAAGACTGGGATTGTGTGCGCACCTTGCCAACTGATAGAAAACAGTACCTTTGCACTCTCCTGGATTTTCCAATCACATGAACATTCGATTGGAAGCTGTTTTGGACAACTTTTCTTTTCTTCCTGCCAAACACTTGGCAGACCTCCGTGCAACGTCTAGAACACGATGGGAGATGTTTTCTGTGCTGGCACAGTTTTTCCTAGCCAGACATAGTGGAAAATCTTTTTGCCGAGATGTAGATGAGAAGAGGCGCTAAAGACGAAGGTAGGATGCTGTCCGGAGCTAAGAGCCGCTCCCGGGCGTCTTTCGGCAGAAGCCGCGCTAAGGAGAGCACGGAGAGCGGCACAATCGTCTTTGCGCGAAGAAGCCGCTTCTTCGGCTCCGGGAGCCGGAGAGAGCGGCAGCTTCGGAAAGGTGAAGAAGCAAGCTGTACAACACTGGGATTGTGTGCGCACCTTGCCAACTGATAGAAAACAGTACCTTTGCACTCTCCTGACTTTTCCAATCACATGAACATTCGATTGGAAGCTGTTTTGGACAACTTTGCTTTTCTTCCTGCCAAACACTTGGCAGACATCTCTGCAACTTCTAGAACACCATGGGAGATGTTTTCTGTGCTGGCACAGTTTTTCCTAGCCAGACATAGTGGAAAAGCTTTTTGCCGAGATGTAGATGAGAAGAGGCGCTAAAGACGAAGGTACGATGCTGTCCGGAGCTAAGAGCCGCTCCCGGGCGTCTTTCGGCAGAAGCCGCGCTAAGGAGAGCACTGAGAGCGGCACAATCGTCTTTGCGCGAAGAAGCCGCATCTTCAGCTCCGGGAGCCGGAGAGAGCGGCAGCTTCGGGAAGGTGAAGAAGCAAGCCGTACAACACTGGGATTGTGTGCGCAACTTGCCAACTGATACAAAACAGTACTTTTGCACTCTCCTGACTTTTCCAATCACATGAACATTCGATTGGAAGCTGTTTTGGACAACTTTTCTTTTCTTCCTGCCAAACACTTGGCAGACATCCGTGCAAGGTCTAGAACACGATGGGAGATGTTTTCTGTGCTGGCACAGTTTTTCCTAGCCAGACATAGTGGAAAAGCTTTTTGCCGAGATGTAGATGAGAAGAGGCGCTAAAGACGAAGGTAGGATGCTGTCCGGAGCTAAGAGCCGCTCCCGGGCGTCTTTCGGCAGAAGCCGCGCTAAGGAGAGCACTGTGAGCGGCACAATCGTCTTTGCGCGAAGAAGCCGCTTCTTCAGCTCCGGGAGCCAGAGAGAGCGGCAGCTTCGGGAAGGTGAAGAAGCAAGCTGTACAACACAGGGATTTTGTGTGCACCTTGCCAACTATTAGAAAACAGTACTTTTGCACTCTCCTGACTTTTCCAGTCACATGAACATTCGATTGGAAGCTGTTTTGGACAACTTTTCTTTTCTTCCTGCCAAACACTTGGCAGACATCCGTGCAACGTCTAGAAAACGATGGGAGATGTTTTCTGTGCTGGCACAGTTTTTCCTAGCCAGACATATTGGAAAAGCTTTTTGCTGAGATGTAGATGAGAAGAGGCGCTAAAGACGAAGGTAGGATGCTGTCCGGAGCTAAGAGCCGCTCCCGGGCGTCTTTCGGCAGATGCCGCGCTAAGGAGAGCACTGTGAGCGGCACAATCGTCTTTGCGCGAAGAAGCCGCTTCTTGGGCTCCGGGAGCCGGCGAGAGCGGCAGCTTCGGGAAGGTGAAGAAGAAAGCTGTACAACACTGGGATTGTGTGCGCACCTTGCCAACTGATACAAAACAGTACCTTTGCACTCTCCTGCCTTTTCCAATCACATGAACATTCGATTGGAAGCTGTTTTGGACAACTTTTCTTTTCTTCCTTCCAAAAACTAGGCAGACATCTCTGCAACTTCTAGAACATGATGGGAGATGTTTTCTGTGCTGGCGCAGTTTCTCCTACCCAGACATAGTGGAAAAGCTTTTTGCCGAGATGTAGATGAGAAGAGGAGCTAAAGACGAAGGTAGGATGCTGTCCGGAGCTAAGAGCCGCTCCCGGGTGTCTTTCGGCAGAAGCCGCGCTAAGGAGAGCACTGTGAGCGGCACAATCGTCTCTGCGCGAAGAAGCCGCTTCTTGGGCTCCGGGAGCCGGCGAGAGCGGCAGCTTCGGGAAGGTGAAGAAGCAAGCTGTACAAGACTGGGATTGTGTGCGCACCTTGCCAACTGATACAAAACAGTACCTTTGCACTCTCCTGACTTTTCCAATCACATGAACATTCGATTGGAATCTGTTTTGGACAACTTTTCTTTTCTTCCTGCCAAACACTTGGCAGACTACTCTGCAACTTCTAGAACATGATGGGATATATTTTCTGTGCTGGCACAGTTTCTCCTAGCCAGACAGAGTGGAAAAGCGTTTTGCTAAGATGTAGATGAGAAGAGGAGCTAAAGACGAACGTCGGGTGCTCTTCGGAGCTAAGAGCCGCTGCCGGGCGTCTTTCGGCAGAAGCCGCGCTAAGGAGCACTGTGAGCGGCACAATCGTCTTTGCGCGAAGAAGCCGCTTCTAGGGCTCCGGGAGCCGGCGAGAGCGGCAGCCTCGGGAAGGTGAAGATGCAAGCTGTACAACACTGGGATTGTGTGCGCACCTTGCCAACTGATAGAAAACAGTACCTTTGCACTCTCCTGGCTTTTCCAATCACATGAACATTCGATTGGAAGCTGTTTTGGACAACTTTTCTTTTCTTCCTGCCAAACACTTGGCAGACATCTCTGCAACTTCTAGAACATGATGGGAGATGTTTTCTGTGCTGGCAAAGTTTTTCCTAGCCAGACAGAGTGGGAAAGCGTTTTGCCGAGATGTAGACTACAAAAGACGCGAAAGACGAAGGTAGGATGCTCTCCGGATCTAAGAGCTGCTCCCGGGCGTCTTTCGGCAGAAGCCGCGCTAAGGAGAGCACTGTGAGCGGCACAATCGTCTTTGCGCGAAGAAGCCGCTTCTTGGGCTCCGGGAGCCGGCGAGAGCGGCAGCTTCGGGAAGGTGAAGAAGCAAGCTGTACAACACTGGGATTGTGTGCGCACCTTGCCAACTGATACAAAACAGTACCTTTGCACTCTCCTGGATTTTCCAATCACATGAACATTCGATTGGAAGCTGTTTTGGACAACTTTTCTTTTCTTCCTGCCAAACACTTGGCAGACCTCCGTGCAACGTCTAGAACACGATGGGAGATGTTTTCTGTGCTGGCACAGTTTTTCCTAGCCAGACATAGTGGAAAATCTTTTTGCCGAGATGTAGATGAGAAGAGGCGCTAAAGACGAAGGTAGGATGCTGTCCGGAGCTAAGAGCCGCTCCCGGGCGTCTTTCGGCAGAAGCCGCGCTAAGGAGAGCACGGAGAGCGGCACAATCGTCTTTGCGCGAAGAAGCCGCTTCTTCGGCTCCGGGAGCCGGAGAGAGCGGCAGCTTCGGAAAGGTGAAGAAGCAAGCTGTACAACACTGGGATTGTGTGCGCACCTTGCCAACTGATAGAAAACAGTACCTTTGCACTCTCCTGACTTTTCCAATCACATGAACATTCGATTGGAAGCTGTTTTGGACAACTTTGCTTTTCTTCCTGCAAAACACTTGGCAGACATCTCTGCAACTTCTAGAACACCATGGGAGATGTTTTCTGTGCTGGCACAGTTTTTCCTAGCCAGACATAGTGGAAAAGCTTTTTGCCGAGATGTAGATGAGAAGAGGCGCTAAAGACGAAGGTACGATGCTGTCCGGAGCTAAGAGCCGCTCCCGGGCGTCTTTCGGCAGAAGCCGCGCTAAGGAGAGCACTGAGAGCGGCACAATCGTCTTTGCGCGAAGAAGCCGCATCTTCAGCTCCGGGAGCCGGAGAGAGCGGCAGCTTCGGGAAGGTGAAGAAGCAAGCCGTACAACACTGGGATTGTGTGCGCAACTTGCCAACTGATACAAAACAGTACTTTTGCACTCTCCTGACTTTTCCAATCACATGAACATTCGATTGGAAGCTGTTTTGGACAACTTTTCTTTTCTTCCTGCCAAACACTTGGCAGACATCCGTGCAAGGTCTAGAACACGATGGGAGATGTTTTCTGTGCTGGCACAGTTTTTCCTAGCCAGACATAGTGGAAAAGCTTTTTGCCGAGATGTAGATGAGAAGAGGCGCTAAAGACGAAGGTAGGATGCTGTCCGGAGCTAAGAGCCGCTCCCGGGCGTCTTTCGGCAGAAGCCGCGCTAAGGAGAGCACTGTGAGCGGCACAATCGTCTTTGCGCGAAGAAGCCGCTTCTTGGGCTCTGGGAGCCAGAGAGAGCGGCAGCTTCGGGAAGGTGAAGAAGCAAGCTGTACAACACAGGGATTTTGTGTGCACCTTGCCAACTATTAGAAAACAGTACTTTTGCACTCTCCTGACTTTTCCAGTCACATGAACATTCGATTGGAAGCTGTTTTGGACAACTTTTCTTTTCTTCCTGCCAAACACTTGGCAGACATCCGTGCAACGTCTAGAACACGATGGGAGATGTTTTCTGTGCTGGCACAGTTTTTCCTAGCCAGACATATTGGAAAAGCTTTTTGCTGAGATGTAGATGAGAAGAGGCGCTAAAGACGAAGGTAGGATGCTGTCCGGAGCTAAGAGCCGCTCCCGGGCGTCTTTCGGCAGATGCCGCGTTAAGGAGAGCACTGTGAGCGGCACAATCGTCTTTGCGCGAAGAAGCCGCTTCTTGGGCTCCGGGAGCCGGCGAGAGCGGCAGCTTCGGGAAGGTGAAGAAGAAAGCTGTACAACACTGGGATTGTGTGCGCACCTTGCCAACTGATACAAAACAGTACCTTTGCACTCTCCTGCCTTTTCCAATCACATGAACATTCGATTGGAAGCTGTTTTGGACAACTTTTCTTTTCTTCCTGCCAAAAACTAGGCAGACATCTCTGCAACTTCTAGAACATGATGGGAGATGTTTTCTGTGCTGGCGCAGTTTCTCCTACCCAGACATAGTGGAAAAGCTTTTTGCCGAGATGTAGATGAGAAGAGGAGCTAAAGACGAAGGTAGGATGCTGTCCGGAGCTAAGAGCCGCTCCCGGGTGTCTTTCGGCAGAAGCCGCGCTAAGGAGAGCACTGTGAGCGGCACAATCGTCTCTGCGCGAAGAAGCCGCTTCTTGGGCTCCGGGAGCCGGCGAGAGCAGCAGCTTCGGGAAGGTGAAGAAGCAAGCTGTACAAGACTGGGATTGTGTGCGCACCTTGCCAACTGATACAAAACAGTACCTTTGCACTCTCCTGACTTTTCCAATCACATGAACATTCGATTGGAATCTGTTTTGGACAACTTTTCTTTTCTTCCTGCCAAACACTTGGCAGACTACTCTGCAACTTCTAGAACATGATGGGATATATTTTCTGTGCTGGCACAGTTTCTCCTAGCCAGACAGAGTGGAAAAGCGTTTTGCTAAGATGTAGATGAGAAGAGGAGCTAAAGACGAACGTCGGGTGCTCTTCGGAGCTAAGAGCCGCTGCCGGGCGTCTTTCGGCAGAAGCCGCGCTAAGGAGCACTGTGAGCGGCACAATCGTCTTTGCGCGAAGAAGCCGCTTCTAGGGCTCCGGGAGCCGGCGAGAGCGGCAGCCTCGGGAAGGTGAAGATGCAAGCTGTACAACACTGGGATTGTGTGCGCACCTTGCCAACTGATAGAAAACAGTACCTTTGCACTCTCCTGGCTTTTCCAATCACATGAACATTCGATTGGAAGCTGTTTTGGACAACTTTTCTTTTCTTCCTGCCAAACACTTGGCAGACATCTCTGCAACTTCTAGAACACGATGGGAGATGTTTTCTGTGCTGGCAAAGTTTTTCCTAGCCAGACAGAGTGGGAAAGCGTTTTGCCGAGATGTAGACTACAAAAGACGCGAAAGACGAAGGTAGGATGCTCTCCGGATCTAAGAGCTGCTCCCGGGCGTCTTTCGGCAGAAGCCGCGCTAAGGAGAGCACTGTGAGCGGCACAATCGTCTTTGCGCGAAGAAGCCGCTTCTTGGGCTCCGGGAGCCGGCGAGAGCGGCAGCTTCGGGAAGGTGAAGAAGCAAGCTGTACAACACTGGGATTGTGTGCGCACCTTGCCAACTGATACAAAACAGTACCTTTGCACTCTCCTGACTTTTCCAATCACATGAACATTCGATTGGAAGCTGTTTTGGACAACTTTTCTTTTCTTCCTGCCAAACACTTGGCAGACATCTCTGCAACTTCTAGAACACGATGGGAGATGTTTTCTGTGCTGGCACAGTTTTTCCTAGCCAGACAGAGTGGGAAAGCGTTTTGCCGAGATGTAGACTACAAAAGACGCGAAAGACGAAGGTAGGATGCTCTTCGGAGCTAAGAGCCGCTCCCGGGCGTCTTTCGGCAGAAGCCGCGCTAAGGAGAGCACTGTGAGCGGCACAATCGTCTTTGCGCGAAGAAGCCGCTTCTTGGGCTCCGGGAGCCGGAGAGAGCGGCAGCTTCAAGAAGTTGAAGAAGCAAGCCGTACAACACTGGGATTGTGTGCGCAACTTGCCAACTGATACAAAACGGTACTTTTGCACTCTCCTGACTTTTCCAATCACATGAACATTCGATTGGAAGCTGTTTTGGACAACTTTTCTTTTCTTCCTGCCAAACACTTGGCAGACCTCCGTGCAACATCTAGGACACGATGGGAGATGTTTTCTGTGCTAGCACAGTTTTTCCTAGCCAGACATAGTGGAAAAGCTATCTGCTGAGATGTAGATGAGAAGAGGCACTAAAGACGAAGGTAGGATGCTGTCTGGAGCTAAGAGCCGCTCCCGGGCGTCTTTCGGCAGAAGCCGCGCTAAGGAGAGCACTGAGAGCGGCACAATCGTCTTTGCGCGAAGAAGCCGCATCTTCGGCTCCGGGAGCCGGAGAGAGCGGCAGCTTCGGGAAGGTGAAGAAGCAAGCTGTACAACACTGGGATTGTGTGCGCACCTTGCCAACTGATAGCAAACAGTACTTTTGCACTCTCCTGACTTTTCCAGTCACATGAACATTCGATTGGAAGCTGTTTTGGACAACTTTTCTTTTCTTCCTGCCAAACACTTGGCAGACATCCGTGCAAGGTCTAGAACACGATGGGAGATGTTTTCTGTGCTGGCACAGTTTTTCCTAGCCAGACATAGTGGAAAAGCTTTTTGCTGAGATGTAGATGAGAAGAGGCGCTAAAGACGAAGGTAGGATGCTGTCCGGAGCTACGAGCCGCTCCCGGGCGTCTTTTGGCGGAAGCCGCGCTAAGGAGAGCACTGTGAGCGGCACAATCGTCTTTGCGCGAAGAAGCCGCTTCTTCGGCTCCGGGAGCCGGAGAGAGCGGCAGCTTCGGAAAGGTGAAGAAGCAAGCTGTACAACACTGGGATTGTGTGCGCACCTTGCCAACTGATAGAAAACAGTACCTTTGCACTCTCCTGACTTTTCCAATCACATGAACATTTGATTGGAAGCTGTTTTGGACAACTTTGCTTTTCTTCCTGCCAAACACTTGGCAGACATCTCTGCAACTTCTAGAACACGATGGGAGATGTTTTCTGTGCTGGCACAGTTTTTCCTAGCCAGACATAGTGGAAAAGCTTTTTGCTGAGATGTAGATGAGAAGAGGCGCTAAAGACGAAGGTAGGATGCTGTCCGGAGCTAAGAGCCGCTCCCGGGCGTCTTTCGGCAGAAGCCGCGCTAAGGAGATCACAGAGAGCGGCACAATCTTCTTTGCGCGAAGAAGCCGCATCTTCGGCTCCGGGAGTCGGAGAGAGCGGCAGCTTCGGGAAGGTGAAGAAGCAAGCCGTACAACACTGGGATTGTGTGCGCAACTTGCCAACTGATACAAAACAGTACTTTTGCACTCTCCTGACTTTTCCAATCACATGAACATTCGATTGGAAGCTGTTTTGGACAACTTTTCTTTTCTTCCTGCCAAACACTTGGCAGACCTCCGTGCAACGTCTAGAACACGATGGGAGATGTTTTCTGTGCTGGCACAGTTTTTCCTAGCCAGACATAGTGGAAAAGCTTTTTGCCGAGATGTAGATGAGAAGAGGCGCTAAAGACGAAGGTAGGATGCTGTCCGGAGCTAAGAGCCGCTCCCGGGCATCTTTCGGCAGAAGCCGCGCTAAGGAGAGCACTGAGAGCGGCACAATCATCTTTGCGCGAAGAAGCCGCTTCTTCGGCTCCGGGAGCCGGGGAGAGCGGCAGCTTCGGAAAGGTGAAGAAGCAAGCTGTACAACACTGGGATTGTGTGCGCACCTTGCCAACTGATAGAAAACAGTACCTTTGCACTCTCCTGACTTTTCCAATCACATGAACATTCGATTGGAAGCAGTTTTGGACAACTTTTCTTTTCTTCCTGCCAAACACTTGGCAGACCTCCGTGCAACGTCTAGAACACGATGGGAGGTGTTTTCTGTGCTGGCACAGTTTTTCCTAGCCAGACATAGTGGAAAAGCTTTTTGCTGAGATGTAAATGAGAAGAGGCGCTAAAGACGAAGGTAGGATGCTGTCCGGAGCTAAGAGCCGCTCCCGGGCGTCTTTCGGCAGAAGCCGCGCTAAGGAGAGCACTGTGAGCGGCACAATCGTCTTTGCGCGAAGAAGCCGCATCTTCGGCTCCGGGAGCCGGAGAGAGCGGCAGCTTCGGGAAGGTGAAGAAGCAAGCTGTACAACACTGGGATTGTGTGCGCACCTTGCCAACTATTAGAAAACAGTACTTTTGCACTCTCCTGACTTTTCCAGTCACATGAACATTCGATTGGAAGCTGTTTTGGACAACTTTTCTTTTCTTCCTGCCAAACACTTGGCAGACATCCGTGCAACGTCTAGAAAACGATGGGAGATGTTTTCTGTGCTGGCACAGTTTTTCCTAGCCAAACATATTGGAAAAGCTTTTTGCTGAGATGTAGATGAGAAGAGGCGCTAAAGACGAAGGTAGGATGCTGTCCGGAGCTAAGAGCCGCTCCCGGGCGTCTTTCGGCAGATGCCGTGCTAAGGAGAGCACTGTGAGCGGCACAATCGTCTTTGCGCGAAGAAGCCGCTTCTTGGGCTCTGGGAGCCGGCGAGAGCGGCAGCTTCGGGAAGGTGAAGAAGGAAGCTGTACAACACTGGGATTGTGTGCGCACCTTGCCAACTGATACAAAACAGTACCTTTGCACTCTCCTGCCTTTTCCAATCACATGAACATTCGATTGGAAGCTGTTTCGGACAACTTTTCTTTTCTTCCTGCCAAACACTAGGCAGACATCTCTGCAACTTCTAGAACATGATGGGAGATGTTTTCTGTGCTGGCACAGTTTCTCCTACCCAGACATAGTGGAAAAGCTTTTTGCCGAGATGTAGATGAGAAGAGGAGCTAAAGACGAAGGTAGGATGCTGTCCGGAGCTAAGAGCCGCTCCCGGGCGTCTTTCGGCAGAAGCCGCGCTAAGGAGAGCACTGTGAGCGGCACAATCGTCTCTGCGCGAAGAAGCCGCTTCTTGGGCTCCGGGAGCCGGCGAGAGCGGCAGCCTCGGGAAGGTGAAGATGCAAGCTGTACAACACTGGGATTGTGTGCGCACCTTGCCAACTGATAGAAAACAGTACCTTTGCACTCTCCTGGCTTTTCCAAACACATGAACATTCGATTGGAAGCTGTTTTGGACAACTTTTCTTTTCTTCCTGCCAAACACTTGGCAGACATCTCTGCAACTTCTAGAACACGATGGGAGATGTTTTCTGTGCTGGCACAGTTTTTCCTAGCCAGACAGAGTGGGAAAGCGTTTTGCCGAGATGTAGACTACAAAAGACGCGAAAGACGAAGGTAGGATGCTCTCCGGATCTAAGAGCCGCTCCTGGGCGTCTTTCGGCAGAAGCCGCGCTAAGAGAGCACTGTGAGCGGCACAATCGTCTTTGCGCGAAGAAGCCGCTTCTTGGGCTCCGGGAGCCGGCGAGAGCGGCAGCTTCGGGAAGGTGAAGAAGCAAGCTGTACAACACTGGGATTGTGTGCGCACCTTGCCAACTGATACAAAACAGTACCTTTGCACTCTCCTGACTTTTCCAATCACATGAACATTCGATTGGAAGCTGTTTTGGACAACTTTTCTTTTCTTCCTGCCAAACACTTGGCAGACATCTCTGCAACTTCTAGAACACGATGGGAGATGTTTTCTGTGCTGGCACAGTTTTTCCTAGCCAGACAGAGTGGGAAAGCGTTTTGCCGAGATGTAGACTACAAAAGACGCGAAAGACGAAGGTAGGATGCTCTTCGGAGCTAAGAGCCGCTCCCGGGCGTCTTTCGGCAGAAGCCGCGCTAAGGAGAGCACTGTGAGCGGCACAATCGTCTTTGCGCGAAGAAGCCGCTTCTTGGGCTCCGGGTGCCGGAGAGAGCGGCAGCTTCAAGAAGGTGAAGAAGTAAGCCGTAAAACACTGGGATTGTGTGCGCAACTTGCCAACTGATACAAAACGGTACTTTTGCACTCTCCTGACTTTTCCAATCACATGAACATTCGATTGGAAGCTTTTTTGGACAACTTTTCTTTTCTTCCAGCCAAACACTTGGCAGACCTCCGTGCAACGTCTAGAACACGATGGGAGATGTTTTCTGTGCTGGCACAGTGTTTCCTAGCCAGACATAGTGGAAAAGCTATTTGCTGAGATGTAGATGAGAAGAGGCGCTAAAGACGAAGGTAGGATGCTGTCCGGAGCTAAGAGCCGCTCCCGGGCGTCTTTCGGCAGAAGCCGCGCTAAGGAGAGCACTGAGAGCGGCACAATCGTCTTTGCGCGAAGAAGCCGCATCTTCGGCTCCGGGAGCCAGAGAGAGCGGCAGCTTCGGGAAGGTGAAGAAGCAAGCTGTACAACACTGGGATTGTGTGCGCACCTTGCCAACTGATAGCAAACAGTACTTTTGCACTCTCCTGACTTTTCCAGTCACATGAACATTCGATTGGAAGCTGTTTTGGACAACTTTTCTTTTCTTCCTGCCAAACACTTGGCAGACATCCGTGCAAGGTCTAGAACACGATGGGAGATGTTTTCTGTGCTGGCACAGTTTTTCCTAGCCAGACAGAGTGCGAAAGCGTTTTGCCGAGATGTAGACTACAAAAGACGCGAAAGACGAAGGTAGGATGCTCTCCGGATCTAAGAGCCGCTCCCGGGCGTCTTTCGGCAGAAGCCGCGCTAAGGAGAGCACTGTGAGCGGCACAATCGTCTTTGCGCGAAGAAGCCGCTTCTTGGGCTCCGGGAGCCGGCGAGAGCGGCAGCTTCGGGAAGGTGAAGAAGCAAGCTGTACAACACTGGGATTGTGTGCGCACCTTGCCAACTGATACAAAACAGTACCTTTGCACTCTCCTGACTTTTCCAATCACATGAACATTCGATTGGAAGCTGTTTTGGACAACTTTTCTTTTCTTCCTGCCAAACACTTGGCAGACATCTCTGCAACTTCTAGAACACGATGGGAGATGTTTTCTGTGCTGGCACAGTTTTTCCTAGCCAGACAGAGTGGGAAAGCGTTTTGCCGAGATGTAGACTACAAAAGACGCGAAAGACGAAGGTAGGATGCTCTTCGGAGCTAAGAGCCGCTCCCGGGCGTCTTTCGGCAGAAGTTGCGCTAAGGAGAGCACTGTGAGCGGCACAATCATCTTTGCGCGAAGAAGCCGCTTCTTGGGCTCCGGGTGCCGGAGAGAGCGGCAGCTCCAAGAAGGTGAAGAAGCAAGCCGTACAACACTGGGATTGTGTGCGCAACTTGCCAACTGATACAAAACGGTACTTTTGCACTCTCCTGACTTTTCCAATCACATGAACATTCGATTGGAAGCTGTTTTGGACAACTTTTCTTTTCTTCCTGCCAAAAACTTGGCAGACCTCCGTGCAACGTCTAGAACACGATGGGAGATGTTTTCTGTGCTGGCACAGTGTTTCCTAGCCAGACATAGTGGAAAAGCTATTTGCTGAGATGTAGATGAGAAGAGGCGCTAAAGACGAAGGTAGGATGCTGTCCGGAGCTAAGAGCCGCTCCCGGGCGTCTTTCGGCAGAAGCCGCGCTAAGGAGAGCACTGAGAGCGGCACAATCGTCTTTGCGCGAAGAAGCCGCATCTTCGGCTCCGGGAGCCAGAGAGAGCGGCAGCTTCGGGAAGGTGAAGAAGCAAGCTGTACAACACTGGGATTGTGTGCGCACCTTGCCAACTGATAGCAAACAGTACTTTTGCACTCTCCTGACTTTTCCAGTCACATGAACATTCGATTGGAAGCTGTTTTGGACAACTTTTCTTTTCTTCCTGCCAAACACTTGGCAGACATCCGTGCAAGGTCTAGAACACGATGGGAGATGTTTTCTGTGCTGACAAAGTTTTTCCTAGCCAGACATAGTGGAAAAGCTTTTTGCCGAGATGTAGATGAGAAGAGGCGCTAAAGACGAAGGTAGGATGCTGTCCAGAGCTAAGAGCTGCTCCCGGGCGTCTTTGGGCAGAAGCCGCGCTAAGGAGAGCACTGTGAGCGGCACAATCGTCTTTGCGCGAAGAAGCCGCATCTTCGGCTCCGGGAGCCGGGGAGAGCGGCAGCTTCGGAAAGGTGAAGAAGCAAGCTGTACAACACTGGGATTGTGTGCGCACCTTGCCAACTATTAGAAAACAGTACTTTGGAACTCTCCTGACTTTTCCAATCACATGAACATTCGATTGGAAGCTGTTTTGGACAACTTTTCTTTTCTTCCTGCCAAACACTTGGCAGACATCTCTGCAACTTCTAGAACACGATGGGAGATGTTTTCTGTGCCGGCACAGTTTTTCCTAGCCAGACATAGTGGAAAAGGTTTTTGCTGAGATGTAGATGAGAAGAGGCGCTAAAGACGAAGGTAGGATGCTGTCCGGAGCTAAGAGCCGCTCCACGGGCGTCTTTCGGCAGATGCCGCGCTAAGGAGAGCACTGTGAGCGGCACAATCGTCTTTGCGCGAAGAAGCCGCATCTTCGGCTCTGGGAGCCGGAGAGAGCGGCAGCTTCGGGAAGGTGAAGAAGCAAGCTGTACAACACTGGGATTGTGTGCGCACCTTGCCAACTATTAGAAAACAGTACTTTTGCACTCTCCTGACTTTTCCAGTCACATGAACATTCGATTGGAAGCAGTTTTGGACAACTTTTCTTTTCTTCCTGCCAAACACTTGGCAGACATCCGTGCAACGTCTAGAAAACGATGGGAGATGTTTTCTGTGCTGGCACAGTTTTTCCTAGCCAGACATATTGGAAAAGCTTTTTGCTGAGATGTAGATGAGAAGAGGCGCTAAAGACGAAGGTAGGATGCTGTCCGGAGCTAAGAGCCGCTCCCGGGCGTCTTTCGGCAGATGCCGCGCTAAGGAGAGCACTGTGAGCGGCACAATCGTCTTTGCGCGAAGAAGCCGCTTCTTGGGCTCTGGGAGCCGGCGAGAGCGGCAGCTTCGGGAAGGTGAAGAAGCAAGCTGTACAACACTGGGATTGTGTGCGCACCTTGCCAACTGATACAAAACAGTACCTTTGCACTCTCCTGCCTTTTCCAATCACATGAACATTCGATTGGAAGCTGTTTCGGACAACTTTTCTTTTCTTCCTGCCAAACACTAGGCAGACATCTCTGCAACTTCTAGAACATGATGGGAGATGTTTTCTGTGCTGGCACAGTTTCTCCTACCCAGACATAGTGGAAAAGCTTTTTGCCGAGATGTAGATGAGAAGAGGAGATAAAGACGAAGGTAGGATGCTGTCCGGAGCTAAGAGCCGCTCCCGGGCGTCTTTCGGCAGAAGCCGTGCTAAGGAGAGCACTGTGAGCGGCACAATCGTCTCTGCGCGAAGAAGCCGCTTCTTGGGCTCCGGGAGCCGGCGAGAGCGGCAGCTTCGGGAAGGTGAAGAAGCAAGCTGTACAAGACTGGGATTGTGTGCGCACCTTGCCAACTGATACAAAACAGTACCTTTGCGCTCTCCTGACTTTTCCAATCACATGAACATTCGATTGGAATCTGTTTTGGACAACTTTTCTTTTCTTCCTGCCAAACACTTGGCAGACATCTCTGCAACTTCTAGAACATGATGGGATATATTTTCTGTGCTGGCACAGTTTCTCCTAGCCAGACAGAGTGGAAAAGCGTTTTGCTAAGATGTAGATGAGAAGAGGAGCTAAAGACGAACGTCGGGTGCTCTTCAGAGGTAAGAGCCGCTGCCGGGCGTCTTTCGGCAGAAGCCGCGCTAAGGAGAGCACTGTGAGCGGCACAATCGTCTTTGCGCGAAGAAGCCGCTTCTTGGGCTCCGGGAGCCGGCGAGAGCGGCAGCCTCGGGAAGGTGAAGATGCAAGCTGTACAACACTGGGATTGTGTGCGCACCTTGCCAACTGATAGAAAACAGTACCTTTGCACTCTCCTGGCTTTTCCAATCACATGAACATTCGATTGGAAGCTGTTTTGGACAACTTTTCTTTTCTTCCTGCCAAACACTTGGCAGACATCTCTGCAACTTCTAGAACACGATGGGAGATGTTTTCTGTGCTGGCACAGTTTTTCCTAGCCAGACAGAGTGGGAAAGCGTTTTGCCGAGATGTAGACTACAAAAGACGCGAAAGACGAAGGTAGGATGCTCTCCGGATCTAAGAGCCGCTCCCGGGCGTCTTTCGGCAGAAGCCGCGCTAAGGAGAGCACTGTGAGCGGCACAATCGTCTTTGCGCGAAGAAGCCGCTTCTTGGGCTCCGGGAGCCGGCGAGAGCGGCAGCTTCGGGAAGGTGAAGAAGCAAGCTGTACAACACTGGGATTGTGTGCGCACCTTGCCAACTGATACAAAACAGTACCTTTGCACTCTCCTGACTTTTCCAATCACATGAACATTCGATTGGAAGCTGTTTTGGACAACTTTTCTTTTCTTCCTGCCAAACACTTGGCAGACATCTCTGCAACTTCTAGAACACGATGGGAGATGTTTTCTGTGCTGGCACAGTTTTTCCTAGCCAGACAGAGTGGGAAAGCGTTTTGCCGAGATGTAGACTACAAAAGACGCGAAAGACGAAGGTAGGATGCTCTTCGGAGCTAAGAGCCGCTCCCGGGCGTCTTTCGGCAGAAGCCGCGCTAAGGAGAGCACTGTGAGCGGCACAATCGTCTTTGCGCGAAGAAGCCGCTTCTTGGGCTCCGGGTGCCGGAGAGAGCGGCAGCTTCAAGAAGGTGAAGAAGCAAGCCGTACAACACTGGGATTGTGTGCGCAACTTGCCAACTGATACAAAACGGTACTTTTGCACTCTCCTGACTTTTCCAATCACATGAACATTCGATTGGAAGCTGTTTTGGACAACTTTTCTTTTCTTCCTGCCAAACACTTGGCAGACCTCCGTGCAACGTCTAGAACACGATGGGAGATGTTTTCTGCGCTGGCACAGTTTTTCCTAGCCAGACATAGTGGAAAAGCTATTTGCTGAGATGTAGATGAGAAGAGGCGCTAAAGACGAAGTTAGGATGCTGTCCGGAGCTAAGAGCCGCTCCCGGGCGTCTTTCGGCAGATGCCGCGCTAAGGAGAGCACTGTGAGCGGCACAATCGTCTTTGCGCGAAGAAGCCGCATCTTCGGCTCTGGGAGCCAGAGAGAGCGGCAGCTTCGGGAAGGTGAAGAAGCAAGCTGTACAACACTGGGATTGTGTGCGCACCTTGCCAACTGATACAAAACAGTAATTTGGCACTCTCCTGACTTTTCCCATCAAATGAACATTCGATTGGAAGCAGTTTTGGACAACTTTTATTTTCTTCCTGCCAAACACTTGGCAGACATCTCTGCAACTTCTAGAACACGATGGGAGATGTTTTCTGTGCTGGCACAGTTTTTCCTAGCCAGACATAGTGGAAAAGCTTTTTGCTGAGATGTAGATGAGAAGAGGCGCTAAAGACGAAGGTAGGATGCTGTCCGGAGCTACGAGCCGCTCCCGGGCGTCTTTCGGCAGAAGCCGCGCTAAGGAGAGCACTGAGAGCGGCACAATCGTCTTTGCGCGAAGAAGCCGCATCTTCGGCTCTGGGAGCCGGAGAGAGCGGCAGCTTCGGGAAGGTGAAGAAGCAAGCTGTACAACACTGGGATTGTGTGCGCACCTTGCCAACTATTAGAAAACAGTACTTTTGCACTCTCCTGACTTTTCCAGTCACATGAACATTCGATTGGAAGCTGTTTTGGACAACTTTTCTTTTCTTCCTGCCAAACACTTGGCAGACATCCGTGCAACGTCTAGAAAACGATGGGAGATGTTTTCTGTGCTGGCACAGTTTTTCCTAGCCAGACATATTGGAAAAGCTTTTTGCTGAGATGTAGATGAGAAGAGGCGCTAAAGACGAAGGTAGGATGCTGTCCGGAGCTAAGAGCCACTCCCGGGCGTCTTTCGGCAGATGCCGCGCTAAGGAGAGCACTGTGAGCGGCACAATCGTCTTTGCGCGAAGAAGCCGCTTCTTGGGCTCTGGGAGCCGGCGAGAGCGGCAGCTTCGGGAAGGTGAAGAAGCAAGCTGTACAACACTGGGATTGTGTGCGCACCTTGCCAACTGATACAAAACAGTACCTTTGCACTCTCCTGCCTTTTCCAATCACATGAACATTCGATTGGAAGCTGTTTCGGACAACTTTTCTTTTCTTCCTGCCAAACACTAGGCAGACATCTC
This sequence comes from Melospiza georgiana, assembly GCF_028018845.1. Taxonomy (NCBI): domain Eukaryota; kingdom Metazoa; phylum Chordata; class Aves; order Passeriformes; family Passerellidae; genus Melospiza; species Melospiza georgiana. Next base: position 27,062,202 of record NC_080464.1, on the reverse strand, counting down.
TGCAACTTCTAGAACATGATGGGAGATGTTTTCTGTGCTGGCACAGTTTCTCCTACCCAGACATAGTGGAAAAGCTTTTTGCCGAGATGTAGATGAGAAGAGGAGCTAAAGACGAAGGTAGGATGCTGTCCGGAGCTAAGAGCCGCTCCCGGGCGTCTTTCGGCAGAAGCCGTGCTAAGGAGAGCACTGTGAGCGGCACAATCGTCTCTGCGCGAAGAAGCCGCTTCTTGGGCTCCGGGAGCCGGCGAGAGCGGCAGCTTCGGGAAGGTGAAGAAGCAAGCTGTACAAGACTGGGATTGTGTGCGCACCTTGCCAACTGATACAAAACAGTACCTTTGCACTCTCCTGACTTTTCCAATCACATGAACATTCGATTGGAATCTGTTTTGGACAACTTTTCTTTTCTTCCTGCCAAACACTTGGCAGACATCTCTGCAACTTCTAGAACATGATGGGATATATTTTCTGTGCTGGCACAGTTTCTCCTAGCCAGACAGAGTGGGAAAGCGTTTTGCCGAGATGTAGACTACAAAAGACGCGAAAGACGAAGGTAGGATGCTCTTCGGAGCTAAGAGCCGCTCCCGGGCGTCTTTCGGCAGAAGCCGCGCTAAGGAGAGCACTGTGAGCGGCACAATCGTCTTTGCGCGAAGAAGCCGCTTCTTGGGCTCCGGGTGCCGGAGAGAGCGGCAGCTTCAAGAAGGTGAAGAAGCAAGCCGTACAACACTGGGATTGTGTGCGCAACTTGCCAACTGATACAAAACGGTACTTTTGCACTCTCCTGACTTTTCCAATCACATGAACATTCGATTGGAAGCTGTTTTGGACAACTTTGCTTTTCTTCCTGCCAAACACTTGGCAGACCTCCGTGCAACGTCTAGAACACGATGGGAGATGTTTTCTGTGCTGGCACAGTTTTTCCTAGCCAGACATAGTGGAAAAGCTATTTGCTGAGATGTAGATGAGAAGAGGCGCTAAAGACGAAGGTAGGATGCTGTCCGGAGCTAAGAGCCGCTCCCGGGCGTCTTTCGGCAGAAGCCGCGCTAAGGAGAGCACTGAGAGCGGCACAATCGTCTTTGCGCGAAGAAGCCGCATCTTCGGCTCCGGGAGCCGGAGAGAGCGGCAGCTTCGGGAAGGTGAAGAAGCAAGCTGTACAACACTGGGATTGTGTGCGCAACTTGCCAACTGATAGCAAACAGTACTTTGGCACTCTCCTGACTTTTCCAATCACATGAACATTCGATTGGAAGCTGTTTTGGACAACTTTGCTTTTCTTCCTGCCAAACACTTGGCAGACATCTCTGCAAGTTCTAGAACACGATGGGAGATGTTTTCTGTGCTGGCACAGTTTTTCCTAGCCAGACATAGTGGAAAAGCTTTTTGCTGAGATGTAGATGAGAAGAGGCGCTAAAGACGAAGGTAGGATGCTGTCCGGAGCTAAGAGCCGCTCCCGGGCGTCTTTCGGCAGATGCCGCGCAAAGGAGAGCACTGTGAGCGGCACAATCGTCTTTGCGCGAAGAAGCCGCATCTTCGGCTCCGGGAGCCGGAGAGAGCGGCAGCTTCGGGAAGGTGAAGAAGCAAGCTGTACAACACTGGGATTGTGTGCGCACCTTGCCAACTGATACAAAACAGTAATTTGGCACTCTCCTGACTTTTCCCATCACATGAACATTCGATTGGAAGCAGTTTTGGACAATTTTTATTTTCTTCCTGCCAAACACTTGGCAGACCTCCGTGCAACGTCTAGAACACGATGGGAGATGTTTTCTGTGCTGGCGCAGTTTTTCCTAGCCAGACATAGTGGAAAAGGTTTTTGCTGAGATGTAGATGAGAAGAGGCGCTAAAGACGAAGGTAGGATGCTGTCCGGAGCTAAAAGCCGCTCCCGGGCGTCTTTCGGCTGAAGCCGCGCTAAGGAGAGCACTGTGAGCGGCACAATCGTCTTTGCGCGAAGAAGCCGCTTCTTGGGCTCCGGGAGCCGGCGAGAGCGGCAGCTTCGGGAAGGTGAAGAAGCAAGCTGTACAACACTGGGATTGTGTGCACACCTTGCCAACTGATACAAAACAGTACCTATGCACTCTCCTGACTTTTCCAATCACATGAACATTCGATTGGAAGCTGTTTTGGACAACTTTTCTTTTCTTCCTGCCAAACACTTGGCAGACATCTCTGCAACTTCTAGAACACGATGGGAGATGTTTTCTGTGCTGGCACAGTTTTTCCTAGCCAGACAGAGTGGGAAAGCGTTTTGCCGAGATGTAGACTACAAAAGACGCGAAAGACGAAGGTAGGATCCTCTTCGGAGCTAAGAGCCGCTCCCGGGCGTCTTTCGGCAGAAGCCGCGCTAAGGAGAGCACTGTGAGCGGCACAATCGTCTTTGCGCGAAGAAGCCGCTTCTTCGGCTCCGGGAGCCGGAGAGAGCGGCAGCTTCGGAAAGGTGAAGAAGCAAGCTGTACAACACTGGGATTGTGTGCGCACCTTGCCAACTGATAGAAAACAGTACCTTTGCACTCTCCTGACTTTTCCAATCACATGAACATTCGATTGGAAGCTGTTTTGGACAACTTTGCTTTTCTTTTTGCTAAACACTTGGCAGACATCTCTGCAACTTCTAGAACACGATGGGAGATGTTTTCTGTGCTGGCACAGTTTTTCCTAGCCAGACATAGTGGAAAAGCTTTTTGCTGAGATGTAGATGAGAAGAGGCGCTAAAGACGAAGGTAGGATGCTGTCCGGAGCTAAGAGCCGCTCCCGGGCGTCTTTCGGCAGAAGCCGCGCTAAGGAGAGCACGGAGAGTGGCACAATCGTCTTTGCGCGAAGAAGCCGCTTCTTCGGCTCCGGGAGCCAGAGAGAGCGGCAGCTTCGGGAAGGTCAAGAAGCAAGCCGTACAACACTGGGATTGTGTGCGCACCTTGCCAACTGATACAAAACAGTACTTTTGCACTCTCCTGACTTTTCCAATCACATGAACATTCGATTGGAAGCTGTTTTGGACAACTTTTCTTTTCTTCCTGCCAAACACTTGGCAGACATCTCTGCAACTTCTAGAACACGATGGGAGATGTTTTCTGTGCTGGCACAGTTTTTCCTAGCCAGACATAGTGGAAAAGCTTTTTGCCGAGATGTAGATGAGAAGAGGCGCTAAAGACGAAGGTAGGATGCTGTCCGGAGCTAAGAGCCGCTCCCGGGCGTCTTTCGGCAGAAGCCGCGCTAAGGAGAGCACTGTGAGCGGCACAATCGTCTTTGCGCGAAGAAGCCGCTTCTTCGGCTCCGGGAGCCGGGGAGTGCGGCAGCTTCGGAAAGGTGAAGAAGCAAGCTGTACAACACTGGGATTGTGTGCGCACCTTGCCAACTGATAGAAAACAGTACTTTGGCACTCTCCTGACTTTTCCAATCACATGAACATTCGATTGGAAGCTGTTTTGGACAACTTTTCTTTTCTTCCTGCCAAACACTTGGCAGACATCTCTGCAACTTCTAGAACACGATGGGAGATGTTTTCTGTGCTGGCACAGTTTTTCCTAGCCAGACATAGTGGAAAAGCTTTTTGCTGAGATGTAGATGAGAAGAGGCGCTAAAGACGAAGGTAGGATGCTGTCCGGAGGTAAGAGCCGCTCCCGGGCGTCTTTAGGCAGAAGCCGCGCTAAGGAGAGCACTGAGAGCGGCACAATCGTCTTTGCGCGAAGAAGCCGCTTCTTCGGCTCCGGGAGCCGGAGAGAGCGGCAGCTTCGGAAAGGTGAAGAAGCAAGCTGTACAACACTGGGATTGTGTGCGCACCTTGCCAACTGATACAAAACTGTAATTTGGCACTCTCCTGACTTTTCCCATCACATGAACATTCGATTGGAAGCAGTTTCGGACAACTTTTCTTTTCTTCCTGCCAAACACTTGGCAGACATCCGTGCAACGTCTAGAACACGATGGGAGATGTTTTCTGTGCTGGCACAGTTTTTCCTGGCCAGACATAGTGGAAAAGCTTTTTGCTGAGATGTAGATGAGAAGAGGCGCTAAAGACGAAGGTAGGATGCTGTCCGGAGCTAAGAGCCGCTCCCGGGCGTCTTTCGGCAGAAGCCGCGCTAAGGAGAGCACGGAGAGCGGCACAATCGTCTTTGCGCGAAGAAGCCGCTTCTTCGGCTCCGAGAGCCGGAGAGAGCGGCAGCTTCGGAAAGGTGAAGAAGCAAGCTGCACAACACTGGGATTGTGTGCGCACCTTGCCAACTGATAGAAAACAGTACCTTTGCACTCTCCTGACTTTTCCAATCACATGAACATTCGATTGGAAGCTGTTTTGGACAACTTTGCTTTTCTTCCTGCCAAACACTTGGCAGACATCTCTGCAACTTCTAGAACACGATGGGAGATGTTTTCTGTGCTGGCACAGTTTTTCCTAGCCAGACATAGTGGAAAAGCTATTTGCTGAGATGTAGATGAGAAGAGGCGCTAAAGACGAAGGTAGGATGCTGTCCGGAGCTAAGAGCCGCTCCCGGGCGTCTTTCGGCAGAAGCCGCGCTAAGGAGAGCACTGAGAGCGGCACAATCGTCTTTGCGCGAAGAAGCCGCATCTTCGGCTCCGGGAGCCGGAGAGAGCGGCAGCTTCGGGAAGGTGAAGAAGCAAGCTGTACAACACTGGGATTGTGTGCGCACATTGCCAACTATTAGAAAACAGTACTTTTGCACTCTCCTGACTTTTCCAATCACATGAACATTCGATTGGAAGCTGTTTTGGACAACTTTTCTTTTCTTCCTGCCAAACACTTGGCAGACATCCGTGCAAGGTCTAGAACACGATGGGAGATGTTTTCTGTGCTGGCACAGTTTTTCCTAGCCAGACATAGTGGAAAAGCTTTTTGCCGAGATGTAGATGAGAAGAGGCGCTAAAGACGAAGGTAGGATGCTGTCCGGAGCTAAGAGCCGCTCCCGGGCGTCTTTCGGCAGAAGCCGCGCTAAGGAGAGCACTGTGAGCGGCACAATCGTCTTTGCGCGAAGAAGCCGCTTCTTGGGCTCCGGGAGCCGGGGAGTGCGGCAGCTTCGGAAAGGTGAAGAAGCAAGCTGTACAACACTGGGATTGTGTGCGCACCTTGCCAACTGATAGAAAACAGTACTTTGGCACTCTCCTGACTTTTCCAATCACATGAACATTCGATTGGAAGCTGTTTTGGACAACTTTGCTTTTCTTCCTGCCAAACACTTGGCAGACATCTCTGCAACTTCTAGAACACGATGGGAGATGTTTTCTGTGCTGGCACAGTTTTTCCTAGCCAGACATAGTGGAAAAGCTTTTTGCTGAGATGTAGATGAGAAGAGGCGCTAAAGACGAAGGTAGGATGCTGTCCGGAGCTAAGAGCCGCTCCCGGGCGTCTTTCGGCAGATGCCGCGCTAAGGAGAGCACGGAGAGCGGCACAATCGTCTTTGCGTGAAGAAGCCGCTTCTTCGGCTCCGGGAGCCAGAGAGAGCGGCAGCTTTGGAAAGGTGAAGAACCAAGCTGTACAACACTGGGATTGTGTGCGCACCTTGCCAACTGATACAAAACAGTACTTTTGCACTCTCCTGACTTTTCCAATCACATGAACATTCGATTGGAAGCTGTTTTGGACAACTTTTCTTTTCTTCCTGCCAAACACTTGGCAGACATCTCTGCAACTTCTAGAACACGATGGGAGATGTTTTCTGTGCTGGCACAGTTTTTCCTAGCCAGACATAGTGGAAAAGCTTTTTGCTGAGATGTAGATGAGAAGAGGCGCTAAAGACGAAGGTAGGATGCTGTCCGGAGCTAAGAGCCGCTCCCGGGCGTCTTTCGGCAGAAGCCGCGCTAAGGAGAGCACTGTGAGCGGCACAATCGTCTTTGCGCGAAGAAGCCGCTTCTTCGGCTCCGGGAGCCGGGGAGTGCGGCAGCTTCGGAAAGGTGAAGAAGCAAGCTGTACAACACTGGGATTGTGTGCGCACCTTGCCAACTGATAGAAAACAGTACTTTGGCACTCTCCTGACTTTTCCAATCACATGAACATTCGATTGGAAGCTGTTTTGGACAACTTTTCTTTTCTTCCTGCCAAACACTTGGCAGACATCCGTGCAACGTCTAGAACACGATGGGAGATGTTTTCTGTGCTGGCACAGTTTTTCCTAGCCAGACATAGTGGAAAAGCTTTTTGCTGAGATGTAGATGAGAAGAGGCGCTAAAGACGAAGGTAGGATGCTGTCCGGAGCTAAGAGCCGCTCCCGGGCGTCTTTCGGCAGAAGCCGCGCTAAGGAGAGCACGGAGAGCGGCACAATCGTCTTTGCGCGAAGAAGCCGCTTCTTCGGCTCCGGGAGCCGGAGAGAGCGGCAGCTTCGGAAAGGTGAAGAAGCAAGCTGTACAACACTGGGATTGTGTGCGCACCTTGCCAACTGATACAAAACTGTAATTTGGCACTCTCCTGACTTTTCCCATCACATGAACATTCGATTGGAAGCAGTTTTGGACAACTTTTCTTTTCTTCCTGCCAAACACTTGGCAGACATCCGTGCAACGTCTAGAACACGATGGGAGATGTTTTCTGTGCTGGCACAGTTTTTCCTAGCCAGACAGAGTGGGAAAACGTTTTGCCGAGATGTAGACTACAAAAGACGCGAAAGACGAAGGTAGGATGCTCTTCGGAGCTAAGAGCCGCTCCCGGGCGTCTTTCGGCAGAAGCCGCGCTAAGGAGAGCACTGTGAGCGGCACAATCGTCTTTGCGCGAAGAAGCTGCTTCTTCGGCTCCGAGAGCCGGAGAGAGCGGCAGCTTCGGAAAGGTGAAGAAGCAAGCTGCACAACACTGGGATTGTGTGCGCACCTTGCCAACTGATAGAAAAAAGTACCTTTGCACTCTCCTGACTTTTCCAATCACATGAACATTCGATTGGAAGCTGTTTTGGACAACTTTGCTTTTCTTCCTGCCAAACACTTGGCAGACATCTCTGCAACTTCTAGAACACGATGGGAGATGTTTTCTGTGCTGGCACAGTTTTTCCTAGCCAGACATAGTGGAATAGCTATTTGCTGAGATGTAGATGAGAAGAGGCGCTAAAGACGAAGGTAGGATGCTGTCCGGAGCTAAGAGCCGCTCCCGGGCGTCTTTCGGCAGAAGCCGCGCTAAGGAGAGCACTGAGAGCGGCACAATCGTCTTTGCGCGAAGAAGCCGCATCTTCGGCTCCGGGAGCCGGAGAGAGCGGCAGCTTCGGGAAGGTGAAGAAGCAAGCTGTACAACACTGGGATTGTGTGCGCACATTGCCAACTATTAGAAAACAGTACTTTTGCACTCTCCTGACTTTTCCAATCACATGAACATTCGATTGGAAGCTGTTTTGGACAACTTTTCTTTTCTTCCTGCCAAACACTTGGCAGACATCCGTGCAAGGTCTAGAACACGATGGGAGATGTTTTCTGTGCTGGCACAGTTTTTCCTAGCCAGACATAGTGGAAAAGCTTTTTGCCGAGATGTAGATGAGAAGAGGCGCTAAAGACGAAGGTAGGATGCTGTCCGGAGCTAAGAGCCGCTCCCGGGCGTCTTTCGGCAGAAGCCGCGCTAAGGAGAGCACTGTGAGCGGCACAATCGTCTTTGCGCGAAGAAGCCGCTTCTTGGGCTCCGGGAGCCGGGGAGTGCGGCAGCTTCGGAAAGGTGAAGAAGCAAGCTGTACAACACTGGGATTGTGTGCGCACCTTGCCAACTGATAGAAAACAGTACTTTGGCACTCTCCTGACTTTTCCAATCACATGAACATTCGATTGGAAGCTGTTTTGGACAACTTTGCTTTTCTTCCTGCCAAACACTTGGCAGACATCTCTGCAACTTCTAGAACACGATGGGAGATGTTTTCTGTGCTGGCACAGTTTTTCCTAGCCAGACATAGTGGAAAAGCTTTTTGCTGAGATGTAGATGAGAAGAGGCGCTAAAGACGAAGGTAGGATGCTGTCCGGAGCTAAGAGCCGCTCCCGGGCGTCTTTCGGCAGATGCCGCGCTAAGGAGAGCACGGAGAGCGGCACAATCGTCTTTGCGTGAAGAAGCCGCTTCTTCGGCTCCGGGAGCCAGAGAGAGCGGCAGCTTTGGAAAGGTGAAGAACCAAGCTGTACAACACTGGGATTGTGTGCGCACCTTGCCAACTGATACAAAACAGTAATTTGGCACTCTCCTGACTTTTCCCATCACATGAACATTCGATTGGAAGCAGTTTTGGACAACTTTTCTTTTCTTCCTGCCAAACACTTGGCAGACATCTCTGCAACTTCTAGAACACGATGGGAGATGTTTTCTGTGCTGGCACAGTTTTTCCTAGCCAGACATAGTGGAAAAGCTTTTTGCTGAGATGTAGATGAGAAGAGGCGCTAAAGACGAAGGTAGGATGCTGTCCGGAGCTAAGAGCCGCTCCCGGGCGTCTTTCGGCAGATGCCGCGCTAAGGAGAGCACTGTGAGCGGCACAATCGTCTTTGCGCGAAGAAGCCGCTTCTTCGGCTCCGGGAGCCAGAGAGAGCGGCAGCTTCGGAAAGGTGAAGAACCAAGCCGTACAACACTGGGATTGTGTGCGCACCTTGCCAACTGATACAAAACAGTAATTTGGCACTCTCCTGACTTTTCCCATCACATGAACATTCGATTGGAAGCAGTTTTGGACAACTTTTCTTTTCTTCCTGCCAAACACTTGGCAGACATCCGTGCAACGTCTAGAACACGATGGGAGATGTTTTCTGTGCTGGCACAGTTTTTCCTAGCCAGACATAGTGGAAAAGCTTTTTGCTGAGAGGTAGATGAGAAGAGGCGCTAAAGACGAAGGTAGGATGCTGTCCGGAGCTAAGAGCCGCTCCCGGGCGTCTTTCGGCAGAAGCCGCGCTAAGGAGAGCACTGTGAGCGGCACAATCGTCTTTGCGCGAAGAAGCCGCTTCTTCGGCTCCGGGAGCCAGAGAGAGCGGCAGCTTCGGAAAGGTGAAGAAGCAAGCTGTACAACACTGGGATTGTGTGCGCACCTTGCCAACTGATAGAAAACAGTACCTTTGCACTCTCCTGACTTTTCCAATCACATGAACATTCGATTGGAAGCTGTTTTGGACAACTTTTCTTTTCTTCCTGCCAAACACTTGGCAGACCTCCGTGCAACGTCTAGAACACGATGGGAGATGTTTTCTGTGCTGGCACAGTTTTTCCTGGCCAGACATAGTGGAAAAGCTTTTTGCCGAGATGTAGATGAGAAGAGGAGCTAGAGACGAACATAGGATGCTCTTCGGAGCTAAGAGCCGCTCCCGGGCATCTTTCGGCAGAAGCCGCGCTAAGGAGAGCACTGTGAGCGGCACAATCGTCTTTGCGCGAAGAAGCCGCTTCTTCGGCTCCGGGAGCCGGAGAGAGCGGCAGCTTCGGAAAGGTGAAGAAGCAAGCTGTACAACACTGGGATTGTGTGCACACCTTGCCAACTGATACAAAACAGTACCTTTGCACTCTCCTGGCTTTTCCAATCACATGAACATTCGATTGGAAGCTGTTTTGGACAACTTTTCTTTTCTTCCTGCCAAACACTTGGCAGACATCTCTGCAACTTCTAGAACACGATGGGAGATGTTTTCTGTGCTGGCACAGTTTTTCCTAGCCAGACAGAGTGGGAAAGCGTTTTGCCGAGATGTAGACTACAAAAGACGCGAAAGACGAAGGTAGGATGCTCTTCGGAGCTAAGAGCCGCTCCCGGGCGTCTTTCGGCAGAAGCCGCGCTAAGGAGAGCACTGTGAGCGGCACAATCGTCTTTGCGCGAAGAAGCCGCTTCTTCGGCTCCGGCAGCCGGCGAGAGCGGCAGCTTCGGGAAGGTGAAGAAGCAAGCTGTACAACACTGGGATTGTGTGCGCACCTTGCCAACTGATAGAAAACAGTACCTTTGCACTCTCCTGACTTTTCCAATCACAGGAACATTCGATTGGAAGCTGTTTTGGACAACTTTTCTTTTCTTCCTGCCAAACACTTGGCAGACATCCGTGCAACTTCTAGAACACGAGGGGAGATGTTTTCTGTGCTGGCACAGTTTTTCCTAGCCAGACATAGTGGAAAAGCTTGTTGCCGAGGTGTAGATGAGAAGAGGAGCTAAAGAGGAAGGTAGGATGCTGTCCGGAGCTAAGAGCCCCTCCCGGGCGTCTTTCGGCAGAAGCCGCGCTAAGGAGAGCACTGAGAGCGGCACAATCGTCTTTGCGCGAAGAAGCCGCATCTTCGGCTCCGGGAGCCGGAGAGAGCGGCAGCTTCGGGAAGGTGAAGAAGCAAGCTGTACAACACTGGGATTGTGTGCGCACATTGCCAACTATTAGAAAACAGTACTTTTGCACTCTCCTGACTTTTCCAGTCACATGAACATTCGATTGGAAGCTGTTTTGGACAACTTTTCTTTTCTTCCTGCCAAACACTTGGCAGACATCCGTGCAAGGTCTAGAACACGATGGGAGATGTTTTCTGTGCTGGCACAGTTTTTCCTAGCCAGACATAGTGGAAAAGCTTTTTGCCGAGATGTAGATGAGAAGAGGCGCTAAAGACGAAGGTAGGATGCTGTCCGGAGCTAAGAGCCGCTCCCGGGCGTCTTTCGGCAGAAGCCGCGCTAAGGAGAGCACTGTGAGCGGCACAATCGTCTTTGCGCGAAGAAGCCGCTTCTTCGGCTCCGGGAGCCGGGGAGTGCGGCAGCTTCGGAAAGGTGAAGAAGCAAGCTGTACAACACTGGGATTGTGTGCGCACCTTGCCAACTGATAGAAAACAGTACTTTGGCACTCTCCTGACTTTTCCAATCACATGAACATTCGATTGGAAGCTGTTTTGGACAACTTTGCTTTTCTTCCTGCCAAACACTTGGCAGACATCTCTGCAACTTCTAGAACACGATGGGAGATGTTTTCTGTGCTGGCACAGTTTTTCCTAGCCAGACATAGTGGAAAAGCTTTTTGCTGAGATGTAGATGAGAAGAGGCGCTAAAGACGAAGGTAGGATGCTGTCCGGAGCTAAGAGCCGCTCCCGGGCGTCTTTCGGCAGATGCCGCGCTAAGGAGAGCACTGTGAGCGGCACAATCGTCTTTGCGCGAAGAAGCCGCTTCTTCGGCTCCGGGAGCCAGAGAGAGCGGCAGCTTCGGAAAGGTGAAGAACCAAGCCGTACAACACTGGGATTGTGTGCGCACCTTGCCAACTGATACAAAACTGTAATTTGGCACTCTCCTGACTTTTCCCATCACATGAACATTCGATTGGAAGCTGTTTTGGACAACTTTTCTTTTCTTCCTGCCAAACACTTGGCAGACCTCCGTGCAACGTCTAGAACACGATGGGAGATGTTTTCTGTGCTGGCACAGTTTTTCCTAGCCAGACATAGTGGAAAAGCTTTTTGCCGAGATGTAGATGAGAAGAGGCGCTAAAGACGAAGGTAGGATGCTGTCCGGAGCTAAGAGCCGCTCCCGGGCGTCTTTCGGCAGAAGCCGCGCTAAGGAGAGCACTGTGAGCGGCACAATCGTCTTTGCGCGAAGAAGCCGCATCTTCGGCTCCGGGAGCCGGGGAGAGTGGCAGCATCGGTAGGTGAAGAAGCAAGCTGTACAACACTGGGATTGTGTGCGCACCTTGCGAACTGATACAAAACAGTACTTTGGCACTCTCCTGACTTTTCCAATCACATGAACATTCGATTGGAAGCAGTTTTGGACAACTTTTCTTTTCTTCCTGCCAAACACTTGGCAGACCTCCGTGCAACGTCTAGAACACGATGGGAGATGTTTTCTGTGCTGGCACAGTTTTTCCTAGCCAGACATAGTGGAAAAGCTTTTTGCTGAGAGGTAGATGAGAAGAGGCGCTAAAGACGAAGGTAGGATGCTGTCCGGAGCTAAGAGCCGCTCCCGGGCGTCTTTCGGCAGAAGCCGCGCTAAGGAGAGCACTGTGAGCGGCACAATCGTCTTTGCGCGAAGAAGCCGCTTCTTCGGCTCCGGGAGCCAGAGAGAGCGGCAGCTTCGGAAAGGTGAAGAAGCAAGCTGTACAACACTGGGATTGTGTGCGCACCTTGCCAACTGATAGAAAACAGTACCTTTGCACTCTCCTGACTTTTCCAATCACATGAACATTCGATTGGAAGCTGTTTTGGACAACTTTTCTTTTCTTCCTGCCAAACACTTGGCAGACCTCCGTGCAACGTCTAGAACACGATGGGAGATGTTTTCTGTGCTGGCACAGTTTTTCCTGGCCAGACATAGTGGAAAAGCTTTTTGCCGAGATGTAGATGAGAAGAGGAGCTAGAGACGAACATAGGATGCTCTTCGGAGCTAAGAGCCGCTCCCGGGCATCTTTCGGCAGAAGCCGCGCTAAGGAGAGCACTGTGAGCGGCACAATCGTCTTTGCGCGAAGAAGCCGCTTCTTGGGCTCCGGGAGCCGGCGAGAGCGGCAGCTTCGGGAAGGTGAAGAAGCAAGCTGTACAACACTGGGATTGTGTGCGCACCTTGCCAACTGATACAAAACAGTACCTTTGCACTCTCCTGACTTTTCCAATCACATGAACATTCGATTGGAAGCTGTTTCGGACAACTTTTCTTTTCTTCCTGCCAAACACTTGGCAGACATCTCTGCAACTTCTAGAACACGATGGGAGATGTTTTCTGTGCTGGCACAGTTTTTCCTAGCCAGACAGAGTGGGAAAGCGTTTTGCCAAGATGTAGACTACAAAAGACGCGAAAGACGAAGGTAGGATGCTGTCCGGAGCTAAGAGCCGCTCCCGGGCGTCTTTCGGCAGAAGCCGCGCTAAGGAGAGCACTGTGAGCGGCACAATCGTCTTTGCGCGAAGAAGCCGCTTCTTCGGCTCCGGGAGCCGGAGAGAGCGGCAGCTTCGGAAAGGTGAAGAAGCAAGCTGTACAACACTGGGATTGTGTGCGCACCTTGCCAACTGATACAAAACAGTACCTTTGCACTCTCCTGGCTTTTCCAATCACATGAACATTCGATTGGAAGCTGTTTTGGACAACTTTTCTTTTCTTCCTGCCAAACACTTGGCAGACATCTCTGCAACTTCTAGAACACGATGGGAGATGTTTTCTGTGCTGGCACAGTTTTTCCTAGCCAGACAGAGTGGGAAAGCGTTTTGCCGAGATGTAGACTACAAAAGACGCGAAAGACGAAGGTAGGATGCTCTTCGGAGCTAAGAGCCGCTCCCGGGCGTCTTTCGGCAGAAGCCGCGCTAAGGAGAGCACTGTGAGCGGCACAATCGTCTTTGCGCGAAGAAGCCGCTTCTTCGGCTCCGGCAGCCGGCGAGAGCGGCAGCTTCGGGAAGGTGAAGAAGCAAGCTGTACAACACTGGGATTGTGTGCGCACCTTGCCAACTGATAGAAAACAGTACCTTTGCACTCTCCTGACTTTTCCAATCACAGGAACATTCGATTGGAAGCTGTTTTGGACAACTTTTCTTTTCTTCCTGCCAAACACTTGGCAGACATCCGTGCAACTTCTAGAACACGAGGGGAGATGTTTTCTGTGCTGGCACAGTTTTTCCTAGCCAGACATAGTGGAAAAGCTTGTTGCCGAGGTGTAGATGAGAAGAGGAGCTAAAGAGGAAGGTAGGATGCTGTCCGGAGCTAAGAGCCCCTCCCGGGCGTCTTTCGGCAGAAGCCGCGCTAAGGAGAGCACTGAGAGCGGCACAATCGTCTTTGCGCGAAGAAGCCGCATCTTCGGCTCCGGGAGCCGGAGAGAGCGGCAGCTTCGGGAAGGTGAAGAAGCAAGCTGTACAACACTGGGATTGTGTGCGCACATTGCCAACTATTAGAAAACAGTACTTTTGCACTCTCCTGACTTTTCCAGTCACATGAACATTCGATTGGAAGCTGTTTTGGACAACTTTTCTTTTCTTCCTGCCAAACACTTGGCAGACATCCGTGCAAGGTCTAGAACACGATGGGAGATGTTTTCTGTGCTGGCACAGTTTTTCCTAGCCAGACATAGTGGAAAAGCTTTTTGCCGAGATGTAGATGAGAAGAGGCGCTAAAGACGAAGGTAGGATGCTGTCCGGAGCTAAGAGCCGCTCCCGGGCGTCTTTCGGCAGAAGCCGCGCTAAGGAGAGCACTGTGAGCGGCACAATCGTCTTTGCGCGAAGAAGCCGCTTCTTCGGCTCCGGGAGCCGGGGAGTGCGGCAGCTTCGGAAAGGTGAAGAAGCAAGCTGTACAACACTGGGATTGTGTGCGCACCTTGCCAACTGATAGAAAACAGTACTTTGGCACTCTCCTGACTTTTCCAATCACATGAACATTCGATTGGAAGCTGTTTTGGACAACTTTGCTTTTCTTCCTGCCAAACACTTGGCAGACATCTCTGCAACTTCTAGAACACGATGGGAGATGTTTTCTGTGCTGGCACAGTTTTTCCTAGCCAGACAGAGTGGAAAAGCGTTTTGCTAAGATGTAGATGAGAAGAGGAGCTAGAGACGAACGTAGGATGCTCTTCGGAGCTAAGAGCCGCTGCCGGGCGTCTTTCGGCAGAAGCCGCGCTAAGGAGCACTGTGAGCGGCACAATCGTCTTTGCGCGAAGAAGCCGCTTCTTCGGCTCCGGGAGCCGGCGAGAGCGGCAGCTTCGGGAAGGTGAAGAAGCAAGCTGTACAACACTGGGATTGTGTGCGCACCTTGCCAACTGATAGACAACAGTACCTTTGCACTCTCCTGACTTTTCCAATCACATGAACATTCGATTGGAAGCTGTTTTGGACAACTTTTCTTTTCTTCCTGTCAAACACTTTGCAGACATCTCTGCAACTTCTAGAACATGATGGGATATATTTTCTGTGCCGGCACAGTTTCTCCTAGCCAGACAGAGTGGAAAAGCGTTTTGGTAAGATGTAGATGAGAAGAGGAGCTGAAGACGAACGCCGGGTGCTCTTCGGAGCTAAGAGCCGCTGCCGGGCGTCTTTCGGCAGAAGCCGCGCTAAGGAGCACTGTGAGCGGCACAATCGTCTTTGCGCGAAGAAGCCGCTTCTTGGGCTCCGGGAGCCGGCGAGAGCGGCAGCTTCGGGAAGGTGAAGAAGCAAGCTGTACAACACTGGGATTGTGTGCGCACCTTGCCAACTGATAGAAAACAGTACCTTTGCACTCTCCTGGCTTTTCCAATCACATGAACATTCGATTGGAAGCTGTTTTGGACAACTTTTCTTTTCTTCCTGCCAAACACTTGGCAGACATCTCTGCAACTTCTAGAACACGATGGGAGATGTTTTCTGTGCTGGCACAGTTTTTCCTAGCCAGACAGAGTGGGAAAGCGTTTTGCCGAGATGTAGACTAAAAAAGACGCGAAAGACGAAGGTAGGATGCTCTCCGGAGCTAAGAGCCGCTCCCGGGCGTCTTTCGGCAGAAGCCGCGCTAAGGAGAGCACTGTGAGCGGCACAATCGTCTTTGCGCGAAGAAGCCGCTTCTTGGGCTCCGGGAGCCGACGAGAGCGGCAGCTTCGGGAAGGTGAAGAACCAAGCTGTACAACACTGGGATTGTGTGCGCACCTTGCCAACTGATACAAAACAGTACCTTTGCACTCTCCTGGCTTTTCCAATCACATGAACATTCGATTGGAAGCTGTTTTGGACAACTTTTCTTTTCTTCCTGCCAAACACTTGGCAGACATCTCTGCAACTTCTAGAACACGATGGGAGATGTTTTCTGTGCTGGCACAGTTTTTCCTAGCCAGACAGAGTGGGAAAGCGTTTTGCCGAGATGTAGACTACAAAAGACGCGAAAGACGAAGGTAGGATGCTCTCCGGAGCTAAGAGCCGCTCCCGGGCGTCTTTCGGCAGAAGCCGCGCTAAGGAGAGCACTGTGAGCGGCACAATCGTCTTTGCGCGAAGAAGCCGCTTCTTGGGCTCCGGGAGCCGGCGAGAGCGGCAGCTTCGGGAAGGTGAAGAACCAAGCTGTACAACACTGGGATTGTGTGCGCACCTTGCCAACTGATAGAAAACAGTACCTTTGCACTCTCCTGGCTTTTCCAATCACATGAACATTCGATTTGAAGCTGTTTTGGACAACTTTTCTTTTCTTCCTGCCAAACACTTGGCAGACATCTCTGCAACTTCTAGAACACGATGGGAGATGTTTTCTGTGCTGGCACAGTTTTTCCCAGCCAGATAGAGTGGAAAAGCGTTTTGCCGAGATGTAGACTACAAAAGACGCGAAAGACGAAGGTAGGATGCTCTCCGGAGCTAAGAGCCGCTCCCGGGCGTCTTTCGGCAGATGCCACGCTAAGGAGAGCACTGTGAGCGGCACAATCGTCTTTGCGCGAAGAAGCCGCTTCTTGGGCTCCGGGAGCCGACGAGAGCGGCAGCTTCGGGAAGGTGAAGAACCAAGCTGTACAACACTGGGATTGTGTGCGCACCTTGCCAACTGATACAAAACAGTACCTTTGCACTCTCCTGGCTTTTCCAATCACATGAACATTCGATTGGAAGCTGTTTTGGACAACTTTTCTTTTCTTCCTGCCAAACACTTGGCAGACATCTCTGCAACTTCTAGAACACGATGGGAGATGTTTTCTGTGCTGGCACAGTTTTTCCTAGCCAGACAGAGTGGGAAAGCGTTTTGCCGAGATGTAGACTACAAAAGACGCGAAAGACGAAGGTAGGATGCTCTCCGGAGCTAAGAGCCGCTCCCGGGCGTCTTTCGGCAGAAGCCGCGCTAAGGAGAGCACTGTGAGCGGCACAATCGTCTTTGCGCGAAGAAGCCGCTTCTTGGGCTCCGGGAGCCGGCGAGAGCGGCAGCTTCGGGAAGGTGAAGAACCAAGCTGTACAACACTGGGATTGTGTGCGCACCTTGCCAACTGATAGAAAACAGTACCTTTGCACTCTCCTGGCTTTTCCAATCACATGAACATTCGATTTGAAGCTGTTTTGGACAACTTTTCTTTTCTTCCTGCCAAACACTTGGCAGACATCTCTGCAACTTCTAGAACACGATGGGAGATGTTTTCTGTGCTGGCACAGTTTTTCCCAGCCAGATAGAGTGGAAAAGCGTTTTGCCGAGATGTAGACTACAAAAGACGCGAAAGACGAAGGTAGGATGCTCTCCGGAGCTAAGAGCCGCTCCCGGGCGTCTTTCGGCAGATGCCACGCTAAGGAGAGCACTGTGAGCGGCACAATCGTCTTTGCGCGAAGAAGCCGCTTCTAGGGCTCCGGGAGCCGGCGGGAGCGGCAGCTTCGGGAAGGTGAAGAAGCAAGCTGTACAACACTGGGATTGTGTGCACACCTTGCCAACTGATAGAAAACAGTACCTTTGCACTCTCCTGACTTTTCCAATCACATGAACATTCGATTGGAAGCTGTTTTGGACAACTTTTCTTTTCTTCCTGCCAAACACTTGGCAGACATCTCTGCAACTTCTAGAACACGATGGGAGATGTTTTCTGTGCTGGCACAGTTTTTCCCAGCCAGACAGAGTGGAAAAGCGTTTTGCCGAGATGTAGACTACAAAAGACGCGAAAGACGAAGGTAGGATGCTCTTCGGAGCTAAGAGCCGCTCCCGGGCGTCTTTCGGCAGAAGCTGCGCTAAGGAGAGCACTGTGAGCGGCACAATCGTCTTTGCGCGAAGAAGTCGCTTCTTGGGCTCCGGGAGCCGGCGAGAGCGGCAGCTTCCGGAAGGTGAAGAAGCAAGCTGTACAACACTGGGATTGTGTGCGCACCTTGCCAACTGATACAAAACAGTACCTTTGCACTCTCCTGACTTTTCCAATCACATGAACATTCGATTGGAAGCTGTTTTGGACAACTTTTCTTTTCTTCCTGCCAAACACTTGGCAGACATCTCTGCAACGTCTAGAACACGATGGGAGATGTTTTCTGTGCTGGCACAGGTTTTCCTAGCCAGACATAGTGGGAAAGCGTTTTGCTAAGATGTAGACGACAAGAGAGGCTAAAGAGTGGATGTTAGCAAATGACACCCATCTTCAAAAAAGGCAATTAAGAGGACTCGCGATAGTACAAACCAGCCATCCTCTTTTTTATCCCCAGGAAGTTGATGAAGCAGCTCTTCCTGGAAATCCTTGCCAGGCACATGAAAGATGACCAAATAATGTAGTTAGCATGATTTTTCAGGGGAATTTCATGCTGAACATCACTTTAAACTCCTCTGATGAATCAACTTGACTGGTAGATGAAGGGAATATTATCTGCCTGGGCTTCAGGGAGGTTTTTGACATACCTCTACATGGCATCACACATACATATGGAAGCAATAGTGCAAAGGGGAGGGAATCAGTGTCTTTTCAGTGATGCTGAGGGAAAAGACAAGAGGCAGTGGGCACACACTGAAATACAGGAGATTGCCTTTGAACATCAGTAAATGTTTCTTTACTGTGAGCGTGACTGAACCACGGCACAGACTGCCCAGAAAGATTGTGGAGCCTGGATCTTTGAAGACATTAAAAGTACACCCAGATAGAATCCTGGGCAAGAGGCTCTAGGTATCCTGGTTTAGGCAGGGCGGTTGGGCCTGGTTAGCCCCACCAACCCCTTCCACTCTCTTTCATTCTGTGCTAGTGAATTCTCTTCAAGATGCATTTCAAGCACTGGCATGACAAAGTTCTGTGCAGACAGAGATCCAAATGGACATGGCATCTAAGTTCCTTAAGCAGTGTTCAAGAAGAATGTAAAACTCTGGCACAAGTGTCTCTTCCCTAACTGAATCCCTTTCATGGGAAAATTCCCAGCTCTAGAAAGATCTTCTGATACGCATGCTTAAGACTGACACTGGCTGAGCAAATTTCTCCCTATGTGTATCTAAGACCAGTTAGGATCTTCACCCAAAGTGCTGTCAACATAGTCACAGAATGCCTATTGTTAAGAAGTGACAGCTTCCATCAGAATGGCAACTATTGGTCCACAAAATGGATTAATGGATGGGAATTATCTACGTGGGTTAAAAACAACAATAAAGAGTTGGTCTTTATTTATCAATTTCATGGCAATATTGATAAGGGAAGAAAAAGATCTAAGCCCTTGACTTTCTGAACTCGAGGAAAGATTTTAAAAATTCCTTGTAAAAATGTATGATCACAATCAGACTATTGAAACCATTTTAGTTGGGAACAAAGTTCCAAAATTGTCTAGATAGTGGCAAAGAAGCCAAGAAAATAGGAAAGAAACAAAAAGAGAGCAAAAGAGTCAGCTTCAGTGTACAAGCTCGTTCTAGAAGTAGTCTGCTGGGAAAAGGAACCCCCAGCTAAATTTCCAATGTATTCCTGCGCTTGATTCAGTAACTGGTCAATGTAAAAACCAATCCTTTTGTACAACTTCTTCCAGCAACAAAAACTCCAACAGGTTGACACTACCATCATGCCTGTTCCAGACATATTTAAAAGAGAAATGATGATTTTCTTGAAAACCTACTTACATAAAAGTTGCAAGATGGTGGAGGGATTCCCACATCCTCCTTCCTCCATCTGGCTTGAAAGTATATTTGATAAAATATGCAACAAAGCACATGATTTATAAGGGAGAGTCAAATGGATGATTTGGGAATCGATCTCTTGTTGATAGTAAACTTCATATCCACTCGGTGTGACCTTTTTAAAACAAAATGTGGAGCTGAGGCATGAATCTGCCACAACAATTGTAAAGCAAACATACACACTCCCCTTCACATGCCCCCCCTTCCACACACACCTAGGCACACACAGAGATCAGCATAGCAGATCATGAACACCTTGGAAAAGACTGAAATGCTAAATGCCTCTCTTGATGGGCAAAAGAGCTGGTGCAGTAATTCAAATGCCTGGTACAAAAATTCTGTTTAATATTTAGCTCCTATTTAAAACACAGCTTTTCATTTCATTCTATTTACAGAATATTTTCATTTCATTTGTTTCTTTAAAATTACTTAGTTCTCACCTGTTGTATGTCTAGGAATATTTTCTTCCAAAAATAGAAAAAAATAGATGATATCTTTTCAGCAGAAAACATTGGTTGATACAATTTTAAACCATCATGATATGGAAGAATTCTTCTGTCCCTCTCGAAGGTGGAAGAAGCATTTGGATCACAGATCATCTACAATGAAATACTTGACATGTTTAAGATGCTTTCAATCAATTTTGATCGTCAATTGCTTATTTGTTGTAAACAGTAATTTTTCAGTGAAGGGAAAGTGTGTGTGGTATATCTACATTATGTGTTCAAAGCCAGTTCCTACTAATGGCCAGGCTGAATTCCAGTAAATAATGTCCCGAATGATATTTTGCCGCCTTCTTTGGCACTTCATGAAATCTTACCCCGATGAAGTGCTGAAACACAGAGATTTTCTCTTAGAGAGTGTCTCATGTTGTAACCCATCCCATGGATTTTATGCTGTAATTCTTATCTCTTTTAAAATTTACTATCTTCTGTACAGTTTTCATGAAACTTTCTGTTACAGTAGTGAATAGCACAGATAAATGTCATTTTGTACAACTTTGAATTTACCCCAAGAGCTGAGAGAAAACTTGCTCCTCTACTTCAATCCGAGTTTCTTCTATAGTCCAACTTTGTTTCTCTACCATCAAGCTTCTCCTTTGTTGCTGCTCCAAGCCCCGTCCAAGGTGACCTTGAATACTTTCAGGGATGGGACACCCACAACTTCTCTGGGCAACCTGTTCCAGTGTTCCAGCACTCCCACAGTAAAAAAGGCCTTCCTTTCATCTAATATGTGTAGGAAATCATAAATCTAGGCATAGAAGCTTGGAGTGCAAATTTGAAATTCTTTGGATTTGAAGCACATTTTATATGAATACTGACTTACAGATGACTAAAAGATGTTGATGGACATTTGAGCTGACAAGTTTTGAAAAAGTGCACGGAAATTAAAATTGAAACCACTAAAATTAAAAACTCCTTGCCATTTTTTCTTTTTCCTCTCCTATTCAAAATTGCATATGTCAGATATCAGTGCTTCATGCAAACCTCTCAGATGCTCTCAGAGAAAAAGCTTTTCTTTCAGACTAAGTTGCGGTTGACGTAGAACAGTAGCAGGAGTGAAAGATTTTCTGGGCCTCGGGGCAGCACCTTCTCCTTGGATTTGTGTGCAGAATGCATTTTATCCAAACTGGAAAATAGATCCCAGCTCTGTTCTATTCATCATTCTTACTTCATCAGGCCAGAAGATTCTGTGAAAAGTAGCCTGTGGACCTTGAAGATAGCGCATGTGAAACAGATGAGAGGTGATAGAGAAGTTGAGGGAGAGAAGAAAGACCATATGGCTGAAACCAGAAAGTATTTCTTCACGTGACCATGGAAGATTGCAGGAGCCACTTGGTGCTATCAAACCAGCCCGACTTGGCACTGGTGCCACCATGGGTCTGGTCACCATCCTGCCTATCGAAGCTTTTCAGGAGCCAGCCGGTCACTCCCAGCCAGAGGCCCCCAGACACAAACCTCAGGCCCGTTTCCCTGGCAAACAAAAGTAAGCTGCTCCGCTTCTGGATGGCAGATTGCAGGAGCCACTTGGTACTATCAAACCAGCCCGACTTGGCACTGGTGCCACCTTGGGTCTGGGAACCATGCTGCGTATCGTGGATTTTCAGGAGCCAGCCGGCCACTTCTAGCCACAGGCCCCGAAACACAAACCACAGCCCTTTTCTCTGGAAAACACAACTCAGGTGCCCCGCTTCTGGATGGCAGATTGCAGGAGCCACTTTGCACTATCAAACCAGCCCAACTTGGCACTGGTGCCACCTTGGATCTGGGAACCATCCTGCCCATCGTGGATTTTCAGGGGCCAGCTGGCCACTCTCAGCCATAGGCCCCCAAACACAAACCACGGCCCTTTTCTCTGGCAAACAAAACTCAACTACCCCTCTTCTGGATGGCAAATTGCAGGAGCCACTTGGTACTACAAAACAGCCCGACTTGGCACTGGTGCCACCTTGGGTCACGTTACCATCCTGCGTATCGTGGATTCTCAGGAGCCAGCCGGCCACTCCCAGCCACAGGCCCCCAACAAAAACCACGGCCTTTTTATCTGGCAAACAAAACTCAACTGCCCTGCTTCTGGATGGCAGATTGCATGAGCCACTTGGTACTATGAAACCAGCCCGACTTGGCACTGGTGCCACCCCTGGTCTGGGAACCATCCTGCCTATCGTGGATTTTCAGGGGCCAGCCGGCCACTCTCAGCCATAGGCACCCAAACACAAACCACGGCCCTTTTCTCTGGCAAACAAAACTCAACTGCCCCTCTTCTGGATGGCAAATTGCAGGAGCCACTTGGTACTATCAAACCAGCCCAACTTGGTACTGGTGCCACCTTGGGTCTGGGAACCATCCTGTGTATTGTGGATTCTAAGGAGCCAGCCGGCCACTCCCAGCCACAGGCCCCCAAACACAAACAACGGCGCTTTTCCCTGGAAAACAAAACTCGCCTGCCAACTTTTTGATGGCAGATTGCAGGAGCCACTAGGTACTACAAAAACAGCCCAACTTGGCACTGGTGCCACCATGGGTCTGGTAACCAACCTGCCTATCGTAGATTTTCAGGAGCCAGGCGGTCACTCCCAGCCATAGGCCCCCAGACACAAACCTCGGCCCGTTTCCCTTGCAAACAAAAGTAAGCTACCCCGCTTCTGGATGGCAGGTTGCAGGAGCCATTTTGCACCATCAAACCAGCCCGATTGGCACTGGTGCCACCTTGGGTCTGGGAACCATCCTGCCTATTGTGGATTGTCAGGAGCCAGCCGACCACTCTCGGCCACAGACCCAAATCAAAAACAACGGCCCATTTCCCTGGCAAAATAAACTCAGCTGCCCCGCTTCTGGATGGGAAATTGCAGGAGGCACTTGACACTGTCAAACCAGCCCGACTTGACACTGGTGCCACCTTGGCTCTGGGAACCATGCTGCGTATCATGGATTTTCAGGAGCCAGCCCTCTACTCCCAGCCACAGGGGCCACATATCAAACCATGGCCATTTTCCTTGGCAAACAAAACTCAGCTGACCCGCTTTTGGATGGCCGATTGCAGGAGCCACTTGGTACTATCAAAGCAGCCCGACTTGGCACTGGTGCCACCTTGGGTCTGGGAACCATCCGGCCTATCGTGGATTTTCAGGGGCCAGCCGGCCACTCTCAGCCATAGGCCCCCAAACAAAAACCACGGCCCTTTTCTCTGGCAAACAAAACTCAACTGCTCCTCTTCTGGATGGCAAATCGCAGGTGCCACTTGGTACTACAAAAACGGCCCGACTTGGCACTGGTGCCACCTTGGGTCTGGGAACCATACTGCGTATCGAGCATTTTAAGGAGCCAGCCGGCCACTCCCGGCCATACACACCCAAACACAACCCAAGGCCCTTTTCTCTGGCAAACAATACTCAGCTTCCCAGCTTCTGGATGGCAGATTGCAGGAGCCACTTAGTACTATCAAACCAGCCCGACTTGGCACTGGTTCCACCTTGGGGCTGGGAACCATGCTGTGTAACGTAGATTCTAAGGCGCCAGGCCGCCACTCCGAGCCACAGGCCCCCAAACACAAACAACGGCGCTTTTCCCTGGAAAACAAAACTCGCCTGCCAACTTTTTGATGGCAGATTGCAGGAGCCACTTGGTACTATCAAACCAGCCCAACTTGGCACTGGTGCCACCATGGGTCTGGTCACCATCCTGCCTATCATGGATTCTAAGGAGCCAGCCGGTCACTCTCAGCCATAGGCCCCCAGACAAAAACCTCGGCCTGTTTCCCTGGCAAAGAAAACTGAGCTGCCCCGCTTCTGGATGGCAGATTGCAGGACGCACTTGGTACGAAAAAAACAGCCCGACTTGGCACTGGTGCCACCTTGTGTTTGGGAACCATCCTGCATATCGAGCATTTTAAGAAGCCAGCCGGCCACTCCAATCCATATGTCCCCAAAAACAATCCACGGACCTTTTCTCTGGCAAACAAAAATCAGCTGCCCCGCTTCTGGATGGCAGATTGCAGGAGCCAATTTGCACTTTCAAACCAACCCGACTGACTACTGAAAATCGACCATACGCATGATGGCTTCCAGACCCACGGCGGCACCAGTGCCAAGTCCGGCTCGTTTCATAGTACAAAGTGGCTCCTGCAATCTGCCATCCAGAAGCTGGGCAGCTGAGTTTTGTTTGCCAGAGAAAAGGGCCGTGAGTTCTGTTTGGGGGCATATGGCTGGGAGTGGCCAGCTGGCTCCTTAAAATGCACGATACGCAGGACGGTAACCAGACCCAAGGTGGCACCAGTGCCAAGTCGGGCTGTTTTTGTAGTACCAAGTGGCTCCTGCAATTTGCCATCCAGAAGCGGGGCAGCTAAATTTTGTTTCCCAGAGAAAAGGGCTTTGCTTTGTGTTTGGGGGCCTATGGCTGAGAGTGGCCGGCTGGCCCTTGAAAATCCACGATAGGCAGGATGGTTCCCAGATCCAAGGTGGCACCAGTGCCAAGTTGGGCTGGTTCTATGGTTCAAAGTGGCTCCTGCAATCTGCCATCCAGAAGCGGGGCAGCGGATTTTTTTTGCCAGAGAAAAGGTCCGTGATTTGTTTTTGGGGTATATGGCTGGGAGTGGCCGGCTGGCTCCTTAAAATGCACGATACGCAGGATGGTTCCCAGACCCAAGGTGGCACCAGTGCCAAGTCGGGCTGTTTTTGTAGTACCAAGGGCGTCCTGCAATTTGCCATCCAGAAGAGGGGCAGTTGAGTTTTGTTTGCCAGAGAAAAGGTCCGTGGTTTGTTTTTGGGGGCATACAACTGGGAGTGGCCGGCTGGCACCTTAGACCCACGATACGCAGGATGGTTCCCAGACCCAAGGTGGCACCACTGCCAAGTCGGGCTGGTTTGATAGTACCAAGTGGCACCTGCAATCTGCCATCCAGAAGCGGGGCAGCTGAGTTTTGTTTGCCAGAGAAATGGGCCGAGGTTTGTGTTTGAGGTCCTATGGCTGGGAGTGGCCAGATGACTCCTGAAAATCCACCATACGCATGATGGCTTCCAGACCCAAGGTGGCACCAGTGCCAAGTCGGGCTGGTTTGATAGTACCAAGTGGCTCGTGCAATCGGCCATCCAGAAGCGGGGCAGCTGAGTTCTGTTTGCCAGAGAAAAGGGCTGTGGTGTGTGTTTGGGGGCCTGTGGCTGGCAGTGGCCCGCTGGCTCCTGAAAATCCATGATACGCAGCAGGGTTCCCACAGCCAAGGAGGCACCAGCGCCAAGTAGGGCTGGTTTGACAGTGTCAAGTGCCTCATGCAATCTCCCATCCAGAAGCGGGGCAGCTGAGTTTTTTTTGCCTGTGAAACGGGCCGTTTTTTTTGATTGGGGTCTGTGGCCGAGAGTGGTCGGCTGGCTCCTGACAATCCACAATTCTCAGGATGTTTCCCAGACCCAAGGTGGCACCAGTGCCAAGTCGGGCTGGTTTGATAGTACCAAGAGGCTCCTGCAATCTGCCATCCAGAAGCGGGGCAGCTGAGTTTTGTTTGCCAGAGCATTGCGCCGTGGTTTTTGTTTGGGGGCCTATGGCTGAGAGTGGCCGGCTGGCCCCTGAAAATCCACGATAGCCTGGATGGTTCCCAGATCCAAGGTGGCACCAGTGCCAAGTTGGGCTGGTTTGATAGTGCAAAGTGGCTCCTGCAATCTGCCATCAAGAAGCGGGGCAGATGATTTTTTTTTTGCCAGAGAAAAGGTCCGTGGTTTGGTTTTGGGGGCATATGGCTGGGAGTGGCCGGCTGGCTCCTTAAAATGCTCGATACTCAGGATGGTGACCAGACCCAAGGTGGCACCACTGCCAAGTCGGGCTGCCTTGTTAGTATCAAGTTCGTCCTGCAATTTGCCATCCAGAAGAGGGGCAGTTGAGTTTTGTTTGCCAGAGAAAAGGGCCGTGGTTTGTTTTTGGGGGCATATGGCTGAGAGTGGCCGGCTGGCCCCTGAAAATCCACGATACACAGGATGGTTCCCAGATCCAAGGTGGCACCAGTGCCAAGTTGGGCTGGTTTGATAGTCCCAAGTGTCTCCTGCAAACTGCCATCCAGAAGCGGGGCACCTGAGTTTTGTTTGCTAGAGAAATGGGCCTAGGATTTTGTTTTGGGGACTCTGGCTAGGAGTGGCCGGCTGGCTCCTGAAAATCCACGATACTCAGCATGGTTCCCAGAGCCAAGGTCGTACAAGTGCCAAGTGGGGCTGGTTTGACAGTGTCAAGTGACTCCTGCAATATGCCATCCAGAAGCGGGGCAGCTGAGTTTTTTTGCCAGGGAAACGGGCCGTTGTTTTTGATTGGGGTCTATGGCCGAGAGTGGTCGGCTGGCTCCTGGCAATCCACATTACGCGGGATGGTTCCCAGACCCAAGGTGGCACCAGTGCCAAGTCGGGCTGGTTTGATAGTAATAAGTGGCTCCTGCAATCTGCCATCCAGAAGCGGGGCAGCTGAGTTTTGTTTGCCAGAGAAAAGGGCCGTGGTTTGTGTTTGGGGGCCTATGGCTGAGAGTGGCCGGCTGGCCTCTGAAAATCAATGATAGTCAGGATGGTTCCCAGATCCAAGGTGGCACCAGTGCCAAGTTGGGCTGGTTCTATGCTTCAAATTGGCTCCTGCAATCTGCCATCCAGAAGCGGGGCAGCTGAGTTTTTTTTGCCAGAGGAAATGTCCGTGGTTTGTTTTAGGGGCATACGGCTGGGAATGGCCGGCTGGCTCCTGAAAATGCTCGATACGCAGGATGGTTACAAGACCCAAGGTGGCACCAGTGCCAAGTCGGGCTGTTTTTGTAGTACCAAGTGCGTCCTGCAATTTGCCATCCAGAAGAGGGGCAGTAGAGTTTTGTTTGCCAGAGAAAAGGGCCGAGGTTTGCGTTTCGGGGCATATGGCTGAGAGTGACCGTCTGGCCCCTTAAAATCCATGATACGCAGGATGGTTCCCAGATCCAAGGTGGCACCAGTGCCAAGTTGGGCTGGTTTGATAGTCCCAAGTGGCTCCTGCAAACTGCCATCCAGAAGCGGGGCAGCTGAGTTTTGTTTGCCAGGGAAATGGGCCGTTGTTTGTGTTTGGTGGCCTGTGGCCTGGAGGGGCCGGCTGGCTCCTGAAAATCCACGATACGCAGGATGGTTCCCAGACCCATGGTGGCACCAGTGCCAAGTTGGGCTGGTTTGATAGTACCAAGTGGCTCCCGCATTCTGCCATCCAGAAGCAGAGCAGCTTACTTTTATTTGCCAGAGTATCGTGCCAAAGTTTGTGTCTGGGGGCCTATGGCTGGGAGTGTTCGGCTGGTTCCTGAATATGTACGATACGCAGGATGGTAACCAGATCCAAGGTGGCACCAGTGCCAAGTCGGGCTGGTTTGATAGTACCAAGTAGCTCCTGCAAACTGCCATCTAGAAGAGGGGCAGTTGAGTTTTGTTTGGCAGAGAAAATGGCCGTGGTTTGTGTTTGGGGGCATATGGTTGGGAGTGGCCGGTTGGCTCCTTAAAATGCTCGATACGCAGTATGGTTCCCAGATCCAAGGTGGCACCAGTGCCAAGTCAGGCTGTTTTTGTAGTACCAAGTGCGTCCTGCAATTTGCCATCCAGAAGAGGGGCAGCTGAGTTTTGTTTGCCAGAGAAAAGGGCCGTGGTTTGTTTTTGGGGGCATATGGCTGAGAGTGGTCGGCTGGCCCCTGAAAATCTACGATACACAGGATGGTTCCCAGATCCAAGGTGGCACCAGTGCCAAGTTGGGCTGGTTTGATAGTCCCAAGTGGCTCCTGCAAACTGCCATCCAGAAGCGGGGCACCTGAGTTTTGTTTGCCAGAGAAATGGGCCTAGGATTTTGTTTTGGGGCCTGTGGCTAGGAGTGGCCAGCTGGCTCCTGAAAATCCACGATACGCAGGATGTTTCCCAGAGCCAAGGTGGCACCAGTGCCAAGTCGGGCTGCTTTTGTAGTACCACGTGGCTCCTGCAACCTCCATCAAAAAGTTGGCAGGCGTGTTTTGTTTTCCAGGGAACAGCGCCGTTGTTTTTGTTTGGGGGCCTGTGGCTGGCAGTGGCTGGCTGGCTCCTTAGAATCCACGATACGCAGGATGGTTCCCAGACCCAAGGTGGCACCAGAGCCAAGTTGGGTTGGTTTGATAGCACCAAGTGGCTCCTGCAATCTGCCATCCAGAACTGAGGCAGCTAAGTTTTGTTTGCCAGAAAAAAGGGCCGTGGTTTTTGTTGGGGGCCCGTGGCAGGGAGTAGCCGGCTGGCTCCTTCAAATCCACGATAGGAAGGATGGTGACTAGACCCATGGTGGCACCAGTGCCAAGTCAGGCTAGTTTGATAGTACCAAGAGCGTCCTGCAATCTGCAAACCAGAAGTGGGGCAGCTGAGTTTTGTTTGCCAGAGAAAAAGGTTGTGGTTTGTGTTTGGGGGCCTGTGGCTTGCAGTGGCTGGCTGGCTCCTGAAAATCCACGATATTCAGCATGGTTCCCAGAGCCAAGGTCGTACAAGTGCCAAGTGGGGCTGGTTTGACAGTGTCAAGTGACTCCTGCAATATGCCATCCAGAAGCGGGGCAGCTGAGTTTTTTTGCCAGGGAAACGGGCCGTTGTTTTTGATTGGGGTCTATGGCCGAGAGTGGTCGGCTGGCTCCAGGCAATCCACATTACGCAGGATGGTTCCCAGACCCAAGGTGGCACCAGTGCCAAGTCGGGCTGGTTTGATAGTAATAAGTGGCTCCTGCAATCTGCCATCCAGAAGCGGGGCAGCTGAGTTTTGTTTTCCAGAGAAAAGGGCCGTGGTTTGTGTTTGGGGGCATATGGCGGGGATTGGCCAGCTGGCTCCTTAAAATGCACGATACGCCGGACGGTAACCAGACCCAAGGTGGCACCAGTGCCAAGTCGGGCTGTTTTTGTAGTACCAAGTGGCTCCTGCAATTTGCCATCCAGAAGCGGGGCAGCTAAATTTTGTTTCCCAGAGAAAAGGGCTTTGCTTTGTGTTTGGGGGCCTATGGCTGAGAGTGGCCGGCTGGCCCTTGAAAATCCACGATAGGCAGGATGGTTCCCAGATCCAAGGTGGCACCAGTGCCAAGTTGGGCTGGTTCTATGGTTCAAAGTGGCTCCTGCAATCTGCCATCCAGAAGCGGGGCAGCGGATTTTTTTTTGCCAGAGAAAAGGTCCGTGATTTGATTTTGGGGTATATGGCTGGGAGTGGCCGGCTGGCTCCTTAAAATGCACGATACGCAGGATGGTTCCCAGACCCAAGGTGGCACCACTGCCAAGTCGGGCTGGTTTGATAGTACCAAGTGGCTCCTGCAATCTGCCATCCAGAAGCGGGGCAGCTGAGTTTTGTTTGCCAGAGAAATGGTCCGAGGTTTGTGTTTGAGGTCCTATGGCTGGGAGTGGCCAGATGACTCCTGAAAATCCACCATACGCATGATGGCTTCCAGACCCAAGGTGGCGCCAGTGCCAAGTCGGGCTGGTTTGATAGTACCAAGTGGCTCGTGCAATCGGCCATCCAGAAGCGGGGCAGCTGAGTTCTGTTTGCCAGAGAAAAGGGCTGTGGTTTGTGTTTGGGGGCCTGTGGCTGGCAGTGGCCCGCTGGCTCCTTAAAATCCATGATACGCAGCAGGGTTCCCACAGCCAAGGAGGCACCAGCGCCAAGTAGGGCTGGTTTGACAGTGTCAAGTGCCTCCTGCAGTCTCCCATCCAGAAGCGGGGCAGCTGAGTTTTTTTTGCCTGTGAAACGGGCCGTTTTTTTTGATTGGGGTCTGTGGCCGAGAGTGGTCGGCTGGCTCCTGACAATCCACAATTCGCAGGATGTTTCCCAGACCCAAGGTGGCACCAGTGCCAAGTCGGGCTGGTTTGATAGTACCAAGAGGCTCCTGCAATCTGCCATCCAGAAGCGGGGCAGCTGAGTTTTGTTTGCCAGAGAAAAGGGCCGTGGGTTGTGTTTGCGGGCCTGTGGCTGGCAGTGGCCAGTTGGCTCCTTAAAATGCACGATACGCAGGACGGTAACCAGACCCAAAGAGGCACCAGTGCCAAGTCGGACTGTTTTTGTAGTACCAAGTGGCTCCTGCAATTTGCCATCCAGAAGAGGGGCAGTTGAGTTTTTTTGCCAGAGGATTGGGCCGTGGTTTTTGTTTGGGGGCCTATGGCTGAGAGTGGCCGGCTGGCCCCTGAATATCAACGATAGCCTGGATGGTTTCCAGATCCAAGGTGGCACCAGTGCCAAGTTGGGCTGGTTTGATAGTGCAAAGTGGCTCCTGCGATCTGCCATCCAGAAGCGGGGCAGCTGAGTTTTGTTTGCCAGAGAAATGGGCCGAGGATTTTTTTTTGGGGCCTGTGGCTAGGTGTGGCCGGCTGGCTCCTGAAAATCCACGATACGCAGGATGTTTCCCAGAGCCAAGGTGGCACCAGTGCCAAGTCGGGCTGGTTTTGTAGTACCACGTGGCTCCTGCAACCTCCATCAAAAAGTTGGCAGGCGTGTTTTGTTTTCCAGGGAACAGCGCCGTTGTTTTTGTTTGGGGGCCTGTGGCTGGCAGTGGCTGGCTGGCTCCTTAGAATCCACGATACGCAGGATGGTTCCCAGACCCAAGGTGGCACCAGTGCCAAGTTGGGTTGGTTTGATAGCAGCAAGTGGCTCCTGCAATCTGCCATCCAGAACTGAGGCAGCTAAGTTTTGTTTGCCAGAAAAAAGGGCCGTGGTTTTTGTTGGGGGCCCGTGGCTGGGAGTAGCCGGCTGGCTCCAAAAAAGCCACGATAGGCAGGATGGTGACTAGACCCATGGTGGCACCAGTGCCAAGTCCGGCTGGTTTGATAGTACCAAGTGCGTCCTGCAATCTGCCATCCAGAAGCGGGGCAGCTGAGTTTTGTTTGCCAGAGAAAAAGGCTGTGGTTTGTGTTTGGGGGCCTGTGGCTGGCAGTGGCCGGCTGGCTCCTGAAAATCCACGATACTCAGCATGGTTCCCAGAGCCAAGGTCGTACAAGTGCCAAGTGGGGCTGGTTTGACAGTGTCAAGTGACTCCTGCAATATGCCATCCAGAAGCGGGGCAGCTGAGTTTTTTTGCCAGGGAAACGGGCCGTTGTTTTTGATTGGGGTCTATGGCCGAGAGTGGTCGGCTGGCTCCTGGCAATCCACATTACGCGGGATGGTTCCCAGACCCAAGGTGGCACCAGTGCCAAGTCGGGCTGGTTTGATAGTAATAAGTGGCTCCTGCAATCTGCCATCCAGAAGCGGGGCAGCTGAGTTTTGTTTGCCAGAGAAAAGGGCCGTGGTTTGTGTTTGGGGGCATATGGCTGGGATTGGCCAGCTGGCTCCTTAAAATGCACGATACGCCGGATGGTAACCAGACCCAAGGTGGCATCAGTGCCAAGACGGGCTGTTTTTGTAGTACCAAGTGGCTCCTGCAATTTGCCATCCAGAAGCGGGGCAGCTAAATTTTGTTTGCCAGAGAATTGGGCCGTGGTTTGTTTTGGGGGCCTATGGCTGAGAGTGGCCGGCTGGCCTCTGAAAATCAACGATAGTCAGGATGGTTCCCAGATCCAAGGTGGCACCAGTGCCAAGTTGGGCTGGTTCTATGCTTCAAATTGGCTCCTGCAATCTGCCATCCAGAAGCGGGGCAGTAGAGTTTTGTTTGCCAGAGAAAAGGGCCGAGGTTTGCGTTTCGGGGCATATGGCTGAGAGTGACCGTCTGGCCCCTGAAAATCCATGATACGCAGGATGGTTCCCAGATCCAAGGTGGCACCAGTGCCAAGTTGGCCTGGTTTGATAGTCCCAAGTGGCTCCTGTAAAACTGCCATCCAGAAGCGGGGCAGCTGAGTTTTTTTGCCAGGGAAATGGGCCGTTGTTTGTGTTTGGTGGCCTGTGGCTAGGTGTGGCCGGCTGGCTCCTGAAAATCCACGATACGCAGGATGGTTCCCAGACCCATGGTGGCACCAGTGCCAAGTTGGGCTGGTTTTATAGTACCAAGTGGCTCCCGCATTCTGCCATCCAGAAGCAGAGCAGCTTACTTTTATTTGCCAGAGTATCGTGCCAATGTTTGTGTCTGGGGGCCTATGGCTGGGAGTGTTCGGCTTGTTCCTGAATATGTACGATAGGCAGGATGGTTCCCAGATCCAAGGTGGCACCAGTGCCAAGTCGGGCTGGTTTGATAGTACTAAGTGGCTCCTGCAATCTGCCATCCAGAAGAGGGGCAGTTGAGTTTTGTTTGCCAGAGAAAATGGCCGTGGTTTGTGTTTGGGGGCATATGGTTGGGAGTGGCCGGTTGGCTCCTTAAAATGCTCGATACGCAGTATGGTTCCCAGATCCAAGGTGGCACCAGTGCCAAGTCGGGCTGTTTTTGTAGTACCAAGTGCGTCCTGCAATTTGCCATCCAGAAGAGCAGCAGTTGAGTTTTGTTTGCCAGAGAAAAGGGCCGTGGTTTTTGTTGGGGGCCTGTGGCGGAGAGTGGCCGGCTGGCCCCTGAAAATCCACGATGGGCAGGATGGTTCCCAGATCCAAGGTGGCACGAGTGCCCAGTCGGGCTGGTTTGATAGTGCTAAGTAGCTCATGCAATCTGCCATCCAGAATCGGGGCAGGTTACTTTTGTTTGCCAGGGAAACGGGCCGAGGTTTGTGTCTGGGGACCTATGGCTGGGAGTGACCGGCTGGCTCCTGAAAAGCTTCGATAGGCAGGATGGTGACCAGACCCATGGTGGCACCAGTGCCAAGTTCGGCTGGTTTGATAGTACCAAGTGGCTCCTGCAATCTACCATCCAGAAGCGGGGCAGCTGAGTTTTGTTTGCCAGAGAAAAGGGCCGTGGTTTGTGTTTGGGGGCATATGGCTGGGTGCGGCCAGCTGGCTCCTTAAAACGCACGATATGCAAGATGGCTCCCAGACCCAAGGTGGCACCAGTGCCAAGTCGGGCTGGTTTGATAGCACCAAGTGGCTCCTGCAATCTTCCATGGTCACGTGAAGAAATACTTTCTGGTTTCAGCCATATGCTCTTTCTTCTCTCCCTCAACTTCTCTATCACCTCTCATCTGTTTCACATGCGCTATCTTCAAGGTCCACAGGCTACTTTTCACAGAATCTTCTGGCCTGATGAAGTAAGAATGATGAATAGAACAGAGCTGGGATCTATTTTCCAGTTTGGATAAAATGCATTCTGCACACAAATCCAAGGAGAAGGTGCTGCCCCGAGGCCCAGAAAATCTTTCACTCCTGCTACTGTTCTACGTCAACCGCAACTTAGTCTGAAAGAAAAGCTTTTTCTCTGAGAGCATCTGAGAGGTTTGCATGAAGCACTGATATCTGACATATGCAATTTTGAATAGGAGAGGAAAAAGAAAATGGCAAGGAGTTTTTAATTTTAGTGGTTTCAATTTTAATTTCCGTGCACTTTTTCAAAACTTGTCAGCTCAAATGCCCATCAACATCTTTTAGTCATCTGTAAGTCAGTATTCATATAAAATGTGCTTCAAATCCAAAGAATTTCAAATTTGCACTCCAAGCTTCTATGCCTAGATTTATGATTTCCTACACATATTAGATGAAAGGAAGGCCTTTTTTACTGTGGGAGTGCTGGAACACTGGAACAGGTTGCCCAGAGAAGTTGTGGGTGTCCCATCCCTGAAAGTATTCAAGGTCACCTTGGACGGGGCTTGGAGCAGCAACAAAGGAGAAGCTTGATGGTAGAGAAACAAAGTTGGACTATAGAAGAAACTCGAATTGAAGTAGAGGAGCAAGTTTTCTCTCAGCTCTTGGGGTAAATTCAAAGTTGTACAAAATGACATTTATCTGTGCTATTCACTACTGTAACAGAAAGTTTCATGAAAACTGTACAGAAGATAGTAAATTTTAAAAGAGATAAGAATTACAGCATAAAATCCATGGGATGGGTTACAACATGAGACACTCTCTAAGAGAAAATCTCTGTGTTTCAGCACTTCCTCGGGGTAAGATTTCATGAAGTGCCAAAGAAGGCGGCAAAATATCATTCGGGACATTATTTACTGGAATTCAGCCTGGCCATTAGTAGGAACTGGCTTTGAACACATAATGTAGATATACCACACACACTTTCCCTTCACTGAAAAATTACTGTTTACAACAAATAAGCAATTGACGATCAAAATTGATTGAAAGCATCTTAAACATGTCAAGTATTTCATTGTAGATGATCTGTGATCCAAATGCTTCTTCCACCTTCGAGAGGGACAGAAGAATTCTTCCATATCATGATGGTTTAAAATTGTATCAACCAATGTTTTCTGCTGAAAAGATATCATCTATTTTTTTCTATTTTTGGAAGAAAATATTCCTAGACATACAACAGGTGAGAACTAAGTAATTTTAAAGAAACAAATGAAATGAAAATATTCTGTAAATAGAATGAAATGAAAAGCTGTGTTTTAAATAGGAGCTAAATATTAAACAGAATTTTTGTACCAGGCATTTGAATTACTGCACCAGCTCTTTTGCCCATCAAGAGAGGCATTTAGCATTTCAGTCTTTTCCAAGGTGTTCATGATCTGCTATGCTGATCTCTGTGTGTGCCTAGGTGTGTGTGGAAGGGGGGGCATGTGAAGGGGAGTGTGTATGTTTGCTTTACAATTGTTGTGGCAGATTCATGCCTCAGCTCCACATTTTGTTTTAAAAAGGTCACACCGAGTGGATATGAAGTTTACTATCAACAAGAGATCGATTCCCAAATCATCCATTTGACTCTCCCTTATAAATCATGTGCTTTGTTGCATATTTTATCAAATATACTTTCAAGCCAGATGGAGGAAGGAGGATGTGGGAATCCCTCCACCATCTTGCAACTTTTATGTAAGTAGGTTTTCAAGAAAATCATCATTTCTCTTTTAAATATGTCTGGAACAGGCATGATGGTAGTGTCAACCTGTTGGAGTTTTTGTTGCTGGAAGAAGTTGTACAAAAGGATTGGTTTTTACATTGACCAGTTACTGAATCAAGCGCAGGAATACATTGGAAATTTAGCTGGGGGTTCCTTTTCCCAGCAGACTACTTCTAGAACGAGCTTGTACACTGAAGCTGACTCTTTTGCTCTCTTTTTGTTTCTTTCCTATTTTCTTGGCTTCTTTGCCACTATCTAGACAATTTTGGAACTTTGTTCCCAACTAAAATGGTTTCAATAGTCTGATTGTGATCATACATTTTTACAAGGAATTTTTAAAATCTTTCCTCGAGTTCAGAAAGTCAAGGGCTTAGATCTTTTTCTTCCCTTATCAATATTGCCATGAAATTGATAAATAAAGACCAACTCTT
Organism: Melospiza georgiana; assembly: GCF_028018845.1. Lineage (NCBI taxonomy): Eukaryota > Metazoa > Chordata > Aves > Passeriformes > Passerellidae > Melospiza > Melospiza georgiana. The sequence continues at coordinate 27,027,085 of NC_080464.1, read as the reverse complement.
TATTTTTGTTTTTAACCCACGTAGATAATTCCCATCCATTAATCCATTTTGTGGACCAATAGTTGCCATTCTGATGGAAGCTGTCACTTCTTAACAATAGGCATTCTGTGACTATGTTGACAGCACTTTGGGTGAAGATCCTAACTGGTCTTAGATACACATAGGGAGAAATTTGATCAGCCAGTGTCAGTCTTAAGCATGCGTATCAGAAGATCTTTCTAGAGCTGGGAATTTTCCCATGAAAGGGATTCAGTTAGGGAAGAGACACTTGTGCCAGAGTTTTACATTCTTCTTGAACACTGCTTAAGGAACTTAGATGCCATGTCCATTTGGATCTCTGTCTGCACAGAACTTTGTCATGCCAGTGCTTGAAATGCATCTTGAAGAGAATTCACTAGCACAGAATGAAAGAGAGTGGAAGGGGTTGGTGGGGCTAACCAGGCCCAACCGCCCTGCCTAAACCAGGATACCTAGAGCCTCTTGCCCAGGATTCTATCTGGGTGTACTTTTAATGTCTTCAAAGATCCAGGCTCCACAATCTTTCTGGGCAGTCTGTGCCGTGGTTCAGTCACGCTCACAGTAAAGAAACATTTACTGATGTTCAAAGGCAATCTCCTGTATTTCAGTGTGTGCCCACTGCCTCTTGTCTTTTCCCTCAGCATCACTGAAAAGACACTGATTCCCTCCCCTTTGCACTATTGCTTCCATATGTATGTGTGATGCCAAGTAGAGGTATGTCAAAAACCTCCCTGAAGACCAGGCAGATAATATTCCCTTCATCTACCAGTCAAGTTGACTCATCAGAGGAGTTTAAAGTGATGTTCAGCATGAAATTCCCCTGAAAAATCATGCTAACTACATTATTTGGTCATCTTTCATGTGCCTGGCAAGGATTTCCAGGAAGAGTTGCTTCATCAACTTCCTGGGGATAAAAAAGAGGATGGCTGGTTTGTACTATCGCGAGTCCTCTTAATCGCCTTTTTTGAAGATGGGTGTCATTTGCTAACATCCACTCTTTAGCCTCTCTTGTCGTCTACATCTTAGCAAAACGCTTTCCCACTATGTCTGGCTAGGAAAACCTGTGCCAGCACAGAAAACATCTCCCATCGTGTTCTAGAAGTTGCACGGAGGTCTGCCAAGTGTTTGGCAGGAAGAAAAGAAAAGTTGTCCAAAACAGCTTCCAATCGAATGTTCATGTGATTGGAAATGTCAGGAGAGTGCAAAGGTACTGTTTTCTATCAGTTGGCAAGGTGCGCACACAATCCCAGTGTTGTACAGCTTGCTTCTTCACCTTCCCGAAGCTGCCGCTCTCGCCGGCTCCCGGAGCCCAAGAAGCGGCTTCTTCGCGCAAAGACGATTGTGCCGCTCACAGTGCTCTCCTTAGCGCGGCTTCTGCCGAAAGACGCCCGGGAGCGGCTCTTAGCTCCGGAGAGCATCCTACCTTCGTCCTTAGCTCCTCTTCTCTTCTACATCTCGGCAAAAAGCTTTTCCACTATGTCTGGCTCGGAAAAACTGTGCCAGCACAGAAAACATCTCCCATCGTGTTCTAGAAGTTGCAGAGATGTCTGCCTAGTGTTTGGCAGGAAGAAAAGTAAAGTTGTCCGAAACAGCTTCCAATCGAATGTTCATGTGATTGGAAAAGTCAGCAGAGGGCAAAGGTACTGTTTTGTATCAGTTGGCAAGGTGCGCACACAATCCCAATGTTGCACAGCTTGCTTCTTCACCTTCCCGAAGCTGCCGCTCTCGCCGGCTCCCGGAGCCCAAGAAGCGGCTTCTTCGCGCAAAGACGATTGTGCCGCTCACAGTGCTCTCCTTATCGCGGCTTCTGCCGAAAGACGCCCGGCAGCGGCTCTTAGCTCCGGACTGCTTCCTACCTTCGTCTTTCGCGTCTTTTATAGTCTACATCTCGGCAAAACGCTTTTCCACTCTGTCTGTCTAGGAAAAACTGTGCCAGCACAGAAAACATCTCCCATCGTGTTCTAGAAGTTTCAGAGATGTCTGCCTAGTGTTTGGCAGGCAGAAAAGAAAAGTTGTCCAAAACAGCTTCCAATCGAATGTTCATGTATTTGGAAAAGTCAGGAGAGTGCAAAGGTACTGTTTTGTATCAGTTGGCAAGGTGCGCACACAATCCCAGTGTTGTACAGCTTGCTTCTTCACCTTCCCGAAGCTGCCGCTCTCGCCGGCTCCCAAAGCCCAAGAAGCGGCTTCTTCGCGCAAAGACGATTGTGCCGCTCACAGTGCTCTCCTTAGCGCGGCTTCTGCCAAAAGACGCCCAGGAGCAGCACTTAGCTCCGAAGAGCATCCTACCTTCGTCTTTAGCTCCTCTTCTCATCTACATCTCGGCAAAAAGCTTTCCCACTATGTCTGGCTAGGAAAAACTGTGCCAGCACAGAAAACATCTCCCATCGTGTTCTAGACGTTGCACGGAGGTCTGCCAAGTGTTTGGCAGGAAGAAAAGAAAAGTTGTCCAAAACAGCTTCCAATCGAATGTTCATGTGATTGGAAAAGCCAGGAGAGTGCAAAGGTACTGTTTTGTATCAGTTGGCAAGGTGCGCACACAATCCCAGTGTTGTACAGCTTGCTTCTTCACCTTCCCGAAGCTGCCGCTCTCGCCGGCTCCCGGAGCCCAAGAAGCGGCTTCTTCGCGCAAAGACGATTGTGCCGCTCACAGTGCTCTCCTTAGCGCGGCTTCTGCCGAAAGACGCCCGGGAGCGGCTCTTAGCTCCGGAGAGCATCCTACCTTCGTCTTTCGCGTCTTTTATAGTCTACATCTCGGCAAAACGCTTTCCCACTCTGTCTGTCTAGGAAAAACTGTGCCAGCACAGAAAACATCTCCCATCGTGTTCTAGACGTTGCAGAGATGTCTGCCTAGTGTTTGGCAGGCAGAAAAGAAAAGTTGTCCAAAACAGCTTCCAATCGAATGTTCATGTATTAGGAAAAGTCAGGAGAGTGCAAAGGTACTGTTTTCTATCAGTTGGCAAGGTGCGCACACAATCCCAGTGTTGTACAGCTTGCTTCTTCACCTTCCCGAAGCCGCCGCTCTCGCCGGCTCCCGGAGCCCAAGAAGCGGCTTCTTCGCGCAAAGACGATTGTGCCGCTCACAGTGCTCTCCTTAGCGTGGCTTCTGCCGAAAGACGCCCGGGAGCGGCTCTTAGCTCCGAAGAGCATCCTACCTTCGTCTTTAGCTCCTCTTCTCATCTACATCTCGGCAAAAAGCTTTCCCACTATGTCTGGCTAGGAAAAACTGTGCCAGCACAGAAAACATCTCCCATCGTGTTCTAGACGTTGCACGGAGGTCTGCCAAGTGTTTGGCAGGAAGAAAAGAAAAGTTGTCCAAAACAGTTTCGAATCGAATGTTCATGTGATTGGAAAAGCCCGGAGAGTGCAAAGGTACTGTTTTGTATCAGTTGGCAAGGTGCGCACACAATCCCAGTGTTGTACAGCTTGCTTCTTCACCTTCCCGAAGCTGCCGCTCTCGCCGGCTCCCGGAGCCGAAGAAGCGGCTTCTTCGCGCAAAGACGATTGTGCCGCTCACAGTGCTCCTTAGCGCGGCTTCTGCCGAAAGACGCCCGGGAGCGGCTCTTAGCTCCGAAGAGCATCCTACGTTCGTCTCTAGCTCCTCTTCTCATCTACATCTTAGCAAAACGCTTTTCCACTAAGTCTGGCTAGGAAAAACTGTGCCAGCACAGAAAACATATCCCATCGTGTTCTAGAAGTTGCAGAGATGTCTGCCAAGTGTTTGGCAGGAAGAAAAGAAAAGTTGTCCAAAACAGCTTCCAATCGAATGTTCATGTGATTGGAAAAGTCAGGAGAGTGCAAAGGTACTGTTTTGTATCAGTTGGCAAGGTGCGCACACAATCCCAGTGTTGTACAGCTTGCTTCTTCACCTTCCCGAAGCTGCCGCTCTCGCCGGCTCCCGGAGCCCAAGAAGCGGCTTCTTCGCGCAAAGACGATTGTGCCGCTCACAGTGCTCTCCTTAGCGCGGCTTCTGCCGAAAGACGCCCGGGAGCGGCTCTTAGCTCCGGAGAGCATCCTACCTTCGTCTTTCGCGTCTTTTATAGTCTACATCTCGGCAAAACGCTTTCCCACTCTGTCTGTCTAGGAAAAACTGTGCCAGCACAGAAAACATCTCCCATCGTGTTCTAGACGTTGCAGAGATGTCTGCCTAGTGTTTGGCAGGCAGAAAAGAAAAGTTGTCCAAAACAGCTTCCAATCGAATGTTCATGTATTAGGAAAAGTCAGGAGAGTGCAAAGGTACTGTTTTCTATCAGTTGGCAAGGTGCGCACACAATCCCAGTGTTGTACAGCTTGCTTCTTCACCTTCGAGAAGCCGCCGCTCTCGCCGGCTCCCGGAGCCCAAGAAGCGGCTTCTTCGCGCAAAGACGATTGTGCCGCTCACAGTGCTCTCCTTAGCGTGGCTTCTGCCGAAAGACGCCCGGGAGCGGCTCTTAGCTCCGAAGAGCATCCTACCTTCGTCTTTAGCTCCTCTTCTCATCTACATCTCGGCAAAAAGCTTTCCCACTATGTCTGGCTAGGAAAAACTGTGCCAGCACAGAAAACATCTCCCATCGTGTTCTAGACGTTGCACGGAGGTCTGCCAAGTGTTTGGCAGGAAGAAAAGAAAAGTTGTCCAAAACAGTTTCGAATCGAATGTTCATGTGATTGGAAAAGCCCGGAGAGTGCAAAGGTACTGTTTTGTATCAGTTGGCAAGGTGCGCACACAATCCCAGTGTTGTACAGCTTGCTTCTTCACCTTCCCGAAGCTGCCGCTCTCGCCGGCTCCCGGAGCCGAAGAAGCGGCTTCTTCGCGCAAAGACGATTGTGCCGCTCACAGTGCTCCTTAGCGCGGCTTCTGCCGAAAGACGCCCGGGAGCGGCTCTTAGCTCCGAAGAGCATCCTACGTTCGTCTCTAGCTCCTCTTCTCATCTACATCTTAGCAAAACGCTTTTCCACTATGTCTGGCTAGGAAAAACTGTGCCAGCACAGAAAACATATCCCATCGTGTTCTAGAAGTTGCAGAGATGTCTGCCAAGTGTTTGGCAGGAAGAAAAGAAAAGTTGTCCAAAACAGCTTCCAATCGAATGTTCATGTGATTGGAAAAGTCAGGAGAGTGCAAAGGTACTGTTTTGTATCAGTTGGCAAGGTGCGCACACAATCCCAGTGTTGTACAGCTTGCTTCTTCACCTTCCCGAAGCTGCCGCTCTCGCCGGCTCTCGGAGCCCAAGAAGCGGCTTCTTCGCGCAAAGACGATTGTGCCGCTCACAGTGCTCTCCTTAGCGCGGCTTCTGCCGAAAGACGCCCGGCAGCGGCTCTTAGTTCCGGAGAGAATCCCACCTTCGTCTTTCGCGTCTTTTGTAGTCTACATCTCGGCAAAACGCTTTCCCACTCTGTCTGGCTAGGAAAAACTGTGCCAGCACAGAAAACATCTCCCATCGTTTTCTAGAAGTTGCAGAGATGTCTGCCAAGTGTTTGGCAGGAAGAAAAGAAAAGTTGTCCAAAACAGCTTCCAATCGAATGTTCATGTGATTGGAAAAGCCAGGAGAGTGCAAAGGTACTGTTTTCTATCAGTTGGCAAGGTGCGCACACAATCCCAGTCTTGTACAGCTTGCTTCTTCACCTTCCCGAAGCTGCCGCTCTCGCCGGCTCCCGGAGCCCAAGAAGCGGCTTCTTCACGCAAAGACGATTGTGCCGCTCACAGTGCTCTCCTTAGCGCGGGTTCAGTTGAAAGACGCCCGGGAGCGGCTCTTAGCTCCGAAGAGCATCCTACCATCGTCTATCGTGTCTTTTGTAGCCGCTTCTTGGGCTCCGGGAGCCGGCGAGTGCGGCAGCTTCGGGAAGGTGAAGAAGCAAGCTGTACAACACTGGGATTGTGTTCGCACCTTGCCAACTGATACAAAACAGTACCTTTGCATTCTCCTGACTTTTCCAATCACATGAACATTCGATTGGGAGCTGTTTTGGACAACTTTTCTTTTCTTCCTCCCAAACACTAGGCAGACCTCCGTGCAACGTCTAGAACACGATGGGAGATGTTTTCTGTGCTGGCACAGTTTCTCCCTGCCAGACATAGTGGAAAAGCTGTCTGCTTCCATGTAGACCATAAAAGACGCTAAAGACGAAGGCACCATGCTGTCCGGAGCTAAGTGCTGCTCCCGGGCGTCTTTCAGGGAAGCCGCGCTAAGGACAGCACTGTGAGCGACACAATCGTCTTTGCGCGAAGAAGGCGATTCTTTCATCTCCCGGAGCTGGCGAAAGCGGCAGCTTCGGAAAGGTGAAGAAGGAAGCTGTACAAGACTGGGATTGTGTGCGCAGCTTGCCAACTGATAGAAAACAGTATCTTTGCACTCTCCTGACATTTCCAATCACATGAACATTCGAGTGGAAGCTGTTTTAGAACTCTTTTCTTTTCTCCCTGCCAAAAACCTGGCACACCTCTGTGCATCCTCTAGAACACGATGTGACATGTTTTCTGTGCTGGCACAGTTTCTCCCTGCCAGACATAGTGGAAAAGCTGTCTGCTTCCATGTAGACCACAAAAGACGCGAAAGACGAAGGCAGGATTCTTTCCGGAGCTAAGTTCTGCTCCTGGGCGTCTTTCGGCAGAAGATGCGCTAAGGAGAGCACTGTGAGCGGCACAATCGTCTTTGCGCGAAGAAGCCGCTTCTTCGGCTCCGGGAGCCGGCGAGAGCGGCAGCTTCGGGAAGGTGAAGAAGCAAGCTGTACAACACTGGGATTGTGTGCGCACCTTGCCAACTGATACAAAACAGTACCTTTGCACTCTCCTGACTTTTCCAATCACATGAACATTCGATTGGAAGCTGTTTTGGACAACTTTTCTTTTCTTCCTGCCATACACTTGGCAGACCTCCGTGCAACGTCTAGAACACGGTGGGAGATGTTTTCTGTGCTGGCACAGTTCTTCCTAGCCAGACATAGTGGGAAAGCGTTTTGCTAAGATGTAGACGACAAGAGAGGCTAAAGAGTGGATGTTAGCAAATGACACCCATCTTCAAAAAAGGCAATTAAGAGGACTCGCGATAGTACAAACCAGCCATCCTCTTTTTTATCCCCAGGAAGTTGATGAAGCAGCTCTTCCTGGAAATCCTTGCCAGGCACATGAAAGATGACCAAATAATGTAGTTAGCATGATTTTTCAGGGGAATTTCATGCTGAACATCACTTTAAACTCCTCTGATGAATCAACTTGACTGGTAGATGAAGGGAATATTATCTGCCTGGGCTTCAGGGAGGTTTTTGACATACCTCTACATGGCATCACACATACATATGGAAGCAATAGTGCAAAGGGGAGGGAATCAGTGTCTTTTCAGTGATGCTGAGGGAAAAGACAAGAGGCAGTGGGCACACACTGAAATACAGGAGATTGCCTTTGAACATCAGTAAATGTTTCTTTACTGTGAGCGTGACTGAACCACGGCACAGACTGCCCAGAAAGATTGTGGAGCCTGGATCTTTGAAGACATTAAAAGTACACCCAGATAGAATCCTGGGCAAGAGGCTCTAGGTATCCTGGTTTAGGCAGGGCGGTTGGGCCTGGTTAGCCCCACCAACCCCTTCCACTCTCTTTCATTCTGTGCTAGTGAATTCTCTTCAAGATGCATTTCAAGCACTGGCATGACAAAGTTCTGTGCAGACAGAGATCCAAATGGACATGGCATCTAAGTTCCTTAAGCAGTGTTCAAGAAGAATGTAAAACTCTGGCACAAGTGTCTCTTCCCTAACTGAATCCCTTTCATGGGAAAATTCCCAGCTCTAGAAAGATCTTCTGATACGCATGCTTAAGACTGACACTGGCTGAGCAAATTTCTCCCTATGTGTATCTAAGACCAGTTAGGATCTTCACCCAAAGTGCTGTCAACATAGTCACAGAATGCCTATTGTTAAGAAGTGACAGCTTCCATCAGAATGGCAACTATTGGTCCACAAAATGGATTAATGAATGGGAATTATCTACGTGGGTTAAAAACAAAAATAAAGAGTTGGTCTTTATTTATCAATTTCATGGCAATATTGATAAGGGAAGAAAAAGATCTAAGCCCTTGACTTTCTGAACTCGAGGAAAGATTTTAAAAATTCCTTGTAAAAATGTATGATCACAATCAGACTATTGAAACCATTTTAGTTGGGAACAAAGTTCCAAAATTGTCTAGATAGTGGCAAAGAAGCCAAGAAAATAGGAAAGAAACAAAAAGAGAGCAAAAGAGTCAGCTTCAGTGTACAAGCTCGTTCTAGAAGTAGTCTGCTGGGAAAAGGAACCCCCAGCTAAATTTCCAATGTATTCCTGCGCTTGATTCAGTAACTGGTCAATGTAAAAACCAATCCTTTTGTACAACTTCTTCCAGCAACAAAAACTCCAACAGGTTGACACTACCATCATGCCTGTTCCAGACATATTTAAAAGAGAAATGATGATTTTCTTGAAAACCTACTTACATAAAAGTTGCAAGATGGTGGAGGGATTCCCACATCCTCCTTCCTCCATCTGGCTTGAAAGTATATTTGATAAAATATGCAACAAAGCACATGATTTATAAGGGAGAGTCAAATGGATGATTTGGGAATTGATCTCTTGTTGATAGTAAACTTCATATCCACTCGGGGTGACCTTTTTAAAACAAAATGTGGAGCTGAGGCATGAATCTGCCACAACAATTGTAAAGCAAACATACACACTCCTCTTCACATGCCCCCCCTTCGACACACACCTAGGCACACACAGAGATCAGCATAGCAGATCATGAACACCTTGGAAAAGACTGAAATGCTAAATGCCTCTCTTGATGGGCAAAAGAGCTGGTGCAGTAATTCAAATGCCTGGTACAAAAATTCTGTTTAATATTTAGCTCCTATTTAAAACACAGCTTTTCATTTCATTCTATTTACAGAATATTTTCATTTCATTTGTTTCTTTAAAATTACTTAGTTCTCACCTGTTGTACTTCTAGGAATATTTTCTTCCAAAAATAGAAAAAAATAGATGATATCTTTTCAGCAGAAAACATTGGTTGATACAATTTTAAACCATCATGATATGGAAGAATTCTTCTGTCCCTCTCGAAGGTGGAAGAAGCATTTGGATCACAGATCATCTACAATGAAATACTTGACATGTTTAAGATGCTTTCAATCAATTTTGATCGTCAATTGCTTATTTGTTGTAAACAGTAATTTTTCAGTGAAGGGAAAGTGTGTGTGGTATATCTACATTATGTGTTCAAAGCCAGTTCCTACTAATGGCCAGGCTGAATTCCAGTAAATAATGTCCCGAATGATATTTTGCCGCCTTCTTTGGCACTTCATGAAATCTTACCCCGATGAAGTGCTGAAACACAGAGATTTTCTCTTAGAGAGTGTCTCATGTTGTAACCCATCCCATGGATTTTATGCTGTAATTCTTATCTCTTTTAAAATTTACTATCTTCTGTACAGTTTTCATGAAACTTTCTGTTACAGTAGTGAATAGCACAGATAAATGTCATTTTGTACAACTTTGAATTTACCCCAAGAGCTGAGAGAAAACTTGCTCCTCTACTTCAATCCGAGTTTCTTCTATAGTCCAACTTTGTTTCTCTACCATCAAGCTTCTCCTTTGTTGCTGCTCCAAGCCCCGTCCAAGGTGACCTTGAATACTTTCAGGGATGGGACACCCACAACTTCTCTGGGCAACCTGTTCCAGTGTTCCAGCACTCCCACAGTAAAAAAGGCCTTCCTTTCATCTAATATGTGTAGGAAATCATAAATCTAGGCATAGAAGCTTGGAGTGCAAATTTGAAATTCTTTGGATTTGAAGCACATTTTATATGAATACTGACTTACAGATGACTAAAAGATGTTGATGGGCATTTGAGCTGACAAGTTTTGAAAAAGTGCACGGAAATTAAAATTGAAACCACTAAAATTAAAAACTCCTTGCCATTTTCTTTTTCCTCTCCTATTCAAAAGTGCATATGTCAGATATCAGTGCTTCATGCAAACCTCTCAGATGCTCTCAGAGAAAAAGCTTTTCTTTCAGACTAAGTTGCGGTTGACGTAGAACAGTAGCAGGAGTGAAAGATTTTCTGGGCCTCGGGGCAGCACCTTCTCCTTGGATTTGTGTGCAGAATGCATTTTATCCAAACTGGAAAATAGATCCCAGCTCTGTTCTATTCATCATTCTTGCTTCATCAGGCCAGAAGATTCTGTGAAAAGTAGCCTGTGGACCTTGAAGATAGCGCATGTGAAACAGATGAGAGGTGATAGAGAAGTTGAGGGAGAGAAGAAAGAGCATATGGCTGAAACCAGAAAGTATTTCTTCACGTGACCATGGAAGATTGCAGGAGCCACTTGGTGCTATCAAACCAGCCCGACTTGGCACTGGTGCCACCATGGGTCTGGTCACCATCCTGCCTATTGTAGCTTTTCAGGACCTAGCCGGTCACTCCCAGCCAGAGGCCCCCAGACACAAACCTCGGCCCGTTTCCCTGGCAAACAAAAGTAAGCTGCTCCGCTTCTGGTTGGCAGATTGCAGGAGCCACTTGGTACTATCAAACCAGCCCAACTTGGCACTGGTGCCACCTTGGGTCTGGGAACCATCATGCGAATTGTGGATTGTCAGGAGCCAGCCGACCACGCTCGGCCACAGATCCCAATCAAAAACAACGGCCCGTTTCTCAAGCAAAAAAAACTCAACTGCCCCGCTCCTGGATGGCAGATTGCAGTAGGCACTTGACACTGTCAAACCAGCCCTACTTGGCACTGGTGCCACCTTGGCTCTGGGAACCATGCTGCGTATCGTGGATTTTCAGGAGCCAGCCGGCCACTGCTAGCCATAGGCCCCCAAACACAAACCACAGCCCTTTTCTCTGGCAAACACAACTCAGGTGCCCCGCTTCTGGATGGCAGATTGCAGGAGCCACTTTGCACTATCAAACCAGCCCAACTTGGCACTGGTGCCACCTTGGATCTGGGAACCATCCTGCCCATCGTGGATTTTCAGGGCCCAGCCGGCCACTCTCAGCCATAGGCCCCCAAACACAAACCACGGCCCTTTTCTCTGGCAAACAAAACTCAACTACCCCTCTTCTGGATGGCAAATTGCAGGAGCCACTTGGTACTACAAAACAGCCCGACTTGTCACTGGTGCCACCTTGGGTCACGTTACCATCCTGCGTATCGTGGATTCTAAGGAGCCAGCCGGCCACTCCCAGCCACAGGCCCCCAACAAAAACCACGGCCCTTTTCTCTGGCAAACAATACTCAACTTCCCAGCTTCTGGATGGCAGATTGCAGGAGCCACTTAGTACTATCAAACCAGCCCGACTTGGCACTGGTGCCACCTTGGGTCTGGGAAATATCCTGCAAATTGTGGATTGTCAGGAGTCAGCCGACCACTCTCGGCCACAGATCCCAATCAAAAACAACGGCCCATTTCCCTGGCAAAAAACACTCAGCTGCCCCGCTTCTGGATGGCAGATTGCACGAGTCACTTGGTACTATCAAACCAGCCCGACTTGGCACTGGTGCCACCTTGGGTCTTGTAACCATCCTGCGTATCAAGCATTTTCAGGAGCCAGCCGGCCATTCCCAGCCGTATGCCCCTAAAACAAACCACGGACCTTTCCTCTGGCAAACAAAACTCAGCGGCCCCGCTTCTGGATGGCAGATTGCAGGAGCCAATTTGAACCATAGAACCAGCCCAACTTGGCACTGGTGCCGCCTTGGATCTGGGAACCATCCTGACTATCGTTGATTTTCAGAGGCCAGCCGGCCACTCTCAGCCATAGGCCCCCAAACACAAACCACGGCCCTTTTCTCTGGCAAACAAAATTTAGCTGCCCCGCTTCTGGATGGCAAATTGCAGGAGCCACTTGGTACTACAAAAACAGCCTGACTTGGCACTGGTGCCACCTTGGGTCTGGTTACCATCCGGCGTATCGTGCATTTTAAGGAGCCAGCTGGCCAATCCCAGCCATATGCCCCCAAACACAAACCACGGCCCTTTTCTCTGGCAAACAAAACTCAGCTGCCCCGCTTCTGGATGGCAGATTGCAGGAGCCACTTATTACTATCAAACCAGCCCGACTTGGCACTGGTGCCACCTTGGGTCTGGGAACCATCCTGCGTAATGTGGATTGCCAGGAGCCAGCCGACCACTCTCGGCCATAGACCCCAATCAAAAACAACGGCCCGTTTCCCTGGCAAAAAAACTCAGCTGCCCCGCTTCTGGATGGCATATTGCAGGAGTCACTTGACACTGTCAAACCAGCCCCACTTGGCACTTGTACGACCTTGGCTCTGGGAACCATGCTGAGTATCGTGGATTTTCAGGAGCCAGCCGGCCACTGCCAGCCACAGGCCCCCAAACACAAACCACAGCCTTTTTCTCTGGCAAACAAAACTCAGCTGCCCCGCTTCTGGATGGCAGATTGCAGGAGCCCCTTGGTACTATCAAACCAGCCTGACTTGGCACTGGTGCCACCATGGGTCTAGTCACCATCCTGCCTATCGTGGATTTTAAGGAGCCAGCCGGCTACTCCCAGCCACGGGCCCCCAACAAAAACCACGGCCCTTTTTTCTGGCAAACAAAACTTAGCTGCCTCAGTTGTGGATGGCAGATTGCAGGAGCCACTTGGTGCTATCAAACCAACCCAACTTGGCACTGGTGCCACCTTGGGTCTGGGAACCATCCTGCGTATCGTGGATTCTAAGGAGCCAGCCAGCCACTGCCAGCCACAGGCCCCCAAACAAAAACAACGGCGCTGTTCCCTGGAAAACCAAACACGCCTGCCAACTTTTTGATGGAGGTTGCAGGAGCCACGTGGTACTACAAAACCAGCCCGACTTGGCACTGGTGCCACCTTGGCACTGGGAAACATCCTGCGTATCGTGGATTTTCAGGAGCCAGCCGGCCACTCCTAGCCACAGGCCCCAAAACAAAATCCTAGGCCCATTTCTCTGGCAAACAAAACTCAGGTGCCCCGCTTCTGGATGGCAGTTTGCAGGCGACACTTGGGACTATCAAACCAGCCCAACTTGGCACTGGTGCCACCTTGGATCTGGGAACCATCCTGCGTATCGTACATATTCAGGAACCAGCCGAACACTCCCAGCTATAGGCCCCCAGACACAAACATTGGCACGATACTCTGGCAAACAAAAGTAAGCTGCTCTGCTTCTGGATGGCAGAATGCGGGAGCCACTTGGTACTATCAAACCAGCCCAACTTGGCACTGGTGCCACCATGGGTCTGGGAACCATCCTGCGTATCGTGGATTTTCAGGAGTCAGCCGGCCACTCTCAGCCATATGCCCCCAAAAACAAACCACGGCCCTTTTCTCTGGCAAACAAAACTCAACTGCCCCTCTTCTGGATGGCAAATTGCAGGACGAACTTGATACTAAAAAGGCAGCCCGACTTGGCAGTGGTGCCACCTTGGATCTGGGAACCATCCAGGCTATCGTGGATTTTCAGGGGCCAGCCGGCCACTCTCAGCCATAGGCCCCCAAACAAAAACCACGGCCCAATCCTCTGGCAAAAAAAACTCAACTGCGCCTCTTCTGGATGGCAAATTGCAGGAGCCACTTGGTACTACAAAAACAGTCCGACTTGGCACTGGTGCCTCTTTGGGTCTGGTTACCGTCCTGCGTATCGTGCATTTTAAGGAGCCAGCTGGCCACTGCCAGCCACAGGCCCGCAAACACAACCCACGGCCCTTTCCTCTAGCAAACAAAACTCAGCTGCCCCGCTTCTGGATGGCAGATTGCAGGAGCCTCTTGGTACTATCAAACCAGCCCTACTTGGCACTGGTGCCACCTTGGCTCTGGGAACCATGCTGCGTATCGTGGATTTTCAGGAGCCAGCCGGTCACTGCTAGCCACAGGCCTCCAAACACAAACCACAGCCCTTTTCTCTGGCAAACACAACTCAGGTGCCCCGCTTCTGGATGGCAGATTGCAGGAGCCACTTTGCAATATCAAACCAGCCCAACTTGGCACTCGTGCCACCTTGGATCTGGGAACCATCCTGCCCATCGTGGATTTTCAGGGCCCAGCCGGCCACTCTCAGCCATAGGCCCCCAAACACAAACCACGGCCCTTTTCTCTGGCAAACAAAACTCAACTACCCCTCTTCTGGATGGCAAATTGCAGGAGCCACTTGGTACTACAAAACAGCCCGACTTGGCACTGGTGCCACCTTGGGTCACGTTACCATCCTGCGTATCGTGGATTCTAAGGAGCCAGCAGGCCACTCCCAGCCACAGGCCCCCAACAAAAACCACGGCCCTTTTCTCTGGCAAACAATACTCAACTTCCCAGCTTCTGGATGGCAGATTGCAGGAGCCACTTAGTACTATCAAACCAGCCTGACTTGGCACTGGTGCCACCTTGGGTCTGGGAAACATCCTGCAAATTGTGGATTGTCAGGAGTCAGCCGACCACTCTCTGCCACAGACCCCAATCAAAAACAACGGCCCATTTCCCTGGCAAAAAACACTCAGCTGCCCCGCTTCTGGATGGCAGATTGCACGAGTCACTTGGTACTATCAAACCAGCCCGACTTGGCACTGGTGCCACCTTGGGTCTTGTAACCATCCTGCGTATCAAGCATTTTCAGGAGCCAGCCGGCCATTCCCAGCCGTATGCCCCTAAAACAAACCACGGACCTTTCCTCTGGCAAACAAAACTCAGCTGCCCCGCTTCTGGATGGCAGATTGCAGGAGTCAATTTGAACCATGGAACCAGCCCAACTTGGCACTGGTGCCACCTTGGATCTGGGAACCATCCTGACTATCGTTGATTTTCAGAGGCCAGCCAGCCACTCTCAGCCATAGGCCCCCAAACACAAACCACGGCCCTTTTCTTTGGCAAACAAAATTTAGCTGCCCCGCTTCTGGATGGCAAATTGCAGGAGCCACTTGGTACTACAAAAACAGCCCGACTTGGCACTGGTGCCACCTTGGGTCTGGTTACCGTCCGGCGTATCGTGCATTTTAAGGAGCCAGCTTGCCAATCCCAGCCATATGCCCCCAAACACAAACCACGGCCCTTTTCTCTGGCAAACAAAACTCAGCTGCCCCGCTTCTGGATGGCAGATTGCAGGAGCCACTTATTACTATCAAACCAGCCCGACTTGGCACTGGTGCCACCTTGGGTCTGGGAACCATCCTGCGTAATGTGGATTGCCAGGAGCCAGCCGACCACTCTCGGCCATAGACCCCAATCAAAAACAACGGCCCGTTTCCCTGGCAAAAAAACTCAGCTGCCCCGCTTCTGGATGGCATATTGCAGGAGTCACTTGACACTGTCAAACCAGCCCCACTTGGCACTTGTACGACCTTGGCTCTGGGAACCATGCTGAGTATCGTGGATTTTCAGGAGCCAGCCGGCCACTGCCAGCCACAGGCCCCCAAACACAAACCACAGCCTTTTTCTCTGGCAAACAAAACTCAGCTGCCCCGCTTCTGGATGGCAGATTGCAGGAGCCCCTTGGTACTATCAAACCAGCCTGACTTGGCACTGGTGCCACCATGGGTCTAGTCACCATCCTGCCTATCGTGGATTTTAAGGAGCCAGCCAGCTACTCCCAGCCACGGGCCCCCAACAAAAACCACGGCCCTTTTTTCTGGCAAACAAAACTTAGCTGCCTCAGTTCTGGATGGCAGATTGCAGGAGACACTTGGTGCTATCAAACCAACCCAACTTGGCACTGGTGCCACCTTGGGTCTGGGAACCATCCTGCGTATCGTGGATTCTAAGGAGCCAGCCAGCCACTGCCAGCCACAGGCCCCCAAACAAAAACAACGGCGCTGTTCCCTGGAAAACCAAACACGCCTGCCAACTTTTTGATGGAGGTTGCAGGAGCCACGTGGTACTACAAAACCAGCCCGACTTGGCACTGGTGCCACCTTGGCTCTGGGAAACATCCTGCGTATCGTGGATTTTCAGGAGCCAGCCGGCCACTCCTAGCCACAGGCCCCAAAACAAAATCCTAGGCCCATTTCTCTGGCAAACAAAACTCAGGTGCCCCGCTTCTGGATGGCAGTTTGCAGGCGACACTTGGGACTATCAAACCAGCCCAACTTGGCACTGGTGCCACCTTGGATCTGGGAACCATCCTGCGTATCGTACATATTCAGGAACCAGCCGAACACTCCCAGCTATAGGCCCCCAGACACAAACATTGGCACGATACTCTGGCAAACAAAAGTAAGCTGCTCTGCTTCTGGATGGCAGAATGCGGGAGCCACTTGGTACTATCAAACCAGCCCAACTTGGCACTGGTGCCACCATGGGTCTGGGAACCATCCTGCGTATCGTGGATTTTCAGGAGCCAGCCGGCCACTCCCAGCCATATGCCCCCAAAAACAAACCACGGCCCTTTTCTCTGGCAAACAAAACTCAACTGCCCCTCTTCTGGATGGCAAATTGCAGGACGAACTTGATACTAAAAAGGCAGCCCGACTTGGCAGTGGTGCCACCTTGGATCTGGGAACCATCCAGGCTATCGTGGATTTTCAGGGGCCAGCCGGCCACTCTCAGCCATAGGCCCCCAAACAAAAACCACGGGCCCAATCCTCTGGCAAAAAAAACTCAACTGCGCCTCTTCTGGATGGTAAATTGCAGGAGTCACTTGGTACTACAAAAACAGTCCGACTTGGCACTGGTGCCTCTTTGGGTCTGGTTACCGTCCTGCGTATCGTGCATTTTAAGGAGCCAGATGGCCACTGCCAACCACAGGCCCGCAAACACAACCCACGGCCCTTTTCTCTGGCAAACAAAACTCAGCTGCCCCGCTTCTGGATGGCAGATTGCAGGAGCCTCTTGGTACTATCAAACCAGCCCTACTTGGAACTGGTGCCACCTTGGCTCTGGGAACCATGCTGCGTATCGTGGATTTTCAGGAGCCAGCCGGTCACTGCTAGCCACAGGCCTCCAAACACAAACCACAGCCCTTTTCTCTGGCAAACACAACTCAGGTGCCCCGCTTCTGGATGGCAGATTGCAGGAGCCACTTTGCACTATCAAACCAACCCAACTTGGCACTCGTGCCACCTTGGATCTGGGAACCATCCTGCCCATCGTGGATTTTCAGGGGCCAGCCGGCCACTCTCAGCCATAGGCCCCCAAACACAAACCACGGCCCTTTTCTCTGGCAAACAAAACTCAACTACCCCTCTTCTGGATGGAAAAATTGCAGGAGCCACTTGGTACTACAAAACAGCCCGACTTGGCACTGGTGCCACCTTGGGTCACGTTACCATCCTGCGTATCGTGGATTCTAAGGAGCCAGCCGGCCACTCCCAGCCACAGGCCCCCAACAAAAACCACGGCCCTTTTCTCTGGCAAACAATACTCAACTTCCCATCTTCTGGATGGCAGATTGCAGGAGCCCCTTAGTACTATCAAACCAGCCCGACTTGGCACTGGTGCCACCTTGGGTCTGGGAAATATCCTGCAAATTGTGGATTGTCAGGAGTCAGCCGACCACTCTCGGCCACAGATCCCAATCAAAAACAACGGCCCATTTCCCTGGAAAAAAACACTCAGCTGCCCCGCTTCTGGATGGCAGATTGCACGAGTCACTTGGTACTATCAAACCAGCCCGACTTGGCACTGGTGCCACCTTGGGTCTTGTAACCATCCTGCGTATCAAGCATTTTCAGGAGCCAGCCGGCCATTCCCAGCCGTATGCCCCTAAAACAAACCACGGACCTTTCCTCTGGCAAACAAAACTCAGCTGCCCCGCTTCTGGATGGCAGATTGCAGGAGCCAATTTGAACCATAGAACCAGCCCAACTTGGCACTGGTGCCACCTTGGATCTGGGAACCATCCTGACTATCGTTGATTTTCAGAGGCCAGCCGGCCACTCTCAGCCATAGGCCCCCAAACACAAACCACGGCCCTTTTCTCTGGCAAACAAAATTTAGCTGCCCCGCTTCTGGATGGCAAATTGCAGGAGCCACTTGGTACTACAAAAACAGCCCGACTTGGCACTGGTGCCACCTTGGGTCTGGTTACCATCCGGCGTATCGTGCATTTTAAGGAGCCAGCTGGCCAATCCCAGCCATATGCCCCCAAACACAAACCACGGCCCTTTTCTCTGGCAAACAAAACTCAGCTGCCCCGCTTCTGGATGGCAGATTGCAGGAGCCACTTATTACTATCAAACCAGCCCGACTTGGCACTGGTGCCACCTTAGGTCTGGGAACCATCCCGCGTAATGTGGATTGCCAGGAGCCAGCCGACCACTCTCGGCCATAGACCCCAATCAAAAACAACGGCCCGTTTCCCTGGCAAAAAAACTCAGCTGCCCCGCTTCTGGATGGCATATTGCAGGAGTCACTTGACACTGTCAAACCAGCCCCACTTGGCACTTGTACGACCTTGGCTCTGGGAACCATGCTGAGTATCGTGGATTTTCAGGAGCCAGCCGGCCACTGCCAGCCACAGGCCCCCAAACACAAACCACAGCCTTTTTCTCTGGCAAACAAAACTCAGCTGCCCCGCTTCTGGATGGCAGATTGCAGGAGCCACTTGGTGCTATCAAACCAATCAAACTTGGCACTGGTGCCACCTTGGGTCTGGGAACCATCCTGAGTATCGAGCATTTTAAGGAGCCAGCCGGCCACTCCCAGCCGTATGCCCCCAAAACCAAACCACGGACCTTTTCTCTGGCAAAAAAAATCAGCTGCCCCGCTTCTGGATGGCAGATTGCAGGAGCCACTTTGCACTATCAAACCAGCCCAACTTGGCACTGGTGCCACCTTGGATCTGGGAACCATCCAGGCTATCGTGGATTTTCACGGGCCAGCCGGCCACTCTCAGCCTTAGGCCCCCAAACAAAAACCACGGCCCAATCCTCTGGCAAAAAAAACTCAACTGCCCCTCTTCTGGATGGCAAATTGCAGGAGCCACTTGGTACTACAAAAATAGTCGGACTTGGCACTGGTGCCTCTTTGGGTCTGGTTACCGTCCTGCGTATCGTGCATTTTAACGAGGCAGCTTGCCACTGCCAGCCACAGGCCCGCAAACACAAACCACGGCCCTTTTCTCTGGCAAACAAAACTCAGCTGCCCCGCTTCTGGATGGCAGATTGCAGGAGCCCCTTGGTACTATCAAACCAGCCTGACTTGGCACTGGTGCCACCATGGGTCTAGTCACCATCCTGCCTATCGTGGATTTTAAGGAGCCAGCCAGCTACTCCCAGCCACGGGCCCCCAACAAAAACCACGGCCCTTTTTTCTGGCAAACAAAACTTAGCTGCCTCAGTTCTGGATGGCAGATTGCAGGAGCCACTTGGTGCTATCAAACCAACCCAACTTGGCACTGGTGCCACCTTGGGTCTGGGAACCATCCTGCGTATCGTGGATTCTAAGGAGCCAGCCAGCCACTGCCAGCCACAGGCCCCCAAACAAAAACAACGGCGCTGTTCCCTGGAAAACCAAACACGCCTGCCAACTTTTTGATGGAGGTTGCAGGAGCCACGTGGTACTACAAAACCAGCCCGACTTGGCACTGGTGCCACCTTGGCTCTGGGAAACATCCTGCGTATCGTGGATTTTCAGGAGCCAGCCGGCCACTCCTAGCCACAGGCCCCAAAACAAAATCCTAGGCCCATTTCTCTGGCAAACAAAACTCAGGTGCCCCGCTTCTGGATGGCAGTTTGCAGGCGACACTTGGGACTATCAAACCAGCCCAACTTGGCACTGGTGCCACCTTGGATCTGGGAACCATCCTGCGTATCGTACATATTCAGGAACCAGCCGAACACTCCCAGCTATAGGCCCCCAGACACAAACATTGGCACGATACTCTGGCAAACAAAAGTAAGCTGCTCTGCTTCTGGATGGCAGAATGCGGGAGCCACTTGGTACTATCAAACCAGCCCAACTTGGCACTGGTGCCACCATGGGTCTGGGAACCATCCTGCGTTTCGTGGATTTTCAGGAGCCAGCCGGCCACTCTCAGCCATATGCCCCCAAAAACAAACCACGGCCCTTTTCTCTGGCAAACAAAAGACAACTGCCCCTCTTCTGGATGGCAAATTGCAGGACGAACTTGATACTAAAAAGGCAGCCCGACTTGGCAGTGGTGCCACCTTGGATCTGGGAACCATCCAGGCTATCGTGGATTTTCAGGGGCCAGCCGGCCACTCTCAGCCATAGGCCCCCAAACAAAAACCACGGCCCAATCCTCTGGCAAAAAAAACTCAACTGCGCCTCTTCTGGATGGCAAATTGCAGGAGCCACTTGGTACTACAAAAACAGTCCGACTTGGCACTGGTGCCTCTTTGGGTCTGGTTACCGTCCTGCGTATCGTGCATTTTAAGGAGCCAGCTGGCCACTGCCAACCACAGGCCCGCAAACACAACCCACGGCCCTTTTCTCTGGCAAACAAAACTCAGCTGCCCCGCTTCTGGATGGCAGATTGCAGGAGCCTCTTGGTACTATCAAACCAGCCCTACTTGGCACTGGTGCCACCTTGGCTCTGGGAACCATGCTGCGTATCGTGGATTTTCAGGAGCCAGCCGGTCACTGCTAGCCACAGGCCTCCAAACACAAACCACAGCCCTTTTCTCTGGAAAACACAACTCAGGTGCCCCGCTTCTGGATGGCAGATTGCAGGAGCCACTTTGCACTATCAAACCAACCCAACTTGGCACTCGTGCCACCTTGGATCTGGGAACCATCCTGCCCATCGTGGATTTTCAGGGGCCAGCCGGCCACTCTCAGCCATAGGCCCCCAAACACAAACCACGGCCCTTTTTTCTGGCAAACAAAACTTAGCTGCCTCAGTTCTGGATGGCAGATTGCAGGAGCCACTTGGTGCTATCAAACCAACCCGACTTGGCACTGGTGCCACCTTGGGTCTGGTTACCATCCGGCGTATCGTGCATTTTAAGGAGCCAGCTGGCCAATCCCAGCCATATGCCCCCAAACACAAACCACGGCCCTTTTCTCTGGCAAACAAAACTCAGCTGCCCCGCTTCTGGATGGCAGATTGCAGGAGCCACTTATTACTATCAAACCAGCCCGACTTGGCACTGGTGCCACCTTAGGTCTGGGAACCATCCCGCGTAATGTGGATTGCCAGGAGCCAGCCGACCACTCTCGGCCATAGACCCCAATCAAAAACAACGGCCCGTTTCCCTGGCAAAAAAACTCAGCTGCCCCGCTTCTGGATGGCATATTGCAGGAGTCACTTGACACTGTCAAACCAGCCCCACTTGGCACTTGTACGACCTTGGCTCTGGGAACCATGCTGAGTATCGTGGATTTTCAGGAGCCAGCCGGCCACTGCCAGCCACAGGCCCCCAAACACAAACCACAGCCTTTTTCTCTGGCAAACAAAACTCAGCTGCCCCGCTTCTGGATGGCAGATTGCAGGAGCCACTTGGTACTATCAAACCAGCCTGACTTGGCACTGGTGCCACCATGGGTCTAGTCACCATCCTGCCTATCGTGGATTTTAAGGAGCCAGCCGGCTACTCCCAGCCACGGGCCCCCAACAAAAACCACGGCCCTTTTTTCTGGCAAACAAAACTTAGCTGCCTCAGTTGTGGATGGCAGATTGCAGGAGCCACTTGGTGCTATCAAACCAACCAAACTTGGCACTGGTGCCACCTTGGGTCTGGGAACCATCCTGAGTATCGAGCATTTTAAGGAGCCAGCCGGCCACTCCCAGCCGTATGCCCCCAAAACCAAACCACGGACCTTTTCTCTGGCAAAAAAAATCAGCTGCCCCGCTTCTGGATGGCAGATTGCAGGAGCCACTTTGCACTATCAAACCAGCCCAACTTGGCACTGGTGCCACCTTGGATCTGGGAACCATCCAGGCTATCGTGGATTTTCACGGGCCAGCCGGCCACTCTCAGCCTTAGGCCCCCAAACAAAAACCACGGCCCAATCCTCTGGCAAAAAAAACTCAACTGCCCCTCTTCTGGATGGCAAATTGCAGGAGCCACTTGGTACTACAAAAATAGCCCGACTTGGCACTGGTGCCTCTTTGGGTCTGGTTACCGTCCTGCGTATCGTGCATTTTAACGAGCCAGCTTGCCACTGCCAGCCACAGGCCCGCAAACACAACCCACGGCCCTTTTCTCTGGCAAACAAAACTCAGCTGCCCCGCTTCTGGATGGCAGATTGCAGGAGCCACTTATTACTATCAAACCAGCCCGACTTGGCACTGGTGCCACCTTGGGTCTGGGAACCATCCTGCGTAATGTGGATTGCCAGGAGCCAGCCGACCACTCTCGGCCATAGACCCCAATCAAAAACAACGGCCCGTTTCCCTGGCAAAAAAACTCAGCTGCCCCGCTTCTGGATGGCAAATTGCAGGAGTCACTTGACACTGTCAAACCAGCCCCACTTGGCACTTGTACGACCTTGGCTCTGGGAACCATGCTGAGTATCGTGGATTTTCAGGAGCCAGCCGGCCACTGCCAGCCACAGGCCCCCAAACACAAACCACAGCCTTTTTCTCTGGCAAACAAAACTCAGCTGCCCCGCTTCTGGATGGCAGATTGCAGGAGCCACTTGGTACTATCAAACCAGCCTGACTTGGCACTGGTGCCACCATGGGTCTAGTCACCATCCTGCCTATCGTGGATTTTAAGGAGCCAGCCGGCTACTCCCAGCCACGGGCCCCCAACAAAAACCACGGCCCTTTTTTCTGGCAAACAAAACTTAGCTGCCTCAGTTGTGGATGGCAGATTGCAGGAGCCACTTGGTGCTATCAAACCAACCCAACTTGGCACTGGTGCCACCTTGGGTCTGGGAACCATCCTGCGTATCGTGGATTCTAAGGAGCCAGCCAGCCACTGCCAGCCACAGGCCCCCAAACAAAAACAACGGCGCTGTTCCCTGGAAAACCAATCACGCCTGCCAACTTTTTGATGGAGGTTGCAGGAGCCACGTGGTACTACAAAACCAGCCCGACTTGGCACTGTTGCCACCTTGGCTCTGGGATACATCCTGCGTATCGTGGATTTTCAGGAGCCAGCCGGCCACTCCTAGCCACAGGCCCCAAAACAAAATCCTAGGCCCATTTCTCTGGCAAACAAAACTCAGGTGCCCCGCTTCTGGATGGCAGTTTGCAGGCGACACTTGGGACTATCAAACCAGCCCAACTTGGCACTGGTGCCACCTTGGATCTGGGAACCATCCTGCGTATCGTACATATTCAGGAACCAGCCGAACACTCCCAGCTATAGGCCCCCAGACACAAACATTGGCACGATACTCTGGAAAACAAAAGTAAGCTGCTCTGCTTCTGGATGGCAGAATGCAGGAGCCACTTGGTACTATCAAACCAGCCCAACTTGGCACTCGTACCACCATGGGTCTGGGAACCATCCTGCGTATCGTGGATTTTCAGGAGCCAGCCGGCCACTCTCAGCCATATGCCCCCAAAAACAATCCACGGCCCTTTTCTCTGGCAAACAAAACTCAACTGCCCCTCTTCTGGATGGCAAATTGCAGGACGAACTTGATACTAAAAAGGCAGCCCGACTTGGCAGTGGTGCCACCTTGGATCTGGGAACCATCCAGGCTATCGTGGATTTTCAGGGGCCAGCCGGCCACTCTCAGCCATAGGCCCCCAAACAAAAACTACGGCCCAATCCTCTGGCAAAAAAAAATCAACTGCGCCTCTTCTGGATGGCAAATTGCAGGAGCCACTTGGTACTACAAAAACAGTCCGACTTGGCACTGGTGCCTCTTTGGGTCTGGTTACCGTCCTGCGTATCGTGCATTTTAAGGAGCCAGCTGGCCACTGCCAACCACAGGCCCGCAAACACAACCCACGGCCCTTTTCTCTAGCAAACAAAACTCAGCTGCCCCGCTTCTGGATGGCAGATTGCAGGAGCCTCTTGGTACTATCAAACCAGCCCTACTTGGCACTGGTGCCACCTTGGCTCTGGGAACCATGCTGCGTATCGTGGATTTTCAGGAGCCAGCCGGTCACTGCTAGCCACAGGCCTCCAAACACAAACCACAGCCCTTTTCTCTGGCAAACACAACTCAGGTGCCCCGCTTCTGGATGGCAGATTGCAGGAGCCACTTTGCACTATCAAACCAGCCCAACTTGGCACTGGTGCCACCTTGGATCTGGGAACCATCCTGCCCATCGTGGATTTTCAGGGGCCAGCCGGCCACTCTCAGCCATAGGCCCCCAAACACAAACCACGGCCCTTTTCTCTGGCAAACAAAACTCAACTACCCCTCTTCTGGATGGAAAAATTGCAGGAGCCACTTGGTACTACAAAACAGCCCGACTTGGCACTGGTGCCACCTTGGGTCACGTTACCATCCTGCGTATCGTGGATTCTAAGGAGCCAGCCGGCCACTCCCAGCCACAGGCCCCCAACAAAAACCACGGCCCTTTTCTCTGGCAAACAATACTCAACTTCCCAGCTTCTGGATGGCAGATTGCAGGAGCCACTTAGTACTATCAAAACAGCCCGACTTGGCACTGGTGCCACCTTGGGTCTGGGAAATATCCTGCAAATTGTGGATTGTCAGGAGTCAGCCGACCACTCTCGGCCACAGATCCCAATCAAAAACAACGGCCCATTTCCCTGGAAAAAAACACTCAGCTGCCCCGCTTCTGGATGGCAGATTGCACGAGTCACTTGGTACTATCAAAGCAGCCCGACTTGGCACTGGTGCCACCTTGGGTCTTGTAACCATCCTGCGTATCAATCATTTTCAGGAGCCAGCCGGCCATTCCCAGCCGTATGCCGCTAAAACAAACCACGGACCTTTCCTCTGGCAAACAAAACTCAGCTGCCCCGCTTCTGGATGGCAGATTGCAGGAGCCAATTTGAACCATAGAACCAGCCCAACTTGGCACTGGTGCCACCTTGGATCTGGGAACCATCCTGACTATCGTTGATTTTCAGAGGCCAGCCGGCCACTCTCAGCCATAGGCCCCCAAACACAAACCACGGCCCTTTTCTCTGGCAAACAAAATTTAGCTGCCCCGCTTCTGGATGGCAAATTGCAGGAGCCACTTGGTACTACAAAAACAGCCCGACTTGGCACTGGTGCCACCTTGGGTCTGGTTACCATCCGGCGTATCGTGCATTTTAAGGAGCCAGCTGGCCAATCCCAGCCATATGCCCCCAAACACAAACCACGGCCCTTTTCTCTGGCAAACAAAACTCAGCTGCCCCGCTTCTGGATGGCAGATTGCAGGAGCCACTTATTACTATCAAACCAGCCCGACTTGGCACTGGTGCCACCTTAGGTCTGGGAACCATCCCGCGTAATGTGGATTGCCAGGAGCCAGCCGACCACTCTCGGCCATAGACCCCAATCAAAAACAACGGCCCGTTTCCCTGGCAAAAAAACTCAGCTGCCCCGCTTCTGGATGGCATATTGCAGGAGTCACTTGACACTGTCAAACCAGCCCCACTTGGCACTTGTACGACCTTGGCTCTGGGAACCATGCTGAGTATCGTGGATTTTCAGGAGCCAGCCGGCCACTGCCAGCCACAGGCCCCCAAACACAAACCACAGCCTTTTTCTCTGGCAAACAAAACTCAGCTGCCCCGCTTCTGGATGGCAGATTGCAGGAGCCACTTGGTACTATCAAACCAGCCTGACTTGGCACTGGTGCCACCATGGGTCTAGTCACCATCCTGCCTATCGTGGATTTTAAGGAGCCAGCCGGCTACTCCCAGCCACGGGCCCCCAACAAAAACCACGGCCCTTTTTTCTGGCAAACAAAACTTAGCTGCCTCAGTTGTGGATGGCAGATTGCAGGAGCCACTTGGTGCTATCAAACCAACCAAACTTGGCACTGGTGCCACCTTGGGTCTGGGAACCATCCTGAGTATCGAGCATTTTAAGGAGCCAGCCGGCCACTCCCAGCCGTATGCCCCCAAAACCAAACCACGGACCTTTTCTCTGGCAAAAAAAATCAGCTGCCCCGCTTCTGGATGGCAGATTGCAGGAGCCACTTTGCACTATCAAACCAGCCCAACTTGGCACTGGTGCCACCTTGGATCTGGAAACCATCCAGGCTATCGTGGATTTTCACGGGCCAGCCGGCCACTCTCAGCCTTAGGCCCCCAAACAAAAACCACGGCCCAATCCTCTGGCAAAAAAAACTCAACTGCCCCTCTTCTGGATGGCAAATTGCAGGAGCCACTTGGTACTACAAAAATAGTCGGACTTGGCACTGGTGCCTCTTTGGGTCTGGTTACCGTCCTGCGTATCGTGCATTTTAACGAGCCAGCTTGCCACTGCCAGCCACAGGCCCGCAAACACAACCCACGGCCCTTTTCTCTGGCAAACAAAACTCAGCTGCCCCGCTTCTGGATGGCAGATTGCAGGAGCCACTTATTACTATCAAACCAGCCCGACTTGGCACTGGTGCCACCTTGGGTCTGGGAACCATCCTGCGTAATGTGGATTGCCAGGAGCCAGCCGACCACTCTCGGCCATAGACCCCAATCAAAAACAACGGCCCGTTTCCCTGGCAAAAAAACTCAGCTGCCCCGCTTCTGGATGGCATATTGCAGGAGTCACTTGACACTGTCAAACCAGCCCCACTTGGCACTTGTACGACCTTGGCTCTGGGAACCATGCTGAGTATCGTGGATTTTCAGGAGCCAGCCGGCCACTGCCAGCCACAGGCCCCCAAACACAAACCACAGCCTTTTTCTCTGGCAAACAAAACTCAGCTGCCCCGCTTCTGGATGGCAGATTGCAGGAGCCACTTGGTACTATCAAACCAGCCCGACTTGGCACTGGTGCCTCCATGGGTCTAGTCACCATCCTGCCTATCGTGGATTTTAAGGAGCCAGCCGGCTACTCCCAGCCACGGGCCCCCAACAAAAACCACGGCCCTTTTTTCCGGCAAACAAAACTTAGCTGCCTCAGTTGTGGATGGCAGATTGCAGGAGCCACTTGGTGCTACAAAAACAGCCCGACTTGGCACTGGTGCCACCTTGGGTCTGGGAACCATCCTGCGTATCGTGCATTTTAAGGAGCCAGCCGGCCACTCCCAGCCATATACCACAAAAACAAATCACGGACCTTTTCTCTGGCAAAAAAAAATCCGCTGCCCCGCTTCTGGATGGCAGATTGCAGGAGCCACTTTGAACCATAGAACCAGCCCAACTTGGCACTGGTGCCACCTTGGATCTGGGAACCATTCTGCCTATCATGGATTTTCAAGGGCCAGCCGGCCACTCTCAGCCATAGGCCCCCAAACACAAAGCAAAGCCCTTTTCTCTGGGAAACAAAATTTAGCTGCCCCGCTTCTGGATGGCAAATTGCAGAAGCCACTTGGTACTACAAAAACAGCCCGACTTGGCACTGGTGCCACCTTGGGTCTGGTTACCGTCCGGCGTATCGTGCATTTTAAGGAGCCAGCTGGCCAATCCCAGCCATATGCCCCCAAACACAACCCACGGCCCTTTTCTCTGGCAAACAAAACTCAGCTGCCCCGCTTCTGGATGGCAGATTGCAGGAGCCACTTATTACTATCAAACCAGCCCGACTTGGCACTCGTGCCACCTTGGGTCTGGGAACCATCCTGCGTAATGTGGATTGCCAGGAGCCAGCCGACCACTCTCGGCCATAGACCCCAATCAAAAACAACGGCCCGTTTCCCTGGCATAAAAACTCAGCTGCCCCGCTTCTGGATGGCATATTGCAGGAGTCACTTGACACTGTCAAACCAGCCCACTTGGCACTTGTACGACCTTGGCTCTGGGAACCATGCTGAGTATCGTGGATTTTCAGGAGCCAGCCGGCCACTGCCAGCCACAGGCCCCCAAACACAAACCACAGCCTTTTTCTCTGGCAAACAAAACTCAGCTGCCCCGCTTCTGGATGGCAGATTGCAGGAGCCACTTGGTACTATCAAACCAGCCTGACTTGGCACTGGTGCCACCATGGGTCTAGTCACCATCCTGCCTATCGTGGATTTTAAGGAGCCAGCCGGCTACTCCCAGCCACGGGCCCCCAACAAAAACCACGGCCCATTATTCTGGCAAACAAAACTTAGCTGCCTCAGTTCTGGATGGCAGATTGCAGGAGCCACTTGGTGCTATCAAATCAACCCAACTTGGCACTGGTGCCACCTTGGGTCTGGGAACCATCCTGCGTATCGTGGATTCTAAGGAGCCAGCCAGCCACTGCCAGCCACAGGCCCCCAAACAAAAACAACGGCGCTGTTCCCTGGAAAACAAAACACGCCTGCCAACTTTTTGATGGAGGTTGCAGGAGCCACGTGGTACTATGAAACCAGCCCGACTTGGCACTGGTGCCACCTTGGCTCTGGGAAACATCCAGGCTATCGTGGACTTTCAGGAGCCAGTCGGCCACTCCTAGCCACAGGCCCCAAAACAAAATCCTAGGCCCATTTCTCTGGCAAACAAAACTCAGGTGCCCCGCTTCTGGATGGCAGTTTGCAGGAGACACTTGGGACTATCAAACCAGCCCAACTTGGCACTGGTGCCACCTTGGATCTGGGAACCATCCTGTGTATCGTGGATTATCAGGGGCCAGCCGGCCACTCTCAGCCATATGCCCCCAAAAACAAACCACGGCCCTTTTCTCTGGCAAACAAAATTCAACTGCCCCTCTTCTGGATGGCAAATTGCAGGACGAACTTGATACTAAAAAGGCAGCCCGAATTGGCAGTGGTGCCACCTTGGGTCTGGTCACCATCCTGAGTATCGAGCATTTTAAGGAGCCAGCCGGCCACTCCCAGCCATATGCCTCCAAACAAAAACCACGGCCCAATCCTCTGGCAAAAAAAACTCAACTGCCCCTCTTCTGGATGGGAAATTGCATGAGCCACTTGGTACTACAAAAACAGTCCGACTTGGCACTGGTGCCTCTTTGGGTCTGGTTACCGTCCTTCGTATCGTGCATTTTAAGGAGCCAGCTGGCCACTGCCAGCCACAGGCCCGCAAACACAACCCACGGCCGTTTTCTCTGGCAAACAAAACTCAGCTGCCCCGCTTCTGGATGGCAGATTGCAGGAGCCTCTTGGTACTATCAAACCAGCCCGACTTGGCACTGGTGCCACCTTGGGTCTGGAAGCCATTAAGCGTATGGTGGATTTTCAGGAGTCATCTGGCCACTCCCAGCCATAGGACCTCAAACACAAACCTCGGCCCATTTCTCTGGCAAACAAAACTCAGTTGCCCCGCTTCTGGATGGCAGATTGCAGGAGCCACTTGGTACTATCAAACCAGCCCGACTTGGCAGTGGTGCCACCTTGGGTCATGGAACCATCCTGCGTATCGTGGGTCTAAGGAGCAAGCCGGCCACTCCCAGCCGTATGCCCCCAAAAACAAACCACGGACCTTTTCTCTGGCAAACAAAACTCAACTGCCCCTCTTCTGGATGGCAAATTGCAGGACGCACTTGGTACTACAAAAACAGCCCGACTTGGCACTGGTGCCACCTTGGGTCTGGGAACCATCCTGTGTATCGTGCATTTTAAGGAGCCAGCCGGCCACTCCCAGCCATATACCCCAAAATCAAATCACGGACCTTTTCTCTGGCAAAAAAAAATCCGCTGCCCCGCTTCTGGATGGCAGATTGCAGGAGCCACTTTGAACCATAGAACCAGCCCAACTTGGCACTGGTGCCACCTTGGATCTGGGAACCATCCTGCCTATCGTGGATTTTCAAGGGCCAGCCGGCCACTCTCAGCCATAGGCCCCCAAACACAAAGCAAAGCCCTTTTCTCTGGGAAACAAAATTTAGCTGCCCCGCTTCTGGATGGCAAATTGCAGGAGCCACTTGGTACTACAAAAACAGCCCGACTTGGCACTGGTGCCACCTTGGGTCTGGTTACCGTCCTTCGTATCGTGCATTTTAAGGAGCCAGCTGGCCACTCCCAGCCATATGCCCCCAAACAGAACCCACGGCCCTTTTCTCTGGCAAACAAAACTCAGCTGACCAGCTTCTGGATGGCAGATTGCAGGAGCCACTTTGTACTATGAAACGAGCCGGACTTGGCACTGGTGCCGCCGTGGGTCTGGAAGCCATCATGCGTATGGTCGATTTTCAGTAGTCAGTCGGGTTGGTTTGAAAGTGCAAATTGGCTCCTGCAATCTGCCATCCAGAAGCAGGGCAGCTGATTTTTGTTTGCCAGAGAAAAGGTCCGTGGATTGTTTTTGGGGACATATGGATTGGAGTGGCCGGCTGGCTTCTTAAAATGCTCGATATGCAGGATGGTTCCCAAACACAAGGTGGCACCAGTGCCAAGTCGGGCTGTTTTTTTAGTACCAAGAGCGTCCTGCAATCTGCCATCCAGAAGCGGGGCAGCTCAGTTTTCTTTGCCAGGGAAACAGGCCGAGGTTTGTGTCTGGGG
This sequence comes from Melospiza georgiana, assembly GCF_028018845.1. Lineage (NCBI taxonomy): Eukaryota > Metazoa > Chordata > Aves > Passeriformes > Passerellidae > Melospiza > Melospiza georgiana. The sequence continues at coordinate 26,996,740 of NC_080464.1, read as the reverse complement.
GCCTATGGCTGAGAGTGACCGGCTGGCTCCTTAGAATCCACGATAGGCAGGATGGTGACCAGACCCATGGTGGCACCAGTGCCAAGTCGGGCTGGTTTGATAGTACCAAGTGGCTCCTGCAACCTGCATCAAAAAGTTGGCAGGCGTGTTTTGTTTTCCAGGGAACAGCGCCGTTGTTTTTGTTTGGGGGCCTGTGGCTGGCCGTGGCTGGCTGGCTCCTTAGAATCCACGATACGCAGGATGGTTCCCAGACCCAAGGTGGCACCAGTGCCAAGTTGGGTTGGTTTGATAGCACCAAGTGGCTCCTGCAATCTGCCATCCACAACTGAGGCAGCTAAGTTTTGTTTGCCAGAAAAAAGGGCCGTGGTTTTTGTTGGGGGCCCGTGGCTGGGAGTAGCCGGCTGGCTCCTTAAAATCCACGATAGGCAGGATGGTGACTAGACCCATGGTGGCACCAGTGCCAAGTCAGGCTGGTTTGATAGTAGCAAGTGCGTCCTGCAATCTGCCATCCAGAAGCGGGGCAGCTGAGTTTTGTTTGCCAGAGAAAAAGGCTGTGGTTTGTGTTTGGGGGACTGTGGCTGGCAGTGGCTGGCTGGCTCCTGAAAATCCACGATACTCAGCATGGTTCCCAGAGCCAAGGTCGTACAAGTGCCAAGTGGGGCTGGTTTGACAGCGTCAAGTGACTCCTGCAATATGCCATCCAGAAGCGGGGCAGCTGAGTTTTTTTGCCAGGGAAACGGGCCGTTGTTTTTGATTGGGGTCTATGGCCGAGAGTGGTCGGCTGGCTCCTGGCAATCCACATTACGCGGGATGGTTCCCAGACCCAAGGTGGCACCAGTGCCAAGTCGGGCTGGTTTTATAGTAATAAGTGGCTCCTGCAATCTGCCATCCAGAAGCGGGGCAGCTGAGTTTTGTTTGCCAGAGAAAAGGGCCGTGGTTTGTGTTTGGGGGCATATGGCTGGGATTGGCCAGCTGGCTCCTTAAAATGCACGATACGCCGGACGGTAACCAGACCCAAGGTGGCACCAGTGCCAAGTCGGGCTGTTTTTGTAGTACCAAGTGGCTCCTGCAATTTGCCATCCAGAAGCGGGGCAGCTAAATTTTGTTTGCCAGAGAAAAGGGCCGTGGTTTGTGTTTGGGGGCCTATGGCTGAGAGTGGCCGGCTGGCCTCTGAAAATCAACGATAGTCAGGATGGTTCCCAGATCCAAGGTGGCACCAGTGCCAAGTTGGGCTGGTTCTATGGTTCAAATTGGCTCCTGCAATCTGCCATCCAGAAGCGGGGCAGCTGAGTTTTGTTTGCCAGAGGAAAGGTCCGTGGTTAGTTTTAGGGGCATACGGCTGAGAGTGACCGGCTGGCTTATGAAAATGCTCGATACGCAGGATGGTTACAAGACCCAAGGTGGCACCAGTGCCAAGTTGGGCTGGTTTGATAGTCCCAAGTGGCTCCTGCAAACTGCCATCCAGAAGCGGGGCAGCTGAATTTTGTTTGCCAGGGAAATGGGTCGTTGTTTGTGTTTGGTGGCCTGTGGCCTGGAGTGGCCGGCTGGCTCCTGAAAATCCACGATACGCAGGATGGTTCCCAGACCCATGGTGGCACCAGTGCCAAGTTGGGCCGGTTTGATAGTACCAAGTGGCTCCTGCAATCTGCCATCCAGAAGAGGGGCAGATGAGTTTTGTTTGCCAGAGAAAAGGGCCGTGGTTTGTGTCTGGGGGCATATGGTTGGGAGTGGCCGGTTGGCTCCTTAAAATGCTCGATACGCAGGATGGTTCCCAGATTCAAGGTGGCACCAGTGCCAAGTCGGGCTGTTTTTGTAGTACCAAGTGCGTCCTGCTATTTGCCCTCCAGAAGAGCAGCAGTTGAGTTTTGTTTGCCAGAGAAAAGGGCCGTGGTTTGTGTTTGGGGGCCTGTGGCTGAGAGTGGCCGGCTGGCCCCTGAAAATCCACGATACACAGGATGGTTCCCAGATCCAAGGTGGCACCAGTGCCCAGTCGGACTGGTTTGATAGTACTAAGTAGCTCATGCAATCTGCCATCCAGAATCGGGGCAGATTACTTTTGTTTGCCAGGGAAACGGGCCGAGGTTTGTGTCTGGGGGCCTATGGCTGGGAGTGACCGGCTGGCTCCTGAAAAGCTTCGATAGGCAGGATGGTGACCAGACCCATGGTGGCACCAGTGCCAATTTGTGCTGGTTTGATAGTACCAAGTGGCTCCTGCAATCTGCCATCCAGAAGCGGGGCAGCTGAGTTTTGTTTGCCAGAGAAAAGGGCCGTGGTTTGTGTTTCGGGGCATATGGCTGGGTGTGGCCAGCTGGCTCCTTAAAACGCACCATATGCAAGATGGCTCTCAGACCCAAGGTGGCACCAGTGCCAAGTCGGGCTGGTTTGATAGCACCAAGTGGCTCCTGCAATCTTCCATGGTCACATGAAGAAATACTTTCTGGTTTCAGCCATATGGTCTTTCTTCTCTCCCTCAACTTCTCTATCACCTCTCATCTGTTTCACATGCGCTATCTTCAAGGTCCACAGGCTACTTTTCACAGAATCTTCTGGCCTGATGAAGTAAGAATGATGAATAGAACAGAGCTGGGATCTATTTTCCAGTTTGGATAAAATGCATTCTGCACACAAATCCAAGGAGAAGGTGCTGCCCCGAGGCCCAGAAAATCTTTCACTCCTGCTACTGTTCTACGTCAACCGCAACTTAGTCTGAAAGAAAAGCTTTTTCTCTGAGAGCATCTGAGAGGTTTGCATGAAGCACTGATATCTGACATATGCAATTTTGAATAGGAGAGGAAAAAGAAAATGGCAAGGAGTTTTTAATTTTAGTGGTTTCAATTTTAATTTCCGTGCACTTTTTCAAAACTTGTCAGCTCAAATGCCCATCAACATCTTTTAGTCATCTGTAAGTCAGTATTCATATAAAATGTGCTTCAAATCCAAAGAATTTCAAATTTGCACTCCAAGCTTCTATGCCTAGATTTATGATTTCCTACACATATTAGATGAAAGGAAGGCCTTTTTTACTGTGGGAGTGCTGGAACACTGGAACAGGTTGCCCAGAGAAGTTGTGGGTGTCCCATCCCTGAAAGTATTCAAGGTCACCTTGGACGGGGCTTGGAGCAGCAACAAAGGAGAAGCTTGATGGTAGAGAAACAAAGTTGGACTATAGAAGAAACTCGGATTGAAGTAGAGGAGCAAGTTTTCTCTCAGCTCTTGGGGTAAATTCAAAGTTGTACAAAATGACATTTATCTGTGCTATTCACTACTGTAACAGAAAGTTTCATGAAAACTGTACAGAAGATAGTAAATTTTAAAAGAGATAAGAATTACAGCATAAAATCCATGGGATGGGTTACAACATGAGACACTCTCTAAGAGAAAATCTCTGTGTTTCAGCACTTCATCGGGGTAAGATTTCATGAAGTGCCAAAGAAGGCGGCAAAATATCATTCGGGACATTATTTACTGGAATTCAGCCTGGCCATTAGTAGGAACTGGCTTTGAACACATAATGTAGATATACCACACACACTTTCCCTTCACTGAAAAATTACTGTTTACAACAAATAAGCAATTGACGATCAAAATTGATTGAAAGCATCTTAAACATGTCAAGTATTTCATTGTAGATGATCTGTGATCCAAATGCTTCTTCCACCTTCGAGAGGGACAGAAGAATTCTTCCATATCATGATGGTTTAAAATTGTATCAACCAATGTTTTCTGCTGAAAAGATATCATCTATTTTTTTCTATTTTTGGAAGAAAATATTCCTAGACATACAACAGGTGAGAACTAAGTAATTTTAAAGAAACAAATGAAATGAAAATATTCTGTAAATAGAATGAAATGAAAAGCTGTGTTTTAAATAGGAGCTAAATATTAAACAGAATTTTTGTACCAGGCATTTGAATTACTGCACCAGCTCTTTTGCCCATCAAGAGAGGCATTTAGCATTTCAGTCTTTTCCAAGGTGTTCATGATCCGCTATGCTGATCTCTGTGTGTGCCTAGGTGTGTGTGGAAGGGGGGGCATGTGAAGGGGAGTGTGTATGTTTGCTTTACAATTGTTGTGGCAGATTCATGCCTCAGCTCCACATTTTGTTTTAAAAAGGTCACACCGAGTGGATATGAAGTTTACTATCAACAAGAGATCAATTCCCAAATCATCCATTTGACTCTCCCTTATAAATCATGTGCTTTGTTGCATATTTTATCAAATATACTTTCAAGCCAGATGGAGGAAGGAGGATGTGGGAATCCCTCCACCATCTTGCAACTTTTATGTAAGTAGGTTTTCAAGAAAATCATCATTTCTCTTTTAAATATGTCTGGAACAGGCATGATGGTAGTGTCAACCTGTTGGAGTTTTTGTTGCTGGAAGAAGTTGTACAAAAGGATTGGTTTTTACATTGACCAGTTACTGAATCAAGCGCAGGAATACATTGGAAATTTAGCTGGGGGTTCCTTTTCCCAGCAGACTACTTCTAGAACGAGCTTGTACACTGAAGCTGACTCTTTTGCTCTCTTTTTGTTTCTTTCCTATTTTCTTGGCTTCTTTGCCACTATCTAGACAATTTTGGAACTTTGTTCCCAACTAAAATGGTTTCAATAGTCTGATTGTGATCATACATTTTTACAAGGAATTTTTAAAATCTTTCCTCGAGTTCAGAAAGTCAAGGGCTTAGATCTTTTTCTTCCCTTATCAATATTGCCATGAAATTGATAAATAAAGACCAACTCTATTTTTGTTTTTAACCCACGTAGATAATTCCCATTCATTAATCCATTTTGTGGACCAATAGTTGCCATTCTGATGGAAGCTGTCACTTCTTAACAATAGGCATTCTGTGACTATGTTGACAGCACTTTGGGTGAAGATCCTAACTGGTCTTAGATACACATAGGGAGAAATTTGCTCAGCCAGTGTCAGTCTTAAGCATGCGTATCAGAAGATCTTTCTAGAGCTGGGAATTTTCCCATGAAAGGGATTCAGTTAGGGAAGAGACACTTGTGCCAGAGTTTTACATTCTTCTTGAACACTGCTTAAGGAACTTAGATGCCATGTCCATTTGGATCTCTGTCTGCACAGAACTTTGTCATGCCAGTGCTTGAAATGCATCTTGAAGAGAATTCACTAGCACAGAATGAAAGAGAGTGGAAGGGGTTGGTGGGGCTAACCAGGCCCAACCGCCCTGCCTAAACCAGGATACCTAGAGCCTCTTGCCCAGGATTCTATCTGGGTGTACTTTTAATGTCTTCAAAGATCCAGGCTCCACAATCTTTCTGGGCAGTCTGTGCCGTGGTTCAGTCACGCTCACAGTAAAGAAACATTTACTGATGTTCAAAGGCAATCTCCTGTATTTCAGTGTGTGCCCACTGCCTCTTGTCTTTTCCCTCAGCATCACTGAAAAGACACTGATTCCCTCCCCTTTGCACTATTGCTTCCATATGTATGTGTGATGCCAAGTAGAGGTATGTCAAAAACCTCCCTGAAGACCAGGCAGATAATATTCCCTTCATCTACCAGTCAAGTTGACTCATCAGAAGAGTTTAAAGTGATGTTCAGCATGAAATTCCCCTGAAAAATCATGCTAACTACATTATTTGGTCATCTTTCATGTGCCTGGCAAGGATTTCCAGGAAGAGTTGCTTCATCAACTTCCTGGGGATAAAAAAGAGGATGGCTGGTTTGTACTATCGCGAGTCCTCTTAATTGCCTTTTTTGAAGATGGGTGTCATTTGCTGACATCCACTCTTTAGCCTCTCTTGTCGTCTACATCTTAGCAAAACGCTTTCCCGCTATGTCTGGCTAGGAAAAATTGTGCCAGCACAGAAAACATCTCCCATCGTGTTCTAGAAGTTGCACGGAGGTCTGCCAAGTGTTTGGCAGGAAGAAAAGAAAAGTTGTCCAAAACAGCTTCCAATCGAATGTTCATGTGATTGGAAATGTCAGGAGAGTGCAAAGATACTGTTTTCTATCAGTTGGCAAGGTGCGCACACAATCCCAGTCTTGTACAGCCTGCTTCTTCACCTTCCCGAAGCTGCCGCTCTCGCCGGCTCCCGGAGCCCAAGAAGCGGCTACAAAAGACGCGAAAGACGAAGGTAGGATGCTCTTCGGAGCTAAGAGCCGCTCCCGGGCGTCTTTCGGCAGAAGTCGCACTAAGGAGAGCACTGTGAGCGGCACAATCGTCTTTGCGCGAAGAAGCCGCTTCTTGGGCTCCGGGAGCCGGCGAGTGCGGCAGCTTCGGGAAGGTGAAGAAGCAGGCTGTACAAGACTGGGATTGTGTGCGCACCTTGCCAACTGATACAAACCAGTACCTTTGCACTCTCCTGACTTTTCCAATCACATGAACATTCGATTGGAAGCTGTTTTGGACAACTTTTCTTTTCTTCCTGCCAAACACTAGGCAGACATCTCTGCAACTTCTAGAACAGGATGTGACATGTTTTCTGTGCTGACACAGTTTCTCTCTTCCAGACATAGTGGAAAAGCTGTCTGCTTCCATGTAGACCACAAAAGACGCTAAAGACGAAGGCACCATGCTGTACGGAGCTAAGTGCTGCTCCCAAGCGTCTTTCGGAGAAGCCGCGCTAAGGACAGCACTGTGAGCGACACAATCGTCTTTGCGCGAAGAAGGCGATTCTTTCATCTCCCGGATGTGGCGAAAGCGGCAGCTTCGGAAAGGTGAAGAAGGAAGCTGTACAAGACTGGGATTGTGTGCGCAGCTTGCCAACTGATAGAAAACAGTATCTTTGCACTCTCCTGACATTTCCAATCACATGAACATTCGAGTGGAAGCTGTTTTGGAACTCTTTTCTTTTCTCCCTGCCAAAAACCTGGCACACCTCCGTGCATCCTCTAGAACACGATGTGACATGTTTTCTGTGCTAGCACAGTTTCTCCCTGCCAGACATAGTGGAAAAGCTGTCTGCTTCCATGTAGACCACAAAAGACGCTAAAGACGAAGGCAGGATGCTCTCCGGAGCTAAGTGCTGCTCCTGGGCGTCTTTCGGCAGAAGCCGCGCTAAGGAGAGCACTGTGAGCGGCACAATCGTCTTTGCGCGAAGAAGCCGCTTCTTGGGCTCCGGGAGCCGGCGAGAGCGGCAGCTTCGGGAAGGTGAAGAAGCAAGCTGTACAACACTGGGATTGTGTGCGCACCTTGCCAACTGATACAAAACAGTACCTTTGCACTCTCCTGACTTTTCCAATCACATGAACATTCGATTGGAAGCTGTTTTGGACAACTTTTCTTTTCTTCCTGCCATACACTTGGCAGACCTCCGTGCAACGTCTAGAACACGATGGGAGATGTTTTCTGTGCTGGCACAATTTTTCCTAGCCAGACATAGCGGGAAAGCGTTTTGCTAAGATGTAGACGACAAGAGAGTCTAAAGAGTGGATGTTAGCAAATGACACCCATCTTCAAAAAAGGCAATTAAGAGGACTCGCGATAGTACAAACCAGCCATCCTCTTTTTTATCCCCAGGAAGTTGATGAAGCAGCTCTTCCTGGAAATCCTTGCCAGGCACATGAAAGATGACCAAATAATGTAGTTAGCATGATTTTTCAGGGGAATTTCATGCTGAACATCACTTTAAACTCCTCTGATGAATCAACTTGACTGGTAGATGAAGGGAATATTATCTGCCTGGGCTTCAGGGAGGTTTTTGACATACCTCTACATGGCATCACACATACATATGGAAGCAATAGTGCAAAGGGGAGGGAATCAGTGTCTTTTCAGTGATGCTGAGGGAAAAGACAAAAGGCAGTGGGCACACACTGAAATACAGGAGATTGCCTTTGAACATCAGTAAATGTTTCTTTACTGTGAGGGTGACTGAACCACGGCACAGACTGCCCAGAAAGATTGTGGAGCCTGGATCTTTGAAGACATTAAAAGTACACCCAGATAGAATCCTGGGCAAGAGGCTCTAGGTATCCTGGTTTAGGCAGGGCAGTTGGGCCTGGTTAGCCCCACCAACCCCTTCCACTCTCTTTCATTCTGTGCTAGTGAATTCTCTTCAAGATGCATTTCAAGCACTGGCATGACAAAGTTCTGTGCAGACAGAGATCCAAATGGACATGGCATCTAAGTTCCTTAAGCAGTGTTCAAGAAGAATGTAAAACTCTGGCACAAGTGTCTCTTCCCTAACTGAATCCCTTTCATGGGAAAATTCCCAGCTCTAGAAAGATCTTCTGATACGCATGCTTAAGACTGACACTGGCTGAGCAAATTTCTCCCTATGTGTATCTAAGACCAGTTAGGATCTTCACCCAAAGTGCTGTCAACATAGTCACAGAATGCCTATTGTTAAGAAGTGACAGCTTCCATCAGAATGGCAACTATTGGTCCACAAAATGGATTAATGGATGGGAATTATCTACGTGGGTTAAAAACAAAAATAAAGAGTTGGTCTTTATTTATCAATTTCATGGCAATATTGATAAGGGAAGAAAAAGATCTAAGCCCTTGACTTTCTGAACTCGAGGAAAGATTTTAAAAATTCCTTGTAAAAATGTATGATCACAATCAGACTATTGAAACCATTTTAGTTGGGAACAAAGTTCCAAAATTGTCTAGATAGTGGCAAAGAAGCCAAGAAAATAGGAAAGAAACAAAAAGAGAGCAAAAGAGTCAGCTTCAGTGTACAAGCTCGTTCTAGAAGTAGTCTGCTGGGAAAAGGAACCCCCAGCTAAATTTCCAATGTATTCCTGCGCTTGATTCAGTAACTGGTCAATGTAAAAACCAATCCTTTTGTACAACTTCTTCCAGCAACAAAAACTCCAACAGGTTGACACTACCATCACGCCTGTTCCAGACATATTTAAAAGAGAAATGATGATTTTCTTGAAAACCTACTTACATAAAAGTTGCAAGATGGTGGAGGGATTCCCACATCCTCCTTCCTCCATCTGGCTTGAAAGTATATTTGATAAAATATGCAACAAAGCACATGATTTATAAGGGAGAGTCAAATGGATGATTTGGGAATTGATCTCTTGTTGATAGTAAACTTCATATCCACTCGGTGTGACCTTTTTAAAACAAAATGTGGAGCTGAGGCATGAATCTGCCACAACAATTGTAAAGCAAACATACACACTCCCCTTCACATGCCCCCCCTTCCACACACACCTAGGCACACACAGAGATCAGCATAGCGGATCATGAACACCTTGGAAAAGACTGAAATGCTAAATGCCTCTCTTGATGGGCAAAAGAGCTGGTGCAGTAATTCAAATGCCTGGTACAAAAATTCTGTTTAATATTTAGCTCCTATTTAAAACACAGCTTTTCATTTCATTCTATTTACAGAATATTTTCATTTCATTTGTTTCTTTAAAATTACTTAGTTCTCACCTGTTGTATGTCTAGGAATATTTTCTTCCAAAAATAGAAAAAAATAGATGATATCTTTTCAGCAGAAAACATTGGTTGATACAATTTTAAACCATCATGATATGGAAGAATTCTTCTGTCCCTCTCGAAGGTGGAAGAAGCATTTGGATCACAGATCATCTACAATGAAATACTTGACATGTTTAAGATGCTTTCAATCAATTTTGATCGTCAATTGCTTATTTGTTGTAAACAGTAATTTTTCAGTGAAGGGAAAGTGTGTGTGGTATATCTACATGATGTGTTCAAAGCCAGTTCCTACTAATGGCCAGGCTGAATTCCAGTAAATAATGTCCCGAATGATATTTTGCCGCCTTCTTTGGCACTTCATGAAATCTTACCCCGATGAAGTGCTGAAACACAGAGATTTTCTCTTAGAGAGTGTCTCATGTTGTAACCCATCCCATGGATTTTATGCTGTAATTCTTATCTCTTTTAAAATTTACTATCTTCTGTACAGTTTTCATGAAACTTTCTGTTACAGTAGTGAATAGCACAGATAAATGTCATTTTGTACAACTTTGAATTTACCCCAAGAGCTGAGAGAAAACTTGCTCCTCTACTTCAATCCGAGTTTCTTCTATAGTCCAACTTTGTTTCTCTACCATCAAGCTTCTCCTTTGTTGCTGCTCCAAGCCCCGTCCAAGGTGACCTTGAATACTTTCAGGGATGGGACACCCACAACTTCTCTGGGCAACCTGTTCCAGTGTTCCAGCACTCCCACAGTAAAAAAGGCCTTCCTTTCATCTAATATGTGTAGGAAATCATAAATCTAGGCATAGAAGCTTGGAGTGCAAATTTGAAATTCTTTGGATTTGAAGCACATTTTATATGAATACTGACTTACAGATGACTAAAAGATGTTGATGGGCATTTGAGCTGACAAGTTTTGAAAAAGTGCACGGAAATTAAAATTGAAACCACTAAAATTAAAAACTCCTTGCCATTTTCTTTTTCCTCTCCTATTCAAAATTGCATATGTCAGATATCAGTGCTTCATGCAAACCTCTCAGATGCTCTCAGAGAAAAAGCTTTTCTTTCAGACTAAGTTGCGGTTGACGTAGAACAGTAGCAGGAGTGAAAGATTTTCTGGGCCTCGGGGCAGCACCTTCTCCTTGGATTTGTGTGCAGAATGCATTTTATCCAAACTGGAAAATAGATCCCAGCTCTGTTCTATTCATCATTCTTACTTCATCAGGCCAGAAGATTCTGTGAAAAGTAGCCTGTGGACCTTGAAGATAGCGCATGTGAAACAGATGAGAGGTGATAGAGAAGTTGAAGGAGAGAAGAAAGAGCATATGGCTGAAACCAGAAAGTATTTCTTCACGTGACCATGGAAGATTGCAGGAGCCACTTGGTGCTATCAAACCAGCCCGACTTGGCACTGGTGCCACCATGGGTCTGGTCACCATCCTGCCTATTGTAGCTTTTCAGGACCTAGCCGGTCACTCCTAGCCAGAGGCCCCCAGACACAAACCTCGGCCCGTTTCCCTGGCAAACAAAAGTAAGCTGCTCCGCTTCTGGATGGCAGATTGAAGGAGCCACTTGGTACTATCAAACCAGCCCGACTTGGCACTGGTGCCACCTTGGGTCTGGGAACCATCCTGCGAATTGTGGATTGCCAGGAGCCAGCCGACCACGCTCGGCCACAGATCCCAATCAAAAACAACGGCCTGTTTCTCAAGCAAAAAAAACTCAGCTGCCCCGCTCCTGGATGGCAGATTTCAGTAGGCACTTGACACTGTCAAACCAGCCCTACTTGGCACTGGTGCCACCTTGGCTCTGGGAACCATGCTGCGTATCTTGGATTTTCAGGAGCCAGCCGGCCACGGCTAGCCACAGGCCCCCAAACACAAACCACAGCCCTTTTCTCTGGCAAACACAACTCAGCTGCCCCGCTTCTGGATGGCAGATTGCAGGAGCCACTTTGCACTATCAAACCAGCCCAACTTGGCACTGGTGCCACCATGGGTCTGGTCCCCATCCTGCCTATCGTAGCTTTTCAAGAGCCAGCCGGTCACTCCCAGCCATAGGCCCCCAGACACAAATCTCGGCCCGTTTCGCCAGCAAACAAAAGTAAGCTGCCCCGCTTCTGGATGGCAGATTGCAGGAGCCACTTGGTACTATCAAGCAGCCCGACTTGGCACTGGTGCCACCATGGGTCTGGGAACCATGCTGCGTAACGTTGATTCTAAGGCGCCAGCCGGTCACTCCCAGCCATAGGCCCCCAGACACAAACCTCGGCCTATTTCTCCGGCAAACAGAACTCAGCTGCCCCGCTTCTGGATGGCAGATTGCAGGAGCCACTTAGTACTTTCAAAGCAGCCCGACTTGGCACTGGTTCCACCTTGGGTCTGGGAACCATGCTGTGTATCGTAGATTCTATGGCACCAGGCCGCCACTCCGAGCCACAGGTCCCCAAACAAAACAACGGCGCTTTTCCATGGAAAACAAAACTCGCCTGCCAACTTTTTGATGGCAGATTGCAGGAGCCTCTTGGTACTATCAAACCAGCCTGAGTTGGCACTGGTGCCACCTTGGGTGTGGTCACCATCCTGCCTATCGTAGCTTTTTAGGACCTAGCCCGTCACTCCCAGCCATAGGCCCCCAGACACAAACCTCGGCCCGTTTCCCTGGAAAACAAAAGTAAGCTGCCCCGCTTCTGGATGGCAGATTGCAGGAACCACTTGGTACTATCAAACCAGCCCGACTTGGCACTGGTGACACCTGGGGTCTGGGAACCATGCTGCGTATCCTGGATTCTAAGGAGCCAGCCGGCCACTCCCAGCCATAGGCCTCCAGACACAAACAACGGCGCTTTTCCCTGGAAAACAAAACTCGCCTGCCAACGTTTGGATGGCAGATTGCAGGAGCTACTTGGTACTATCAAACCAGCCCAACTTGGCACTGGTGCCACCTTGGGTCTGGTAACCATCCTGCCTATTGTAGCTTTTCAGGAGCCAGCCGGTCACTCCCAGCAATCGGCCCCCAGACACAAACCTCGGCCCGTGCCCCTGGCAAACAAAAGTAAGCTACCCCGCTTCTGGATGGCCGATTGCAGGAGCAACTTTACACCATCAAACCAGCCCAACTTGGCACTGGTGCCACCTCTGGTCTGGGAACCATCCTGCGTATCGTGGATTCTAAGGAGCCAGCCGGCCACTCCTAGCCACAGGCACCAAAACAAAATCCTAAGCCCATTTCTCTGGCAAACAAAACTCAGGTGCCCCGCTTCTGGATGGCAGTTTGCAGGAGACACTTGGGACTATCAAACCAGCCCAACTTGGCACTGGTGCCACCTTGGATCTGGAAACCATCCTGTGTATCGTGGATTTTCAGGGGCCAGCCGGCCACTCTCAGCCATATGCCCCCAAAAACAAACCAAGGCCCTTTTCTCTGGCAAACAAAACTCAACTGCCCCTCTTCTGGATGGCAAATTGCAGGAAGAACTTGATACTAAAAAGGCAGTCCGACTTGGCACTGGTGCCACCTTGGGTCTGGTCACCATCCTGAGTATCGAGCATTTTAAGGAGCCAGCCAGCCACTCCCAGCCATATGCCCCCAAAACCAAACCACGGAGCTTTTCTCTGGCAAAAATAAATCAGCTGCCCCGCTTCTGGTTGGCAAATTGCAGGAGCCACTTGTGTGGTAGCTAGGGAAGAGGCGCTGCGGAAGATTTCGCGATGTCACGGGAAGCTAGGACCTTCGGTTCCCCATAGATAAGACCCTCAGGTACTCATAGATAAGAAATTAACATAGCAATGTGGTCCCACTAACAATAGGAATGTTGCCCCACTGAAGCCAGTAACTTTCCATCCCTTACCCAGTACTTTTCCATCCCCTACTAACCATAGGTAAGAAGGACAAACCCCTTTTTGACGTAGAGACCCCTAAGACTATAAGACCCCATGAGAAGAAGTAATAAACGCCTTTTGACCGTCCACCACATTGGTGTCTGCGTGTGTCATTGGCCCGAACGGCCCTAGAGAGAGAGGGCTGTCGAGCTGTACCTCAGAACCAGGTCGCCTGCCTTGGTCTAGAAGGCAACATTTGGTGCCGAAACCCGGGACAGCGGCTTGCGCCCGGGGAACGGGGACACTCCTGGAACGAGGACGGCGACTGCGACAGCGGGACTGATCGCAGTGGGGAGGACGCTCCCGGACCAGCTTGGACGATGGAAGCCATAGCGAAGGTCGTAACAGAGATGCATGCGCAATGGGGTATAGAATGTAAACTTAAGGATTTAACTCTCGCATTGACGAGATTGATTAATCTTGGGGCTATTGAAAGCCCCGTGGACGTCCTACATTCGGACGTGTGGGATAACTGTACAAAAGCCCTGGCGGAGGACGCTATGTCCTTGGGCTCAGGGAAAGCCCTAAAATCGTGGGGCAGAGTTGTCCAGGCTCTGAAAAAAGCTCGACAAGAGCAAGAAACCTGGAAAGCCGCGCGAGCTTGTTTATTAGCCGTGCCGCAGTTGGGGGTTGGCGCAGCGACACAAACCGCGGAGGTGCTTGACCCGGGCGGGCGCGCGGAGGCGCGAACGCCGGATCCCCCTCAGGGAGCGGACTCACCATCGGAGGGGGGGGAGCACACGCAGGTGTTCTGGCGGGAGCTCGCGGAGGAGGCGCAGAACGCGGCCAGAATGTCGGACCCCATAGGGACCGATAGAAACGCCCCCCCACCATATGCGTTTGAAAATGGCGCCAGACCGCATAGTCAGGGCAGAAAGGAGGAGGCGGGGGGCGGAAACGCAGTCAGCCCGCTGAACAACGCATGCGCGGGCGAGCGGGGAGACGGGGCGGCCCCCGCGGAGGCGCGTAAGACCAATCAGAGCGCTTTATTCAAATTAAGTCCTTGTAGGGCAAGGACCTCCCCCAGCAGGAGGCGGGGGGACCCCAGGGGGAGGGAACGGCCCGACCCCCGCAAGAAGGGGCGGGGTCGGAGCCCGAGGAAAAGGCAGAGCAGCCCGGAAGCGTCTCTTTACTCGACTTCCGGCTCGGACTCAGACGCGAGCTCGGAGCCCGAGACAGGGTCGGAAGATTCCGACTCAGATTCTAGCCCTAACAGAGAGAGAGCAGCGGCATGTAAAGTCACTAGCCACAACGCTCCTGCATGGGTAAAGGGGTTACCAGAGAAAAACCGAACCCCGCTTACAAACTGGCGGAAAATAAAAATGACTTGCGCGGAATGGGCTCCGTCTGCCACTCTAGTGTTCCCGGTTCGTGTGGGGGGGGCAGGCGGAAACCAAAGGATTTATTCACCGGTTAATCCAAAAGATGTGCAGGCAATTGTTAAAGCGATTGCAGATAAAGGAATTAATTCTGCCATGGTTCACACACTCATTGACGGCCTTTTTGGTGGAGACGATATGCTTCCCTTTGATATTAAGCAGACGTGTAGAATGATATTTGATGGTGCGGGAATGATCGTTTTTAAACAAGAATAGGAGGATAATTGCCTCAAACAGCTAGCCTTGGTAACGGGGGCAGACCACCCACTGCACGGCTCCAGCATACAGAGGCTAATGGGCACAGACCCCACTATGATCACCCCCCAGCAACAGGCTGAGGGCTTGCGTGCCCATGAGGTCATGACAACCACCCGTGCTGCCCGAGAAGCCATCCGTGACACTTCGAAAGTGGTAGCTAAACCATCCCCGTGGTCTCTCATAAAACAGGGTGAGAGTGAAAGTTTCACTCAGTTTGTGGACAAACTTCAGGCTGCATTAGATTCCTCTGCGTTACCCCCAGAGGCGAAGGGTCCCGTGCTGGCAGACTGCCTACGCCAGCAATGTAACTCAGCCACCAAAGACATTTTAAGGTCACTGCCGCAGGGGTCCAATGTAGCTGCCATGATCAGACACGTTGCAAAGGAGGAACATCTAGTTCCCATTCAAGCAGCAGTTCACACCGCAATAACCAGTGTGATGGCGTGCCTTAAGTGCGGCCAGGCAGGCCACTTGGCAGTAAACTGCCCCCAGCCAAGGCGCCTATCAGCAGATGCTCCACCACGCCAAGGGGGAGGTAGGGAGCCGTGCTGGGTGTGCGGAAGGAAGGGACATTTAGCTAAGGAATGCAGATCCAAGTTTCAGGGAAACGGGAGAGGGAGGAGGCAGCCAGGCCGTATCCAGCCCCCTCCCACCTGGAACATGCAGCGGCCCAGCTACAGCAACCCCCAGTGGGGCAGGGGACCCTCATACCCTATGCCCCCACAGGGAGCAGTCAACTTTGCATCCCCTCCAGCAATACAATGGCAGAGTTGCGCAGCACCGCCCTCAATACCCTCGCACCCCCCACCGCCACAAGCCGCGCCGGAGTCACAGGAACAGCAGGAGACGTCCCAGAGCGGGATCCCTGAGTGGCCTTAGTCATGAAAATAGGGAAGGAACCCCTGATGGTGTGGGGGACATGCCGCCTTTATGGTAGTCAAGATCCACACGTCATAGAGTTCCAGTTCTGGGCAGACACGAGATCAGACTGCACGATTATTCCCCAAGCACACTGGCCCGGACATTGGCAAATCAAAGAAGTCCCTCCAGTGAATGGAGTGGGGGGACAGTCCCGGGCATAGAAAAGCACCCAGCTAGTGGCTATAACACTTCACACGAAAAAGGGACCAGAACAGACAGTAGCAATCTACCCCTACATTTTGCAAAATTCTCCACCCCTGTTAGGAAGGGATGTTCTTTCCTTGCTAAGATTTCGGATCACAAATTTATCCTGAGGGCCACTGCCGTGCACCCCGCGCTGCCAATCAAATTGACTTGGAAATCATCAGACCCTGTATGAGTTGAGCAGTGGCCCCTGACAGAGCCTCGAATAGCAGCCTTGCTAGAACTGGTCGACCGCGAACTGCAAAAGGGTCACATAGAACCCTCCACCAGCCCATAGAACACCCCTGTATTCGTGATCCCCAAGAAGTCCGGACAAAGCTATCGTCTCGTCCACGACCTGAGAGAGGTGAACAAGACGATCCGACCCCTGGGTCCAGTCCAGACACTGCTACCCGCGAATTCAGCCATCCCCGAAGAGCAGCCGTGCGCAGTACTGGACATCAAGGACTGCTTCTTTTCAATACCCCTGCACCCTGAAGACAGAGAACGATTTGCCTTTTCCGTGGCGTTTCAGAACGGCGAGCGGCCCAACCTTCGCTTCCAATGGAGAGTGCTTCCACAAGGCCTAGTCGACAGCCCGACCATATGCCAGATCACCGTGGACAAAGCACTGACGCCGGTCCGACACTCCAATCCCACCGCAACCATCATCCAGTACATGGATGACATCCTAGTTGCAGCACCATCAACAAGCCAAGTAGATGACCTGGTGACCACAATCACAGAGACCCTTCAGGCCAACGGCTTCGAGATCGCGAGCGCAAAGATCAAGAGAGGACCCTGCGTGACCTTCCTGGGAGTAGGAATCACAAGCTCCTACGTGACACCCCCCGAGATGAAGGTCAACCGAGACGTCAAAACACTCCACGACGTGCAACGCCTGGTGAGATCGCTGCAGTGGCTTCGCAACGTTGTCCTGATTCCTCCCGAAGTCATGGACCCTTTGTACGAACTCCTGAAAGGGAAGAACCCCTGAGATCCCAAAGAGCTGACACCGCAAGCAACGAGCTCCCTCGACTTCATCGAAAACCAGATGTCCACTGGCACGCTTGCCAGGTAGAACCCAGCCATGCCACTGGACTTGTACGTCCACTTTACACCGAAGGGAGGAGTGGGAGCACTGGCTCAAGGACTCGCTGAAAAGGCCCGACCGATCCAATGGGTGGTCCTCGGAAGACCCGCTCGTGCATTTTCCCCGGGAATCGAATGCATCGCCAGTCTCATCATGAAAGGCAGGAGACTCGCCTTGAAACACCTAGGGACAGAGCCGACAAGCATCCACCTTCCGTTTCGCAAGCAGCTGACCTCGGAGTCAGCCACAATATCAGAGTACCTGGCCCTTGCTCTCTCCGGTTTTGGAGGAGAAATCTTCTACTCCTCCAAGCCACCCTGGACGAAGCTGCTGACCGTAGTCGACGTGGACGTGCCACCGAAGGTCAAGGACAGACCGCAGCCGGGACCAACGGTCTTCACAGACGCTTCCTCCACGACTTCAACCGCAGCAGCAGTGTGGCAGGCAGGAGAGCAATGGCACTGCGTCAAAGCGTGTGACCCCACACTGTCGGTGCAACAGCTGGAGGCAGCAGCAGTGGTTTTGGCGTGCGGACTCTTCCAAGACGAACACCTCAACATCGTAACGGACTCTATATTCGTGGCAAGGCTCTGCCTGTCCATGGCAGGACCAAGAGTGTCGACATCAGCAGCAGCCCTAATGCTGGAAGAAGCACTTTCCTCGCGACAGGGTACCGTGTCAGTCATCCACATCAACAGCCATGACCCAGTCAAAGGCTACTTCCAGACCGGCAACGATAAAGCGGACGCCGCAGCGAAAGGCGTTTGGACCCTGCAAAGAGCTCGTCAACTGCACGAGTCGCTCCACATCAGAGTCAAAGCACTGGCGAAGAGATGCGGAATCCCGACAGCGGACGCGAAACATGTGGTAGCCACCTGCCCTCACTGCCAGAAGTCACCCCTTTGGACCTACGGAGTCAACCCAAGAGGTCTCAAGCCCTCAGAAATCTGGCAGTCAGACTTCACCTGGTGCGAACTGATGAAGCCCCGAGCATGGCTTGCAGTGACAGTGGACACTTATAGCAGAACGATCATAGCCACACAGCACCCCAAAACCAACTCCAAAAACACAATTCAGCACTGGCTGACAGCCATGGCTTGGCTTGGTATCCCCAAGCAGATCAAAACGGACAATGGCTCCAATTTCATCTCTAAACAAGTACAGGAATTCGCTGCAAAATGGGGCATCACGTTAGTGCAAGGCATCCCACACAACAGTACCGGGCAGGCCATAGTTGAGAGAGCAAACCAGACCCTGAAAACCAAGATAGAAGTATTGGCAAAAGCTGAGGGCTTTGCCAATGCCATTCCCCCAAGAGATCAGGCGCGTATGCTGGCAACCGCTTTGCTGGCACTGAATCAATTCCCTAGGAGAGACGAAACAAACAGTCCCGTCCAAAAACATTAGGCCACTCGAGCGCTAGAAGAGAGACCACAGGTAGTGATCAGAAACGAACTAGGCGAGTGAGAACGGAGTTAGAGGCTGATGCTCACGGGGAGAGGGTACGCAGCTGTCAAAAAGGACGGCAAAATCAAGTGGTGTCCACTTAAGTCGATTAAACCGGACCTTCATAGCGAGCAGAACGAGACTGACGAGAATTGCAAGTCTTTGTTTACAGGACCTGCTCGTGAGACGTCCTCGTGACGCGTACATCCCGGTTCCAGACGAAAGTGACAGACCACCAAGCCGTCAGGCAGCACCCGAGAGACCCGCACGGGTGAGACCCAAGCACCAAAGGTGTTTCTGTGTGATTTTGCTGTTGGGGCTTGTCGCCAGAGAGCAAGCCAGCCCAGACCACTACCCCCATCAGCCCTTCAAGTGAGTCATGCGACACCTTGGTAGTGGCAAAGCACTCAGAAAAATCACCACACCGAACACTCCATCCTTCGTACTCCGCATCACCGACCTGTTTCCAGGACAGCCAAGGGCAAACCCCTATTCCCTACACGCCAAACACTCGTACCTATCCTACTGGTGCCCAGCTTCAAACCCTGAGAAAAGCTACTGCAATCACCCAGGGTGAGGATATTGTGGGCACTGGGGCTGCGAAACCATAGTTACAGATGCCAGACCGTCGGGGCCTGGGTAGGATCCACAAGAGCCAGACAAATTCTTACAGTTCACCTGGGCACCCATCAGCTGCAAAATACCCTTCTTCTTTCGTGAAAACCCCCATCGAAACCAAATTAACATCCCTAACTTTCGGGCATGCACTGATTACAACATGACAGTCCTGCAGCCAGACCACCCTAGCTGGGCCACAGGCAGAACATAGACAGTAGTCCTTCAAAGGTCAAAAGAGAGAGTGAACGTGCAAATTATCAGGCTCCAGCCGTCAGCACCCCGAGCAGTCGGACCCAACAAAGTGATTAAAAGCGTGCCGAAAGAGAGAAACATAACCTACCCCAAAACCTTACCCACAGGAGTCAGCAATGTCCCGACCGGTCAAGCAGAAACCTTCCAGATGAGTCGCTTAACCGGGTCAGACGCAGACCCAATCCTTCGTATGTTAGAAGCTACCTTTGTATCCCTAAACGAATCCAACCCTAACCTAACCGAATCCTGCTGGCTTTGTTACGACGTCAAACCCCCTTTTTACGAAGGAGTCGCTTTAGACACTCCCTTCAGTTATTCCACAGCCGACGCCCCTCACCAGTGCAGATGGGATACCCCTCGCAAAGGAATCACCCTGAGTCAAGTCACAGGCCGAGGCAGATGCTTTGGCAATTCAACCCTAGCTAAGCGGGGAGGTAACATCTGCACCAAAATTGGCAGGCTGAACAGGAAAAACAATAAGTGGGCAGTCCCATCCGCATCGGGGATGTGAGTTTGCCAACGATCCGGAGTGAGTCCTTGTGTGTTCCTTCCCAAATTCAATGATTCTAACGACTTCTGTGTCCAAGTTCTGATTGTTCCTAGGGTCTTGTACCACTCAGACGAAGAGATGTACCATCTTCTTGAGAGACCCAGCCGGATCCACAAAAGAGAAATAATGACAGGTATAACTATTGCAATGCTGCTCGGCCTGGGAGCAGCAGGAACGGCCACGGGTGTCTCAGCCCTAGCGACGCAGCACCAAGGACTGTCACAACTGCAGGCAACGATTGACGAAGACCTGCAGAGGATTGAGAAATCCATCTCCTATCTAGAGAAGTCAGTTTCCTCACTCTCAGAAGTGGTCTTGCAGAACAGGCGGGGCCTGGACCTCCTGTTCATGCAGCAAGGAGGCCTATGTGCCGCCTTGAAAGAAGAGTGCTGTTTCTATGCAGACCACACGAGAGTCGTGAGAGACTCCATGGCAGAACTCCGGAACAGACTGGCCCAGAGGCAGAAAGACAGGGAGGCCCAACAGAGCTGGTACGAGTCCTGGTTCAATCAATCACCTTGGCTAACCACTCTGATTTCTGCCCTGATAGGTCCATTAGCGATGCTGTTTCTAACAGTCACCTTCAGACCATGCCTGCTGAACAAGCTAGTCTCATTCGTTCAGAGCCGCCTGGAACGGACCAACATCCTGTTCATAGGGCGACGACAACTGCTGTGAATTCAACCAGGGAATTCAACCAAAGAACACTGCCAGTCACAAGATTTTCAAAACTTGTCTAGCAAAAGCTCACTCAGGTTTCCCAAAATCCCTTTCCCTTATCAAGTCACAACCTTATACCTCAATTCAGTATCTATGTACACGACTACCTCATTCATTTGTGAAAAGGGAGGGGGAGATGTGGTAGCTAGGGAAGAGGCGCTGCGGAAGATTTCGCGATGTCACGGGAAGCTAGGACCTTCGGTTCCCCATAGATAAGACCCTCAGGTACTCATAGATAAGAAATTAACATAGGAATGTGGTCCCACTAACAATAGGAATGTTGCCCCACTGAAGCCAGTAACTTTCCATCCCTTACCCAGTACTTTTCCATCCCCTACTAACCATAGGTAAGAAAGACAAACCCCTTTTTGACGTAGAGACCCCTAAGACTATAAGACCCCATGAGAAGAAGTAATAAACGCCTTTTGACCGTCCACCACATTGGTGTCTGCGTGTGTCATTGGCCCGAACGGCCCTAGAGAGAGAGGGCTGTCGAGCTGTACCTCAGAACCAGGTCGCCTGCCTTGGTCTAGAAGGCAACACACTTGGTACTACAAAAACAGTCCGACTTGGCACTGGTGCCTCTTTGGGTCTGGTTACCGTCCTGCGTATCGTGCATTTTAAGGAGCCAGCTGGCCACTGCCAGCCACAGGCCCGCAAACACAACCCACGGCCCTTTTCTCTGGCAAACAAAACTCAGCTGCCCCGCTTCTGGATGGCAGATTGCAGGAGCCTCTTGGTACTATCAAACCAGCCCGACTTGGCACTGGTGCCACCTTGGGTCTGGGAAACATCCTGCAAATTGTGGATTGTCAGGAGCCAGCCGACCACTCTCGGCCACAGACCCCAATCAAAAAAAACGGCCCATTTCACAGGCAAAAAAAACTCAGCTGCCCCGCTTCTGGATGGGAGATTGCAGTAGGCACTTGACACTGTCAAACCAACCCGACTTGGCACTGGTGCCACCTTGGCTGTGGGAACCCTGCTGCGTATCATGGATTTTCAGGAGCCAGCCGGCCACTGCCGGCCACAGGCCCCCAAACACAAACCACAGCCCTTTTCTCTGTCAAACAGAACTCAGCTGCCCCGCTTCTGGATGGCCGATTGCACGAGCCACTTGGTACTATCAAACCAGACCGACTTGGCACTGGTGCCACCTTGGGTCTAGTCACCATCATGCGTATGGTGGATTTTCAGGTGTCATCTGGCCACTCCCAGCCATAGGACCTAAAACACAAACCTCGGCCCATTTCTCTGGTAAACAAAACTCAGCTGCCCCGCTTCTGGATGGCAGATTGCAGGAGCCACTTGGTACTATCAAACCAGCCCGACTTGGCACTGGTGCCACCTTGGGTCTGGAAACCATCCTGCCTATCGTGGGTCTAAGGAGCCAGCCGGCCACTCCCAGCCATATGCCCCCAAAAACAAGCCACGGACCTTTTCTCTGGCAAACAAAACTCAACTGCCCCTCTTCTGGATGGCAAATTGCAGGACGCACTTGGTACTACAAAAACAGCCCGACTTGGCACTGGTGCCACCTTGGGTCTGGGAACCATCCTGCGTATCGTGCATTTTAAGGAGCCAGCCGGCCACTCCCAGCCATATACCCCAAAAACAAATCACGGACCTTTTCTCTGGCAAAAAAAAATCCGCTGCCCCTCTTCTGGATGACAGATTGCAGGAGCCACTTTGAACCATAGAACCAGCCCAACTTGGCACTGGTGCCACCTTGGATCTGGGAACCATCCTGCCTATCGTGGATTTTCAAGGGCCAGCCGGCCACTCTCAGCCATAGGCCCCCAAACACAAAGCAAAGCCCTTTTCTCTGGGAAACAAAATTTAGCTGCCCCGCTTCTGGATGGCAAATTGCAGGAGCCACTTGGTACTAAAAAAACAGCCCGACTTGGCACTGGTGCCACCTTGGGTCTGGTTACCGTCCTGCGTATCGTGCATTTTAAGGAGCCAACTGGCAACTCCCAGCCATATGCCCCCAAACACAACCCACGGCCCTTTTCTCTGGCAAACAAAACTCAACTGCCCCTCTTCTGGAGGGCAAATTGCAGGACGCACTTGGTACTATCAAACCTCCCAACTTGGCACTGGTGCCACCTCTAGTCTGGGAACCATCCTGCGTATCGTGGATTCTAAGGAGCCAGCCGGCCACTCCTAGCCACAGGCCCCAAAAAAAAATCCTAGGCCCATTTCTCTGGCAAACAAAACTCAGGTGCCCCGCTTCTGGATGGCAGTTTGCAGGAGACACTTGGGACTATCAAACCAGCCCAACTTGACACTGGTGCCACCTTGGATCTGGGAACCATCCTGTGTATCGTGGATTTTCAGGGGCCAGCCGGCCACTCTCAGCCATATGCCCCCAAAAACAAACCACGGCCCTTTTCTCTGGCAAACAAAACTCAACTGCCCCTCTTCTGGATGGCAAATTGCAGGAAGAACTTAATACTAAAAAAGCAGTCCGACTTGGCACTGGTGCCACCTTGGGTCTGGTCACCATCCTGAGTATCGAGCATTTTAAGGAGCCAGCAAGCCACTCCCAGCCATATGCCCCCAAAAACAAACCACGGAGCTTTTCTCTGGCAAAAATAAATCAGCTGCCCCGCTTCTGGATGGCAGATTGCAGGAGCCACTTTGCACTATCAAACCAGCCCAACTTGGCACTGGTGCCACCTTGGATCTGGGAACCATCCAGGCTATCGTGGATTTTCAGGGGCCAGCCGGCCACTCTCAGCCATAGGCCCCCAAACAAAAACCACGGCCCAATCCTCTGGCAAAAAAAAACTCAACTGCCCCTCTTCTGGATGGCAAATTGCAGGAGCCTCTTGGTACTATCAAACCAGCCCGACTTGGCACTGGTGCCACCTTGGGTCTGGGAAACATCCTGAGAATTGTGGATTGTCAGGAGCCAGCCGACCACTCTCGGCCACAGACCCCAATCAAAAAAACCGGCCCATTTCCCTGGCAAAAAAATCTCAGCTACCCCGCTTCTGGATGGGAGATTGCAGTAGGCACTTGACACTGTCAAACCAGCCTGACTTGGCACTGGTGCCACCTTGGCTGTGGGAACCTTGCTGCGTATCATGGATTTTCAGGAGCCAGCCGGCCACTGCCAGCCACAGGCCCCCAAACACAAACCACAGCCCTTTTCTCTGGCAAACAGAACTCAGCTGCCCCGCTTCTGGATGGCCGATTGCACAAGCCACTTGGTACTATCAAACCAGCCCGACTTGGCACTGGTGCCACCTTGGGTCTGGAAGCCATCATGCGTATGGTGGATTTTCAGGAGTCATCTGGCCACTCCCAGACATAGCACCTCAAACACAAACCTCGACCCATTTCTCTGGCAAACAAAACTCAGCTGCCTCGCTTCTGGATGGCAGATTGCAGGAGCCACTTGGTACTATCAAACCAGCCCGACTTGGCACTGGTGCCACCTTGGGTCTGGGAACCATCCTGCGTATCGTGCATTTTAAGGAGCCAGCCGGCCACTCCCAGCCATATACCCCAAAAACAAATCACGGACCTTTTCTCTGGCAAAAAAAAATCCGCTGCCCCTCTTCTGGATGGCAGATTGCAGGAGCCACTTTGAACCATAGAACCAGCCCAACTTGGCACTGGTGCCACCTTGGATCTGGGAACCATCCTGCCTATTGTGGATTTTCAAGGGCCAGCTGGCCACTCTCAGCCATAGGCCCCAAAACACAAAGCAAAGCCCTTTTCTCTGGGAAACAAAATTTAGCTGCCCCGCTTCTGGATGGCAAATTGCAGGACGCACTTGGTACTACAAAAACAGCCCGACTTGGCACTGGTGCCACCTTGGGTCTGGTTACCGTCCTGCGTATTGTGGATTGTCAGGAGCCAGCCGACCACTCTCGGCCACAGACCCCAATCAAAAACAACAGCCCGTTTCAGAGGCAAAAAAACTCAGCTGCACCGATTCTGGATGGCAGATTGCAGGAGGCGCTTGACACTGTCAAACCAGCCCAACTTGGCACTGGTGCCACCTTGGATCTGGGAACCATCCTGCCTATCGTGGATTTTCAGGAGCAAGCCGGCTACGCCGAGCCACAGGGCCCCAAGAAAAACCACGGCCCTTTTTTCTGGCAAACAAAACTCAACTGCTCCCCTTCTGGATGGCAAATTGCAGGACGCACTTGGTACTACAAAAACAGCCCGACTTGGCACTGGTGCCACCTTGGGTCTGGTCACCATCCTGAGTATCGAGCATTTTAAGGAGCCAGCAAGCCACTCCCAGCCATATGCCCCCAAAAACAAACCACGGAGCTTTTCTCTGGCAAAAATAAATCAGCTGCCCCGCTTCTGGATGGCAGATTGCAGGAGCCACTTTGCACTATCAAACCAGCCCAACTTGGCACTGGTGCCACCTTGGATCTGGGAACCATCCAGGCTATCGTGGATTTTCAGGGGCCAGCCGGCCACTCTCAGCCATAGGCCCCCAAACAAAAACCACGGCCCAATCCTCTGGCAAAAAAAAACTCAACTGCCCCTCTTCTGGATGGCAAATTGCAGGAGCCTCTTGGTACTATCAAACCAGCCCGACTTGGCACTGGTGCCACCTTGGGTCTGGGAAACATCCTGAGAATTGTGGATTGTCAGGAGCCAGCCGACCACTCTCGGCCACAGACCCCAATCAAAAAAACCGGCCCATTTCCCTGGCAAAAAAATCTCAGCTACCCCGCTTCTGGATGGGAGATTGCAGTAGGCACTTGACACTGTCAAACCAGCCTGACTTGGCACTGGTGCCACCTTGGCTGTGGGAACCTTGCTGCGTATCATGGATTTTCAGGAGCCAGCCGGCCACTGCCAGCCACAGGCCCCCAAACACAAACCACAGCCCTTTTCTCTGGCAAACAGAACTCAGCTGCCCCGCTTCTGGATGGCCGATTGCACAAGCCACTTGGTACTATCAAACCAGCCCGACTTGGCACTGGTGCCACCTTGGGTCTGGAAGCCATCATGCGTATGGTGGATTTTCAGGAGTCATCTGGCCACTCCCAGACATAGCACCTCAAACACAAACCTCGACCCATTTCTCTGGCAAACAAAACTCAGCTGCCTCGCTTCTGGATGGCAGATTGCAGGAGCCACTTGGTACTATCAAACCAGCCCGACTTGGCACTGGTGCCACCTTGGGTCTGGGAACCATCCTGCGTATCGTGCATTTTAAGGAGCCAGCCGGCCACTCCCAGCCATATACCCCAAAAACAAATCACGGACCTTTTCTCTGGCAAAAAAAAATCCGCTGCCCCTCTTCTGGATGGCAGATTGCAGGAGCCACTTTGAACCATAGAACCAGCCCAACTTGGCACTGGTGCCACCTTGGATCTGGGAACCATCCTGCCTATTGTGGATTTTCAAGGGCCAGCTGGCCACTCTCAGCCATAGGCCCCAAAACACAAAGCAAAGCCCTTTTCTCTGGGAAACAAAATTTAGCTGCCCCGCTTCTGGATGGCAAATTGCAGGACGCACTTGGTACTACAAAAACAGCCCGACTTGGCACTGGTGCCACCTTGGGTCTGGTTACCGTCCTGCGTATTGTGGATTGTCAGGAGCCAGCCGACCACTCTCGGCCACAGACCCCAATCAAAAACAACAGCCCGTTTCAGAGGCAAAAAAACTCAGCTGCACCGATTCTGGATGGCAGATTGCAGGAGGCGCTTGACACTGTCAAACCAGCCCAACTTGGCACTGGTGCCACCTTGGATCTGGGAACCATCCTGCCTATCGTGGATTTTCAGGAGCAAGCCGGCTACGCCGAGCCACAGGGCCCCAAGAAAAACCACGGCCCTTTTTTCTGGCAAACAAAACTCAACTGCTCCCCTTCTGGATGGCAAATTGCAGGACGCACTTGGTACTACAAAAACAGCCCGACTTGGCACTGGTGCCACCTTGGGTCTGGGAACCATCCTGCCTGTCGTGGATTTTCAGGAGCCAGCCGGCCACTCCCAGCCATATGCCCCCAAAAACAAACCACGCACCTTTTCTCTGCCAAGCAAAAATCAGCTGCCCCGCTTCTGGATGGCAGATTGCAGGAGCCACTTTGCACCATCAAACCAGCCTGACTTGGCACTGGTGCCACCTTGGATCTGGGAACCATCCTGCCTATCGTGGATTTTCAGGGGCCAGCCGGCCACTCTCAGCCATGTACCCCCAAACACAAACCACAGCCCTTTTCTCTGGCAAACAAAACTCAACTGCCCCTCTTCTGGATGGCAAATTGCAGGACGCACTTGGTACTACAAAAACAGCCCAACTTGGCACTGGTGCCACCATGGGTCTGGTAACCATCCTGCCTATCGTAGCTTTTCAGGAGCCAGTGGTCATTCCCAGCCATAGGCCCCAGACACAAACCTCGGCCCGTTTCCCTGGCAAACAAAAGCTCAGCTGCCCCGCTTCTGGATGGCAGATTGCAGGAGCTATTTAGTACTATCAAACCAGCCCGACTTGGCACTGCTGCCACCTTGGGTCTGGGAACCATCCTGTGTGTCGGGCATTTTAAGGAGCCAGCCGGCCACTCTCAGCTATATGCCCCCAAACATAACCCACGGCCCGTTTCCCTGGCGAACAAAACTCAGCTGCCCCGCTTCTGGATGGCAGATTGCAGGACGCACTTGGTACTATCAAACCAGCCCGACTTGGCACTGGTGACACCTGGGGTCTTGGAACCATGCTGTGTATCATGGATTCTAAGGAGCCAGCCGGCCACTCCCAGCTATAGGCCCCCAGACACAAACAACGGCGCTTTTCCCTGGAAAACAAAACTCGCCTGCCAACTTTTTGATGGCAGATTGCAGGAGCCACTTGGTACTATCAAACCAGCCCAACTTGGCACTGGTGCCACCATGGGTCTGGTCCCCATCCTGCCTATCGTAGCTTTTCAGGAGCCAGCCGGTCACTCCCAGCCATAGGCCCCCAGACACAAACCTCGGCCCGTTTCCCTGGCAAACAAAAGTAAGCTACCCCGCTTCTGGATGGCAGATTGCAGGAGCCACTTTGCACCATCAAACCAGCCCAACTTGGCACTGGTGCCACCTCTGGTCTGGGAACCATCCTGCGTATCGTGGATTGTAAGGCGCCAGGCGGCCACTCCCAGCCACAGGCCCCCAAACGCAAACAACGGCGCTTTTCCCTGGAAAACAAAACTCGCCTGCAGACTTTTTGATGGCAGATTGCAGGAGCCACTTGGTACTATCAAACCAGCCCAACTTGGCACTGGTGCCACCATGGGTCTGGTAACCATCCTGCCTATCGTAGCTTTTCAGGAGCCAGCCGGTCACTCCCAGCCATAGGCCCCCAGACACAAACCTCGGCCCGTTTCGCCGGCAAACAAAAGTAAGCTGCCCCGCTTCTCGATGGCAGATTGCAGGAGCCACTTGGTACTATCAGACCAGCCCGACTTGGCACTCGTGCCACCTCTGGTCTGGGAACCATGCTGCGTATTGTGGATTCTAAGGAGCCAGCCGGTCACTCCCAGCCACAGGCCCGCAAACACAAACAACGGCGCTTTTCCCTGGAAAACAAAACTCGCCTGCCAACTTTTTGATGGCAGATTGCAGGAGCCACTTGGTACTATCAAACCAGCCCAACTTGGCACTGGTGCCACCATGGGTCTGGGAACCATCCTGCCTATCGTAGCTTTTCAGGAGCCAGCAGGTCACTCCCAGCCATAGGCCCCCAGACACAAACCTCGGCCCGTTTCCCTGGCAAACAAAAGTAAGCCACCTCGCTTCTGGATGGCAGATTGCAGGAGCCACTTTGCACCATCAAACCAGCCTGACTTGGCACTGGTGCCACCTTGGGTCTGGGAACCATCCTGCGTATGGTTGATTTTCAGGAGTCAGCCGGCCATTCTCAGCCATAGGACCTCAAACACAAACCTCGGCCTATTTCTCCGGCAAACAGAACTCAGCTGCCCCGCTTCGGGATGGCAGATTGCAGGAGCCACTTAGTACTATCAAACCAGCCCAACTTGGCACTGGTTCCACCTTGGCTCTGGGAACCATCCTGCGTATCGTGGATTTTCAGGAAACAGTCGGCAACTCCTAGCCACAGGCCCCCAAACACAAACCACGGCCCATTTCCCTGGCAAACAAAACTCAGGTGCCCCGCTTCTGGATGGCAGATTGCAGGAGCCACTTTGCACCACCCAACCAGCCCGACTTGGCACTGGTGCCACCTTGGATCTGGGAACCATCCTGCGTATCGTGGATTTTCAGAGGCCAGCCGGCCACTCTCAGCCATAGGCCCCCAAACACAAACTACGGCCCTTTTCTCTGGCAAACAAAACTCAACTGCCCCTCTTCTGGATGGCAAAATGCAGGAGCCGCTTGGTACTACAAAAACAACCCGACTTGGCACTGGTGCCACCTTGAGTCTGGTTACCATCCTGCCTATCGAGCATTTTAAGGAGCCAGCCGGCAACTCCCGGCCATACGCACCCAAACACAACCCAAGGCCCTTTTCTCTGGCAAACAAAACTCAGCTGCCCAGCTTCTGGATGGCAGATTGCAGGAGCCACTTAGTAATATCAAACCAGCCCGACTTGGCACTGGTGCCACCTTGGGTCTGGGAAACATTTTGCAAATTGTGGATTGTAAGGAGTCAGCCGACCACTCTCTGCCACAGACCCCAATCAAAAACAACGGCCCATTTCCCTGGCAAAAAAAACTCAGCTGCCCCGCTTCTGGATGGCAGATTGCAGTAGGCACTTGACACAGTCAAACCAGCCCGACTTGGCACTGGTGCCACCTTGGCTCTGGGAACGATGCTACGTATCATGGATTTTCACGAGCCAGCCGGCCACTGCCAGCCACAGGCTCCCAAACAAAAACCACAGCCCTTTTCTCTGGCAAACAAAACTCAGCTGCCCCGCTTCTGGATGGCAGATTGCACGAGTCACTTGGTACTATCAAACCAGCCCGACTTGGCACTGGTGCCACCATGGGTCTGGTAACCATCCTGCCTATCATAGCTTTTCAGGAGCCAGCCGGTCACTCCCAGCCATGGGCCCCCAGACACAAACCTCGGACCGTGACCCTGGCAAACAAAAGTAAGCTACCCCGCTTCTGGATGGCCGATTGCAGGAGCCACTTTGCACCATCAAACCAGCCCAACTTGGCACTGGTGCCACCTCTGGTCTGGGAACCATCCTGCGTATTGTGGATTGTAAGGCGCCAGGCGGCCACTCCCAGCCACAGGCCCCCAAACGCAAACAACGGCGCTTTTCTCTGGAAAACAAAACTCGCCTGCCCACTTTTTGATGGCAGATTGCAGGAGCCACTTGGTACTATCAAACCAGCCCAACTTGGCACTGGTGCCACCATGGGTCTGGTAACCATCCTGCCTATCGTAGCTTTTCAGGAGCCAGCCGGTCACTCCCAGCCATAGGCCCCCAGACACAAACCTCGGCCCGTTTTCCTGGCAAACAAAAGTAAGCTGCCCCGCTTCTGGATGGCAGATTGCAGGAGCCACTTGCTACTATCAAACCAGCCCGACTTGGTACTGGCGCCACCTTGGGTCTGGGAACCATGCTGTGTAACGTTGATTCTAAGGCGCCATCCGGTCACTCACAGCCACAGGCCCCCAAACACAAACAACGGCACTTTTCCCTGGAAAACAAAACTCGCCTGCCAACTTTTTGATGGCAGATTGCAGGAGCCACTTGGTACTATCAAACCAGCCCGACTTGGCACTGGTGCCACCTTGGGTCTGGGAACCATGCTGTGTAACGTAGATTCTAACGCGCCAGGCCGCCACTGCGAGCCACAGGCCCCCAAACACAAACAACGGCGCTTTTCCCTGGAAAACAAAACTCGCCTGCCAACTTTTTGATGGCAGATTGCAGGAGCCACTTGGTACTATCAAACCAGCCCAACTTGGCACTGGTGCCACCATGGGTCTGGTCACCATCCTGCCTATCGTGGATTCTAAGGAGCCAGCCGGTCACTCTCAGCCATAGGCCCCCAAACACAAACCTCGGCCTGTTTCCCTGGCAAAGAAAACTGAGCTGCCCCGCTTCTGGATGGCAAATTGCAGGACGCACTTGGTACTAAAAAAACAGCCCGACTTGGCACTGGTGCCACCTTGTGTCTGGGAACCATCCTGCATATCGAGCATTTTAAGAAGCCAGCCGGCCCCTCCTAACCATATGTCCCCAAAAACAATCCACGGACCTTTTCTCTGGCAAACAAAACTCAGCTGCCCCGCTTCTGGATGGCAGATTGCAGGAGCCAATTTGCACTTTCAAACCAACCCGACTGACTACTGAAAATCGACCATACGCATGATGGCTTCCAGACCCACGGCGGCACCAGTGCCAAGTCCAGCTCGTTTCATAGTACAAAGTGGCTCCTGCAATCTGCCATCCAGAAGCTGGGCAGCTGAGTTTTGTTTGCCAGAGAAAAGGGCCGTGGGTTGTGTTTGGGGGCATATGGCTGGGAGTGGCCAGCTGGCTCCTTAAAATGCACGATATGCAGGACGGTAACCAGACCCAAGGTGGCACCAGTGCCAAGTCGGGCTGTTTTTGTAGTACCAAGTGGCTCCTGCAATTTGCCATCCAGAAGCGGGGCAGCTAAATTTTGTTTCCCAGAGAAAAGGGCTTTGCTTTGTGTTTGGGGGCCTATGGCTGAGAGTGGCCGGCTGGCCCTTGAAAATCCACAATAGGCAGGATGGTTCCCAGATCCAAGGTGGCACCAGTGCCAAGTTGGGCTGGTTCTATGGTTCAAAGGGGCTCCTGCAATCTGCCATCCAGAAGCGGGGCAGCGGAATTTTTTTTGCCAGAGAAAAGGTCCGTGATTTGTTTTTGGGGTATATGGCTGGGAGTGGCCGGCTGGCTCCTTAAAATGCACGATACGCAGGATGGTTCCCAGACCCAAGGTGGCACCAGTGCCAAGTCGGGCTGTTTTTGCAGTACCAAGTGCGTCCTGCAATTTGCCATCCAGAAGAGGGGCAGTTGAGTTTTGTTTGCCAGAGAAAACGTCCGTGGCTTGTTTTTGGGGGCATATGGCTGGGAGTGGCCGGCTGGCTCCTTAGACCCACGATACGCAGGATGTTTCCCAGAGCCAAGGTGGCACCACTGCCAAGTCGGGCTGGTTTGATAGTACCAAGTGGCTCCTGCAATCTGCCATCCAGAAGCGGGGCAGCTGAGTTTTGTTTGCCAGAGAAATGGGCCTAGGATTTTGTTTTGGGGCCTGTGGCTAGGAGTGGCCGGCTGGCTCCTGAAAATCCACGATACGCAGGATGTTTCCCAGAGCCAAGGTGGCACCAGTGCCAAGTCGGGCTAGTTTTGTAGTACCAAGTGGCTCCTGCAACCTCCATCAAAAAGTTGGCATGCGTGTTTTGTTTTCCAGGGAACAGCGCCGTTGTTTTTGTTTGGGGGCCTGTGGCTGGCAGTGGCTGGCTGGCTCCTTAGAATCCACGATACGCAGCATGGTTCCCAGACCAGAGGTGGCACCAGTGCCAAGTTGGGAGGTTTGATAGTACCAAGTGCGTCCTGCAATTTGCCCTCCAGAAGAGGGGCAGTTGAGTTTTGTTTGCCAGAGAAAAGGGCCGTGGTTTGTGTTTGGGGGCATATGGCTGAGAGTGCCCGGCTGACCCCTGAAAATCCACAATAGGCAGGATGGTTCCCAGAGCCAAGGTGGCACCAGTGCCAAGTCGGGCTGGTTTGATAGTACTAAATAGCTCCTGCAATCTGCCATCCAGAAGCGGGGCAGCTTAATTTTGTTTGCCAGGGAAACGGGCCGAGGTTTGGGTCTAGGGGCCTATGGCTGGGAGTGACGGGCTGGCTCCCGAAAAGCTACGATAGGCAGGATGGTTACCAGACCCATGGTGGCACCAGTGCCGAGTGTGGCTGGTTTGATAGTACCAAGTGGCTCCTGCAATCTGCCATCCAGAAGCGGGGCAGCTGAGTTTTGTTTTCCAGGAAACGGGCCGTGGGTTGTGTTTGGGGGCATATGGCTGAGAGTGGCCGGCTGGGTCCTGAAAATCCACGCTAGGCAGCATGGTTCCCAGACCCAAGCTGGCACCAGTGCCAAGTCGGGCTGGTTTGATGGTGCAAAGTGGCTCCTGCAATCTGCCATCCAGAAGCGGGGCAGCTGATTTTTGCTTGGCAGAGAAAAGGTGCGTGGTTTGTTTTTGGGGGCATATGGCTGGGAGTGGCCGGCTGGCTCCTGAAAATCCACGACAGGCAGGATGGTTCCCAGACCCAAGGTGGCACCAGTGCCAAGTCGGGCTGTTTTTGTAGTACCAAGTGCGTCCTGCTATTTGCCATCCAGAAGGGGGGCAGTTGAGTTTTGTTTGCCAGAAAAAAGGGCCGTGGTATTTGTTGGGGGCCTGTGGCTGGGAGTAGCCGTCTTGCTCCTGAAAATCCACGATAGGCAGGATGGTTCCCAGATCCAAGGTGGCACCAGTGCCAAGTTGGGCTGGTTTGACAGTGTCAAGTGCCTCCTGCAATCTCGCATCCAGAAGCGGGGCAGCTGAGTTTTTTTTCCCCGTGAAACAGGCTGTTGTTTTTGATTGGGGTCTGTGGCCGAGAGTGGTCGGCTGGCTCCTGACATTCCACAGTACGCAGGATGGTTCCCAGACCCAAGGTGGCACCAGTGCCAAGTTGGGCTGGTTTGATAGTTCCAAGTGGCTCCTGCAATCTGCCATCCAGAAGCGGGGCAGCCGATTTTTGTTTGCCTGAGAAAAAGGCTGAGGTTTTTGTTTGGGTGTGTGCCCTAGGAGTGGCCGGCTGGCTCCTTAAAATCCACGATATGCAAGATGGCTCCCAGACCCAAGGTGGCACCAGTGCCAAGTCGGGCTGGTTTGATAGCACCAAGTGGCTCCTGCAATCTTCCAGGATCACGTGAAGAAATACTTTCTGGTTTCAGCCATATGGTCTTTCTTCTCTCCCTCAACTTCTCTATCACCTCTCATCTGTTTCACATGCGCTATCTTCAAGGTCCACAGGCTACTTTTCACAGAATCTTCTGGCCTGATGAAGTAAAAATGATGAATAGAACAGTGCTGGGATCTATTTTCCAGTTTGGATAAAATGCATTCTGCACACAAATCCAAGGTGAAGGTGCTGCCCCGAGGCTCAGAAAATCTTTCACTCCTGCTAGTGTTCTACGTCAACCGCAACTTAGTCTGAAAGAAAAGCTTTTTCTCTGAGAGCATCT
Organism: Melospiza georgiana; assembly: GCF_028018845.1. Classification (NCBI taxonomy): domain Eukaryota; kingdom Metazoa; phylum Chordata; class Aves; order Passeriformes; family Passerellidae; genus Melospiza; species Melospiza georgiana. The sequence continues at coordinate 26,962,867 of NC_080464.1, read as the reverse complement.
GAGAGGTTTGCATGAAGCACTGATATCTGACATATGCAATTTTGAATAGGAGAGGAAAAAGAAAATGGCAAGGAGTTTTTAATTTTAGTGGTTTCAATTTTAATTTCCGTGCACTTTTTCAAGACTTGTCAGCTCAAATGCCCATCAACATCTTTTAGTCATCTGTAAGTCAGTATTCATATAAAATGTGCTTCAAATCCAAAGAATTTCAAATTTGCACTCCAAGCTTCTATGCCTAGATTTATGATTTCCTACACATATTAGATGAAAGGAAGGCCTTTTTTACTGTGGGAGTGCTGGAACACTGGAACAGGTTGCCCAGAGAAGTTGTGGGTGTCCCATCCCTGAAAGTATTCAAGGTCACCTTGGACGGGGCTTGGAGCAGCAACAAAGGAGAAGCTTGATGGTAGAGAAACAAAGTTGGACTATAGAAGAAACTCGGATTGAAGTAGAGGAGCAAGTTTTCTCTCAGCTCTTGGGGTAAATTCAAAGTTGTACAAAATGACATTTATCTGTGCTATTCACTACTGTAACAGAAAGTTTCATGAAAACTGTACAGAAGATAGTAAATTTTAAAAGAGATAAGAATTACAGCATAAAATCCATGGGATGGGTTACAACATGAGACACTCTCTAAGAGAAAATCTCTGTGTTTCAGCACTTCCTCGGGGTAAGATTTCATGAAGTGCCAAAGAAGGCGGCAAAATATCATTCGGGACATTATTTACTGGAATTCAGCCTGGCCATTAGTAGGAACTGGCTTTGAACACATCATGTAGATATACCACACACACTTTCCCTTCACTGAAAAATTACTGTTTACAACAAATAAGCAATTGACGATCAAAATTGATTGAAAGCATCTTAAACATGTCAAGTATTTCATTGTAGATGATCTGTGATCCAAATGCTTCTTCCACCTTCGAGAGGGACAGAAGAATTCTTCCATATCATGATGGTTTAAAATTGTATCAACCAATGTTTTCTGCTGAAAAGATATCATCTATTTTTTTCTATTTTTGGAAGAAAATATTCCTAGACATACAACAGGTGAGAACTAAGTAATTTTAAAGAAACAAATGAAATGAAAATATTCTGTAAATAGAATGAAATGAAAAGCTGTGTTTTAAATAGGAGCTAAATATTAAACAGAATTTTTGTACCAGGCATTTGAATTACTGCACCAGCTCTTTTGCCCATCAAGAGAGGCATTTAGCATTTCAGTCTTTTCCAAGGTGTTCATGATCTGCTATGCTGATCTCTGTGTGTGCCTAGGTGTGTGTGGAAGGGGGGGCATGTGAAGGGGAGTGTGTATGTTTGCTTTACAATTGTTGTGGCAGATTCATGCCTCAGCTCCACATTTTGTTTTAAAAAGGTCACACCGAGTGGATATGAAGTTTACTATCAACAAGAGATCGATTCCCAAATCATCCATTTGACTCTCCCTTATAAATCATGTGCTTTGTTGCATATTTTATCAAATATACTTTCAAGCCAGATGGAGGAAGGAGGATGTGGGAATCCCTCCACCATCTTGCAACTTTTATGTAAGTAGGTTTTCAAGAAAATCATCATTTCTCTTTTAAATATGTCTGGAACAGGCATGATGGTAGTGTCAACCTGTTGGAGTTTTTGTTGCTGGAAGAAGTTGTACAAAAGGATTGGTTTTTACATTGACCAGTTACTGAATCAAGCGCAGGAATACATTGGAAATTTAGCTGGGGGTTCCTTTTCCCAGCAGACTACTTCTAGAACGAGCTTGTACACTGAAGCTGACTCTTTTGCTCTCTTTTTGTTTCTTTCCTATTTTCTTGGCTTCTTTGCCACTATCTAGACAATTTTGGAACTTTGTTCCCAACTAAAATGGTTTCAATAGTCTGATTGTGATCATACATTTTTACAAGGAATTTTTAAAATCTTTCCTCGAGTTCAGAAAGTCAAGGGCTTAGATCTTTTTCTTCCCTTATCAATATTGCCATGAAATTGATAAATAAAGACCAACTCTTTATTTTTGTTTTTAACCCACGTAGATAATTCCCATCCATTAATCCATTTTGTGGACCAATAGTTGCCATTCTGATGGAAGCTGTCACTTCTTAACAATAGGCATTCTGTGACTATGTTGACAGCACTTTGGGTGAAGATCCTAACTGGTCTTAGATACACATAGGGAGAAATTTGCTCAGCCAGTGTCAGTCTTAAGCATGCGTATCAGAAGATCTTTCTAGAGCTGGGAATTTTCCCATGAAAGGGATTCAGTTAGGGAAGAGACACTTGTGCCAGAGTTTTACATTCTTCTTGAACACTGCTTAAGGAACTTAGATGCCATGTCCATTTGGATCTCTGTCTGCACAGAACTTTGTCATGCCAGTGCTTGAAATGCATCTTGAAGAGAATTCACTAGCACAGAATGAAAGAGAGTGGAAGGGGTTGGTGGGGCTAACCAGGCCCAACCGCCCTGCCTAAACCAGGATACCTAGAGCCTCTTGCCCAGGATTCTATCTGGGTGTACTTTTAATGTCTTCAAAGATCCAGGCTCCACAATCTTTCTGGGCAGTCTGTGCCGTGGTTCAGTCACCCTCACAGTAAAGAAACATTTACTGATGTTCAAAGGCAATCTCCTGTATTTCAGTGTGTGCCCACTGCCTCTTGTCTTTTCCCTCAGCATCACTGAAAAGACACTGATTCCCTCCCCTTTGCACTATTGCTTCCATATGTATGTGTGATGCCATGTAGAGGTATGTCAAAAACCTCCCTGAAGCCCAGGCAGATAATATTCCCTTCATCTACCAGTCAAGTTGATTCATCAGAGGAGTTTAAAGTGATGTTCAGCAAGAAATTCCCCTGAAAAATCATGCTAACTACATTATTTGGTCATCTTTCATGTGCCTGGCAAGGATTTCCAGGAAGAGCTGCTTCATCAACTTCCTGGGGATAAAAAAGAGGATGGCTGGCTTGTACTATCGCGAGTCCTCTTAATCGCCTTTTTTGAAGATGGGTGTCATTTGCTAACATCCACTCTTTAGCCTCTCTTGTCGTCTACATCTTAGCAAAACGCTTTCCCACTATGTCTGGCTAGGAAAACCTGTGCCAGCACAGAAAACATCTCCCATCGTGTTCTAGACGTTGCACGGAGGTCTGCCAAGTGTTTGGCAGGAAGAAAAGAAAAGTTGTCCAAAACAGCTTCCAATCGAATGTTCATGTGATTGGAAAATCCAGGAGAGTGCAAAGGTACTGTTTTGTATCAGTTGGCAAGGTGCGCACACAATCCCAGTCTTGAACAGCTTGCTTCTTCACCTTCCCGAAGCTGCTGCTCTCTCTGGCTCCCGGAGCTGAAGAAGCGGCTTCTTCGCGCAAAGACGATTGTGCCGCTCTCAGTGCTCTCCTTAGCGCGGCTTCTGCCGGAAGACGCCCGGGAGCGGCTCTTAGCTCCGGACAGCATCCTACCTTCGTCTTTAGCGCCTCTTCTCATCTACATCTCGGCAAAAAGCTTTTCCACTATGTCTGGCTAGGAAAAACTGTGCCAGCACAGAAAACATCTCCCATCGTGTTCTAGACGTTGCACGGATGTCTGCCAAGTGTTTGGCAGGAAGAAAGGAAAAGTTGTGCAAAACAGCTTCCAATCGAATGTTCATGTGATTGGAAAAGTCAGGAGAGTGCAAAAGTACTGTTTTGTGTCAGTTGGCAAGGTGCGCACACAATCCCAGTGTTGTACAGCTTGCTTCTTCACCTTCCCGAAGCTGCTGCTCTCTCTGGCTCCCGGAGCTGAAGAAGCGGCTTCTTCGCGCAAAGACGATTGTGCCGCTCTCAGTGCTCTCCTTAGCGCGGCTTCTGCCGGAAGACGCCCGGGAGCGGCTCTTAGCTCCGGACAGCATCCTACCTTCGTCTTTAGCGCCTCTTCTCATCTACATCTCGGCAAAAAGCTTTTCCACTATGTCTGGCTAGGAAAAACTGTGCCAGCACAGAAAACATCTCCCATCGTGTTCTAGACGTTGCACGGATGTCTGCCAAGTGTTTGGCAGGAAGAAAAGAAAAGTTGTCCAAAACAGCTTCCAATCGAATATTCACGTGATTGGAAGTCAGGAGAGTGTAAAAGTACTGTTTTCTATCACTTGGCAAGGTGCGAACACAATCCCAGTGTTGTACAGCTTGGTTCTTCACCTTTCCGAAGCTGCCGCTCTCTCTGGCTCCCGGAGCCGAAGAAGCGGCTTCTTCGCGCAAAGACGATTGTGCCGCTCACAGTGCTCTCCTTAGCGCGGCTTCTGCCGAAAGACGCCCGGGAGCGGCTCTTAGCTCCGGACAGCATCCTACCTTCGTCTTTAGCGCCTCTTCTCATCTACATCTCAGCAAAAAGCTTTTCCACTATGTCTGGCTAGGAAAAACTGTGCCAGCACAGAAAACATCTCCCATCGTGTTCTAGACGTTGCACGGATGTCTGCCAAGTGTTTGGCAGGAAGAAAAGAAAAGTTTTCCAAAACAGCTTCCAATCGAATGTTCATGTGATTGGAAAAGTCAGGAGAGTGCAAAAGTACTGTTTGCTATCAGTTGGCAAGGTGCGCACACAATCCCAGTGTTGTACAGCTTGCTTCTTCACCTTTCCGAAGCTGCCGCTCTCGCCGGCTCCCGGAGCCGAAGATGCGGCTTCTTCGCGCAAAGACGATTGTGCCACTCACAGTGCTCTCTTTAGCGCGGCTTCTGCCGAAAGACGCCCGAGAGCGGCTCTTAGCTCCGGACAGCATCCTACCTTCGTCTTTAGCGCCTCTTCTCATCTACATCTCGGCAAAAAGCTTTTCCACTATGTCTGGCTAGGAAAAACTGTGCCAGCACAGAAAACATCTCCCATCGTGTTCTAGACGTTGCATGGATGTCTGCCAAGTGTTTGGCAGGAAGAAAAGAAAAGTTGTCCAAAACTGCTTCCAATCGAATGTTCATGTGATTGGAAAAGTCAGGAGAGTGCAAAAGTACTGTTTTGTATCAGTTGGCAAGGTGCGCACACAATCCCAGTGTTGTACAGCTTGCTTCTTCACCTTCCCGAAGCTGCCGCTCTCTCCGGCTCCCAAAGCCGAAGAAGCGGCATCTTCTCGCAAAGACGATTGTGCCGGTCACAGTGCTCTCCTTAGCGCGGCTTCTGCCGAAAGACGCCTCGGAGCGGCTCTTAGCTCCGAACAGCATCCTACCTTCGTCTTTAGCGCCTCTTCTCATCTACATCTCGGCAAAAAGCTTTTCCACTATGTCTGGCTAGGAAAAACTCTGCCAGCACAGAAAACATCTCCCATCGTGTTCTAGACGTTGCACGGATGTCTGCCAAGTGTTTGGCAGGAAGAAAAGAAAAGTTGTCCAAAACAGCTTCCAATCGAATGTTCATGTGACTGGAAAAGTCAGGAGAGTGCAAAAGTACTGTTTTCTAATAGTTGGCAAGGTGCGCACACAATCCCAGTGTTGTACAGCTTGCTTCTTCGCCTTCCCGAAGCTGCCGCTCTCTCCGGCTCCCGGAGCCGAAGATGCGGCTTCTTCGCGCAAAGACGATTGTGCCGCTCTCAGTGCTCTCCTTAGCGCGGCTTCTGCCGAAAGACGCCCGGGAGCGGCTCTTAGCTCCGGACAGCATCCTACCTTCGTCTTTAGCGCCTCTTCTCATCTACATCTCGGCAAAAAGCTTTTCCACTATGTCTGGCTAGGAAAAACTGTGCCAGCACAGAAAACATCTCCCATCGTGTTCTAGACGTTGCATGGATGTCTGCCAAGTGTTTGGCAGGAAGAAAAGAAAAGTTGTCCAAAACAGCTTCCAATCGAATGTTCATGTGATTGGAAAAGTCAGGAGAGTGCAAAAGTACTGTTTTGTATCAGTTGGCAAGGTGCGCACACAATCCCAGTGTTGTACAGCTTGCTTCTTCACCTTCCCGAAGCTGCCGGTCTCTCCGGCTCCCGGAGCCGAAGAAGCGGCATCTTCTCGCAAAGACGATTGTGCCGCTCACAGTGCTCTCCTTAGCGCGGCTTCTGCCGAAAGACTCCTAGGAGCGGCTCTTAGCTCCGAACAGCATCCTACCTTCGTCTTTAGCGCCTCTTCTCATCTACATCTCGGCAAAAAGCTTTTCCACTATGTCTGGCTAGGAAAACCTGTGCCAGCACAGAAAACATCTCCCATCGTGTTCTAGACGTTGCACGGAGGTCTGCCAAGTGTTTGGCAGGAAGAAAAGAAAAGTTGTCCAAAACAGCTTCCAATCGAATGTTCATGTGATTGGAAAATCCAGGAGAGTGCAAAGGTACTGTTTTGTATCAGTTGGCAAGGTGCGCACACAATCCCAGTCTTGAACAGCTTGCTTCTTCACCTTCCCGAAGCTGCCACTCTCTCCGGCTCCCGGAGCCCAAGAAGCGGCTTCTTCGCGCAAAGACGATTGTGCCGCTCACAGTGCTCTCCTTAGCGCGGCTTCTGCCGAAAGACGCCCGGGAGCGGCTCTTAGCTCCGGACAGCATCCTACCTTCGTCTTTAGCGCCTCTTCTCATCTACATCTCAGCAAAAAGCTTTTCCACTATGTCTGGCTAGGAAAAACTGTGCCAGCACAGAAAACATCTCCCATCGTGTTCTAGACGTTGCACGGATGTCTGTCATGTGTTTGACAGGAAGAAAAGAAAAGTTGTCCAAAACAGCTTCCAATCGAATGTTCATGTGACTGGAAAAGTCAGGAGAGTGCAAAAGTACTGCTTTCTAATACTTGGCAAGGTGCGCACACAATCCCAGTGTTGTACAGCTTGCTTCTTTACCTTTTCCAAGTTGCCGCTCTCTCCGGCTCCCTGAGCTGAAGAAGCGGCTTCTTCGCGCAAAGACGATTGTGCCGCTCACAGTGCTCTCCTTAGCGCGGCTTCTGCCGGAAGACGCCCGGGAGCGGCTCTTAGCTCCGGACAGCATCCTACCTTCGTCTTTAGCGCCTCTTCTCATCTACATCTCGGCAAAAAGCTTTTCCACTATGTCTGGCTAGGAAAAACTGTGCCAGCACAGAAAACATCTCCCATCGTGTTCTAGACGTTGCACGGATGTCTGCCAAGTGTTTGGCAGGAAGAAAAGAAAAGTTGTCCAAAACAGCTTCCAATCGAATATTCACGTGATTGGAAGTCAGGAGAGTGTAAAAGTACTGTTTTCTATCACTTGGCAAGGTGCGCACACAATCCCAGTGTTGTACAGCTTGCTTCTTCACCTTTCCGAAGCTGCCGCTCTCTCCGGCTCCCGGAGCCGAAGAAGCGGCTTCTTCGCGCAAAGACGATTGTGCCGCTCACAGTGCTCTCCTTAGCGCGGCTTCTGCCGAAAGACGCCCGGGAGCGGCTCTTAGCTCCGGACAGCATCCTACCTTCGTCTTTAGCGCCTCTTCTCATCTACATCTCAGCAAAAAGCTTTTCCACTATGTCTGGCTAGGAAAAACTGTGCCAGCACAGAAAACATCTCCCATCGTGTTCTAGACGTTGCACGGATGTCTGCCAAGTGTTTGGCAGGAAGAAAAGAAAAGTTGTCCAAAACAGCTTCCAATCGAATGTTCATGTGACTGGAAAAGTCAGGAGAGTGCAAAAGTACTGCTTTCTAATAGTTGGCAAGGTGCGCACACAATCCCAGTGTTGTACAGCTTGCTTCTTCGCCTTCCCGAAGCTGCCGCTCTCTCCGGCTCCCGGAGCCGAAGAAGCGGCTTCTTCGCGCAAAGACGATTGTGCCACTCTCAGTGCTCTCCTTAGCGCGGCTTCTGCCGAAAGACGCCCGGGAGCGGCTCTTAGCTCCGGACAGCATCCTACCTTCGTCTTTAGCTCCTCTTCTCATCTACATCTCAGCAAAAAGCTTTTCCACTACAACTGGCTAGGAAAAACTGTGCCAGCACAGAAAACATCTCCCATCGTGTTCTAGACGTTGCACGGATGTCTGCCAAGTGTTTGGCAGGAAGAAAAGAAAAGTTGTCCAAAACTGCTTCCAATCAAATGTTCATGTGACTGGAAAAGTAAGGAGAGTGCAAAGGTACTGTTTTGTATCAATTGGCAAGGTGCGCACACAATCCCAGTGTTGTACAGCTTGCTTCTTCACCTTCCCGAAGCTGCTGCTCTCTCTGGCTCCCGGAGCTGAAGAAGCGGCTTCTTCGCGCAAAGACGATTGTGCCGCTCTCAGTGCTCTCCTTAGCGCGGCTTCTGCCGAAAGACGCCCGGGAGCGGCTCTTAGCTCCGGACAGCATCCTACCTTCGTCTTTAGCGCCTCTTCTCATCTACATCTCAGCAAAAAGCTTTTCCACTATGTCTGGCTAGGAAAAACTGTGCCAGCACAGAAAACATCTCCCATCGTGTTCTAGACGTTGCACGGATGTCTGCCAAGTGTTTGGCAGGAAGAAAGGAAAAGTTGTGCAAAACAGCTTCCAATCGAATGTTCATGTGATTGGAAAAGTCAGGAGAGTGCAAAAGTACTGTTTTGTGTCAGTTGGCAAGGTGCGCACACAATCCCAGTGTTGTACAGCTTGCTTCTTCACCTTCCCGAAGCTGCTGCTCTCTCTGGCTCCCGGAGCTGAAGAAGCGGCTTCTTCGCGCAAAGACGATTGTGCCGCTCTCAGTGCTCTCCTTAGCGCGGCTTCTGCCGGAAGACGCCCGGGAGCGGCTCTTAGCTCCGGACAGCATCCTACCTTCGTCTTTAGCGCCTCTTCTCATCTACATCTCGGCAAAAAGCTTTTCCACTATGTCTGGCTAGGAAAAACTGTGCCAGCACAGAAAACATCTCCCATCGTGTTCTAGACGTTGCACGGATGTCTGCCAAGTGTTTGGCAGGAAGAAAAGAAAAGTTGTCCAAAACAGCTTCCAATCGAATATTCACGTGATTGGAAGTCAGGAGAGTGTAAAAGTACTGTTTTCTATCACTTGGCAAGGTGCGAACACAATCCCAGTGTTGTACAGCTTGGTTCTTCACCTTTCCGAAGCTGCCGCTCTCTCTGGCTCCCGGAGCCGAAGAAGCGGCTTCTTCGCGCAAAGACGATTGTGCCGCTCACAGTGCTCTCCTTAGCGCGGCTTCTGCCGAAAGACGCCCGGGAGCGGCTCTTAGCTCCGGACAGCATCCTACCTTCGTCTTTAGCGCCTCTTCTCATCTACATCTCAGCAAAAAGCTTTTCCACTATGTCTGGCTAGGAAAAACTGTGCCAGCACAGAAAACATCTCCCATCGTGTTCTAGACGTTGCACGGATGTCTGCCAAGTGTTTGGCAGGAAGAAAAGAAAAGTTTTCCAAAACAGCTTCCAATCGAATGTTCATGTGATTGGAAAAGTCAGGAGAGTGCAAAAGTACTGTTTGCTATCAGTTGGCAAGGTGCGCACACAATCCCAGTGTTGTACAGCTTGCTTCTTCACCTTTCCGAAGCTGCCGCTCTCGCCGGCTCCCGGAGCCGAAGATGCGGCTTCTTCGCGCAAAGACGATTGTGCCACTCACAGTGCTCTCTTTAGCGCGGCTTCTGCCGAAAGACGCCCGAGAGCGGCTCTTAGCTCCGGACAGCATCCTACCTTCGTCTTTAGCGCCTCTTCTCATCTACATCTCGGCAAAAAGCTTTTCCACTATGTCTGGCTAGGAAAAACTGTGCCAGCACAGAAAACATCTCCCATCGTGTTCTAGACGTTGCATGGATGTCTGCCAAGTGTTTGGCAGGAAGAAAAGAAAAGTTGTCCAAAACTGCTTCCAATCGAATGTTCATGTGATTGGAAAAGTCAGGAGAGTGCAAAAGTACTGTTTTGTATCAGTTGGCAAGGTGCGCACACAATCCCAGTGTTGTACAGCTTGCTTCTTCACCTTCCCGAAGCTGCCGCTCTCTCCGGCTCCCAAAGCCGAAGAAGCGGCATCTTCTCGCAAAGACGATTGTGCCGGTCACAGTGCTCTCCTTAGCGCGGCTTCTGCCGAAAGACGCCTCGTAGCGGCTCTTAGCTCCGAACAGCATCCTACCTTCGTCTTTAGCGCCTCTTCTCATCTACATCTCGGCAAAAAGCTTTTCCACTATGTCTGGCTAGGAAAAACTCTGCCAGCACAGAAAACATCTCCCATCGTGTTCTAGACGTTGCACGGATGTCTGCCAAGTGTTTGGCAGGAAGAAAAGAAAAGTTGTCCAAAACAGCTTCCAATCGAATGTTCATGTGACTGGAAAAGTCAGGAGAGTGCAAAAGTACTGTTTTCTAATAGTTGGCAAGGTGCGCACACAATCCCAGTGTTGTACAGCTTGCTTCTTCGCCTTCCCGAAGCTGCCGCTCTCTCCGGCTCCCGGAGCCGAAGATGCGGCTTCTTCGCGCAAAGACGATTGTGCCGCTCTCAGTGCTCTCCTTAGCGCGGCTTCTGCCGAAAGACGCCCGGGAGCGGCTCTTAGCTCCGGACAGCATCCTACCTTCGTCTTTAGCGCCTCTTCTCATCTACATCTCGGCAAAAAGCTTTTCCACTATGTCTGGCTAGGAAAAACTGTGCCAGCACAGAAAACATCTCCCATCGTGTTCTAGACGTTGCATGGATGTCTGCCAAGTGTTTGGCAGGAAGAAAAGAAAAGTTGTCCAAAACAGCTTCCAATCGAATGTTCATGTGATTGGAAAAGTCAGGAGAGTGCAAAAGTACTGTTTTGTATCAGTTGGCAAGGTGCGCACACAATCCCAGTGTTGTACAGCTTGCTTCTTCACCTTCCCGAAGCTGCCGGTCTCTCCGGCTCCCGGAGCCGAAGAAGCGGCATCTTCTCGCAAAGACGATTGTGCCGCTCACAGTGCTCTCCTTAGCGCGGCTTCTGCCGAAAGACTCCTAGGAGCGGCTCTTAGCTCCGAACAGCATCCTACCTTCGTCTTTAGCGCCTCTTCTCATCTACATCTCGGCAAAAAGCTTTTCCACTATGTCTGGCTAGGAAAAACTGTGCCAGCACAGAAAACATCTCCCATCATGTTCTAGACGTTGCACGGATGTCTGCCAAGTGTTTGGCAGGAAGAAAAGAAAAGTTGTCCAAAACAGCTTCCAATCGAATGTTCATGTGATTGGAAAAGTCAGGAGAGTGCAAAAGTACTGTTTTGTATCAGTTGGCAAGGTGCGCACACAATCCCAGTGTTGTACAGCTTGCTTCTTCACCTTTCCGAAGCTGCTGCTCTCGCCGGCTCCCGGAGCCGAAGAAGCGGCTTCTTCGCGCAAAGACGATTGTGCCACTCACAGTGCTCTCCTTAGCGCGGCTTCTGCCAAAAGACGCCCGAGAGCGGCTCTTAGCTCCGGACAGCATCCTACCTTCGTCTTTAGCGCCTCTTCTCATCTACATCTCGGCAAAAAGCTTTTCCACTATGTCTGGCTAGGAAAAACTGTGCCAGCACAGAAAACATCTCCCATCGTGTTCTAGAAGTTGCACGGATGTCTGCCAAGTGTTTGGCAGGAAGAAAAGAAAAGTTGTCCGAAACAGCTTCCAATCGAATGTTCATGTGATTGGAAAAGTAGGGAGAGTGCAAAGGTACTGTTTTCTATCAGTTGGCAAGGTGCGCACACAATCCCAGTGTTGTACAGCTTGCTTCTTCGCCTTCCCGAAGCTGCCGCTCTCTCCGGCTCCCGGAGCCGAAGATGCGGCTTATTCGCGCAAAGACGATTGTGCCGCTCACAGTGCTCTCCTAAGCGCGGCTTCTGCCGAAAGAGGCCCCGGAGCGGCTCTTAGCTCCGGACAGCATCCTACCTTCGTCTTTAGCGCCTGTTCTCATCTACATCTTGGCAAAAAGCTTTTCCACTATGTCTGGCTAGGAAAAACTGTGCCAACACAGAAAACATCTCCCATCGTGTTCTAGAAGTTGCACGGATGTCTACCCAGTGTTTGGCAGGAAGAAAAGAAAAGTTGTCCAAAACAGCTTCCAATCGAATGTTCATGTGATTGGAAAAGTCAGGAGAGTGCAAAGGTACTGTTTTCTATCAGTTGGCAACGTGCGCACACAATCCCAGTGTTGTACAGCTTGCTTCTTCACCTTTCCGAAGCTGCCGCTCTCTCCGGCTCCCGGAGCCGAAGAAGCGGCTTCTTCGCGCAAAGACAATTGTGCCGCTCACAGTGCTCTCCTTAGCGCGGCTTCTGCCGAAAGACGCCCGGGAGCGGCTCTTAGCTCCGGAGAGCATCCTACCTTCGTCTTTAGCGCCTCTTCTCATCTACATCTCAGCAAAAAGCTTTTCCACTATGTCTGGCTAGGAAAAACTGTGCCAGCACAGAAAACATCTCCCATCGTGTTCTAGACGTTGCACGGATGTCTGCCAAGTGTTTGGCAGGAAGAAAGGAAAAGTTGTGCAAAACAGCTTCCAATCGAATGTTCATGTGATTGGAAAAGTCAGGAGAGTGCAAAAGTACTGTTTTGTGTCAGTTGGCAAGGTGCGCACACAATCCCAGTGTTGTACAGCTTGCTTCTTCACCTTCCCGAAGCTGCTGCTCTCTCTGGCTCCCGGAGCTGAAGAAGCGGCTTCTTCGCGCAAAGACGATTGTGCCGCTCTCAGTGCTCTCCTTAGCGCGGCTTCTGCCGGAAGACGCCCGGGAGCGGCTCTTAGCTCCGGACAGCATCCTACCTTCGTCTTTAGCGCCTCTTCTCATCTACATCTCGGCAAAAAGCTTTTCCACTATGTCTGGCTAGGAAAAACTGTGCCAGCACAGAAAACATCTCCCATCGTGTTCTAGACGTTGCACGGATGTCTGCCAAGTGTTTGGCAGGAAGAAAAGAAAAGTTGTCCAAAACAGCTTCCAATCGAATATTCACGTGATTGGAAGTCAGGAGAGTGTAAAAGTACTGTTTTCTATCACTTGGCAAGGTGCGAACACAATCCCAGTGTTGTACAGCTTGGTTCTTCACCTTTCCGAAGCTGCCGCTCTCTCTGGCTCCCGGAGCCGAAGAAGCGGCTTCTTCGCGCAAAGACGATTGTGCCGCTCACAGTGCTCTCCTTAGCGCGGCTTCTGCCGAAAGACGCCCGGGAGCGGCTCTTAGCTCCGGACAGCATCCTACCTTCGTCTTTAGCGCCTCTTCTCATCTACATCTCAGCAAAAAGCTTTTCCACTATGTCTGGCTAGGAAAAACTGTGCCAGCACAGAAAACATCTCCCATCGTGTTCTAGACGTTGCACGGATGTCTGCCAAGTGTTTGGCAGGAAGAAAAGAAAAGTTTTCCAAAACAGCTTCCAATCGAATGTTCATGTGATTGGAAAAGTCAGGAGAGTGCAAAAGTACTGTTTGCTATCAGTTGGCAAGGTGCGCACACAATCCCAGTGTTGTACAGCTTGCTTCTTCACCTTTCCGAAGCTGCCGCTCTCGCCGGCTCCCGGAGCCGAAGATGCGGCTTCTTCGCGCAAAGACGATTGTGCCACTCACAGTGCTCTCTTTAGCGCGGCTTCTGCCGAAAGACGCCCGAGAGCGGCTCTTAGCTCCGGACAGCATCCTACCTTCGTCTTTAGCGCCTCTTCTCATCTACATCTCGGCAAAAAGCTTTTCCACTATGTCTGGCTAGGAAAAACTGTGCCAGCACAGAAAACATCTCCCATCGTGTTCTAGACGTTGCATGGATGTCTGCCAAGTGTTTGGCAGGAAGAAAAGAAAAGTTGTCCAAAACTGCTTCCAATCGAATGTTCATGTGATTGGAAAAGTCAGGAGAGTGCAAAAGTACTGTTTTGTATCAGTTGGCAAGGTGCGCACACAATCCCAGTGTTGTACAGCTTGCTTCTTCACCTTCCCGAAGCTGCCGCTCTCTCCGGCTCCCAAAGCCGAAGAAGCGGCATCTTCTCGCAAAGACGATTGTGCCGGTCACAGTGCTCTCCTTAGCGCGGCTTCTGCCGAAAGACGCCTCGGAGCGGCTCTTAGCTCCGAACAGCATCCTACCTTCGTCTTTAGCGCCTCTTCTCATCTACATCTCGGCAAAAAGCTTTTCCACTATGTCTGGCTAGGAAAAACTCTGCCAGCACAGAAAACATCTCCCATCGTGTTCTAGACGTTGCACGGATGTCTGCCAAGTGTTTGGCAGGAAGAAAAGAAAAGTTGTCCAAAACAGCTTCCAATCGAATGTTCATGTGACTGGAAAAGTCAGGAGAGTGCAAAAGTACTGTTTTCTAATAGTTGGCAAGGTGCGCACACAATCCCAGTGTTGTACAGCTTGCTTCTTCGCCTTCCCGAAGCTGCCGCTCTCTCCGGCTCCCGGAGCCGAAGATGCGGCTTCTTCGCGCAAAGACGATTGTGCCGCTCTCAGTGCTCTCCTTAGCGCGGCTTCTGCCGAAAGACGCCCGGGAGCGGCTCTTAGCTCCGGACAGCATCCTACCTTCGTCTTTAGCGCCTCTTCTCATCTACATCTCGGCAAAAAGCTTTTCCACTATGTCTGGCTAGGAAAAACTGTGCCAGCACAGAAAACATCTCCCATCGTGTTCTAGACGTTGCATGGATGTCTGCCAAGTGTTTGGCAGGAAGAAAAGAAAAGTTGTCCAAAACAGCTTCCAATCGAATGTTCATGTGATTGGAAAAGTCAGGAGAGTGCAAAAGTACTGTTTTGTATCAGTTGGCAAGGTGCGCACACAATCCCAGTGTTGTACAGCTTGCTTCTTCACCTTCCCGAAGCTGCCGGTCTCTCCGGCTCCCGGAGCCGAAGAAGCGGCATCTTCTCGCAAAGACGATTGTGCCGCTCACAGTGCTCTCCTTAGCGCGGCTTCTGCCGAAAGACTCCTAGGAGCGGCTCTTAGCTCCGAACAGCATCCTACCTTCGTCTTTAGCGCCTCTTCTCATCTACATCTCGGCAAAAAGCTTTTCCACTATGTCTGGCTAGGAAAAACTGTGCCAGCACAGAAAACATCTCCCATCATGTTCTAGACGTTGCACGGATGTCTGCCAAGTGTTTGGCAGGAAGAAAAGAAAAGTTGTCCAAAACAGCTTCCAATCGAATGTTCATGTGATTGGAAAAGTCAGGAGAGTGCAAAAGTACTGTTTTGTATCAGTTGGCAAGGTGCGCACACAATCCCAGTGTTGTACAGCTTGCTTCTTCACCTTTCCGAAGCTGCTGCTCTCGCCGGCTCCCGGAGCCGAAGAAGCGGCTTCTTCGCGCAAAGACGATTGTGCCACTCACAGTGCTCTCCTTAGCGCGGCTTCTGCCAAAAGACGCCCGAGAGCGGCTCTTAGCTCCGGACAGCATCCTACCTTCGTCTTTAGCGCCTCTTCTCATCTACATCTCGGCAAAAAGCTTTTCCACTATGTCTGGCTAGGAAAAACTGTGCCAGCACAGAAAACATCTCCCATCGTGTTCTAGAAGTTGCACGGATGTCTGCCAAGTGTTTGGCAGGAAGAAAAGAAAAGTTGTCCAAAACAGCTTCCAATCGAATGTTCATGTGATTGGAAAAGTCAGGAGAGTGCAAAGGTACTGTTTTCTATCAGTTGGCAACGTGCGCACACAATCCCAGTGTTGTACAGCTTGCTTCTTCACCTTTCCGAAGCTGCCGCTCTCTCCGGCTCCCGGAGCCGAAGAAGCGGCTTCTTCGCGCAAAGACAATTGTGCCGCTCACAGTGCTCTCCTTAGCGCGGCTTCTGCCGAAAGACGCCCGGGAGCGGCTCTTAGCTCCGGAGAGCATCCTACCTTCGTCTTTAGCGCCTCTTCTCATCTACATCTCAGCAAAAAGCTTTTCCACTATGTCTGGCTAGGAAAAACTGTGCCAGCACAGAAAACATCTCCCATCGTGTTCTAGACGTTGCACGGATGTCTGCCAAGTGTTTGGCAGGAAGAAAAGAAAAGTTGTCGAAAACAGCTTCCAATCGAATGTTCATGTGACTGGAAAAGTCAGGAGACTGCAAAAGTACCGTTTTCTAATAGTTGGCAAGGTGCGCACACAATCCCAGTGTTGTACAGCTTGCTTCTTCGCCTTCCCGAAGCTGCCGCTCTCTCCGGCTCCCGGAGCCGAAGATGCGGCTTCTTCGCGCAAAGACGATTGTGCCGCTCTCAGTGCTCTCCTTAGCGCGGCTTCTGCCGAAAGACGCCCGGGAGCGGCTCTTAGCTCCGGACAGCATCCTACCTTCGTCTTTAGCGCCTCTTCTCATCTACATCTCGGCAAAAAGCTTTTCCACTATGTCTGGCTAGGAAAAACTGTGCCAGCACAGAAAACATCTCCCATCGTGTTCTAGACGTTGCAGAGATGTCTGCCAAGTGTTTGGCAGGAAGAAAAGAAAAGGTTTCCAAAACAGCTTCCAATCGAATGTTCATGTGATTGGAAAAGTCAGGAGAGTGCAAAGGTACTGTTTTCTATCAGTTGGCAAGGTGCGCACACAATCCCAGTGTTGTACAGCTTGCTTCTTCACCTTTCCGAAGCTGCCGCTCTCCCCGGCTCCCAGAGCCGAAGAAGCGGCTTCTTCGCGCAAAGACGATTGTGCCGCTCACAGTGCTCTCCTTAGCGCGGCTTCTCCCGAAAGACGCCCCGGAGTGGCTCTTAGCTCCGGACAGCATCCTACCTTCGTCTTTAGCGCCTCTTCTCATCTACATCTCAGCAAAAAGCTTTTCCACTATGTCTGGCTAGGAAAAACTGTGCCAGCACAGAAAACATCTCCCATCGTGTTCTAGACGTTGCACGGATGTCTACCCAGTGTTTGGCAGGAAGAAAAGAAAAGTTGTCCAAAACAGCTTCCAATCGAATGTTCATGTGATTGGAAAAGTCAGGAGAGTGCAAAAGTACTGTTTTGTATCAGTTGGCAAGGTGCGCACACAATCCCAGTGTTGTACAGCTTGCTTCTTCACCTTCCCGAAGCTGCCGCTCTCTCCGGCTCCCGGAGCCGAAGAAGCGGCATCTTCTCGCAAAGACGATTGTGCCGGTCACAGTGCTCTCCTTAGCGCGGCTTCTGCCGAAAGACGCCTCGGAGCGGCTCTTAGCTCCGAACAGCATCCTACCTTCGTCTTTAGCGCCTCTTCTCATCTACATCTCGGCAAAAAGCTTTTCCACTATGTCTGGCTAGGAAAAACTGTGCCAGCACAGAAAACATCTCCCATCGTGTTCTAGACGTTGCACGGATGTCTGCCAAGTGTTTGGCAGGAAGAAAAGAAAAGTTGTCGAAAACAGCTTCCAATCGAATGTTCATGTGACTGGAAAAGTCAGGAGAGTGCAAAAGTACTGTTTTCTAATAGTTGGCAAGGTGCGCACACAATCCCAGTGTTGTACAGCTTGCTTCTTCGCCTTCCCGAAGCTGCCGCTCTCTCCGGCTCCCGGAGCCGAAGATGCGGCTTCTTCGCGCAAAGACGATTGTGCCGCTCTCAGGGCTCTCCTTAGCGCGGCTTCTGCCGAAAGACGCCCGGGAGCGGCTCTTAGCTCCGGACAGCATCCTACCTTCGTCTTTAGCGCCTCTTCTCATCTACATCTCGGCAAAAAGCTTTTCCACTATGTCTGGCTAGGAAAAACTGTGCCAGCACAGAAAACATCTCCCATCGTGTTCTAGACGTTGCATGGATGTCTGCCAAGTGTTTGGCAGGAAGAAAAGAAAAGTTGTCCAAAACAGCTTCCAATCGAATGTTCATGTGATTGGAAAAGTCAGGAGAGTGCAAAAGTACTGTTTTGTATCAGTTGGCAAGGTGCGCACACAATCCCAGTGTTGTACAGCTTGCTTCTTCACCTTCCCGAAGCTGCCGCTCTCTCCGGCTCCGGGAGCCGAAGAAGCGGCTTCTTCACGCAAAGACGATTGTGCCGGTCACAGTGCTCTCCTTAGCGCGGCTTCTGCCGAAAGACGCCCGGGAGCGGCTCTTAGCTCCGGACAGCATCCTACCTTCGTCTTTAGCGCCTCTTCTCATCTACATCTCGGCAAAAAGCTTTTCCACTATGTCTGGCTAGGAAAAACTGTGCCAGCACAGAAAACATCTCCCATCGTGTTCTAGAAGTTGCAGAGATGTCTGCCAAGTGTTTGGCAGGAAGAAAAGAAACGTTGTCCAAAACAGCTTCCAATCGAATGTTCATTTGACTGGAAAAGTAAGGAGAACGCAAAAGTACTGTTTTCTAATAGTTAGCAAGGTGCGCACACAATCCCAGTGTTGTACAGCTTGCTTCTTTACCTTTTCCAAGTTGCCGCTCTCTCCGGCTCCCGGAGCTGAAGAAGCGGCTTCTTCGCGCAAAGACGATTGTGCCGCTCACAGTGCTCTCCTTAGCGCGGCTTCTGCCGAAAGAGGCCCCGGAGCGGCTCTTAGCTCCGGACAGCATCCTACCTTCGTCTTTAGCGCCTCTTCTCATCTACATCTCGGCAAAAAGCTTTTCCACTATGTCTGGCTAGGAAAAACTGTGCCAGCACAGAAAACATCTCCCATCGTGTTCTAGACGTTGCATGGATGTCTGCCAAGTGTTTGGCAGGAAGAAAAGAAAAGTTGTCCAAAACAGCTTCCAATCGAATGTTCATGTGATTGGAAAAGTCAGGAGAGTGCAAAAGTACTGTTTTGTATCAGTTGGCAAGGTGCGCACACAGTCCCAGTGTTGTACAGCTTGCTTCTTCACCTTCCCGAAGCTGCCGCTCTCTCCGGCTCCCGGAGCCGAAGAAGCGGCATCTTCTCGCAAAGACGATTGTGCCGGTCACAGTGCTCTCCTTAGCGCGGCTTCTGCCGAAAGACGCCTCGGAGCGGCTCTTAGCTCCGGACAGCATCCTACCTTCGTCTTTAGCGCCTCTTCTCATCTACATCTCGGCAAAAAGCTTTTCCACTATGTCTGGCTAGGAAAAACTGTGCCAGCACAGAAAACATCTCCCATCGTGTTCTAGAAGTTGCAGAGATGTCTGCCAAGTGTTTGGCAGGAAGAAAAGAAAAGTTGTCCAAAACAGCTTCCAATCGAATGTTCATGTGATTGGAAAAGTCAGGAGAGTGCAAAGGTACTGTTTTGTATCAGTTGGCAAGGTGCGCACACAATCCCAGTGTTGTACAGCTTGCTTCTTCACCTTTCCGAAGCTGCCGCTCTCTCTGGCTCCCGGAGCCGAAGAAGCGGCTTCTTCGCGCAAAGACGATTGTGCCGCTCACAGTGCTCTCCTTAGCGCGGCTTCTGCCGAAAGACGCCCCGGAGCGGCTCTTAGCTCCGGACAGCATCCTACCTTCGTCTTTAGCGCCTCTTCTCATCTACATCTCGGCAAAAAGCTTTTCCACTATGTCTGGCTAGGAAAAACTGTGCCAGCACAGAAAACATCTCCCATCGTGTTCTAGAAGTTGCAGAGATGTCTGCCAAGTGTTTGGCAGGAAGAAAAGAAAAGTTGTCCAAAACAGCTTCCAATCGAATGTTCATTTGACTGGAAAAGTAAGGAGAACGCAAAAGTACTGTTTTCTAATAGTTGGCAAGGTGCGCACACAATCCCAGTGTTGTACAGCTTGCTTCTTTACCTTTTCCAAGTTGCCGCTCTCTCCGGCTCCCGGAGCTGAAGATGCGGCTTCTTCGCGCAAAGACGATTGTGCCGCTCACAGTGCTCTCCTTAGCGCGGCTTCTGCCGAAAGAGGCCCCGGAGCGGCTCTTAGCTCCGGACAGCATCCTACCTTCGTCTTTAGCGCCTGTTCTCATCTACATCTTGGCAAAAAGCTTTTCCACTATGTCTGGCTAGGAAAAACTGTGCCAGCACAGAAAACATCTCCCATCGTGTTCTAGAAGTTGCACGGATGTCTGCCAAGTGTTTGGCAGGAAGAAAAGAAAAGTTGTCCAAAACAGCTCCAATCGAATGTTCATGTGATTGGAAAAGTCAGGAGAGTGCAAAAGTACTGTTTTCTATCAGTTGGCAAGGTGCGCACACAATCCCAGTGTTGTACAGCTTGCTTCTTCACCTTTCCGAAGCTGCCGCTCTCTCTGGCTCCCGGAGCCGAAGAAGCGGCTTCTTCGCGCAAAGACGATTGTGCCGCTCACAGTGCTCTCCTTAGCGCGGCTTCTGCCGAAAGACAACCCGGAAGCGGCTCTTAGCTCCGGACAGCATCCTACCTTCGTCTTTAGCGCCTCTTCTCATCTACATCTCGGCAAAACGCTTTTTCACTGTGTCTGGCTAGGAAAAACTGTGCCAGCACAGAAAACATCTCCCATCGTGTTCTAGACGTTGCACAGAGGTCTGCCAAGTGTTTGGCAGGAAGAAAAGAAAAGTTGTCCAAAACAGCTTCCAATCGAATGTTCATGTGATTGGAAAAGTCAGGAGAGTGCAAAAGTACTGTTTTGTATCAGTTGGCAAGTTGCGCACACAATCCCAGTGTTGTACGGCTTGCTTCTTCACCTTCCCGAAGCTGCCGCTCTCTCCCGCTCCCGGAGCCGAAGATGCGGCTTCTTCGCGCAAAGACGATTGTGCCGCTCACAGTGCTCTCCTTAGCGCGGCTTCTGCCAAAAGACGCCCGGGAGCGGCTCTTAGCTCCGGACAGCATCCTACCTTCGTCTTTAGCGCCTCTTCTCATCTACATCTCAGCAAAAAGCTTTTCCACTATGTCTGGCTAGGAAAAACTGTGCCAGCACAGAAAACATCTCCCATCGTGTTCTAGACGTTGCACGGATGTCTGCCAAGTGTTTGGCAGGAAGAAAAGAAAAGTTGTCGAAAACAGCTTCCAATCGAATGTTCATGTGACTGGAAAAGTCAGGAGAGTGCAAAAGTACTGTTTTCTAATAGTTGGCAAGGTGCGCACACAATCCCAGTGTTGTACAGCTTGCTTCTTCGCCTTCCCGAAGCTGCCGCTCTCTCCGGCTCCCGGAGCCGAAGATGCGGCTTCTTCGCGCAAAGACGATTGTGCCGCTCTCAGTGCTCTCCTTAGCGCGGCTTCTGCCGAAAGACGCCCGGGAGCGGCTCTTAGCTCCAGACAGCATCCTACCTTCGTCTTTAGCGCCTCTTCTCATCTACATCTCGGCAAAAAGCTTTTCCACTATGTCTGGCTAGGAAAAACTGTGCCAGCACAGAAAACATCTCCCATCGTGTTCTAGACGTTGCACGGATGTCTGCCAAGTGTTTGGCAGGAAGAAAAGAAAAGTTGTCCAAAACAGCTTCCAATCGAATGTTCATGTGATTGGAAAAGTCAGGAGAGTGCAAAAGTACTGTTTTCTAATAGTTGGCAAGGTGCGCACACAATCCCAGTGTTGTACAGCTTGCTTCTTCGCCTTCCCGAAGCTGCCGCTCTCTCCGGCTCCCGGAGCCGAAGATGCGGCTTCTTCGCGCAAAGACGATTGTGCCGCTCTCCGTGCTCTCCTTAGCGCGGCTTCTGCCGAAAGACGCCCGGGAGCGGCTCTTAGCTCCGGACAGCATCCTACCTTCGTCTTTAGCGCCTCTTCTCATCTACATCTCGGCAAAAAGCTTTTCCACTATGTCTGGCTAGGAAAAACTGTGCCAGCACAGAAAACATCTCCCATCGTGTTCTAGAAGTTGCAGAGATGTCTGCCAAGTGTTTGGCAGGAAGAAAAGAAAAGGTTTCCAAAACAGCTTCCAATCGAATGTTCATGTGATTGGAAAAGTCAGGAGAGTGCAAAGGTACTGTTTTCTATCAGTTGGCAAGGTGCGCACACAATCCCAGTGTTGTACAGCTTGCTTCTTCACCTTTCCGAAGCTGCCGCTCTCCCCGGCTCCCAGAGCCGAAGAAGCGGCTTCTTCGCGCAAAGACGATTGTGCCGCTCACAGTGCTCTCCTTAGCGCGGCTTCTCCCGAAAGACGCCCCGGAGCGGCTCTTAGCTCCGGACAGCATCCTACCTTCGTCTTTAGCGCCTCTTCTCATCTACATCTCAGCAAAAAGCTTTTCCACTATGTCTGGCTAGGAAAAACTGTGCCAGCACAGAAAACATCTCCCATCGTGTTCTAGACGTTGCACGGATGTCTACCCAGTGTTTGGCAGGAAGAAAAGAAAAGTTGTCCAAAACAGCTTCCAATCGAATGTTCATGTGATTGGAAAAGTCAGGAGAGTGCAAAAGTACTGTTTTGTATCAGTTGGCAAGGTGCGCACACAATCCCAGTGTTGTACAGCTTGCTTCTTCGCCTTCCCGAAGCTGCCGCTCTCTCCGGCTCCCGGAGCCGAAAATGCGGCTTCTTCGCGCAAAGACGATTGTGCCGCTCTCAGTGCTCTCCTTAGCGCGGCTTCTGCCGAAAGACGCCCGGGAGCGGCTCTTAGCTCCGGACAGCATCCTACCTTCATCTTTAGCGCCTCTTCTCATCTACATCTCGGCAAAAAGCTTTTCCACTATGTCTGGCTAGGAAAAACTGTGCCAGCACAGAAAACATCTCCCATCGTGTTCTAGACGTTGCATGGATGTCTGCCAAGTGTTTGGCAGGAAGAAAAGAAAAGTTGTCCAAAACAGCTTCCAATCGAATGTTCATGTGATTGGAAAAGTCAGGAGAGTGCAAAAGTACTGTTTTGTATCAGTTGGCAAGGTGCGCACACAATCCCAGTGTTGTACAGCTTGCTTCTTCACCTTCCCGAAGCTGCCGCTCTCTCCGGCTCCGGGAGCCGAAGAAGCGGCTTCTTCACGCAAAGACGATTGTGCCGGTCACAGTGCTCTCCTTAGCGCGGCTTCTGCCGAAAGACGCCCGGGAGCGGCTCTTAGCTCCGGACAGCATCCTACCTTCGTCTTTAGCGCCTCTTCTCATCTACATCTCGGCAAAAAGCTTTTCCACTATGTCTGGCTAGGAAAAACTCTGCCAGCACAGAAAACATCTCCCATCGTGTTCTAGACGTTGCATGGATGTCTGCCAAGTGTTTGGCAGGAAGAAAAGAAAAGTTGTCCAAAACAGCTTCCAATCGAATGTTCATGTGATTGGAAAAGTCAGGAGAGTGCAAAAGTACTGTTTTGTATCAGTTGGCAAGGTGCGCACACAGTCCCAGTGTTGTACAGCTTGCTTCTTCACCTTCCGGAAGCTGCCGCTCTCTCCGGCTCCCGGAGCCGAAGAAGCGGCATCTTCTCGCAAAGACGATTGTGCCGGTCACAGTGCTCTCCTTAGCGCGGCTTCTGCCGAAAGACGCCTCGGAGCGGCTCTTAGCTCCGGACAGCATCCTACCTTCGTCTTTAGCGCCTCTTCTCATCTACATCTCGGCAAAAAGCTTTTCCACTATGTCTGGCTAGGAAAAACTGTGCCAGCACAGAAAACATCTCCCATCGTGTTCTAGACGTTGCACGGATGTCTGCCAAGTGTTTGGCAGGAAGAAAAGAAAAGTTGTCGAAAACAGCTTCCAATCGAATGTTCATGTGACTGGAAAAGTCAGGAGAGTGCAAAAGTACCGTTTTCTAATAGTTGGCAAGGTGCGCACACAATCCCAGTGTTGTACAGCTTGCTTCTTCGCCTTCCCGAAGCTGCCGCTCTCTCCGGCTCCCGGAGCCGAAGATGCGGCTTCTTCGCGCAAAGACGATTGTGCCGCTCTCAGTGCTCTCCTTAGCGCGGCTTCTGCCGAAAGACGCCCGGGAGCGGCTCTTAGCTCCGGACAGCATCCTACCTTCGTCTTTAGCGCCTCTTCTCATCTACATCTCGGCAAAAAGCTTTTCCACTATGTCTGGCTAGGAAAAACTGTGCCAGCACAGAAAACATCTCCCATCGTGTTCTAGACGTTGCACGGATGTCTGCCAAGTGTTTGGCAGGAAGAAAAGAAAAGTTGTCCAAAACAGCTTCCAATCGAATGTTCATGTGATTGGAAAAGTCAGGAGAGTGCAAAAGTACTGTTTTGTATCAGTTGGCAAGGTGCGCACACAATCCCAGTGTTGTACAGCTTGCTTCTTCGCCTTCCCGAAGCTGCCGCTCTCTCCGGCTCCCGGAGCCGAAGATGCGGCTTCTTCGCGCAAAGACGATTGTGCCGCTCTCCGTGCTCTCCTTAGCGCGGCTTCTGCCGAAAGACGCCCGGGAGTGGCTCTTAGCTCCGGACAGCATCCTACCTTCGTCTTTAGCGCCTCTTCTCATCTACATCTCGGCAAAAAGCTTTTCCACTATGTCTGGCTAGGAAAAACTGTGCCAGCACAGAAAACATCTCCCATCGTGTTCTAGAAGTTGCAGAGATGTCTGCCAAGTGTTTGGCAGGAAGAAAAGAAAAGGTTTCCAAAACAGCTTCCAATCGAATGTTCATGTGATTGGAAAAGTCAGGAGAGTGCAAAGGTACTGTTTTCTATCAGTTGGCAAGGTGCGCACACAATCCCAGTGTTGTACAGCTTGCTTCTTCACCTTTCCGAAGCTGCCGCTCTCCCCGGCTCCCAGAGCCGAAGAAGCGACTTCTTCGCGCAAAGACGATTGTGCCGCTCACAGTGCTCTCCTTAGCGCGGCTTCTCCCGAAAGACGCCCCGGAGCGGCTCTTAGCTCCGGACAGCATCCTACCTTCGTCTTTAGCGCCTCTTCTCATCTACATCTCAGCAAAAAGCTTTTCCACTATGTCTGGCTAGGAAAAACTGTGCCAGCACAGAAAACATCTCCCATCGTGTTCTAGACGTTGCACGGATGTCTACCCAGTGTTTGGCAGGAAGAAAAGAAAAGTTGTCCAAAACAGCTTCCAATCGAATGTTCATGTGATTGGAAAAGTCAGGAGAGTGCAAAAGTACTGTTTTGTATCAGTTGGCAAGGTGCGCACACAATCCCAGTGTTGTACAGCTTGCTTCTTCACCTTCCCGAAGCTGCCGCTCTCTCCGGCTCCCGGAGCCGAAGAAGCGGCATCTTCTCGCAAAGACGATTGTGCCGGTCACAGTGCTCTCCTTAGCGCGGCTTCTGCCGAAAGACGCCTCGGAGCGGCTCTTAGCTCCGAACAGCATCCTACCTTCGTCTTTAGCGCCTCTTCTCATCTACATCTCGGCAAAAAGCTTTTCCACTATGTCTGGCTAGGAAAAACTGTGCCAGCACAGAAAACATCTCCCATCGTGTTCTAGACGTTGCACGGATGTCTGCCAAGTGTTTGGCAGGAAGAAAAGAAAAGTTGTCGAAAACAGCTTCCAATCGAATGTTCATGTGACTGGAAAAGTCAGGAGAGTGCAAAAGTACTGTTTTCTAATAGTTGGCAAGGTGCGCACACAATCCCAGTGTTGTACAGCTTGCTTCTTCGCCTTCCCGAAGCTGCCGCTCTCTCCGGCTCCCGGAGCCGAAGATGCGGCTTCTTCGCGCAAAGACGATTGTGCCGCTCTCAGTGCTCTCCTTAGCGCGGCTTCTGCCGAAAGACGCCCGGGAGCGGCTCTTAGCTCCGGACAGCATCCTACCTTCGTCTTTAGCGCCTCTTCTCATCTACATCTCGGCAAAAAGCTTTTCCAGTATGTCTGGCTAGGAAAAACTGTGCCAGCACAGAAAACATCTCCCATCGTGTTCTAGACGTTGCATGGATGTCTGCCAAGTGTTTGGCAGGAAGAAAAGAAAAGTTGTCCAAAACAGCTTCCAATCGAATGTTCATGTGATTGGAAAAGTCAGGAGAGTGCAAAAGTACTGTTTTGTATCAGTTGGCAAGGTGCGCACACAATCCCAGTGTTGTACAGCTTGCTTCTTCACCTTCCCGAAGCTGCCGCTCTCTCCGGCTCCGGGAGCCGAAGAAGCGGCTTCTTCACGCAAAGACGATTGTGCCGGTCACAGTGCTCTCCTTAGCGCGGCTTCTGCCGAAAGACGCCCGGGAGCGGCTCTTAGCTCCGGACAGCATCCTACCTTCGTCTTTAGCGCCTCTTCTCATCTACATCTCGGCAAAAAGCTTTTCCACTATGTCTGGCTAGGAAAAACTGTGCCAGCACAGAAAACATCTCCCATCGTGTTCTAGAAGTTGCAGAGATGTCTGCCAAGTGTTTGGCAGGAAGAAAAGAAACGTTGTCCAAAACAGCTTCCAATCGAATGTTCATTTGACTGGAAAAGTAAGGAGAACGCAAAAGTACTGTTTTCTAATAGTTGGCAAGGTGCGCACACAATCCCAGTGTTGTACAGCTTGCTTCTTTACCTTTTCCAAGTTGCCGCTCTCTCCGGCTCCCGGAGCTGAAGAAGCGGCTTCTTCGCGCAAAGACGATTGTGCCGCTCACAGTGCTCTCCTTAGCGCGGCTTCTGCCGAAAGAGGCCCCGGAGCGGCTCTTAGCTCCGGACAGCATCCTACCTTCGTCTTTAGCGCCTCTTCTCATCTACATCTCGGCAAAAAGCTTTTCCACTATGTCTGGCTAGGAAAAACTGTGCCAGCACAGAAAACATCTCCCATCGTGTTCTAGACGTTGCATGGATGTCTGCCAAGTGTTTGGCAGGAAGAAAAGAAAAGTTGTCCAAAACAGCTTCCAATCGAATGTTCATGTGATTGGAAAAGTCAGGAGAGTGCAAAAGTACTGTTTTGTATCAGTTGGCAAGGTGCGCACACAATCCCAGTGTTGTACAGCTTGCTTCTTCGCCTTCCCGAAGCTGCCGCTCTCTCCGGCTCCCGGAGCCGAAGATGCGGCTTCTTCGCGCAAAGACGATTGTGCCGCTCTCCGTGCTCTCCTTAGCGCGGCTTCTGCCGAAAGACGCCCGGGAGTGGCTCTTAGCTCCGGACAGCATCCTACCTTCGTCTTTAGCGCCTCTTCTCATCTACATCTCGGCAAAAAGCTTTTCCACTATGTCTGGCTAGGAAAAACTGTGCCAGCACAGAAAACATCTCCCATCGTGTTCTAGAAGTTGCAGAGATGTCTGCCAAGTGTTTGGCAGGAAGAAAAGAAAAGATTTCCAAAACAGCTTCCAATCGAATGTTCATGTGATTGGAAAAGTCAGGAGAGTGCAAAGGTACTGTTTTCTATCAGTTGGCAAGGTGCGCACACAACCCCAGTGTTGTACAGCTTGCTTCTTCACCTTTCCGAAGCTGCCGCTCTCCCCGGCTCCCAGAGCCGAAGAAGCGGCTTCTTCGCGCAAAGACGATTGTGCCGCTCACAGTGCTCTCCTTAGCGCGGCTTCTCCCGAAAGACGCCCCGGAGCGGCTCTTAGCTCCGGACAGCATCCTACCTTCGTCTTTAGCGCCTCTTCTCATCTACATCTCAGCAAAAAGCTTTTCCACTATGTCTGGCTAGGAAAAACTCTGCCAGCACAGAAAACATCTCCCATCGTGTTCTAGACGTTGCACGGATGTCTACCCAGTGTTTGGCAGGAAGAAAAGAAAAGTTGTCCAAAACAGCTTCCAATCGAATGTTCATGTGATTGGAAAAGTCAGGAGAGTGCAAAAGTACTGTTTTGTATCAGTTGGCAAGGTGCGCACACAATCCCAGTGTTGTACAGCTTGCTTCTTCACCTTCCCGAAGCTGCCGCTCTCTCCGGCTCCCGGAGCCGAAGAAGCGGCATCTTCTCGCAAAGACGATTGTGCCGGTCACAGTGCTCTCCTTAGCGCGGCTTCTGCCGAAAGACGCCTCGGAGCGGCTCTTAGCTCCGAACAGCATCCTACCTTCGTCTTTAGCGCCTCTTCTCATCTACATCTCGGCAAAAAGCTTTTCCACTATGTCTGGCTAGGAAAAACTGTGCCAGCACAGAAAACATCTCCCATCGTGTTCTAGACGTTGCATGGATGTCTGCCAAGTGTTTGGCAGGAAGAAAAGAAAAGTTGTCCAAAACAGCTTCCAATCGAATGTTCATGTGACTGGAAAAGTCAGGAGAGTGCAAAAGTACTGTTTTGTATCAGTTGGCAAGGTGCGCACACAATCCCAGAGTTGTACAGCTTGCTTCTTCGCCTTCCCGAAGCTGCCGCTCTCTCCGGCTCCGGGAGCCGAAGAAGCGGCTTCTTCACGCAAAGACGATTGTGCCGGTCACAGTGCTCTCCTTAGCGCGGCTTCTGCCGAAAGACGCCCGGGAGCGGCTCTTAGCTCCGGACAGCATCCTACCTTCGTCTTTAGCGCCTCTTCTCATCTACATCTCGGCAAAAAGCTTTTCCACTATGTCTGGCTAGGAAAAACTCTGCCAGCACAGAAAACATCTCCCATCGTGTTCTAGACGTTGCATGGATGTCTGCCAAGTGTTTGGCAGGAAGAAAAGAAAAGTTGTCCAAAACAGCTTCCAATCGAATGTTCATGTGATTGGAAAAGTCAGGAGAGTGCAAAAGTACTGTTTTGTATCAGTTGGCAAGGTGCGCACACAGTCCCAGTGTTGTACAGCTTGCTTCTTCACCTTCCGGAAGCTGCCGCTCTCTCCGGCTCCCGGAGCCGAAGAAGCGGCATCTTCTCGCAAAGACGATTGTGCCGGTCACAGTGCTCTCCTTAGCGCGGCTTCTGCCGAAAGACGCCTCGGAGCGGCTCTTAGCTCCGGACAGCATCCTACCTTCGTCTTTAGCGCCTCTTCTCATCTACATCTCGGCAAAAAGCTTTTCCACTATGTCTGGCTAGGAAAAACTGTGCCAGCACAGAAAACATCTCCCATCGTGTTCTAGAAGTTGCAGAGATGTCTGCCAAGTGTTTGGCAGGAAGAAAAGAAAAGTTGTCCAAAACAGCTTCCAATCGAATGTTCATGTGATTGGAAAAGTCAGGAGAGTGCAAAGGTACTGTTTTCTATCAGTTGGCAAGGTGCGCACACAATCCCAGTGTTGTACAGCTTGCTTCTTCACCTTTCCGAAGCTGCCGCTCTCTCTGGCTCCCGGAGCCGAAGAAGCGGCTTCTTCGCGCAAAGACGATTGTGCCGCTCACAGTGCTCTCCTTAGCGCGGCTTCTGCCGAAAGACGCCCCGGAGCGGCTCTTAGCTCCGGACAGCATCCTACCTTCGTCTTTAGCGCCTCTTCTCATCTACATCTCGGCAAAAAGCTTTTCCACTATGTCTGGCTAGGAAAAACTGTGCCAGCACAGAAAACATCTCCCATCGTGTTCTAGAAGTTGCAGAGATGTCTGCCAAGTGTTTGGCAGGAAGAAAAGAAAAGTTGTCCAAAACAGCTTCCAATCGAATGTTCATTTGACTGGAAAAGTAAGGAGAACGCAAAAGTACTGTTTTCTAATAGTTGGCAAGGTGCGCACACAATCCCAGTGTTGTACAGCTTGCTTCTTCACCTTCCCGAAGCTGCCGCTCTCTCCGGCTCCCGGAGCCGAAGAAGCGGCTTCTTCTCGCAAAGACGATTGTGCCGCTCACAGTGCTCTCCTTAGCGCGGCTTCTGCCGAAAGACTCCTAGGAGCGGCTCTTAGCTCCGAACAGCATCCTACCTTCGTCTTTAGCGCCTCTTCTCATCTACATCTCGGCAAAAAGCTTTTCCACTATGTCTGGCTAGGAAAAACTGTGCCAGCACAGAAAACATCTCCCATCGTGTTCTAGAAGTTGCACGGATGTCTGCCAAGTGTTTGGCAGGAAGAAAAGAAAAGTTGTCCAAAACAGCTTCCAATCGAATGTTCATGTGATTGGAAAAGTCAGGAGAGTGCAAAAGTACTGTTTGCTATCAGTTGGCAAGGTGCGCACACAATCCCAGTGTTGTACAGCTTGCTTCTTCACCTTTCCGAAGCTGCCGCTCTCTCTGGCTCCCGGAGCCGAAGAAGCGGCTTCTTCGCGCAAAGACGATTGTGCCGCTCACAGTGCTCTCCTTAGCGCGGCTTCTGCCGAAAGACAACCCGGAAGCGGCTCTTAGCTCCGGACAGCATCCTACCTTCGTCTTTAGCGCCTCTTCTCATCTACATCTCGGCAAAACGCTTTTTCACTGTGTCTGGCTAGGAAAAACTGTGCCAGCACAGAAAACATCTCCCATCGTGTTCTAGAAGTTGCAGAGATGTCTGCCAAGTGTTTGGCAGGAAGAAAAGAAAAGTTTTCCAAAACAGCTTCCAATCGAATGTTCATGTGACTGGAAAAGTCAGGAGAGTGCAAAGGTACTGTTTTCTATCACTTGGCAAGGTGCGCACACAATCCCAGTGTTGTACAGCTTGCTTCTTCACCTTTCCGAAGCTGCCGCTCTCTCCGGCTTTCGGAGCCGAAGAAGCGGCTTCTTCGCGCAAAGACGATTGTGCCGCTCTCAGTGCTCTCCTTAGCGCGGCTTCTGCCGAAAGACGCCCGGGAGCGGCTCTTAGCTCCGGACAGCATCCTACCTTCGTCTTTAGCGCCTCTTCTCATCTACATCTCGGCAAAACGCTTTTTCACTGTGTCTGGCTAGGAAAAACTGTGCCAGCACAGAAAACATCTCCCATCGTGTTCTAGAAGTTGCAGAGATGTCTGCCAAGTGTTTGGCAGGAAGAAAAGAAAAGTTTTCCAAAACAGCTTCCAATCGAATGTTCATGTGACTGGAAAAGTCAGGAGAGTGCAAAGGTACTGTTTTCTATCACTTGGCAAGGTGCGCACACAATCCCAGTGTTGTACAGCTTGCTTCTTCACCTTTCCGAAGCTGCCGCTCTCTCCGGCTTTCGGAGCCGAAGAAGCGGCTTCTTCGCGCAAAGACGATTGTGCCGCTCTCAGTGCTCTCCTTAGCGCGGCTTCTGCCGAAAGACGCCCGGGAGCGGCTCTTAGCTCCGGACAGCATCCTACCTTCGTCTTTAGCGCCTCTTCTCATCTACATCTCGGCAAAAAGCTTTTCCACTATGTCTGGCTAGGAAAAACTGTGCCAGCACAGAAAACATCTCCCATCGTGTTCTAGACGTTGCACGGATGTCTGCCAAGTGTTTGGCAGGAAGAAAAGAAAAGTTGTCCAAAACAGCTTCCAATCGAATGTTCATGTGACTGGAAAAGTCAGGAGAGTGCAAAAGTACTGTTTTCTAATAGTTGGCAAGGTGCGCACACAATCCCAGTGTTGTACAGCTTGCTTCTTCACCTTCCCGAAGCTGCTGCTCTCGCCGGCTCCCGGAGCCGAAGAAGCGGCTTCTTCGCGCAAAGACGATTGTGCCACTCACAGTGCTCTCCTTAGCGCGGCTTCTGCCGAAAGACGCCCGAGAGCGGCTCTTAGCTCCGGACAGCATCCTACCTTCGTCTTTAGCACCTCTTCTCATCTACATCTTAGCAAAAAGCTTTTCCACTTTGTCTGGCTAGGAAAAACTGTGCCAGCACAGAAAACATCTCCCATCGTGTTCTAGACGTTGCACGGATGTCTGCCAAGTGTTTGGCAGGAAGAAAAGAAAAGTTGTCGAAAACAGCTTCCAATCGAATGTTCATGTGATTGGAAAAGTCAGGAGAGTGCAAAAGTACTGTTTTGTATCAGTTGGCAAGGTGCGCACACAATCCCAGTGTTGTACAGCTTGCTTCTTCACCTTCCCGAAGCTGCCGCTCTCTCCGGCTCCCGGAGCCGAAGAAGCGGCATCTTCTCGCAAAGACGATTGTGCCGGTCACAGTGCTCTCCTTAGCGCGGCTTCTGCCGAAAGACGCCTCGGAGCGGCTCTTAGCTCCGAACAGCATCCTACCTTCGTCTTTAGCGCCTCTTCTCATCTACATCTCGGCAAAAAGCTTTTTCACTGTGTCTGGCTAGGAAAAACTGTGCCAGCACAGAAAACATCTCCCATCGTGTTCTAGACGTTGCACGGATGTCTGCCAAGTGTTTGGCAGGAAGAAAAGAAAAGTTGTCGAAAACAGCTTCCAATCGAATGTTCATGTGATTGGAAAAGTCAGGAGAGTGCAAAAGTACTGTTTTGTATCAGTTGGCAAGGTGCGCACACAATCCCAGTGTTGTACAGCTTGCTTCTTCACCTTCCCGAAGCTGCCGCTCTCTCCGGCTCCGGGAGCCGAAGAAGCGGCTTCTTCGCGCAAAGACGATTGTGCCGCTCACAGTGCTCTCCTTAGCGCGGCTTCTGCCGAAAGACGCCTGGAAGCGGCTCTTAGCTCCGGACAGCATCCTACTTTCGTCTTTAGCGCCTCTTCTCATCTACATCTCGGCAAAAAGCTTTTCCACTATGTCTGGCTAGGAAAAACTGTGCCAGCACAGAAAACATCTCCCATCGTGTTCTAGAAGTTGCAGAGATGTCTGCCAAGTGTTTGGCAGGAAGAAAAGAAAAGTTGTCCAAAACAGCTTCCAATTGAATGTTCATTTGACTGGAAAAGTAGGGAGAACGCAAAAGTACAGTTTTCTAATAGTTGGCAAGGTGCGCACACAATCCCCGTGTTGTACACCTTGCTTCATCACCTTCCCGAAGCTGCCGCTCTCTCCGGCTCCCGGAGCCGAAGAAGCGGCTTCTTCGCGCAAAGACGATTGTGCCGCTCACAGTGCTCTCCTTAGCGCGGCTTCTGCCGAAAGACGCCCGGGAGCGGCTCTTAGCTCCGGACAGCATCCTACCTTCGTCATTAGCGCCTCTTCTCATCTACATCTCAGCAAAAAGCTTTTCCACTATGTCTGGCTAGGAAAAACTGTGCCAGCACAGAAAACATCTCCCATCGTGTTCTAGAAGTTGCAGAGATGTCTGCCAAGTGTTTGGCAGGAAGAAAAGAATAGTTGTCCAAAACAGCTTCCAATCGAATGTTCATGTGACTGGAAAAGTCAGGAGAGTGCAAAAGTACTGTTTTCTAATAGTTGGCAAGGTGCGCACACAATCCCAGTGTTGTACAGCTTGCTTCTTCGCCTTCCCGAAGCTGCCGTTCTCTCCGGCTCCCGGAGCCGAAGATGCGGCTTCTTCGCGCAAAGACGATTGTGCCGCTCTCAGTGCTCTCCTTAGCGCGGCTTCTGCCGAAAGACGCCCGGGAGCGGCTCTTAGCTCCGGACAGCATCCTACCTTCGTCTTTAGCGCCTCTTCTCATCTACATCTCGGCAAAAAGCTTTTCCACTATGTCTGGCTAGGAAAAACTGTGCCAGCACAGAAAACATCTCCCATCATGTTCTAGACGTTGCACGGATGTCTGCCAAGTGTTTGGCAGGAAGAAAAGAAAAGTTGTCCAAAACAGCTTCCAATCGAATGTTCATGTGATTGGAAAAGTCAGGAGAGTGCAAAAGTACTGTTTTGTATCAGTTGGCAAGGTGCGCACACAATCCCAGTGTTGTACAGCTTGCTTCTTCACCTTCCCGAAGCTGCCGCTCTCTCCGGCTCCGGGAGCCGAAGAAGCGGCTTCTTCGCGCAAAGACGATTGTGCCGCTCACAGTGCTCTCCTTAGCGCGGCTTCTGCCGAAAGACGCCCGGGAGCGGCTCTTAGCTCCGGACAGCATCCTACCTTCGTCATTAGCGCCTCTTCTCATCTACATCTCAGCAAAAAGCTTTTCCACTATGTCTGGCTAGGAAAAACTGTGCCAGCACAGAAAACATCTCCCATCGTGTTCTAGAAGTTGCAGAGATGTCTGCCAAGTGTTTGGCAGGAAGAAAAGAAAAGTTGTCCAAAACAGCTTCCAATCGAATGTTCATGTGACTGGAAAAGTCAGGAGAGTGCAAAAGTACTGTTTTCTAATAGTTGGCAAGGTGCGCACACAATCCCAGTGTTGTACAGCTTGCTTCTTCGCCTTCCCGAAGCTGCCGTTCTCTCCGGCTCCCGGAGCCGAAGATGCGGCTTCTTCGCGCAAAGACGATTGTGCCGCTCTCAGTGCTCTCCTTAGCGCGGCTTCTGCCGAAAGACGCCCGGGAGCGGCTCTTAGCTCCGGACAGCATCCTACCTTCGTCTTTAGCGCCTCTTCTCATCTACATCTCGGCAAAAAGCTTTTCCACTATGTCTGGCTAGGAAAAACTGTGCCAGCACAGAAAACATCTCCCATCATGTTCTAGACGTTGCACGGATGTCTGCCAAGTGTTTGGCAGGAAGAAAAGAAAAGTTGTCCAAAACAGCTTCCAATCGAATGTTCATGTGATTGGAAAAGTCAGGAGAGTGCAAAAGTACTGTTTTGTATCAGTTGGCAAGGTGCGCACACAATCCCAGTGTTGTACAGCTTGCTTCTTCACCTTCCCGAAGCTGCCGCTCTCTCCGGCTCCGGGAGCCGAAGAAGCGGCTTCTTCGCGCAAAGACGATTGTGCCGCTCACAGTGCTCTCCTTAGCGCGGCTTCTGCCGAAAGACGCCTGGGAGCGGCTCTTAGCTCCGGACAGCATCCTACCTTCGTCTTTAGCGCCTCTTCTCATCTACATCTCGGCAAAAAGCTTTTCCACTATGTCTGGCTAGGAAAAACTGTGCCAGCACAGAAAACATCTCCCATCGTGTTCTAGAAGTTGCAGAGATGTCTGCCAAGTGTTTGGCAGGAAGAAAAGAAAAGTTGTCCAAAACAGCTTCCAATCGAATGTTCATGTGATTGGAAAAGTCAGGAGAGTGCAAAGGTACTGTTTTCTATCAGTTGGCAAGGTGCGCACACAATCCCAGTGTTGTACAGCCTGCTTCTTCACCTTTCCGAAGCTGCCGCTCTCTCTGGCTCCCGGAGCCGAAGAAGCGGCTTCTTCGCGCAAAGACGATTGTGCCGCTCACAGTGCTCTCCTTAGCGCGGCTTCTGCCGAAAGACGCCCCGGAGCGGCTCTTAGCTCCGGACAGCATCCTACCTTCATCTTTAGCGCCTCTTCTCATCTACATCTCGGCAAAAAGCTTTTCCACTATGTCTGGCTAGGAAAAACTGTGCCAGCACAGAAAACATCTCCCATCGTGTTCTAGAAGTTGCAGAGATGTCTGCCAAGTGTTTGGCAAGAAGAAAAGAAAAGTTGTCCAAAACAGCTTCCAATCGAATGTTCATTTGACTGGAAAAGTAAGGAGAACGCAAAAGTACTGTTTTCTAATAGTTGGCAAGGTGCGCACACAATCCCAGTGTTGTACAGCTTGCTTCTTTACCTTTTCCAAGTTGCCGCTCTCTCCGGCTCCCGGAGCTGAAGAAGCGGCTTCTTCGCGCAAAGACGATTGTGCCGCTCACAGTGCTCTCCTTAGCGCGGCTTCTGCCGAAAGAGGCACCGGAGCGGCTCTTAGCTCCGGACAGCATCCTACCTTCGTCTTTAGCGCCTGTTCTCATCTACATCTTGGCAAAAAGCTTTTCCACTATGTCTGGCTAGGAAAAACTGTGCCAGCACAGAAAACATCTCCCATCGTGTTCTAGACGTTGCACGGATGTCTGCCAAGTGTTTGGCAGGAAGAAAAGAAAAGTTGTCCAAAACAGCTTCCAATCGAATGTTCATGTGATTGGAAAAGTCAGGAGAGTGCAAAAGTACTGTTTTGTATCAGTTGGCAAGGTGCGCACACAATCCCAGTGTTGTACAGCTTGCTTCTTCACCTTTCCGAAGCTGCTGCTCTCGCCGGCTCCCGGAGCCGAAGAAGCGGCTTCTTCGCGCAAAGACGATTGTGCCGCTCACAGTGCTCTCCTTAGCGCGGCTTCTGCTGAAAGACGACCCGGAGCGGCTCTTAGCTCCGGACAGCATCCTACCTTCATCTTTAGCGCCTCTTCTCATCTACATCTCGGCAAAAAGCTTTTCCACTATGTCTGGCTAGGAAAAACTGTGCCAGCACAGAAAACATCTCCCATCGTGTTCTAGAAGTTGCAGAGATGTCTGCCAAGTGTTTGGCAGGAAGAAAAGAAAAGTTGTCCAAAACAGCTTCCAATCGAATATTCATTTGACTGGAAAAGTAAGGAGAACGCAAAAGTACTGTTTTCTAATAGTTGGCAAGGTGCGCACACAATCCCAGTGTTGTACAGCTTGCTTCTTTACCTTTTCCAAGTTGCCGCTCTCTCCGGCTCCCGGAGCTGAAGAAGCGGCTTCTTCGCGCAAAGACGATTGTGCCGCTCACAGTGCTCTCCTTAGCGCGGCTTCTGCCGAAAGAGGCACCGGAGCGGCTCTTAGCTCCGGACAGCATCCTACCTTCGTCTTTAGCGCCTGTTCTCATCTACATCTTGGCAAAAAGCTTTTCCACTATGTCTGGCTAGGAAAAACTGTGCCAGCACAGAAAACATCTCCCATCGTGTTCTAGAAGTTGCACAGATGTCTGCCAAGTGTTTGGCAGGAAGAAAAGAAAAGTTGTCCAAAACAGCTTCCAATCGAATGTTCATGTGATTGGAAAAGTCAGGAGAGTGCAAAGGTACTGTTTTCTATCAGTTGGCAAGGTGCCGCACACAATTCCAGTGTTGTACAGCTTCCTGCTTCACCTTCCCGAAGCTGCCGCTCTCTCCGGCTCCCGGAGCCGAAGAAGCGGCTTCTTCGCGCAAAGACGATTGTGCCGCTCACAGTGCTCTCCTTAGCGCGGCTTCTGCCGAAAGACACCCGGGAGCGGCTCTTAGCTCCGGACAGCATCCTACCTTCGTCTTTAGCGCCTCTTCTCATCTACATCTCAGCAAAAAGCTTTTCCACTATGTCTGGCTAGGAAAAACTGTGCCAGCACAGAAAACATCTCCCATCGTGTTCTAGACGTTGCACGGATGTCTGCCAAGTGTTTGGCAGGAAGAAAAGAAAAGTTGTCCAAAACAGCTTCCAATCGAATGTTCATGTGATTGGAAAAGTCAGGAGAGTGCAAATATACTGTTTTGTATCAGTTGGCAAGGTGCGCACACAATCCCAGTGTTGTACAGCTTGCTTCTTCACCTTCCCGAAGCTGCCGCTCTCTCCGGCTCCGGGAGCCGAAGAAGCGGCTTCTTCGCGCAAAGACGATTGTGCCGCTCACAGTGCTCTCCTTAGCGCGGCTTCTGCCGAAAGACGCCCGGGAGCGGCTCTTAGCTCCGGACAGCATCCTACCTTCGTCATTAGCGCCTCTTCTCATCTACATCTCGGCAAAAAGCTTTTCCACTATGTCTGGCTAGGAAAAACTGTGCCAGCACAGAAAACATCTCCCATCGTGTTCTAGAAGTTGCAGAGATGTCTGCCAAGTGTTTGGCAGGAAGAAAAGAAAAGTTGTCCAAAACAGCTTCCAATCGAATGTTCATGTGACTGGAAAAGTCAGGAGAGTGCAAAAGTACTGTTTTCTAATAGTTGGCAAGGTGCGCACACAATCCCAGTGTTGTACAGCTTGCTTCTTCACCTTTCCGAAGCTGCCGCTCTCCCCGGCTCCCAGAGCCGAAGAAGCGGCTTCTTCGCGCAAAGACGATTGTGCCGCTCACAGTGCTCTCCTTAGCGCGGCTTCTGCCGAAAGACGCCCCGGAGCGGCTCTTAGCTCCGGACAGCATCCTACCTTCGTCTTTAGCGCCTCTTCTCATCTACATCTCGGCAAAAAGCTTTTCCACTATGTCTGGCTAGGAAAAACTGTGCCAGCACAGAAAACATCTCCCATCGTGTTCTAGACGTTGCACGGATGTCTGCCAAGTGTTTGGCAGGAAGAAAAGAAAAGTTGTCCAAAACAGCTTCCAATCGAATGTTCATGTGATTGGAAAAGTCAGGAGAGTGCAAAAGTACTGTTTTGTATCAGTTGGCAAGGTGCGCACACAATCCCAGTGTTGTACAGCTTGCTTCTTCACCTTCCCGAAGCTGCCGCTCTCTCCGGCTCCGGGAGCCGAAGAAGCGGCTTCTTCGCGCAAAGACGATTGTGCCGCTCACAGTGCTCTCCTTAGCGCGGCTTCTGCCGAAAGACGCCTGGAAGCGGCTCTTAGCTCCGGACAGCATCCTACCTTCGTCTTTAGCGCCTCTTCTCATCTACATCTCGGCAAAAAGCTTTTCCACTATGTCTGGCTAGGAAAAACTGTGCCAGCACAGAAAACATCTCCCATCGTGTTCTAGAAGTTGCAGAGATGTCTGCCAAGTGTTTGGCAGGAAGAAAAGAAAAGTTGTCCAAAACAGCTTCCAATCGAATGTTCATGTGATTGGAAAAGTCAGGAGAGTGCAAAGGTACTGTTTTCTATCAGTTGGCAAGGTGCGCACACAATCCCAGTCTTGTACAGCTTGCTTCTTCACCTTTCCGAAGCTGCCGCTCTCTCTGGCTCCCGGAGCCGAAGAAGCGGCTTCTTCGCGCAAAGACGATTGTGCCGCTCACAGTGCTCTCCTTAGCGCGGCTTCTGCCGAAAGACGCCCCGGAGCGGCTCTTAGCTCCGGACAGCATCCTACCTTCGTCTTTAGCGCCTCTTCTCATCTACATCTTGGCAAAAAGCTTTTCCACTATGTCTGGCTAGGAAAAACTGTGCCAGCACAGAAAACATCTCCCATCGTGTTCTAGAAGTTGCAGAGATGTCTGCCAAGTGTTTGGCAGGAAGAAAAGAAAAGTTGTCCAAAACAGCTTCCAATCAAATGTTCATGTGACTGGAAAAGTCAGGAGAGTGCAAAAGTACTGTTTTCTAATAGTTGGCAAGGTGCGCACACAATCCCAGTGTTGTACAGCTTGCTTCTTCGCCTTCCCGAAGGTGCCGCTCTCTCCGGCTCCCGGAGCCGAAGATGCGGCTTCTTCGCGCAAAGACGATTGTGCCGCTCTCAGTGCTCTCCTTAGCGCGGCTTCTGCCGAAAGACGCCCGGGAGCGGCTCTTAGCTCCGGACAGCATCCTACCTTCGTCTTTAGCGCCTCTTCTCATCTACATCTCGGCAAAAAGCTTTTCCACTATGTCTGGCTAGGAAAAACTGTGCCAGCACAGAAAACATCTCCCATCGTGTTCTAGAAGTTGCAGAGATGTCTGCCAAGTGTTTGGCAGGAAGAAAAGAAAAGTTGTCCAAAACAGCTTCCAATCGAATGTTCATGTGATTGGAAAAGTCAGGAGAGTGCAAAGGTACTGTTTTCTATCAGTTGGCAAGGTGCGCACACAATCCCAGTGTTGTACAGCTTGCTTCTTCACCTTTCCGAAGCTGCCGCTCTCTCTGGCTCCCGGAGCCGAAGAAGCGGCTTCTTCGCGCAAAGACGATTGTGCCGCTCACAGTGCTCTCCTTAGCGCGGCTTCTGCCGAAAGACGCCCCGGAGCGGCTCTTAGCTCCGGACAGCATCCTACCTTCGTCTTTAGCGCCTCTTCTCATCTACATCTTGGCAAAAAGCTTTTCCACTATGTCTGGCTAGGAAAAACTGTGCCAGCACAGAAAACATCTCCCATCGTGTTCTAGAAGTTGCAGAGATGTCTGCCAAGTGTTTGGCAGGAAGAAAAGAAAAGTTGTCCAAAACAGCTTCCAATCGAATGTTCATTTGACTGGAAAAGTAGGGAGAACGCAAAAGTACTGTTTTCTAATAGTTGGCAAGGTGCGCACACAATCCCAGTGTTGTACAGCTTGCTTCTTTACCTTTTCCAAGTTGCCGCTCTGTCCGGCTCCCGGAGCTGAAGAAGCGGCTTCTTCGCGCAAAGACGATTGTGCCGCTCACAGTGCTCTCCTTAGCGCGGCTTCTGCCGAAAGACACCCGGGAGCGGCTCTTAGCTCCGGACAGCATCCTACCTTCGTCTTTAGCGCCTCTTCTCATCTACATCTCAGCAAAAAGCTTTTCCACTATGTCTGGCTAGGAAAAACTGTGCCAGCACAGAAAACATCTCCCATCGTGTTCTAGACGTTGCACGGATGTCTGCCAAGTGTTTGGCAGGAAGAAAAGAAAAGTTGTCCAAAACAGCTTCCAATCGAATGTTCATGTGATTGGAAAAGTCAGGAGAGTGCAAAAGTACTGTTTTGTATCAGTTGGCAAGGTGCGCACACAATCCCCGTGTTGTACACCTTGCTTCATCACCTTCCCGAAGCTGCCGCTCTCTCCGGCTCCCGGAGCCGAAGAAGCGGCTTCTTCGCGCAAAGACGATTGTGCCGCTCACAGTGCTCTCCTTAGCGCGGCTTCTGCCGAAAGACGCCCGGGAGCGGCTCTTAGCTCCGGACAGCATCCTACCTTCGTCTTTAGCGCCTCTTCTCATCTACATCTCAGCAAAAAGCTTTTCCACTATGTCTGGCTAGGAAAAACTGTGCCAGCACAGAAAACATCTCCCATCGTGTTCTAGAAGTTGCAGAGATGTCTGCCAAGTGTTTGGCAGGAAGAAAAGAAAAGTTGTCCAAAACAGCTTCCAATCAAATGTTCATGTGACTGGAAAAGTCAGGAGAGTGCAAAAGTACTGTTTTCTAATAGTTGGCAAGGTGCGCACACAATCCCAGTGTTGTACAGCTTGCTTCTTCGCCTTCCCGAAGCTGCCGCTCTCTCCGGATCCCGGAGCCGAAGAAGCGGCTTCTTCGCGCAAAGACGATTGTGCCGCTCACAGTGCTCTCCTTAGCGCGGCTTCTGCCGAAAGACGCCCGGGAGCGGCTCTTAGCTCCGGACAGCATCCTACCTTCGTCTTTAGCGCCTCTTCTCATCTACATCTCAGCAAAAAGCTTTTCCACTATGTCTGGCTAGGAAAAACTGTGCCAGCACAGAAAACATCTCCCATCGTGTTCTAGAAGTTGCAGAGATGTCTGCCAAGTGTTTGGCAGGAAGAAAAGAAAAGTTGTCCAAAACAGCTTCCAATCAAATGTTCATGTGACTGGAAAAGTCAGGAGAGTGCAAAAGTACTGTTTTCTAATAGTTGGCAAGGTGCGCACACAATCCCAGTGTTGTACAGCTTGCTTCTTCGCCTTCCCGAAGGTGCCGCTCTCTCCGGCTCCCGGAGCCGAAAATGCGGCTTCTTCGCGCAAAGACGATTGTGCCGCTCTCAGTGCTCTCCTTAGCGCGGCTTCTGCCGAAAGACGCCCGGGAGCGGCTCTTAGCTCCGGACAGCATCCTACCTTCGTCTTTAGCGCCTCTTCTCATCTACATCTCGGCAAAAAGCTTTTCCACTATGTCTGGCTAGGAAAAACTGTGCCAGCACAGAAAACATCTCCCATCGTGTTCTAGACGTTGCACGGATGTCTGCCAAGTGTTTGGCAGGAAGAAAAGAAAAGTTGTCCAAAACAGCTTCCAATCGAATGTTCATGTGACTGGAAAAGTCAGGAGAGTGCAAAAGTACTGTTTTCTAATAGTTGGCAAGGTGCGCACACAATCCCAGTGTTGTACAGCTTGCTTCTTCACCTTCCCGAAGCTGCCGCTCTCTCCGGCTCCCGGAGCCGAAGAAGCGGCATCTTCTCGCAAAGACGATTGTGCCGGTCACAGTGCTCTCCTTAGCGCGGCTTCTGCCGAAAGACGCCTCGGAGCGGCTCTTAGCTCCGAACAGCATCCTACCTTCGTCTTTAGCGCCTCTTCTCATCTACATCTCGGCAAAAAGCTTTTCCACTATGTCTGGCTAGGAAAAACTGTGCCAGCACAGAAAACATCTCCCATCGTGTTCTAGACGTTGCACGGATGTCTGCCAAGTGTTTGGCAGGAAGAAAAGAAAAGTTGTCCAAAACAGCTTCCAATCGAATGTTCATGTGATTGGAAAAGTCAGGAGAGTGCCAAAGTACTGTTTTGTATCAGTTGGCAAGGTGCGCACACAATCCCAGTGTTGTACAGCTTGCTTCTTCACCTTCCCGAAGCTGCCGCTCTCTCCGGCTCCGGGAGCCGAAGAAGCGGCTTCTTCGCGCAAAGACGATTGTGCCGGTCACAGTGCTCTCCTTAGCGCGGCTTCTGCCGAAAGACGCCTGGGAGCGGCTCTTAGCTCCGGACAGCATCCTACCTTCGTCTTTAGCGCCTCTTCTCATCTACATCTCGGCAAAAAGCTTTTCCACTATGTCTGGCTAGGAAAAACTGTGCCAGCACAGAAAACATCTCCCATCGTGTTCTAGAAGTTGCAGAGATGTCTGCCAAGTGTTTGGCAGGAAGAAAAGAAACGTTGTCCAAAACAGCTTCCAATCGAATGTTCATGTGATTGGAAAAGTCAGGAGAGTGCAAAGGTACTGTTTTCTATCAGTTGGCAAGGTGCGCACACAATCCCAGTGTTGTACAGCTTGCTTCTTCACCTTTCCGAAGCTGCCGCTCTCTCTGGCTCCCGGAGCCGAAGAAGCGGCTTCTTCGCGCAAAGACGATTGTGCCGCTCACAGTGCTCTCCTTAGCGCGGCTTCTGCCGAAAGACGCCCCGGAGCGGCTCTTAGCTCCGGACAGCATTCTACCTTCATCTTTAGCGCCTCTTCTCATCTACATCTCGGCAAAAAGCTTTTCCACTATGTCTGGCTAGGAAAAACTGTGCCAGCACAGAAAACATCTCCCATCGTGTTCTAGAAGTTGCAGAGATGTCTGCCAAGTGTTTGGCAGGAAGAAAAGAAAAGTTGTCCAAAACAGCTTCCAATCGAATGTTCATTTGACTGGAAAAGTAAGGAGAACGCAAAAGTACTGTTTTCTAATAGTTGGCAAGGTGCGCACACAATCCCAGTGTTGTACAGCTTGCTTCTTTACCTTTTCCAAGTTGCCGCTCTGTCCGGCTCCCGGAG
Source organism: Melospiza georgiana (assembly GCF_028018845.1). Classification (NCBI taxonomy): domain Eukaryota; kingdom Metazoa; phylum Chordata; class Aves; order Passeriformes; family Passerellidae; genus Melospiza; species Melospiza georgiana. Next base: position 26,921,004 of record NC_080464.1, on the reverse strand, counting down.
CTGAAGAAGCGGCTTCTTCGCGCAAAGACGATTGTGCCGCTCACAGTGCTCTCCTTAGCGCGGCTTCTGCCGAAAGACACCCGGGAGCGGCTCTTAGCTCCGGACAGCATCCTACCTTCGTCTTTAGCGCCTCTTCTCATCTACATCTCAGCAAAAAGCTTTTCCACTATGTCTGGCTAGGAAAAACTGTGCCAGCACAGAAAACATCTCCCATCGTGTTCTAGAAGTTGCAGAGATGTCTGCCAAGTGTTTGGCAGGAAGAAAAGAAAAGTTGTCCAAAACAGCTTCCAATCAAATGTTCATGTGACTGGAAAAGTCAGGAGAGTGCAAAAGTACTGTTTTCTAATAGTTGGCAAGGTGCGCACACAATCCCAGTGTTGTACAGCTTGCTTCTTCGCCTTCCCGAAGGTGCCGCTCTCTCCGGCTCCCGGAGCCGAAGATGCGGCTTCTTCGCGCAAAGACGATTGTGCCGCTCTCAGTGCTCTCCTTAGCGCGGCTTCTGCCGAAAGACGCCCGGGAGCGGCTCTTAGCTCCGGACAGCATCCTACCTTCGTCTTTAGCGCCTCTTCTCATCTACATCTCGGCAAAAAGCTTTTCCACTATGTCTGGCTAGGAAAAACTGTGCCAGCACAGAAAACATCTCCCATCGTGTTCTAGAAGTTGCAGAGATGTCTGCCAAGTGTTTGGCAGGAAGAAAAGAAAAGTTGTCCAAAACAGCTTCCAATCGAATGTTCATGTGATTGGAAAAGTCAGGAGAGTGCAAAGGTACTGTTTTCTATCAGTTGGCAAGGTGCGCACACAATCCCAGTGTTGTACAGCTTGCTTCTTCACCTTTCCGAAGCTGCCGCTCTCTCTGGCTCCCGGAGCCGAAGAAGCGGCTTCTTCGCGCAAAGACGATTGTGCCGCTCACAGTGCTCTCCTTAGCGCGGCTTCTGCCGAAAGACGCCCCGGAGCGGCTCTTAGCTCCGGACAGCATCCTACCTTCGTCTTTAGCGCCTCTTCTCATCTACATCTTGGCAAAAAGCTTTTCCACTATGTCTGGCTAGGAAAAACTGTGCCAGCACAGAAAACATCTCCCATCGTGTTCTAGAAGTTGCAGAGATGTCTGCCAAGTGTTTGGCAGGAAGAAAAGAAAAGTTGTCCAAAACAGCTTCCAATCGAATGTTCATTTGACTGGAAAAGTAGGGAGAACGCAAAAGTACTGTTTTCTAATAGTTGGCAAGGTGCGCACACAATCCCAGTGTTGTACAGCTTGCTTCTTTACCTTTTCCAAGTTGCCGCTCTGTCCGGCTCCCGGAGCTGAAGAAGCAGCTTCTTCGCGCAAAGACGATTGTGCCGCTCACAGTGCTCTCCTTAGCGCGGCTTCTGCCGAAAGACACCCGGGAGCGGCTCTTAGCTCCGGACAGCATCCTACCTTCGTCTTTAGCGCCTCTTCTCATCTACATCTCAGCAAAAAGCTTTTCCACTATGTCTGGCTAGGAAAAACTGTGCCAGCACAGAAAACATCTCCCATCGTGTTCTAGACGTTGCACGGATGTCTGCCAAGTGTTTGGCAGGAAGAAAAGAAAAGTTGTCCAAAACAGCTTCCAATCGAATGTTCATGTGATTGGAAAAGTCAGGAGAGTGCAAAAGTACTGTTTTGTATCAGTTGGCAAGGTGCGCACACAATCCCCGTGTTGTACACCTTGCTTCATCACCTTCCCGAAGCTGCCGCTCTCTCCGGCTCCCGGAGCCGAAGAAGCGGCTTCTTCGCGCAAAGACGATTGTGCCGCTCACAGTGCTCTCCTTAGCGCGGCTTCTGCCGAAAGACGCCCGGGAGCGGCTCTTAGCTCCGGACAGCATCCTACCTTCGTCTTTAGCGCCTCTTCTCATCTACATCTCAGCAAAAAGCTTTTCCACTATGTCTGGCTAGGAAAAACTGTGCCAGCACAGAAAACATCTCCCATCGTGTTCTAGAAGTTGCAGAGATGTCTGCCAAGTGTTTGGCAGGAAGAAAAGAAAAGTTGTCCAAAACAGCTTCCAATCAAATGTTCATGTGACTGGAAAAGTCAGGAGAGTGCAAAAGTACTGTTTTCTAATAGTTGGCAAGGTGCGCACACAATCCCAGTGTTGTACAGCTTGCTTCTTCGCCTTCCCGAAGCTGCCGCTCTCTCCGGCTCCCGGAGCCGAAGAAGCGGCTTCTTCGCGCAAAGACGATTGTGCCGCTCACAGTGCTCTCCTTAGCGCGGCTTCTGCCGAAAGACGCCCGGGAGCGGCTCTTAGCTCCGGACAGCATCCTACCTTCGTCTTTAGCGCCTCTTCTCATCTACATCTCAGCAAAAAGCTTTTCCACTATGTCTGGCTAGGAAAAACTGTGCCAGCACAGAAAACATCTCCCATCGTGTTCTAGAAGTTGCAGAGATGTCTGCCAAGTGTTTGGCAGGAAGAAAAGAAAAGTTGTCCAAAACAGCTTCCAATCAAATGTTCATGTGACTGGAAAAGTCAGGAGAGTGCAAAAGTACTGTTTTCTAATAGTTGGCAAGGTGCGCACACAATCCCAGTGTTGTACAGCTTGCTTCTTCGCCTTCCCGAAGCTGCCGCTCTCTCCGGCTCCCGGAGCCGAAAATGCGGCTTCTTCGCGCAAAGACGATTGTGCCGCTCTCAGTGCTCTCCTTAGCGCGGCTTCTGCCGAAAGACGCCCGGGAGCGGCTCTTAGCTCCGGACAGCATCCTACCTTCGTCTTTAGCGCCTCTTCTCATCTACATCTCGGCAAAAAGCTTTTCCACTATGTCTGGCTAGGAAAAACTGTGCCAGCACAGAAAACATCTCCCATCGTGTTCTAGACGTTGCACGGATGTCTGCCAAGTGTTTGGCAGGAAGAAAAGAAAAGTTGTCCAAAACAGCTTCCAATCGAATGTTCATGTGACTGGAAAAGTCAGGAGAGTGCAAAAGTACTGTTTTCTAATAGTTGGCAAGGTGCGCACACAATCCCAGTGTTGTACAGCTTGCTTCTTCACCTTTCCGAAGCTGCCGCTCTCCCCGGCTCCCAGAGCCGAAGAAGCGGCTTCTTCGCGCAAAGACGATTGTGCCGCTCACAGTGCTCTCCTTAGCGCGGCTTCTGCCGAAAGACGCCCCGGAGCGGCTCTTAGCTCCGGACAGCATCCTACCTTCGTCTTTAGCGCCTCTTCTCATCTACATCTCAGCAAAAAGCTTTTCCACTATGTCTGGCTAGGAAAAACGGTGCCAGCACAGAAAACATCTCCCATCGTGTTCTAGACGTTGCACGGATGTCTACCCAGTGTTTGGCAGGAAGAAAAGAAAAGTTGTCCAAAACAGCTTCCAATCGAATGTTCATGTGATTGGAAAAGTCAGGAGAGTGCAAAAGTACTGTTTTGTATCAGTTGGCAAGGTGCGCACACAATCCCAGTGTTGTACAGCTTGCTTCTTCACCTTCCCGAAGCTGCCGCTCTCTCCGGCTCCCGGAGCCGAAGAAGCGGCATCTTCTCGCAAAGACGATTGTGCCGGTCACAGTGCTCTCCTTAGCGCGGCTTCTGCCGAAAGACGCCTCGGAGCGGCTCTTAGCTCCGAACAGCATCCTACCTTCGTCTTTAGCGCCTCTTCTCATCTACATCTCGGCAAAAAGCTTTTCCACTATGTCTGGCTAGGAAAAACTGTGCCAGCACAGAAAACATCTCCCATCGTGTTCTAGACGTTGCACGGATGTCTGCCAAGTGTTTGGCAGGAAGAAAAGAAAAGTTGTCCAAAACAGCTTCCAATCGAATGTTCATGTGATTGGAAAAGTCAGGAGAGTGCCAAAGTACTGTTTTGTATCAGTTGGCAAGGTGCGCACACAATCCCAGTGTTGTACAGCTTGCTTCTTCACCTTCCCGAAGCTGCCGCTCTCTCCGGCTCCGGGAGCCGAAGAAGCGGCTTCTTCGCGCAAAGACGATTGTGCCGGTCACAGTGCTCTCCTTAGCGCGGCTTCTGCCGAAAGACGCCTGGGAGCGGCTCTTAGCTCCGGACAGCATCCTACCTTCGTCTTTAGCGCCTCTTCTCATCTACATCTCGGCAAAAAGCTTTTCCACTATGTCTGGCTAGGAAAAACTGTGCCAGCACAGAAAACATCTCCCATCGTGTTCTAGAAGTTGCAGAGATGTCTGCCAAGTGTTTGGCAGGAAGAAAAGAAACGTTGTCCAAAACAGCTTCCAATCGAATGTTCATGTGATTGGAAAAGTCAGGAGAGTGCAAAGGTACTGTTTTCTATCAGTTGGCAAGGTGCGCACACAATCCCAGTGTTGTACAGCTTGCTTCTTCACCTTTCCGAAGCTGCCGCTCTCTCTGGCTCCCGGAGCCGAAGAAGCGGCTTCTTCGCGCAAAGACGATTGTGCCGCTCACAGTGCTCTCCTTAGCGCGGCTTCTGCCGAAAGACGCCCCGGAGCGGCTCTTAGCTCCGGACAGCATCCTACCTTCATCTTTAGCGCCTCTTCTCATCTACATCTCGGCAAAAAGCTTTTCCACTATGTCTGGCTAGGAAAAACTGTGCCAGCACAGAAAACATCTCCCATCGTGTTCTAGAAGTTGCAGAGATGTCTGCCAAGTGTTTGGCAGGAAGAAAAGAAAAGTTGTCCAAAACAGCTTCCAATCGAATGTTCATTTGACTGGAAAAGTAAGGAGAACGCAAAAGTACTGTTTTCTAATAGTTGGCAAGGTGCGCACACAATCCCAGTGTTGTACAGCTTGCTTCTTTACCTTTTCCAAGTTGCCGCTCTCTCCGGCTCCCGGAGCCGAAGAAGCGGCTTCTTCGCGCAAAGACGATTGTGCCGCTCACAGTGCTCTCCTTAGCGCGGCTTCTGCCGAAAGAGGCACCGGAGCGGCTCTTTGCTCCGGACAGCATCCTACCTTCGTCTTTAGCGCCTGTTCTCATCTACATCTTGGCAAAAAGCTTTTCCACTATGTCTGGCTAGGAAAAACTGTGCCAGCACAGAAAACATCTCCCATCGTGTTCTAGAAGTTTCACGGATGTCTGCCAAGTGTTTGGCAGGAAGAAAAGAAAAGTTGTCCAAAACAGCTTCCAATCGAATGTTCATGTGATTGGAAAAGTCAGGAGAGTGCAAAGGTACTGTTTTCTATCAGTTGGCAAGGTGCCGCACACAATTCCAGTGTTGTACAGCTTCCTGCTTCACCTTCCCGAAGCTGCCGCTCTCTCCGGCTCCCGGAGCCGAAGAAGCGGCTTCTTCGCGAAAAGACGATTGTGCCGCTCACAGTGCTCTCCTTAGCGCGGCTTCTGCCGAAAGACACCCGGGAGCGGCTCTTAGCTCCGGACAGCATCCTACCTTCGTCTTTAGCGCCTCTTCTCATCTACATCTCAGCAAAAAGCTTTTCCACTATGTCTGGCTAGGAAAAACTGTGCCAGCACAGAAAACATCTCCCATCGTGTTCTAGACGTTGCACGGATGTCTGCCAAGTGTTTGGCAGGAAGAAAAGAAAAGTTGTCCAAAACAGCTTCCAATCGAATGTTCATGTGATTGGAAAAGTCAGGAGAGTGCAAAAGTACTGTTTTGTATCAGTTGGTAAGGTGCGCACACAATCCCAGTGTTGTACAGCTTGCTTCTTCACCTTCCCGAAGCTGCCGCTCTCTCCGGCTCCGGGAGCCGAAGAAGCGGCTTCTTCGCGCAAAGACGATTGTGCCGCTCACAGTGCTCTCCTTAGCGTGGCTTCTGCCGAAAGACGCCCCGGAGCGGCTCTTAGCTCCGGACAGCATCCTACCTTCGTCTTTAGCGCCTCTTCTCATCTACATCTCGGCAAAAAGCTTTTCCACTCTGTCTGGCTAGGAAAAACTGTGCCAGCACAGAAAACATCTCCCATCGTGTTCTAGAAGTTGCAGAGATGTCTGCCAAGTGTTTGGCAGGAAGAAAAGAAAAGTTGTCCAAAACAGCTTCCAATCGAATGTTCATGTGATTGGAAAAGTCAGGAGAGTGCAAAGGTACTGTTTTCTCTCAGTTGGCAAGGTGCGCACACAATCCCAGTGTTGTACAGCTTGCTTCTTCACCTTTCCGAAGCTGCCGCTCTCTCTGGCTCCCGGAGCCGAAGAAGCGGCTTCTTCGCGCAAAGACGATTGTGCCGCTCACAGTGCTCTCCTTAGCGCGGCTTCTGCCGAAAGACAACCCAGAAGCGGCTCTTAGCTCCGGACAGCATCCTACCTTCGTCTTTAGCGCCTCTTCTCATCTACATCTCAGCAAAAAGCTTTTCCACTATGTCTGGCTAGGAAAAACTGTGCCAGCACAGAAAACATCTCCCATCGTGTTCTAGAAGTTGCAGAGATGTCTGCCAAGTGTTTGGCAGGAAGAAAAGCAAAGTTGTCCGAAACAGCTTCCAATCGAATGTTCATGTGATTGGAAAAGTCAGGAGAGTGCCAAAGTACTGTTTTGTATCAGTTGGCAAGGTGCGCACACAATCCCAGTGTTGTACAGCTTGCTTCTTCACCTTCCCGAAGCTGCCGCTCTCTCCGGCTCCCGGAGACGAAGAAGCGGCATCTTCTCGCAAAGACGATTGTGCCGGTCACAGTGCTCTCCTTAGCGCGGCTTCTGCCGAAAGACACCTCGGAGCGGCTCTTAGCTCCGAACAGCATCCTACCTTCGTCTTTAGCGCCTCTTCTCATCTACATCTCGGCAAAAAGCTTTTCCACTATGTCTGGCTAGGAAAAACTGTGCCAGCACAGAAAACATCTCCCATCGTGTTCTAGACGTTGCACGGATGTCTGCCAAGTGTTTGGCAGGAAGAAAAGAAAAGTTGTCCAAAACAGCTTCCAATCGAATGTTCATGTGACTGGAAAAGTCAGGAGAGTGCAAAAGTACTGTTTTGTATCAGTTGGCAAGGTGCGCACACAATCCCAGTGTTGTACAGCTTGCTTCTTCACCTTCCCGAAGCTGCCGCTCTCTCCGGCTCCGGGAGCCGAAGAAGCGGCTTCTTCGCGCAAAGACGATTGTGCCGCTCACAGTGCTCTCCTTAGCGCGGCTTCTGCCGAAAGACGCCTGGGAGCGGCTCTTAGCTCCGGACAGCAGCCTACCTTCGTCTTTAGCGCCTCTTCTCATCTACATCTCGGCAAAAAGCTTTTCCACTATGTCTGGCTAGGAAAAACTGTGCCAGCACAGAAAACATCTCCCATCGTGTTCTAGAAGTTGCAGAGATTTCTGCCAAGTGTTTGGCAGGAAGAAAAGAAAAGTTGTCCAAAACAGCTTCCAATCGAATGTTCATGTGATTGGAAAAGTCAGGAGAGTGCAAAAGTACTGTTTTCTATCACTTGGCAAGGTGCGCACACAATCCCAGTGTTGTACAGCTTGCTTCTTTACCTTTTCCAAGTTGCCGCTCTCTCCGGCTCCCGGAGCTGAAGAAGCGGCTTCTTCGCGCAAAGACGATTGTGCCGCTCACAGTGCTCTCCTTAGCGCGGCTTCTGCCAAAAGAGGCCCCGGAGCGGCTCTTAGCTCCGGACAGCATCCTACCTTCGTCTTTAGCGCCTCTTCTCATCTACATCTTGGCAAAAAGCTTTTCCACTATGTCTGGCTAGGAAAAACTGTGCCAGCACAGAAAACATCTCCCATCGTGTTCTAGAAGTTGCACGGATGTCTGCCAAGTGTTTGGCAGGAAGAAAAGAAAAGTTGTCCAAAACAGCTTCCAATCGAATGTTCATGTGATTGGAAAAGTAAGGAGAGTGCAAAGGTACTGTTTTCTATCAGTTGGCAAGGTGCCGCACACAATTCCAGTGTTGTACAGCTTCCTGCTTCTCCTTCCCGAAGCTGCCGCTCTCTCCGGCTCCCGGAGCCGAAGAAGCGGCTTCTTCGCGCAAAGACGATTGTGCCGCTCACAGTGCTCTCCTTAGGGCGGCTTCTGCCGAAAGACACCCGGGAGCGGCTCTAAGCTTTGGACAGCATCCTACCTTCGTCTTTAGCGCCTCTTCTCATCTACATCTCGGCAAAAAGCTTTTCCACTATGTCTGGCTAGGAAAAACTGTGCCAGCACAGAAAACATCTCCCATCGTGTTCTAGACGTTGCACGGATGTCTGCCAAGTGTTTGGCAGGAAGAAAAGAAAAGTTGTCCAAAACTGCTTCCAATCGAATGTTCATGTGATTGGAAAAGTCAGGAGAGTGCCAAAGTGCGGTTTTGAATCAGTTGGCAAGGTGCGCACACAATCCCAGTGTTGTACAGCTTGCTTCTTCACCTTTCCGAAGCTGCCGCTCTCTCCGGCTCCCAGAGCCGAAGAAGCGGCTTCTTCGCGCAAAGACGATTGTGCCGCTCACAGTGCTCTCCTTAGCGCGGCTTCTGCCGAAAGACGCCCCGGAGCGGCTCTTAGCTTTGGACAGCATCCTACCTTCGTCTTTAGCGCCTCTTCTCATCTACATCGCAGTAAAAAGCTTTTCCACTATGTCTTGCAAGGAAAAACTGTGCCAGCACAGAAAACATCTCCCATCGTGTTCTAGAAGTTGCAGAGATGTCTGCCAAGTGTTTGGCAGGAAGAAAAGAAAAGTTGTCCAAAACTGCTTCCAATCGAATGTTCATGTGATTGGAAAAGTCAGGAGAGTGCAAAAGTACTGTTTTGTATCAGTTGGCAAGGTGCGCACACAATTCCAGTGTTGTACAGCTTGCTTCTTCACCTTCCCGAAGCTGCCGCTCTCTCCGGCTCCGGGAGCCGAAGAAGCGGCTTCTTCGCGCAAAGACGATTGTGCCGCTCACAGTGCTCTCCTTAGCGCGGCTTCTGCCGAAAGACGCCTGGGAGCGGCTCTTAGCTCCGGACAGCATCCTACCTTCGTCTTTAGCGCCTCTTCTCATCTACATCTCGGCAAAAAGCTTTTCCACTATGTCTGGCTAGGAAAAACTGTGCCAGCACAGAAAACATCTCCCATCGTGTTCTAGAAGTTGCAGAGATGTCTGCCAAGTGTTTGGCAGGAAGAAAAGAAAAGTTGTCCAAAACAGCTTCCAATCGAATGTTCATGTGATTGGAAAAGTCAGGAGAGTGCAAAAGTACTGTTTTCTATCACTTGGCAAGGTGCGCACACAATCCCAGTGTTGTACAGCTTGCTTCTTCACCTTCCCGAAGCTGCCGCTCTCTCTGGCTCCCGGAGCCGAAGAAGCGGCTTCATCGCGCAAAGACGATTGTGCCGCTCACAGTGCTCTCCTTAGCGCGGCTTCTGCCGAAAGACGCCCCGGAGCGGCTCTTAGCTCCGGACAGCATCCTACCTTCATCTTTAGCGCCTCTTCTCATCTACATCTCGGCAAAAAGCTTTTCCACTATGTCTGGCTAGGAAAAACTGTGCCAGCACAGAAAACATCTCCCATCGTGTTCTAGAAGTTGCAGAGATGTCTGCCAAGTGTTTGGCAGGAAGAAAAGAAAAGTTGTCCAAAACAGCTTCCAATCGAATGTTCATTTGACTGGAAAAGTAAGGAGAACGGAAAAGTACTGTTTTCTAATAGTTGGCAAGGTGCGCACACAATCCCAGTGTTGTACAGCTTGCTTCTTTACCTTTTCCAAGTTGCCGCTCTCTCCGGCTCCCGGAGCTGAAGAAGCGGCTTCTTCGCGCAAAGACGATTGTGCCGCTCACAGTGCTCTCCTTAGCACGGCTTCTGCCGAAAGACGCCCCGGAGCGGCTCTTAGCTCCGGACAGCATCCTACCTTCGTCTTTAGCGCCTGTTCTCATCTACATCTTGGCAAAAAGCTTTTCCACTATGTCTGGCTAGGAAAAACTGTGCCAGCACAGAAAACATCTCCCATCGTGTTCTAGAAGTTGCACGGATGTCTGCCAAGTGTTTGGCAGGAAGAAAAGAAAAGTTGTCCAAAACAGCTTCCAATCGAATGTTCATGTGATTGGAAAAGTCAGGAGAGTGCAAAGGTACTGTTTTCTATCAGTTGGCAAGGTGCCGCACACAATTCCAGTGTTGTACAGCTTCCTGCTTCACCTTCCCGAAGCTGCCGCTCTCTCCGGCTCCCGGAGCCGAAGAAGCGGCTTCTTCGCGCAAAGACGATTGTGCCGCTGACAGTGCTCTCCTTAGCGCGGCTTCTGCCGAAAGACACCCGGGAGCGGCTCTTAGCTCCGGACAGCATCCTACCTTCGTCTTTAGCGCCTCTTCTCATCTACATCTCGGCAAAAAGCTTTTCCACTATGTCTGGCTAGGAAAAACTGTGCCAGCACAGAAAACATCTCCCATCGTGTTCTAGACGTTGCACGGATGTCTGCCAAGTGTTTGGCAGGAAGAAAAGAAAAGTTGTCCAAAACAGCTTCCAATCGAATGTTCATGTGATTGGAAAAGTCAGGAGAGTGCCAAAGTGCTGTTTTGTATCAGTTGGCAAGGTGCGCACACAATCCCAGTGCAGTACAGCTTGCTTCTTCACCTTTCCGAAGCTGCCGCTCTCTCCGGCTCCCGGAGCCGAAGAAGCGGCTTCTTCGCGCAAAGACGATTGTGCCGCTCACAGTGCTCTCCTTAGCACGGCTTCTGCCGAAAGACGCCCCGGAGCGGCTCTTAGCTTTGGACAGCATCCTACCTTCGTCTTTAGCGCCTCTTCTCATCTACATCTCAGCAAAAAGCTTTTCCACTATGTCTGGCTAGGAAAAACTGTGCCAGCACAGAAAACATCTCCCATCGTGTTCTAGAAGTTGCAGAGATGTCTGCCAAGTGTTTGGCAGGAAGAAAAGAAAAGTTGTCCAAAACAGCTTCCAATCGAATGTTCATTTGACTGGAAAAGTCAGGAGAGTGCCAAAGTGCTGTTTTGTATCAGTTGGCAAGGTGCGCACACAATCCCAGTTTTGTACAGCTTGTTTCTTCACCTTCCCGAAGCTGCCGCTCTCTCCGGCTCCCGGAGCTGAAGAAGCGGCTTCTTCGCGCAAAGACGATTGTGCCGCTCACAGTGCTCTCCTTAGCGAGGCTTCTGCCGAAAGAGGCCCCGGAGCGGCTCTTAGCTCCGGACAGCATCCTACCTTCGTCTTTAGCGCCTGTTCTCATCTACATCTTGGCAAAAAGCTTTTCCACTATGTCTGGCTAGGAAAAACTGTGCCAGCACAGAAAACATCTCCCATCGTGTTCTAGACGTTGCACGGATGTCTGCCAAGTGTTTGGCAGGAAGAAAAGAAAAGTTGTCCAAAACAGCTTCCAATCGAATGTTCATGTGATTGGAAAAGTCAGGAGAGTGCAAAGGTACTGTTTTCTAGCAGTTGGCAAGGTGCCGCACACAATCCCAGTGTTGTACAGCTTCCTGCTTCACCTTCCCGAAGCTGCCGCTCTCTCCGGCTCCGGGAGCCGAAGAAGGGGCTTCTTCGCGTAAAGACGATTGTGCCGCTGACAGTGCTCTCCTTAGCGCGGCTTCTGCCGAAAGACACCCGGGAGCGGCTCTTAGCTCCGGACAGCATCCTACCTTCGTCTTTAGCGCCTCTTCTCATCTACATCTCGGCAAAAAGCTTTTCCACTATGTCTGGCTAGGAAAAACTGTGCCAGCACAGAAAACATCTCCCATCGTGTTCTAGACGTTGCACGGATGTCTGCCATGTGTTTGGCAAGAAGAAAAGAAAAGTTGACCAAAACTGCTTCCAATCGAATGTTCATGTGATTGGAAAAGTCAGGAGAGTGCCAAAGTGCTGTTTTGTATCAGTTGGCAAGGTGCGCACACAATCCCAGTGTTGTACAGCTTGCTTCTTCACCTTTCCGAAGCTGCCGCTCTCTCCGGCTCCCGGAGCCGAAGAAGCGGCTTCTTCGCGCAAAGACGATTGTGCCGCTCACAGTGCTCTCCTTAGCGCGGCTTCTGCCGAAAGACGCCCCGGAGCGGCTCTTAGCTTTGGACAGCATCCTACCTTCGTCTTTAGCGCCTCTTCTCATCTACATCTCAGCAAAAAGCTTTTCCACTATGTCTGGCTAGGAAAAACTGTGCCAGCACAGAAAACATCTCCCATCGTGTTCTAGAAGTTGCAGAGATGTCTGCCAAGTGTTTGGCAGGAAGAAAAGAAAAGTTGTCCAAAACTGCTTCCAATCGAATGTTCATGTGATTGGAAAAGTCAGGAGAGTGCCAAAGTGCTGTTTTGTATCAGTTGGCAAGGTGCGCACACAATCCCAGTGTTGTACAGCTTGCTTCTTCACCTTTCCGAAGCTGCCGCTCTCCCGGGCTCCCAGAGCCGAAGAAGCGGCTTCTTCGCGCAAAGACGATTGTGCCGCTCACAGTGCTCTCCTTAGCGCGGCTTCTGCCGAAAGACAACCCGGAAGCGGCTCTTAGCTCCGGACAGCATCCTACCTTCGTCTTTAGCGCCTCTTCTCATCTACATCTCAGCAAAAAGCTTTTCCACTATGTCTGGCTAGGAAAAACTGTGCCAGCACAGAAAACATCTCCCATCATGTTCTAGACGTTGCAGAGATGTCTGCCAAGTGTTTGGCAGGAAGAAAAGAAAAGTTGTCCAAAACAGCTTCCAATCGAATGTTTATGTGACTGGAAAAGTCAGGAGAATGCAAAAGTACTGTTTTCTATCAGTTGGCAAGGTGCGCACACAATCCCAGTGTTGTACAGCTTGCTCCTTTACCTTTTCAAAGTTGCCGCTCTCTCCGGGTCCCGGAGCTGAAGACGCGGCTTCTTCGCGCAAAGACGATTGTGCCGCTCACAGTGCTCTCCTTAGCGCGGCTTCTGTCGAAAGATGCCCTGGAGCGGCTCTTAGCTCCGGACAGCATCCTACCTTCGTCTTTAGCGCCTCTTCTCATCTACATCTCAGCAAAATCTTTTCCACTATGTCTGGCTAGGAAAAACTCTGCCAGCACAGAAAACATCTCCCATCGTGTTCTAGAAGTTGCAGAGATGTCTGCCAAGTGTTTGGCAGGAAGAAAAGAAAAGTTGTCCAAAACAGCTTCCAATCGAATGTTCATGTGACTGGAAAAGTCAGGAGAGTGCAAAGGTATTGTTTTCTATCACTTGGCAAGGTGCGCACACAATCCCAGTGTTGTACAGCTTGCTTCTTCACCTTTCCGAAGCTGCCGCTCTCCCCGGCTCCCAGAGCCGAAGAAGCGGCTTCTTCGCGCAAAGACGATTGTGCCGCTCACAGTGCTCTCCTTAGCGCGGCTTCTGCCGAAAGACGCCCGGGAGCGGCTCTTAGCTCCGGACAGCATCCTACCTTCGTCTTTAGCGCCTCTTCTCATCTACATCTCAGCAAAAAGCTTTTCCACTATGTCTGGCTAGGAAAAACTGTGCCAGCACAGAAAACATCTCCCATCGTGTTCTAGACGTTGCACGGATGTCTGCCAAGTGTTTGGCAGGAAGAAAAGAAAAGTTGTCCAAAACAGCTTCCAATCGAATGTTCATGTGACTGGAAAAGTCAGGAGAATGCAAAAGTACTGTTTTCTATCAGTTGGCAAGGTGCGCACACAATCCCAGTGTTGTACAGCTTGCTCCTTTACCTTTTCAAAGTTGCCGCTCTCTCCGGGTCCAGGAGCTGAAGACGCGGCTTCTTCGCGCAAAGACGATTGTGCCGCTCACAGTGCTCTCCTTGGCGCGGCTTCTGTCGAAAGATGCCCTGGAGCGGCTCTTAGCTCCGGGCAGCATCCTACCTTCGTCTTTAGCGCCTCTTCTCATCTACATCTCAGCAAAAAGCTTTTCCACTATGTCTGGCTAGGAAAAACTGTGCCAGCACAGAAAACATCTCCCATCGTGTTCTAGACGTTGCACGGATGTCTACCCAGTGTTTGGCAGGAAGAAAAGAAAAGTTGTCCAAAACAGCTTCCAATCGAATGTTCATGTGATTGGAAAAGTCAGGAGAGTGCAAAAGTACTGTTTGCTATCAGGTGGCAAGGTGCGCACACAATCCCAGTGTTGTACAGCTTGCTTCTTCACCTTTCCGAAGCTGCCGCTCTCCCTGGCTCCCGGAGCCGAAGAAGCGGCTTCTTCGCGCAAAGACGATTGTGCCACTCACAGTGCTCTCCTTAGCGCGGCTTCTGCCGAAAGACGCCCGAGAGCGGCTCTTAGCTCCGAACAGCATCCTACCTTCCTCTTCAGCGCCTCTTCTCATCTACATCTCGGCAAAAAGCTTTTCCACTATGTCTGGCTAGGAAAAACTGTTCCAGCACAGAAAACATCTCCCATCGTGTTCTAGACGTTGCAGAGATGTCTGCCAAGTGTTTGGCAGGAAGAAAAGAAAAGTTGTCCAAAACAGCTTCCAATCGAATGTTCATGTGATTGGAAAAGTCAGGAGAGTGCAAAGGTACTGTTTTCTATCACTTGGCAAGGTGCGCACACAATCCCAGTGTTGTACAGCTTGCTTCTTCACCTTTCCGAAGCTGCCGCTCTCGCCGGCTCCCGGAACCGAAGAAGCGGCTTCTTCGCGCAAAGACGATTGTGCCGCTCTCAGTGCTCTCCTTAGCGCGGCTTCTGCCGAAAGACGCCCGGGAGCGGCTCTTAGCTCCGGACAGCATCCTACCTTCGTCTTTAGCGCCTCTTCTCATCTACATCTCGGCAAAAAGCTTTTCCACTATGTCTGGCTAGGAAAAACTGTGCCAGCACAGAAAACATCTCCCATCGTGTTCTAGAAGTTGCAGAGATGTCTGCCAAGTGTTTGGCAGGAAGAAAAGTTGTCCAAAACAGCTTCCAATCGAATGTTCATGTGATTGGAAAAGTCAGGAGAGTGCAAAGGTACTGTTTTCTATCACTTGGCAAGGTGCGCACACAATCCCAGTGTTGTACAGCTTGCTTCTTCACTTTTCCGAAGCTCCCGCTCTCTCTGGCTCTCGGAGCCGAAGAAGCGGCTTCTTCGCACAAAGACGATTGTGCCGCTCACAGTGCTCTCCTTAGCGCGGCTTCTGCCGAAAGACAACCTGGGAGCGGCTCTTAGCTCCGGACAGCATCCTACCTTCGTCTTTAGCACCTCTTCTCATCTACATCTCAGCAAAAAGCTTTTCCACTATGTCTGGCTAGGAAAAACTCTGCCAGCACAGAAAACATCTCCCATCGTGTTCTAGAAGTTGCAGAGATGTCTGCCAAGTGTTTGGCAGGAAGAAAAGTTGTCCAAAACAGCTTCCAATCGAATGTTCATGTGATTGGAAAAGTCAGGAGAGTGCAAAAGTACTGTTTTCTAATAGTTGGCAAGGTGCGCACACAATCCCAGTGTTGTACAGCTTGTTTCTTCACCTTTCCGAAGCTGCCGCTCTCTCCGGCTCCCGGAGCCGAAGAAGCGGCATCTTAGCGCAAAGACGGTTTTGCCGCTCACAGTGCTCTCCTTAGCGCGGCTTCTGCCGAAACACGCCCGGGAGCGGCTCTTAGCTCCGGACAGCATCCTACCTTCGTCTTTAGCGCCTCTTCTCATCTACATCTCAGCAAAAAGCTTTTCCACTATGTCTGGCTAGGAAAAACTGTGCCAGCACAGAAAACATCTCCCATCGTGTTCTAGGAGTTGCAGAGATGTCTGCCAAGTCTTTGGCAGGAAGAAAAGCAAAGTTGTCCAAAACAGCTTCCAATCGAATGTTCATGTGATTGGAAAAGTCAGGAGAGTGCCAAAGTACTGTTTTGTATCAGTTGGCAAGGTGCGCACACAATCCCAGTGTTGTACAGCTTGCTTCTTCAGCTTTCCGAAGCTGCCGCTCTCTCCGGCTCCCGGAGCCGCAGAAGCGGCATCTTCGCGCAAAGACGATTGTGCCGCTCACAGTGCTCTCCTTAGCGCGGCTTCTGCCGAAAGATGCCTGGGAGCGGCTCTTAGCTCCGTACAGCATCCTACCTTCGTCTTTAGCGCCTCTTCTCATCTACATCTTTGCAAAACTCTTTTCCACTCTGTCTGGCTAGGAAAAACTGTGCCAGCACAGAAAACATTTCCCATTGTGTTCTAGACGTTGCACGGATGTCTGCCAAGTGTTGGGCAGGAACAAAAGAAAAGTTGTCCAAAACAGCTTCCAATCGAATATTCATGTGATTGGAAAAGTCAGAAGAGTGCAAAAGTACTGTTTTCTAATAGTTTGCAAGGTGCGCACACAATCCCAGTGTTGTACAGCTTGCTTCTTCACCTTTCCGAAGCTGCCGGTCTCCCCGGCTCCCGGAGCCGAAGAAGCGGCATCTTCGCGCAAAGACGATTGTGCCGCTCACAGTGCTCTCCTTAGCGCGGCTTCTGCCGAAAGACGCCCCGGAGCGGCTCTTAGCTCCGGACAGCATCCTACCTTCGTCTTTAGCGCCTCTTCTCATCTACATCTCAGCAAAAAGCTTTTCCACTATGTCTGGCTAGGAAAAACTGTGCCAGCACAGAAAACATCTCCCATCGTGTTCTAGACGTTGCACGGATGTCTGCCAAGTGTTTTGCAGGAAGAAAAGCAAAGTTGTCCGAAACAGCTTCCAATCGAATGTTCATGTGATTGGAAAAGTCAGGAGCTTGCTTCTTCACCTTCCCGAAGCTGCCGCTCTCCGGAGCTAAGAGCCGCTCCCGGGCGTCTTTCGGCAGAAGCCGCGCTAAGGAGAGCACTGTGAGCGGCACAATCGTCTTTGCGTGAAGAAGCCGCTTCTTGGGCTCCGGGAGCCGGCCAGAGCGGCAGCTTCGGGAAGGTGAAGAAGCAAGCTGTACAACACTGGGATTGTGTGCGCTCCTTGCCAACTGATAGAAAACAGTACCTTTGCACTCTCCTGACTTTTCCAATCACATGAACATTCGATTGGAAGCTGTTTTAGACAACTTTTCTTTTCTTCCTGCCAAACACTAGGCAGACATCTCTGCAACTTCTAGAACACGATGGGAGATGTTTTCTGTGCTGGCACAGTTTTTCCTAGCCAGACAGAGTGGAAAAGCTGTCTGCTTCCATGTAGACCACAAAAGACGCTAAAGACGAAGGCACCATGCTGTCCGGAGCTAAGTGCTGCTCCCGGGCGTCTTTTGGAGAAGCCGCGCTAAGGACAGCACTGTGAGCGACACAATCGTCTTTGCGCGAAGAAGGCGATTCTTTCATCTCCCGGAGCTGGCGAAAGCGGCAGCTTCGGGAAGGTGAAGAAGCAAGCTGTACAACACTGGGATTGTGTGCGCACCTTGCCAACTGATAGAAAACAGTACCTTTGCACTCTCCTGACTTTTCCAATCACATGAACATTCGATTGGAAGTTGTTTTAGACAACTTTTCTTTTCTTCCTGCCAAACACTTGGCAGACATCTCTGCAACTTCTAGAACACGATGGGAGATGTTTTCTGTGCTGGCACAGTTTCTCCTACCCAGACATAGTGGAAAAGCTTTTTGCCGAGATGTAGATGAGAAGAGGAGCTAAAGACGAAGGTAGGATGCTGTCCGGAGCTAAGAGCCGCTCCAGGGCGTCTTTCGGCAGAAGCCGCGCTAAGGAGAGCACTGTGAGCGGCACAATCGTCTTTGCGCGAAGAAGCTGCTTCTTGGGCTCCGGGAGCCGGCGAGAGCGGCAGCTTCGGGAAGGTGAAGAAGCAAGCTGTACAACACTGGGATTGTGTGCGCACCTTGCCAACTGATAGAAAACAGTACCTTTGCACTCTCCTGACTTTTCCAATCACATGAACATTCGATTGGAAGCTGTTTTGGACAACTTTTCTTTTCTTCCTGCCAAACACTAGGCAGACCTCCGTGCAACGTCTAGAACACGATGGGAGATGTTTTCTGTGCTGGCACAGTTTTTCCTAGCCAGACATAGTGGGAAAGCGTTTTGCTAAGATGTAGACGACAAGAGAGGCTAAAGAGTGGATGTTAGCAAATGACACCCATCTTCAAAAAAGGCGATTAAGAGGACTCGCGATAGTACAAACCAGCCATCCTCTTTTTTATCCCCAGGAAGTTGATGAAGCAGCTCTTCCTGGAAATCCTTGCCAGGCTCATGAAAGATGACCAAATAATGTAGTTAGCATGATTTTTCAGGGGAATTTCATGCTGAACATCACTTTAAACTCCTCTGATGAATCAACTTGACTGGTAGATAAAGGGAATATTATCTGCCTGGGCTTCAGGGAGATTTTTGACATACCTCTACATGGCATCACACATACATATGGAAGCAATAGTGCAAAGGGGAGGGAATCAGTGTCTTTTCAGTGATGCTGAGGGAAAAGACAAGAGGCAGTGGGCACACACTGAAATACAGGAGATTGCCTTTGAACATCAGTAAATGTTTCTTTACTGTGAGGGTGACTGAACCACGGCACAGACTGCCCAGAAAGATTGTGGAGCCTGGATCTTTGAAGACATTAAAAGTACACCCAGATAGAATCCTGGGCAAGAGGCTCTAGGTATCCTGGTTTAGGCAGGGCGGTTGGGCCTGGTTAGCCCCACCAACCCCTTCCACTCTCTTTCATTCTGTGCTAGTGAATTCTCTTCAAGATGCATTTCAAGCACTGGCATGACAAAGTTCTGTGCAGACAGAGATCCAAATGGACATGGCATCTAAGTTCCTTAAGCAGTGTTCAAGAAGAATGTAAAACTCTGGCACAAGTGTCTCTTCCCTAACTGAATCCCTTTCATGGGAAAATTCCCAGCTCTAGAAAGATCTTCTGATACGCATGCTTAAGACTGACACTGGCTGAGCAAATTTCTCCCTATGTGTATCTAAGACCAGTTAGGATCTTCACCCAAAGTGCTGTCAACATAGTCACAGAATGCCTATTGTTAAGAAGTGACAGCTTCCATCAGAATGGCAACTATTGGTCCACAAAATGGATTAATGGATGGGAATTATCTACGTGGGTTAAAAACAAAAATAAAGAGTTGGTCTTTATTTATCAATTTCATGGCAATATTGATAAGGGAAGAAAAAGATCTAAGCCCTTGACTTTCTGAACTCGAGGAAAGATTTTAAAAATTCCTTGTAAAAATGTATGATCACAATCAGACTATTGAAACCATTTTAGTTGGGAACAAAGTTCCAAAATTGTCTAGATAGTGGCAAAGAAGCCAAGAAAATAGGAAAGAAACAAAAAGAGAGCAAAAGAGTCAGCTTCAGTGTACAAGCTCGTTCTAGAAGTAGTCTGCTGGGAAAAGGAACCCCCAGCTAAATTTCCAATGTATTCCTGCGCTTGATTCAGTAACTGGTCAATGTAAAAACCAATCCTTTTGTACAACTTCTTCCAGCAACAAAAACTCCAACAGGTTGACACTACCATCATGCCTGTTCCAGACATATTTAAAAGAGAAATGATGATTTTCTTGAAAACCTACTTGCATAAAAGTTGCAAGATGGTGGAGGGATTCCCACATCCTCCTTCCTCCATCTGGCTTGAAAGTATATTTGATAAAATATGCAACAAAGCACATGATTTATAAGGGAGAGTCAAATGGATGATTTGGGAATCGATCTCTTGTTGATAGTAAACTTCATATCCACTCGGTGTGACCTTTTTAAAACAAAATGTGGAGCTGAGGCATGAATCTGCCACAACAATTGTAAAGCAAACATACACACTCCCCTTCACATGCCCCCCCTTCCACACACACCTAGGCACACACAGAGATCAGCATAGCAGATCATGAACACCTTGGAAAAGACTGAAATGCTAAATGCCTCTCTTGATGGGCAAAAGAGCTGGTGCAGTAATTCAAATGCCTGGTACAAAAATTCTGTTTAATATTTAGCTCCTATTTAAAACACAGCTTTTCATTTCATTCTATTTACAGAATATTTTCATTTCATTTGTTTCTTTAAAATTACTTAGTTCTCACCTGTTGTATGTCTAGGAATATTTTCTTCCAAAAATAGAAAAAAATAGATGATATCTTTTCAGCAGAAAACATTGGTTGATACAATTTTAAACCATCATGATATGGAAGAATTCTTCTGTCCCTCTCGAAGGTGGAAGAAGCATTTGGATCACAGATCATCTACAATGAAATACTTGACATGTTTAAGATGCTTTCAATCAATTTTGATCGTCAATTGCTTATTTGTTGTAAACAGTAATTTTTCAGTGAAGGGAAAGTGTGTGTGGTATATCTACATGATGTGTTCAAAGCCAGTTCCTACTAATGGCCAGGCTGAATTCCAGTAAATAATGTCCCGAATGATATTTTGCCGCCTTCTTTGGCACTTCATGAAATCTTACCCCGATGAAGTGCTGAAACACAGAGATTTTCTCTTAGAGAGTGTCTCATGTTGTAACCCATCCCATGGATTTTATGCTGTAATTCTTATCTCTTTTAAAATTTACTATCTTCTGTACAGTTTTCATGAAACTTTCTGTTACAGTAGTGAATAGCACAGATAAATGTCATTTTGTACAACTTTGAATTTACCCCAAGAGCTGAGAGAAAACTTGCTCCTCTACTTCAATCCGAGTTTCTTCTATAGTCCAACTTTGTTTCTCTACCATCAAGCTTCTCCTTTGTTGCTGCTCCAAGCCCCGTCCAAGGTGACCTTGAATACTTTCAGGGATGGGACACCCACAACTTCTCTGGGCAACCTGTTCCAGTGTTCCAGCACTCCCACAGTAAAAAAGGCCTTCCTTTCATCTAATATGTGTAGGAAATCATAAATCTAGGCATAGAAGCTTGGAGTGCAAATTTGAAATTCTTTGGATTTGAAGCACATTTTATATGAATACTGACTTACAGATGACTAAAAGATGTTGATGGGCATTTGAGCTGACAAGTTTTGAAAAAGTGCACGGAAATTAAAATTGAAACCACTAAAATTAAAAACTCCTTGCCATTTTCTTTTTCCTCTCCTATTCAAAATTGCATATGTCAGATATCAGTGCTTCATGCAAACCTCTCAGATGCTCTCAGAGAAAAAGCTTTTCTTTCAGACTAAGTTGCGGTTGACGTAGAACAGTAGCAGGAGTGAAAGATTTTCTGGACCTCGGGGC
This sequence comes from Melospiza georgiana, assembly GCF_028018845.1. Lineage (NCBI taxonomy): Eukaryota > Metazoa > Chordata > Aves > Passeriformes > Passerellidae > Melospiza > Melospiza georgiana. The sequence continues at coordinate 26,900,238 of NC_080464.1, read as the reverse complement.
AGCACCTTCTCCTTGGATTTGTGTGCAGAATGCATTTTATCCAAACTGGAAAATAGATCCCAGCTCTGTTCTATTCATCATTCTTACTTCATCAGGCCAGAAGATTCTGTGAAAAGTAGCCTGTGGACCTTGAAGATAGCGCATGTGAAACAGATGAGAGGTGATAGAGAAGTTGAGGGAGAGAAGAAAGACCATATGGCTGAAACCAGAAAGTATTTCTTCACGTGACCATGGAAGATTGCAGGAGCCACTTGGTGCTATCAAACCAGCCCGACTTGGCACTGGTGCCACCTTGGGTCTGGGAGCCATCTTGCATATCGTGGATTTTAAGGAGCCAGCCGGCCACTCCTAGGACACACCCCCAAACAAAAACCTCGGCCCTTTTCTCGGGCAAAAAAAACTCAGCTGCCCCGCTTCTGGATGGCAGATTGCAGGAGCCACTTGGTACTATCAAACCAGCCCAACTTGGCACTGGTGCCACCTTGGGTCTGGGAACCATCCTGCGTATTGTGGATTGTCAGGAGCCAGCCGACCACTCTCGGCCACAGACCCCAATCAAAAACAACAGCCCGTTTCAGAGGCAAAAAAAACTCAGCTGCCCCGCTCCTGGATGGGAGATTGCAGGAGGCGCTTGACACTGTCAAATCAGCCCAACTTGGCACTGGTGCCACCTTGGATCTGGGAACCATGCTGCGTATCGTGGATTTTCAGGAGCAAGCCGGCTACGCCCAGCCACAGGCCCCCAAAAAAAACCACCGCCCCTTTTTTCTGGCAAACAAAACTCAACTGCCCCCCTTCTGGATGGCAAATTGCAGGACGCACTTGGTACTACAAAAACAGCTCGACTTGGCACTGGTGCCACCTTGGGTCTGGGAACCATCCTGCCTGTCGTGGATTTTCAGGAGCCAGCCAGCCACTCCCAGCAATATGTCCCCAAAAACAAACCACGGACCTTTTCTCTGCCAAGCAAAAATCAGCTGCCCCGCTTCTGGATGGCAGATTGCAGGAGCCACTTTGCACCATCAAACCAGCCTGACTTGGCACTGGTGCCACCTTGGATCTGGGAACCATCCTGCCTATCGTGGATTTTCAGGGGCCAGCTGGCCACTCTCAGCCATATGCCCCCAAACACAACCCACGGCCCGTTTCCCTGGCGAACAAAACTCAGCTGCCCCGCTTCTGGATGGCAGATTGCAGGAGCCAGTTGGTACTATGAAACCAGCCCAACTTGGCACTGGTGACACCTGGGGTCTGGGAACCATGCTGCGTATCGAGGATTCTAAGGAGCCAGCCGGCCACTCCCAGCTATAGGCCCCAGACACAAACAACGGCGCTTTTCCCTGGAAAACAAAACTCGCCTGCAAACGTTTTGATGGCAGATTGCAGGAGCTACTTGGTACTATCAAACCAGCCCAACTTGGCACTGGTGCCACCATGGGTCTGGTAACCATCCTGCCTATCATAGCTTTTCAGGAGCCAGCCGGTCACTCCCAGCCATAGGCCCCCAGACACAAACCTCGGCCCGTGCCCCTGGCAAACAAAAGTAAGCTACCCCGCTTCTGGATGGCCGATTGCAGGAGCCACTTTGCACCATCAAACCAGCCCAACTTGGCACTGGGGCCACCTCTGGTCTGGGAACCATCCTGCGTATCAGGGATTGTAAGGCGCCAGCCGGCCACTCCCAGCCACAGGCCCCCAAACGCAAACAACGGCGCTTTTCCCTGGAAAACAAAACTCGCCTGCCAACTTTTTGATGGCAGATTGCAGGAGCCACTTGGTACTATCAAACCAGCCCAACTTGGCACTGGTGCCACCATGGGTCTGGTAACCATCCTGCCTATCGTAGCTTTTCAGGAGCCAGCCGGTCACTCCCAGTCATAGGCCCCCAGACACAAACCTCGGCCCGTTTCCCTGGCAAACAAAAGTAAGCTGCCCCGCTTCTGGATGGCAGATTGCAGGAGCCACTTGGTACTATCAAACCAGCCCGACTTGGTACTGGTGCCACTTTGGCTCTGGGAACCATGCTGCGTAACGTTGATTCTAAGGCGCCATCCGGTCACTCCCAGCCACAGGCCCCCAAACACAAACAACGGCGCTTTTCCCTGGAAAACAAAACTCGCCTGCCAACTTTTTGATGGCAGATTGCAGGAGCCACTTGGTGCTATCAAACCAGCCCAACTTGGCACTGGTGCCACCATGGGTCTGGTAACCATCCTGCCTATCGTAGCTTTTCAGGAGCCAGCCGGTCACTCCCAGCCATAGGCCCCCAGACACAAACCTCGGCCCGTTTCCCTGGCAAACAAAAGTAAGCTACCCCGCTTCTGGATGGGAGACTGCAGGACGCACTTGGTACTACAAAAACAGCCCAACTTGGCACTGGTGCCACCTCTGGTCTGGGAACCATCCTGCGTATCGTGGATTCTAAGGAGCCAGCGGGCCACTCCCAGCCACAGGCCCCCAAACACAAATAACGGCGCTTTTCCCTGGAAAACAAAACTCGCCTGCCAACTTTTTGATGGCAGATTGCAGGAGCCACTTGGTACTATCAAACCAGCCCAACTTGGCACTGGTGCCACCTTGGGTCTGGGAACCATCCTGCGTATCGTGGATTCTAAGAAGCCAGCCAGCCACTGCCAGCCACAGGCCCCCAAACAAAAACAACGGCGCTGTTCCCTGGAAAACAAAACACGCCTGCCAACTTTTTGATGGAGGTTGCAGGAGCCACTTGGTACTACAAAACCAGCCCAACTTGGCACTGGTGCCACCTTGGCTCTGGGAAACATCCTGCGTATCGTGGATTTTCAGGAGCCAGCCGGCCACTCCTAGCCACAGGCCCCAAAACAAAATCCTAGGCCCATTTCTCTGGCAAACAAAACTCAGGTGCCCCGCTTCTGGATGGCAGTTTGCAGGAGACACTTGGGACTATCAAACCAGCCCAACTTGGCACTGGTGCCACCTTGGATCTGGGAACCATCCTGTGTATCGTGGATTTTCAGGGGCCAGCCGGCCACTCTCAGCCATATGTCCCCAAAAACAAACCACGGCCTTTTTCTCTGGCAAACAAAACTCAACTGCCCCTCTTCTGGATGGCAAATTGCAGGAAGAACTTGATACTAAAAAGGCAGTCCGACTTGGCACTGGTGCCACCTTGGGTCTGGTCACCATCCTGAGTATCGAGCATTTTAAGGAGCCAGCCGGCCACTCCCAGCCATATGCCCCCAAAACCAAACCACGGACCTTTTCTCTGCCAAGCAAAAATCAGCTGCCCCGCTTCTGGATGGCAGATTGCAGGAGCCACTTTGCACTATCAAACCAGCCCAACTTGGCACTGGTGCCACCTTGGATCTGGGAACCATCCTGCCTATCGTGGATTTTCAGGGGCCAGCATGCCACTCTCAGCCATAGGCCCCCAAACAAAAACCACGGCCCTTTTCTCTGGCAAAAAAAACTCAACTGCCCCTCTTCTGGATGGCAAATTGCAGGAGCCACTTGGTACTACCAAAACAGTCCGACATGGCACTGGTGCCTCTTTGGGTCTGGTTACCGTCCTGCGTATCGTGCATTTTAAGGAGCCAGCTGGCCACTGCCAGCCACAGGCCCGCAAACACAACCCACGGCCCTTTTCTCTGGCAAACAAAACTCGGCTGCCAACTTTTTGATGGCAGATTGCAGGAGGCACTTGGTACTATCAAACCAGCCTGACTTGGCACTGGTGCCACCATGGGTCTGGTAACCATCCTGCCTATCGTTGATTTTGAGGAGCCAGCCGGTCACTCCCAGCCATAGGCCTCCAGACACAAACCTCGGCCCGTTTCCCTGGCAAACAAAATTAAGCTGTCCCGCTTCTGGATGGGAGATTGCAGGACGCACTCTGTACTACAAAAAAAGCCCAACTTGGCACTGGTGCCACCTCTGGTCTGGGAACCATCCTGCGTATCGTGGATTCTAAGGAGCCAGCCAGCCACTGCCAGCCACAGGCCCCCAAACAAAAACAACGGCGCTGTTCCCTGGAAAACAAAACACGCATGCCAACTTTTTGATGGAGGTTGCAGGAGCCACTTGGTACTACAAAACCAGCCCGACTTGGCACTGGTGCCACCTTGGCTCTGGGAAACATCCTGCGTATCGTGGATTTTCAGGAGCCAGCCGGCCACTCCTAGCCACAGGCCCCAAAACAAAATCCTAGGCCCATTTCTCTGGCAAACAAAACTCAGGTGCCCCGCTTCTGGATGGCAGTTTGCAGGAGACACTTGGGACTATCAAACCAGCCCGACTTGGCACTGGTGCCACCTTGGATCTGGGAACCATCCTGTGTATCGTGGATTTTCAGGGGCCAGCCGGCCACTCTCAGCCATATGCCCCCAAAAACAAACCACGGCCCTTTTCTCTGGCAAACAAAACTCAACTGCCCCTCTTCTGGATGGCAAATTGCAGGAAGAACTTGATACTAAAAAGGCAGTCCGACTTGGCACTGGTGCCACCTTGGGTCTGGTCACCATCCTGAGTATCGAGCATTTTAAGGAGCCAGCCGGCCACTCCCAGCCATATGCCCCCAAAACCAAACCACGGAGCTTTTCTCTGGCAAAAATAAATCAGCTTCCCCGCTTCTGGATGGCAGATTGCAGGAGCCACTTTGCACTATCAAACCAGCCCAACTTGGCACTGGTGCCACCTTGGATCTGGGAACCATCCTGCCTATCGTGGATTTTCAGGGGCCAGCATGCCACTCTCAGCCATAGGCCCCCAAACAAAAACCACGGCCCTTTTCTCTGGCAAAAAAAACTCAACTGCCCCTCTTCTGGATGGCAAATTGCAGGAGCCACTTGGTACTACCAAAACAGTCCGACTTGGCACTGGTGCCTCTTTGGGTCTGGTTACCGTCCTGCGTATCGTGCATTTTAAGGAGCCAGCTGGCCACTGCCAGCCACAGGCCCGCAAACACAACCCACGGCCCTTTTCTCTGGCAAACAAAACTCAGCTGCCCCGCTTCTGGATGGCCGATTGCACGAGCCGCTTGGTACTATCAAACCAGCCCGACTTGGCACTGGTGCCACCTTGGGTCTGGGAAACATCCTGCCAATTGTGGATTGTCAGGAGCCAGCCGACCACTCTCGGCCACAGACCCCAATCAAAAACGGCCCGTTTCACAGGCAAAAAAATCTCAGCTGCCCCGCTTCTGGATGGGAGATTGCAGTAGGCACTTGACACTGTCAAACCAGCCCGACTTGACACTGGTGCCACCTTGGCTGTGGGAACCCTGCTGCGTATCATGGATTTTCAGGAGCCAGCCGGCCACTGCCAGCCACAGGCCCCCAAATACAAACCACAGCCCTTTTCTCTGGCAAACAAAACTCAGCTGCCCCGCTTCTGGATGGCCGATTGCACGAGCCACTTGGTACTATCAAACCAGCCCGACTTGGCACTGGTGCCACCTTGGGTCTGGAAGCCATCATGCGTATGGTTGATTTTCAGGAGTCATCTGGCCACTCCCAGCCATAGGACCTCAAACACAAACCTCGGCCCATTTCTCTGGCAAACAAAACTCAGCTGCCCCGCTTCTGGATGGCAGATTGCAGGAGCCACTTGGTACTATCAAACCAGCCCGACTTGGCAGTGGTGCCACCTTGGGTCTGGGAACCATCCTGCGTATCGTGGGTCTAAGGAGCCAGCCGGCCACTCCCAGCCATATGCCCCCAAAAACAAGCCACGGACGTTTTCTCTGGCAAACAAAACTCAACTGCCCCTCTTCTGGATGGCAAATTGCAGGACGCACTTGGTACTGCAAAAACAGCTCGACTTGTCACTGGTGCCACCTTGGGTCTGGGAACCATCCTGCGTATCGTGCATTTTAAGGAGCCAGCCGGCCACTCCCAGCCATATACCCCAAAAACAAATCACGGACCTTTTCTCTGGCAAAAAAAAATCCGCTGCCCCGCTTCTGGATGGCAGATTGCAGGAGCCACTTTGAACCATAGAACCAGCCCAACTTGGCACTGGTGCCACCTTGGATCTGGGAACCATCCTGCCTATCGTGGATTTTCAAGGGCCAGCCGGCCACTCTCAGCCATAGGCCCCCAAACAAAAACCACGGCCCTTTTCTCAGGGAAACAAAATTTAGCTGCCCCGCTTCTGGATGGCAAATTGCAGGAGCCACTTGGTACTACAAAAACAGCCCGACTTGGCACTGGTGCCACCTTGGGTCTGGTTACCGTCCTGCATATCGTGCATTTTAAGGAGCCAGCTGGCCACTCCCAGCCATATGCCCCCAAACACAACCCACGGCCCTTTTCTCTGGCAAACAAAACTCAGCTGCCCAGCTTCTGGATGGCAGATTGCAGGAGCCAGTTTGTACTATGAAACGAGCTGGACTTGGCACTGGTGCCGCCGTGGGTCTGGAAGCCATCATGCGTATGGTCGATTTTCAGTAGTCAGTCGGGTTGGTTTGAAAGTGCAAATTGGCTCCTGCAATCTGCCATCCAGAAGCTGGGCAGCTGAGTTTTGTTTGCCAGAAAAAAGGGCCTTGGGTTGTGTTTGGGTGCGTATGGCCGGGAGTGGCCGGCTGGCTCCTTAAAATGCACGATAGGCAGGATGGTAACCAGACCCAAGGTGGCACCAGTGCCAAGTCGGGCTGTTTCTGTAGTACCAAGTGGCACCTGCAATTTGCCATCCAGAAGAGGGGGAGTGGAGTTTTGTTTGCCAGAGAAAAGGGCCGTAGTTTGTGTTTGGGGGCCTATGGCTGAGAGTGGCCGGCTGACTCCTGAACATCAACCATACACATGATGGTTCCCAGATCCAAGGTGGCACCAGTGCCAAGTCGGGCTGGTTGGGTGGTGCAAAGTGGCTCCTGCAATCTGCCATCCAGAAGCGGGGCACCTGAGTTTTGTTTGCCAGGGAAATGGGCCGTGGTTTGTGTTTGGGGGCCTGTGGCTGGGAGTTGCCGACTGTTTCCTGAAAATCCACGATACGCAGGATGGTTCCCAGAGCCAAGGTGGCACCAGTGCCAAGTTGGGCTGGTTTGATAGTACCAAGTGGCTCCTGCAATCTGCCATCTAGAAGCGGGGCAGCTGAGTTCTGTTTGCCGGAGAAATAGGCCGAGGTTTGTGTTTGAGGTCCTATGGCTGAGAATGGCCGGCTGACTCCTGAAAATCAACCATATGCATGATGGTTCCCAGACCAGAGGTGGCACCAGTGCCAAGTCGGGCTGGTTTGATGGTGCAAAGTGGCTCCTGCAATCTGCCATCCAGAAGCGGGGTGGCTTACTTTTGTTTGCCAGGGAAACGGGCCGAGGTTTGTGTCTGGGGGCCTATGGCTGGGAGTGACCGGCTGGCTCCTGAAAAGCTACGATAGGTAGGATGGTTACCAGACCCATGGTGGCACCAGTGCCAAGTTGGACTGGTTTGATAGTACCAAGTGGCTCCTGCAATCTGCCATCCAGAAGCGGGGCAGCTGAGTTTTGTTTGCCAGAGAAAAGGGCTGTGGTTTGTGTTTGGGGGCCTGTGGCTGGGAGTGGCCAGCTGGCTCCTGAAAATCCATGATACGCAGCATGGTTCCCAGACCGAAGGTGGCACCAGTACCAAGTCGGTCTGGTTTGATAGTACCAAGTGGCTTCTGCAATCTGCCATCCAGAAGCGGGGCAGCTGAGTTTTGTTTTCCAGGAAACGGGCCGTGGGTTGTGTTTGGGGGCATATGGCTGAGAGTGGCCGGCTGGGTCCTGAAAATCCACGCTAGGCAGCATGGTTCCCAGACCCAAGCTGGCACCAGTGCCAAGTCAGGCTGGTTTGATGGTGCAAAATGGCTCCTGCAATCTGCCATCGAGAAGCGGGGCAGCCGATTTTTGTTTTCCAGAGAAAAGGTCTTTGTTTTTTTTTGGGGGGCATATGGCTGGGAGTGACCGGCTGGCTTCTTAGAATCCACGACAGGCAGGATGGTTCCCAGACCCAAGGTGGCACCAGTGCCAAGTCGGGCTTTTTTTGTAGTACCAAGTGCGTCCTGAATTTGCCATCCAGAAGGGGGGCAGTTGAGTTTTGTTTGCCACAAAAAAGGGCCGTGGTTTTTGTTGGGGGCCTGTGGCTGGGAGTAGCCGTCTTGCTCCTGAAAATCCACGATAGGCAGGATGGTTCCCAGATCCAAGGTGGCACCAGTGCCAAGTTGGGCTGGTTTGACAGTGTCAAGTGCCTCCTGCAATCTCGCATCCAGAAGCGGGGCAGCTGAGTTTTTTTTCCCTATGAAACAGGCTGTTGTTTTTGATTGGGGTCTGTGGCCGAGAGTGGTCGGCTGGCTCCTGACATTCCACAGTATGCCGGATCGTTCCCAGACCCAAGGTGGCACCAGTGCCAAGTTGGGCTGGTTTGATAGTACCAAGTGGCTCCTGCAATCTGCCATCCAGAAGCAGGGCAGCCGATTTTTGTTTGCCCGAGAAAAAGGCTGAGGTTTTTGTTTGGGTGTGTGCCCTAGGAGTGGCCGGCTGGCTCCTTAAAATCCACGATATGCAAGATGGCTCCCAGACCCAAGGTGGCACCAGTGCCAAGTCTGGCTGGTTTGATAGCACCAAGTGGCTCCTGCAATCTTCCAGGATCACGTGAAGAAATACTTTCTGGTTTCAGCCATATGGTCTTTCTTCTCTCCCTCAACTTCTCTATCACCTCTCATCTGTTTCACATGCGCTATCTTCAAGGTCCACAGGCTACTTTTCACAGAATCTTCTGGCCTGATGAAGTAAGAATGATGAATAGAACAGTGCTGGGATCTATTTTCCAGTTTGGATAAAATGCATTCTGCACACAAATCCAAGGAGAAGGTGCTGCCCTGAGGCCCAGAAAATCTTTCACTCCTGCTAGTGTTCTACGTCAACCGCAACTTAGTCTGAAAGAAAAGCTTTTTCTCTGAGAGCATCTGAGAGGTTTGCATGAAGCACTGATATCTGACATATGCAATTTTGAATAGGAGAGGAAAAAGAAAATGGCAAGGAGTTTTTAATTTTAGTGGTTTCAATTTTAATTTCCGTGCACTTTTTCAAAACTTGTCAGCTCAAATGCCCATCAACATCTTTTAGTCATCTGTAAGTCAGTATTCATATAAAATGTGCTTCAAATCCAAAGAATTTCAAATTTGCACTCCAAGCTTCTATGCCTAGATTTATGATTTCCTACACATATTAGATGAAAGGAAGGCCTTTTTTACTGTGGGAGTGCTGGAACACTGGAACAGGTTGCCCAGAGAAGTTGTGGGTGTCCCATCCCTGAAAGTATTCAAGGTCACCTTGGACGGGGCTTGGAGCAGCAACAAAGGAGAAGCTTGATGGTAGAGAAACAAAGTTGGACTATAGAAGAAACTCGGATTGAAGTAGAGGAGCAAGTTTTCTCTCAGCTCTTGGGGTAAATTCAAAGTTGTACAAAATGACATTTATCTGTGCTATTCACTACTGTAACAGAAAGTTTCATGAAAACTGTACAGAAGATAGTAAATTTTAAAAGAGATAAGAATTACAGCATAAAATCCATGGGATGGGTTACAACATGAGACACTCTCTAAGAGAAAATCTCTGTGTTTCAGCACTTCATCGGGGTAAGATTTCATGAAGTGCCAAAGAAGGCGGCAAAATATCATTCGGGACATTATTTACTGGAATTCAGCCTGGCCATTAGTAGGAACTGGCTTTGAACACATCATGTAGATATACCACACACACTTTCCCTTCACTGAAAAATTACTGTTTACAACAAATAAGCAATTGACGATCAAAATTGATTGAAAGCATCTTAAACATGTCAAGTATTTCATTGTAGATGATCTGTGATCCAAATGCTTCTTCCACCTTCGAGAGGGACAGAAGAATTCTTCCATATCATGATGGTTTAAAATTGTATCAACCAATGTTTTCTGCTGAAAAGATATCATCTATTTTTTTCTATTTTTGGAAGAAAATATTCCTAGACATACAACAGGTGAGAACTAAGTAATTTTAAAGAAACAAATGAAATGAAAATATTCTGTAAATAGAATGAAATGAAAAGCTGTGTTTTAAATAGGAGCTAAATATTAAACAGAATTTTTGTACCAGGCATTTGAATTACTGCACCAGCTCTTTTGCCCATCAAGAGAGGCATTTAGCATTTCAGTCTTTTCCAAGGTGTTCATGATCTGCTATGCTGATCTCTGTGTGTGCCTAGGTGTGTGTGGAAGGGGGGGCATGTGAAGGGGAGTGTGTATGTTTGCTTTACAATTGTTGTGGCAGATTCATGCCTCAGCTCCACATTTTGTTTTAAAAAGGTCACACCGAGTGGATATGAAGTTTACTATCAACAAGAGATCGATTCCCAAATCATCCATTTGACTCTCCCTTATAAATCATGTGCTTTGTTGCATATTTTATCAAATATACTTTCAAGCCAGATGGAGGAAGGAGGATGTGGGAATCCCTCCACCATCTTGCAACTTTTATGCAAGTAGGTTTTCAAGAAAATCATCATTTCTCTTTTAAATATGTCTGGAACAGGCATGATGGTAGTGTCAACCTGTTGGAGTTTTTGTTGCTGGAAGAAGTTGTACAAAAGGATTGGTTTTTACATTGACCAGTTACTGAATCAAGCGCAGGAATACATTGGAAATTTAGCTGGGGGTTCCTTTTCCCAGCAGACTACTTCTAGAACGAGCTTGTACACTGAAGCTGACTCTTTTGCTCTCTTTTTGTTTCTTTCCTATTTTCTTGGCTTCTTTGCCACTATCTAGACAATTTTGGAACTTTGTTCCCAACTAAAATGGTTTCAATAGTCTGATTGTGATCATACATTTTTACAAGGAATTTTTAAAATCTTTCCTCGAGTTCAGAAAGTCAAGGGCTTAGATCTTTTTCTTCCCTTATCAATATTGCCATGAAATTGATAAATAAAGACCAACTCTTTATTTTTGTTTTTAACCCACGTAGATAATTCCCATCCATTAATCCATTTTGTGGACCAATAGTTGCCATTCTGATGGAAGCTGTCACTTCTTAACAATAGGCATTCTGTGACTATGTTGACAGCACTTTGGGTGAAGATCCTAACTGGTCTTAGATACACATAGGGAGAAATTTGCTCAGCCAGTGTCAGTCTTAAGCATGCGTATCAGAAGATCTTTCTAGAGCTGGGAATTTTCCCATGAAAGGGATTCAGTTAGGGAAGAGACACTTGTGCCAGAGTTTTACATTCTTCTTGAACACTGCTTAAGGAACTTAGATGCCATGTCCATTTGGATCTCTGTCTGCACAGAACTTTGTCATGCCAGTGCTTGAAATGCATCTTGAAGAGAATTCACTAGCACAGAATGAAAGAGAGTGGAAGGGGTTGGTGGGGCTAACCAGGCCCAACCGCCCTGCCTAAACCAGGATACCTAGAGCCTCTTGCCCAGGATTCTATCTGGGTGTACTTTTAATGTCTTCAAAGATCCAGGCTCCACAATCTTTCTGGGCAGTCTGTGCCGTGGTTCAGTCACCCTCACAGTAAAGAAACATTTACTGATGTTCAAAGGCAATCTCCTGTATTTCAGTGTGTGCCCACTGCCTCTTGTCTTTTCCCTCAGCATCACTGAAAAGACACTGATTCCCTCCCCTTTGCACTATTGCTTCCATATGTATGTGTGATGCCATGTAGAGGTATGTCAAAAACCTCCCTGAAGCCCAGGCAGATAATATTCCCTTTATCTACCAGTCAAGTTGATTCATCAGAGGAGTTTAAAGTGATGTTCAGCATGAAATTCCCCTGAAAAATCATGCTAACTACATTATTTGGTCATCTTTCATGTGCCTGGCAAGGATTTCCAGGAAGAGCTGCTTCATCAACTTCCTGGGGATAAAAAAGAGGATGGCTGGTTTGTACTATCGCGAGTCCTCTTAATCGCCTTTTTTGAAGATGGGTGTCATTTGCTAACATCCACTCTTTAGCCTCTCTTGTCGTCTACATCTTAGCAAAACGCTTTCCCACTATGTCTGGCTAGGAAAACCTGTGCCAGCACAGAAAACATCTCCCATCGTGTTCTAGACGTTGCACGGAGGTCTGCCAAGTGTTTGGCAGGAAGAAAAGAAAAGTTGTCTAAAACAGCTTCCAATCGAATGTTCATGTGATTGGAAAAGTCAGGAGAGTGCAAAGGTACTCTTTTGTATCAGTTGGCAAGGTGCGCACACAATCCCAGTGTTGTACAGCTTGCTTCTTCACCTTCCCGAAGCTGCCGCTCTCGCCGGCTCCCGGAGCCCAAGAAGCGGCTTCTTCGCGCAAAGACGATAGTGCCGCTCACAGTGCTCTCCTTAGCGCGGCTTCTGCCGAAAGACGCCCGGGAGCGGCTCTTAGCTCCGAAGAGCATCCTACCTTCGTCTTTCGCGTCTTTTATAGTCTACATCTTTGCAAAACGCTTTTCCACTCTGCCAGGCTAGGAAAAACTGTGCCAGCACAGAAAACATCTCCCATCATGTTCTAGAAGTTGCAGACATGTCTGCCTAGTGTTTGGCAGGAAGAAAAGAAAAGTTGTCCAAAACAGCTTCCAATCGAATGTTCATGTGATTGGAAAAGCCAGGAGAGTGCAAAGGTACTGTTTTGTATCAGTTGGCAAGGTGCGCACACAATCCCAGTGTTGTACAGCTTGCTTCTTCACCTTCCCGAAGCTGCCGCTCTCGCCGGCTCCCGGAGCCCAAGAAGCGGCTTCTTCGCGCAAAGACGATTGTGCCGCTCACAGTGCTCCTTAGCGCGGCTTCTGCCGAAAGACGCCCGGGAGCGGCTCTTAGCTCCGGAGAGCATCCTACCTTCGTCTTTAGCTCCTCTTCTCATCTACATCTCGGCAAAAAACTTTTCCACTATGTCTGGCTAGGAGAAACTGTGCCAGCACAGAAAACATCTCCCATCATGTTCTAGAAGTTGCAGAGATGTCTGCCAAGTGTTTGGCAGGAAGAAAAGAAAAGTTGTCCAAAACAGCTTCCAATCGAATGTTCATGTGATTGGAAATGTCAGGAGAGTGCAAAGATACTGTTTTCTATCAGTTGGCAAGGTGCGCACACAATCCCAGTGTTGTACAGCTTGCTTCTTCACCTTCCCGAAGCTGCCGCTCTCGCCGGCTCCCGGAGCCCAAGAAGCGGCTTCTTCGCGCAAAGACGATTGTGCCGCTCACTGTGCTCTCCTTAGCGCGGCTTCTGCAAAAAGACGCCCGGGAGCGGCTCTTAGCTCCGAAGAGCATCCTACCTTCGCCTTTCGCGTCTTTTGTAGTCTACCTCTTAGCAAAACGCTTTTCCACTCTGTCTGGCTAGGAAAAACTGTGCCAGCACAGAAAACATCTCCCATCGTGTTCTAGACGTTGCAGAGATGTCTGCCAAGTGTTTGGCAGGAAGAAAAGAAAAGTTGTCCAAAACAGCTTCCAATCGAATGTTCATGTGATTGGAAAAGCCAGGAGAGTGCAAAGGTACTGTTTTGTATCAGTTGGCAAAGTGCGCACACAATCCCAGTGTTGTACAGCTTGCTTCTTCACCTTCCCGAAGCTGCCGCTCTCGCCGGCTCCCGGAGCCCAAGAAGCGGCTTCTTCGCGCAAAGACGATTGTGCCGCTCACAGTGCTCTCCTTAGCGCGGCTTCTGCCGAAAGACGCCCGGGAGCGGCTCTTAGCTCCGGAGAGCATCCTACCTTCGTCTTTAGCTCCTCTTCTCATCTACATCTCGGCAAAAAGCTTTTCCACTATGTCTGGGTAGGAGAAACTGTGCCAGCACAGAAAACATCTCCCATCGTGTTCTAGAAGTTGCAGAGATGTCTGCCAAGTGTTTGGCAGGAAGAAAAGAAAAGTTGTCCAAAACAGCTTCCAATCGAATGTTCATGTGATTGGAAATGTCAGGAGAGTGCAAAGATACTGTTTTCTATCAGTTGGCAAGGTGCGCACACAATCCCAGTGTTGTACAGCTTGCTTCTTCACCTTCCCGAAGCTGCCGCTCTCGCCGGCTCCCGGAGCCCAAGAAGCGGCTTCTTCGCGCAAAGACGATTGTGCCGCTCACAGTGCTCTCCTTAGCGCGGCTTCTGCCGAAAGACGCCCGGGAGCGGCTCTTAGCTCCGAAGAGCATCCTACCTTCGCCTTTCGCGTCTTTTATAGTCTACATCTTTGCAAAACGCTTTTCCACTCTGTCAGGCTAGGAAAAACTGTGCCAGCACAGAAAACATCTCCCATCATGTTCTAGAAGTTGCAGAGATGTCTGCCAAGTGTTTGGCAGGAAGAAAAGAAAAGTTGTCCGAAACAGCTTCCAATCGAATGTTCATGTGATTGGAAAAGTCAGGAGAGTGCAAAGGTACTGTTTTGTATCAGTTGGCAAGGTGCGCACACAATCCCAGTCTTGTACAGCTTGCTTCTTCACCTTCCCGAAGCTGCCGCTCTCGCCGGCTCCCGGAGCCCAAGAAGCGGCTTCTTCGCGCAAAGACGATTGTGCCGCTCACAGTGCTCTCCTTAGCACGGCTTCTGCCGGAAGACGCCCGGGAGCGGCTCTTAGCTCCGAAGAGCATCCTACCTTCGTCTTTAGCTCCTCTTCTCATCTACATCTCAGCAAAAAGCTTTTCCACTCTGTCTGGCTAGGAAAAACTGTGCCAGCATAGAAAACATCTCCCATCGTGTTCTAGAAGTTGCAGAGATGTCTGCCAAGTGTTTGGCAGGAAGAAAAGTTGTCCAAAACAGCTTCCAATCGAATGTTTATGTGATTGGAAAAGCCAGGAGAGTGCAAAGGTACTGTTTTGTATCAGTTGGCAAGGTGCGCACACAATCCCAGTGTTGTACAGCTTGCTTCTTCACCTTCCCGAAGCTGCCGCTCTCGCCGGCTCCCGGAGCCCAAGAAGCGGCTTCTTCGCGCAAAGACGATTGTGCCGCTCACAGTGCTCCTTAGAGCGGCTTCTGCCGAAAGACGCCCGGGAGCGGCTCTTAGCTCCGGAGAGCATCCTACGTTCGTCTTTAGCTCCTCTTCTCATCTACATCTTAGCAAAACGCTTTTCCACTCTGTCTGGCTAGGAAAAACTGTGCCCGCACAGAAAACATCTCCCATCGTGTTTTAGAAGTTGCAGAGATGTCTGCCAAGTGTTTGGCAGGAAGAAAAGAAAAGTTGTCCAAAATAGCTTCCAATCGAATGTTCATGTGATTGGAAATGTCAGGAGAGTGCAAAGATACTGTTTTCTATCAGTTGGCAAGGTGCGCACACAATCCCAGTGTTGTACAGCTTGCTTCTTCACCTTCCCGAAGCTGCCACTCTCGCCGGCTCCCGGAGCCCAAGAAGCGGCTTCTTCGCGCAAAGACGATTGTGCCGCTCACAGTGCTCTCCTTAGCGCGGCTTCTGCCGAAAGACGCCCGGGAGCGGCTCTTAGCTCCGAAGAGCATCCTACCTTCCTCTTTCGCGTCTTTTATAGTCTACATCTTTGCAAAACGCTTTTCCACTCTGTCTGGCTAGGAAAAACTGTGCCAGCACAGAAAACATCTCCCATCGTGTTCTAGAAGTTGCAGAGATGTCTGCCAAGTGTTTGGCAGGAAGAAAAGAAAAGTTGTTCAAAACAGCTTCCAATCGAATGTTCATGTGATTGGAAAAGTCAGGAGAGTGCAAAGGTACTGTTTTGTATCAGTTGGCAAGGTGCGCACACAATCCCAGTGTTGTACAGCTTGCTTCTTCACCTTCCCGAAGCTGCCGCTCTCGCCGGCTCCCGGAGCCCAAGAAGCGGCTTCTTCGCGCAAAGACGATTGTGCCGCTCACAGTGCTCCTTAGCGCGGCTTCTGCCGAAAGACGCCCGGGAGCGGCTCTTAGCTCCGAAGAGCATCCTACGTTCGTCTTTAGCTCCTCTTCTCATCTACATCTTAGCAAAATGCTTTTCCACTCTGTCTGGCTAGGAAAACTGTGCCCGCACAGAAAACATATCCCATCGTGTTCTAGAAGTTGCAGAGATGTCTGCCAAGTGTTTGGCAGGAAGAAAAGAAAAGTTGTCCAAAACAGTTTCCAATCGAATGTTCATGTGATTGGAAATGTCAGGAGAGTGCAAAGGTACTGTTTTCTATCAGTTGGCAAGGTGCGCACACAATCCCAGTGTTGTACAGCTTGCTTCTTCACCTTCCCGAAGCTGCCGCTCTCGCCGGCTCCCGGAGCCCAAGAAGCGGCTTCTTCGCGCAAAGACGATTGTGCCGCTCACAGTGCTCTCCTTAGCGCGGCTTCTGCAAAAAGACGCCCGGGAGCGGCTCTTAGCTCCGAAGAGCATCCTACCTTCGCCTTTCGCGTCTTTTGTAGTCTACATCTTAGCAAAACGCTTTTCCACTCTGTCTGGCTAGGAAAAACTGTGCCAGCACGGAAAACATCTCCCATCGTGTTCTAGAAGTTGCAGAGATGTCTGCCAAGTGTTTGGCAGGAAGAAAAGAAAAGTTGTCCAAAACAGCTTCCAATCGAATGTTCATGTGATTGGAAAAAACAGGAGAGTGCAAAGGTACTGTTTTGTATCAGTTGGCAAAGTGCGCACACAATCCCAGTGTTGTACAGCTTGCTTCTTCACCTTCCCGAAGCTGCCGCTCTCGCCGGCTCCCGGAGCCCAAGAAGCGGCTTCTTCGCGCAAAGACGATTGTGCCGCTCACAGTGCTCCTTAGCGCGGCTTCTGCCGAAAGACGCCCGGGAGCGGCTCTTAGCTCCGGAGAGCATCCTACCTTCATCTTTAGCTCCTCTTCTCATCTACATCTTAGCAAAACGCTTTTCCACTCTGTCTGGCTAGGAAAAACTGTGCCCGCACAGAAAACATATCCCATCGTGTTCTAGAAGTTGCAGAGATGTCTGCCAAGTGTTTGGCAGGAAGAAAAGAAAAGTTGTCCAAAACAGCTTCCAATCGAATGTTCATGTGATTGGAAATGTCAGGAGCATGCAAAGATACTGTTTTGTATCAGTTGGCAAGGTGCGCACACAATCCCAGTGTTGTACAGCTTGCTTCTTCACCTTCCCGAAGCTGCTGCTCTCGCCGGCTCCCGGAGCCCAAGAAGCGGCTTCTTCGCGCAAAGACGATTGTGCCGCTCACAGTGCTCTCCTTAGCGCGGCTTCTGCCGAAAGACGCCCGGGAGCGGCTCTTAGCTCCGAAGAGCATCCTACCTTCCTCTTTCGCGTCTTTTATAGTCTACATCTTTGCAAAACGCTTTTCCACTCTGTCAGGCTAGGAAAAACTGTGCCAGCACAGAAAACATCTCCCATCGTGTTCTAGAAGTTGCAGAGATGTCTGCCAAGTGTTTGGCAGGAAGAAAAGAAAAGTTGTCCAAAACAGCTTCCAATCGAATGTTCATGTGATTGGAAAAGTCAGGAGAGTGCAAAGGTTCTGTTTTGTATCAGTTGGCAAGGTGCGCACACAATCCCAGTGTTGTACAGCTTGCTTCTTCACCTTCCCGAAGCTGCCGCTCTCGCCGGCTCCCGGAGCCCAAGAAGCGGCTTCTTCGCGCAAAGACGATTGTGCCGCCCACAGTGCTCCTTAGCGCGGCTTCTGCCGAAAGACGCCCGGGAGCGGCTCTTAGCTCCGAAGAGCATCCTACGTTCGTCTTTAGCTCCTCTTCTCATCTACATCTTAGCAAAACGCTTTTCCACTCTGTCTGGCTAGGAAAACTGTGCCCGCACAGAAAACATATCCCATCATGTTCTAGAAGTTGCAGAGATGTCTGCCAAGTGTTTGGCAGGAAGAAAAGAAAAGTTGTCCGAAACAGCTTCCAATCGAATGTTCATGTGATTGGAAATGTCAGGAGAGTGCAAAGATACTGTTTTCTATCAGTTGGCAAGGTGCGCACACAATCCCAGTGTTGTACAGCTTGCTTCTTCACCTTCCCGAAGCTGCCGCTCTCGCCGGCTCCCGGAGCCCAAGAAGCGGCTTCTTCGCGCAAAGACGATTGTGCCGCTCACAGTGCTCTCCTTAGCGCGGCTTCTGCAAAAAGACGCCCGGGAGCGGCTCTTAGCTCCGAAGAGCATCCTACCTTCGCCTTTCGCGTCTTTTGTAGTCTACATCTTAGCAAAACGCTTTTCCACTCTGTCTGGCTAGGAAAAACTGTGCCAGCACAGAAAACATCTCCCATCGTGTTCTAGAAGTTGCAGAGATGTCGGCCAAGTGTTTGGCAGGAAGAAAAGTTGTCCGAAACAGCTTCCAATCGAATGTTCATGTGATTGGAAAAGCCAGGAGAGTGCAAAGGTACTGTTTTGTATCAGTTGGCAAGGTGCGCACACAATCCCAGTGTTGTACAGCTTGCTTCTTCACCTTCCCGAAGCTGCCGCTCTCGCCGGCTCCCGGAGCCCAAGAAGCGGCTTCTTCGCGCAAAGACGATTGTGCCGCTCACAGTGCTCTCCTTAGCGCGGCTTCTGCCGAAAGACGCCCGGGAGCGGCTCTTAGCTCCGAAGAGCATCCTACCTTCGCCTTTCGCGTCTTTTATAGTCTACATCTTTGCAAAACGCTTTTCCACTCTGTCTGGCTAGGAGAAACTGTGCCAGCACAGAAAACATCTCCCATCATGTTCTAGAAGTTGCAGACATGTCTGCCAAGTGTTTGGCAGGAAGAAAAGAAAAGTTGTCCGAAACAGCTTCCAATCGAATGTTCATGTGATTGGAAAAGTCAGGAGAGTGCAAAGATACTGTTTTCTATCAGTTGGCAAGGTGCGCACACAATCCCAGTGTTGTACAGCTTGCTTCTTCACCTTCCCGAAGCTGCCGCTCTCGCCGGCTCCCGGAGCCCAAGAAGCGGCTTCTTCGCGCAAAGACAATTGTGCCGCTCACAGTGCTCCTTAGCGCGGCTTCTGCCGAAAAATGCCCGGGAGCGGCTCTTAGCTCCGGAGAGCATCCTACCTTCGTCTTTAGCTCCTCTTCTCATCTACATCTCGGCAAAACGCTTTTCCACTATGTCTGGCTAGGAAAAACTGTGCCCGCACAGAAAACATATCCCATCGTGTTCTAGAAGTTGCAGAGATGTCTGCCAAGTGTTTGGCAGGAAGAAAAGAAAAGTTGTCCAAAACAGCTTCCAATCGAATGTTCATGTGATTGGAAATGTCAGGAGCGTGCAAAGATACTGTTTTCTATAAGTTGGCAAGGTGCGCACACAATCCCAGTGTTGTACAGCTTGCTTCTTCACCTTCCCGAAGCTGCTGCTCTCGCCGGCTCCCGGAGCCCAAGAAGCGGCTTCTTCGCGCAAAGACGATTGTGCCGCTCACAGTGCTCTCCTTAGCGCGGCTTCTGCCGAAAGACGCCCGGGAGCGGCTCTTAGCTCCGAAGAGCATCCTACGTTCGTCTTTAGCTCCTCTTCTCATCTACATCTTAGCAAAACGCTTTTCCACTCTGTCTGGCTAGGAAAAACTGTGCCCGCACAGAAAACATATCCCATCATGTTCTAGAAGTTGCAGAGATGTCTGCCAAGTGTTTGGCAGGAAGAAAAGAAAAGTTGTCCGAAACAGCTTCCAATCGAATGTTCATGTGATTGGAAATGTCAGGAGAGTGCAAAGATACTGTTTTCTATCAGTTGGCAAGGTGCGCACACAATCCCAGTGTTGTACAGCTTGCTTCTTCACCTTCCCGAAGCTGCCGCTCTCGCCGGCTCCCGGAGCCCAAGAAGCGGCTTCTTCGCGCAAAGACGATTGTGCCGCTCACAGTGCTCTCCTTAGCGCGGCTTCTGCCGAAAGACGCCCGGGAGCGGCTCTTAGCTCCGAAGAGCATCCTACCTTCCTCTTTCGCGTCTTTTATAGTCTACATCTTTGCAAAACGCTTTTCCACTCTGTCTGGCTAGGAGAAACTGTGCCAGCACAGAAAACATCTCCCATCATGTTCTAGAAGTTGCAGAGATGTCTGCCAAGTGTTTGGCAGGAAGAAAAGAAAAGTTGTCCGAAACAGCTTCCAATCGAATGTTCATGTGATTGGAAAAGTCAGGAGAGTGCAAAGGTACTGTTTTGTATCAGTTGGCAAGGTGCGCACACAATCCCAGTCTTGTACAGCTTGCTTCTTCACCTTCCCGAAGCTGCCGCTCTCGCCGGCTCCCGGAGCCCAAGAAGCGGCTTCTTCGCGCAAAGACGATTGTGCCGCTCACAGTGCTCTCCTTAGCACGGCTTCTGCCGAAAGACGCCCGGGAGCAGCTCTTAGCTCCGAAGAGCATCCTACCTTCGTCTTTAGCTCCTCTTCTCATCTACATCTCAGCAAAACGCTTTTCCACTCTGTCTGTCTAGGAAAAACTGTGCCAGCATAGAAAACATCTCCCATCGTGTTCTAGAAGTTGCAGAGATGTCTGCCAAGTGTTTGGCAGGAAGAAAAGAAAAGTTGTCCAAAACAGCTTCCAATCGAATGTTCATGTGATTGGAAAAGCCAGGAGAGTGCAAAGGTACTGTTTTGTATCAGTTGGCAAGGTGCGCACACAATCCCAGTGTTGTACAGCTTGCTTCTTCACCTTCCCGAAGCTGCCGCTCTCGCCGGCTCCCGGAGCCCAAGAAGCGGCTTCTTCGCGCAAAGACGATTGTGCCGCTCACAGTGCTCCTTAGCGCGGCTTCTGCCGAAAGACACCCGGGAGCGGCTCTTAGCTCCGGAGAGCATCCTACGTTCGTCTTTAGCTCCTCTTCTCATCTACATCTTAGCAAAACGCTTTTCCACTCTGTCTGGCTAGGAAAAACTGTGCCCGCACAGAAAACATATCCCATCGTTTTCTAGAAGTTGCAGAGATGTCTGCCAAGTGTTTGGCAGGAAGAAAAGAAAAGTTGTCCAAAACAGCTTCCAATCGAATGTTCATGTGATTGGAAATGTCAGGAGAGTGCAAAGATACTGTTTTCTATCAGTTGGCAAGGTGCGCACACAATCCCAGTGTTGTACAGCTTGCTTCTTCACCTTCCCGAAGCTGCCGCTCTCGCCGGCTCCCGGAGCCCAAGAAGCGGCTTCTTCGCGCAAAGACGATTGTGCCGCTCACAGTGCTCTCCTTAGCGCGGCTTCTGCCGAAAGACGCCCGGGAGCGGCTCTTAGCTCCGAAGAGCATCCTACCTTCCTCTTTCGCGTCTTTTATAGTCTACATCTTTGCAAAACGCTTTTCCACTCTGTCTGGCTAGGAAAAACTGTGCCAGCACAGAAAACATCTCCCATCGTGTTCTAGAAGTTGCAGAGATGTCTGCCAAGTGTTTGGCAGGAAGAAAAGAAAAGTTGTCCAAAACAGCTTCCAATCGAATGTTCATGTGATTGGAAAAGTCAGGAGAGTGCAAAGGTACTGTTTTGTATCAGTTGGCAAGGTGCGCACACAATCCCAGTGTTGTACAGCTTGCTTCTTCACCTTCCCGAAGCTGCCGCTCTGGCCGGCTCCCGGAGCCCAAGAAGCGGCTTCTTCGCGCAAAGACGATTGTGCCGCTCACAGTGCTCCTTAGCGCGGCTTCTGCCGAAAGACGCCCGGGAGCGGCTCTTAGCTCCGAAGAGCATCCTACGTTCGTCTTTAGCTCCTCTTCTCATCTACATCTTAGCAAAACGCTTTTCCACTCTGTCTGGCTAGGAAAAGGGTGCCCGCACAGAAAACATATCCTATCATGTTCTAGAAGTTGCAGAGATGTCTGCCAAGTGTTTGGCAGGAAGAAAAGAAAAGTTGTCCGAAACAGCTTCCAATCGAATGTTCATGTGATTGGAAATGTCAGGAGAGTGCAAAGGTACTGTTTTGTATCAGTTGGCAAGGTGCGCACACAATCCCAGTCTTGTACAGCTTGCTTCTTCACCTTCCCGAAGCTGCCGCTCTCGCCGGCTCCCGGAGCCCAAGAAGCGGCTTCTTCGCGCAAAGACGATTGTGCCGCTCACAGTGCTCTCCTTAGCGCGGCTTCTGCCGAAAGACGCCCGGGAGCGGCTCTTAGCTCCGGAGAGCATCCTACCTTCCTCTTTCGCGTCTTTTATAGTCTACATCTTTGCAAAACGCTTTTCCACTCTGTCAGGCTAGGAGAAACTGTGCCAGCACAGAAAACATCTCCCATCATGTTCTAGAAGTTGCAGAGATGTCTGCCTAGTGTTTGGCAGGAAGAAAAGAAAAGTTGTCCGAAACAGCTTCCAATCGAATGTTCATGTGATTGGAAAAGTCAGGAGAGTGCAAAGGTACTGTTTTGTATCAGTTGGCAAGGTGCGCACACAATCCCAGTGTTGTACAGCTTGCTTCTTCACCTTCCCGAACCTGCCGCTCTCGCCGGCTCCCGGAGCCCAAGAAGTGGCTTCTTCGCGCAAAGACGATTGTGCCGCTCACAGTGCTCTCCTTAGCGCGGCTTCTGCCGAAAGACGCCCGGGAGCGGCTCTTAGCTCCGAAGAGCATCCTACCTTCGTCTTTAGCTCCTCTTCTCATCTACATCTCAGCAAAACGCTTTTCCACTCTGTCTGGCTAGGAAAAACTGTGCCCGCACAGAAAACATATCCCATCGTGTTCTAGAAGTTACAGAGATGTCTGCCAAGTGTTTGGCAGGAAGAAAAGAAAAGTTGTCCAAAACAGCTTCCAATCGAATGTTCATGTGATTGGAAATGTCAAAAGAGTGCAAAGATACTGTTTTCTATCAGTTGGCAAGGTGCGCACACAATCCCAGTCTTGTACAGCTTGCTTCTTCACCTTCCCGAAGCTGCCGCTCTCGCCGGCTCCCGGAGCCCAAGAAGCGGCTTCTTCGCGCAAAGACGATTGTGCCGCTCACAGTGCTCTCCTTAGCGCGGCTTCTGCCGAAAGACGCCCGGGAGCGGCTCTTAGCACCGAAGAGCATCCTACCTTCCTCTTTCGCGTCTTTTATAGTCTACATCTTTGCAAAACGCTTTTCCACTCTGTCTGGCTAGGAGAAACTGTGCCAGCACAGAAAACATCTCCCATCGTGTTCTAGAAGTTGCAGAGATGTCTGCCAAGTGTTTGGCTGGAAGAAAAGAAAAGTTGTCCAAAACAGCTTCCAATCGAATGTTCATGTGATTGGAAAAGTCAGGAGAGTGCAAAGGAACTGTTTTCTATCAGTTGGCAAAGTGCGCACACAATCCCAGTGTTGTACAGCTTGCTTCTTCACCTTCCCGAAGCTGCCGCTCTCGCCGGCTCCCGGAGCCCAAGAAGCGGCTTCTTCGCGCAAAGACGATTGTGCCACTCACAGTGCTCTCCTTCGCGCGGCTTCTGCCGAAAGACGCCCGGGAGCGGCTCTTAGCTCCGCAGAGCATCCTACCTTCGTCTTTAGCGCCTCTTCTCGTCTACATCTCGGCAAAAAGCTTTTCCACTCTGTCTGGCTAGGAAAACTGTGCCCGCACAGAAAACATATCCCATCATGTTCTAGAAGTTGCAGAGATGTCTGCCAAGTGTTTGGCAGGAAGAAAAGAAAAGTTGTCCAAAACAGCTTCCAATCGAATGTTCATGTGATTGGAAAAGTCAGGAGAGTGCAAAGGTACTGTTGTCTATCAGTTGGCAAGGTGTGCACACAATCCCAGTCTTGTACAGCTTGCTTCTTCACCTTCCCGAAGCTGCCGCTCTCGCCGGCTCCCGGAGCCCAAGAAGCGGCTTCTTCGCGCAAAGACGATTGTGCCGCTCACAGTGCTCTCCTTAGCGCGGCTTCTGCCAAATGACGCCCGGCAGCGGCTCTTAGTTCCGGAGAGCATCCTACCTTCGTCTTTCGCGTCTTTTGTAGTCTACATCTCGGCAAAAAGCTTTTCCACTATGTCTGGCTAGGAGAAACTGTGCCAGCACAGAAAACATCTCCCATCATGTTCTAGAAGTTGCAGAAATGTCTGCCAAGTGTTTGGCAGGAAGAAAAGAAAAGTTGTCCAAAACAGCTTCCAATCGAATGTTCATGTGATTGGAAAAGTCAGGAGAGTGCAAAGGTACTGTTTTGTATCAGTTGGCAAGGTGCGCACACAATCCCAGTCTTGTACAGCTTGCTTCTTCACCTTCCCGAAGCTGCCGCTCTCGCCGGCTCCCGGAGCCCAAGAAGCGGCTTCTTCGCGCAAAGACGATTGTGCCGCTCACAGTGCTCTCCTTAGCACGGCTTCTGCCGAAAGACGCCCGGGAGCAGCTCTTAGCTCCGAAGAGCATCCTACCTTCGTCTTTAGCTCCTCTTCTCATCTACATCTCAGCAAAACGCTTTTCCACTCTGTCTGTCTAGGAAAAACTGTGCCAGCATAGAAAACATCTCCCATCGTGTTCTAGAAGTTGCAGAGATGTCTGCCAAGTGTTTGGCAGGAAGAAAAGAAAAGTTGTCCAAAACAGCTTCCAATCGAATGTTCATGTGATTGGAAAAGCCAGGAGAGTGCAAAGGTACTGTTTTGTATCAGTTGGCAAGGTGCGCACACAATCCCAGTGTTGTACAGCTTGCTTCTTCACCTTCCCGAAGCTGCCGCTCTCGCCGGCTCCCGGAGCCCAAGAAGCGGCTTCTTCGCGCAAAGACGATTGTGCCGCTCACAGTGCTCCTTAGCGCGGCTTCTGCCGAAAGACACCCGGGAGCGGCTCTTAGCTCCGGAGAGCATCCTACGTTCGTCTTTAGCTCCTCTTCTCATCTACATCTTAGCAAAACGCTTTTCCACTCTGTCTGGCTAGGAAAAACTGTGCCAGCACAGAAAACATATCCCATCGTTTTCTAGAAGTTGCAGAGATGTCTGCCAAGTGTTTGGCAGGAAGAAAAGAAAAGTTGTCCAAAACAGCTTCCAATCGAATGTTCATGTGATTGGAAATGTCAGGAGAGTGCAAAGATACTGTTTTCTATCAGTTGGCAAGGTGCGCACACAATCCCAGTGTTGTACAGCTTGCTTCTTCACCTTCCCGAAGCTGCCGCTCTCGCCGGCTCCCGGAGCCCAAGAAGCGGCTTCTTCGCGCAAAGACGATTGTGCCGCTCACAGTGCTCTCCTTAGCGCGGCTTCTGCCGAAAGACGCCCGGGAGCGGCTCTTAGCTCCGAAGAGCATCCAACCTTCCTCTTTCGCGTCTTTTATAGTCTACATCTTAGCAAAACGCTTTTCCACTCTGTCTGGCTAGGAAAAACTGTGCCAGCACAGAAAACATCTCCCATCGTGTTCTAGAAGTTGCAGAGATGTCTGCCAAGTGTTTGGCAGGAAGAAAAGAAAAGTTTTCCAAAACAGCTTCCAATCGAATGTTCATGTGATTGGAAATGTCAGGAGAGTGCAAAGATACTGTTTTGTATCAGTTGGCAAGGTGTGCACACAATCCCAGTGTTGTACAGCTTGCTTCTTCACCTTCCCGAAGCTGCCGCTCTCGCCGGCTCCCGGAGCCCAAGAAGCGGCTTCTTCGCGCAAAGACGATTGTGCCGCTCACAGTGCTCCTTAGCGCGGCTTCTGCCGAAAGACACCCGGGAGCGGCTCTTAGCTCCGGAGAGCATCCTACGTTCGTCTTTAGCTCCTCTTCTCATCTACATCTTAGCAAAACGCTTTTCCACTCTGTCTGGCTAGGAAAAACTGTGCCCGCACAGAAAACATATCCCATCGTTTTCTAGAAGTTGCAGAGATGTCTGCCAAGTGTTTGGCAGGAAGAAAAGAAAAGTTGTCCAAAACAGCTTCCAATCGAATGTTCATGTGATTGGAAATGTCAGGAGAGTGCAAAGATACTGTTTTCTATCAGTTGGCAAGGTGCGCACACAATCCCAGTGTTGTACAGCTTGCTTCTTCACCTTCCCGAAGCTGCCGCTCTCGCCGGCTCCCGGAGCCCAAGAAGCGGCTTCTTCGCGCAAAGACGATTGTGCCGCTCACAGTGCTCTCCTTAGCGCGGCTTCTGCCGAAAGACGCCCGGGAGCGGCTCTTAGCTCCGAAGAGCATCCTACCTTCCTCTTTCGCGTCTTTTATAGTCTACATCTTTGCAAAACGCTTTTCCGCTCTGTCTGGCTAGGAAAAACTGTGCCAGCACAGAAAACATCTCCCATCGTGTTCTAGAAGTTGCAGAGATGTCTGCCAAGTGTTTGGCAGGAAGAAAAGAAAAGTTGTCCAAAACAGCTTCCAATCGAATGTTCATGTGATTGGAAAAGTCAGGAGAGTGCAAAGGTACTGTTTTGTATCAGTTGGCAAGGTGCGCACACAATCCCAGTGTTGTACAGCTTGCTTCTTCACCTTCCCGAAGCTGCCGCTCTCGCCGGCTCCCGGAGCCCAAGAAGCGGCTTCTTCGCGCAAAGACGATTGTGCCGCTCACAGTGCTCCTTAGCGCGGCTTCTGCCGAAAGACGCCCGGGAGCGGCTCTTAGCTCCGAAGAGCATCCTACCTTCGTCTTTAGCTCCTCTTCTCATCTACATCTTAGCAAAACGCTTTTCCACTCTGTCTGGCTAGGAAAACTGTGCCCGCACAGAAAACATATCCTATCATGTTCTAGAAGTTGCAGAGATGTCTGCCAAGTGTTTGGCAGGAAGAAAAGAAAAGTTTTCCGAAACAGCTTCCAATCGAATGTTCATGTGATTGGAAATGTCAGGAGAGTGCAAAGATACTGTTTTCTATCAGTTGGCAAGGTGCGCACACAATCCCAGTGTTGTACAGCTTGCTTCTTCACCTTCCCGAAGCTGCCGCTCTCGCCGGCTCCCGGAGCCCAAGAAGCGGCTTCTTCGCGCAAAGACGATTGTGCCGCTCACAGTGCTCTCCTTAGCGCGGCTTCTGCCGAAAGACGCCCGGGAGCGGCTCTTAGCTCCGGAGAGCATCCTACCTTCCTCTTTCGCGTCTTTTATAGTCTACATCTTTGCAAAACGCTTTTCCACTCTGTCAGGCTAGGAGAAACTGTGCCAGCACAGAAAACATCTCCCATCATGTTCTAGAAGTTGCAGAGATGTCTGCCTAGTGTTTGGCAGGAAGAAAAGAAAAGTTGTCCGCAACAGCTTCCAATCGAATGTTCATGTGATTGGAAAAGTCAGGAGAGTGCAAAGGTACTGTTTTGTATCAGTTGGCAAGGTGCGCACACAATCCCAGTGTTGTACAGCTTGCTTCTTCACCTTCCCGAACCTGCCGCTCTCGCCGGCTCCCGGAGCCCAAGAAGTGGCTTCTTCGCGCAAAGACGATTGTGCCGCTCACAGTGCTCTCCTTAGCGCGGCTTCTGCCGAAAGACGCCCGGGAGCGGCTCTTAGCTCCGAAGAGCATCCTACCTTCGTCTTTAGCTCCTCTTCTCATCTACATCTCAGCAAAACGCTTTTCCACTCTGTCTGGCTAGGAAAAACTGTGCCCGCACAGAAAACATATCCCATCGTGTTCTAGAAGTTACAGAGGTGTCTGCCAAGTGTTTGGCAGGAAGAAAAGAAAAGTTGTCCAAAACAGCTTCCAATCGAATGTTCATGTGATTGGAAATGTCAAAAGAGTGCAAAGATACTGTTTTCTATCAGTTGGCAAGGTGCGCACACAATCCCAGTCTTGTACAGCTTGCTTCTTCACCTTCCCGAAGCTGCCGCTCTCGCCGGCTCCCGGAGCCCAAGAAGCGGCTTCTTCGCGCAAAGACGATTGTGCCGCTCACAGTGCTCTCCTTAGCGCGGCTTCTGCATAATGAAGCCCGGCAGCGGCTCTTAGTTCCGGAGAGCATCCTACCTTCGTCTTTCGCATCTTTTGTAGTCTACATCTCGGCAAAAAGCTTTTCCACTATGTCTGGCTAGGAGAAACTGTGCCAGCACAGAAAACATCTCCCATCATGTTCTAGAAGTTGCAGAAATGTCTGCCAAGTGTTTGGCAGGAAGAAAAGAAAAGTTGTCCAAAACAGCTTCCAATCGAATGTTCATGTGATTGGAAAAGACAGGAGAGTGCAAAGGTACTGTTGTCTATCAGTTGGCAAGGTGCGCACACAATCCCAGTGTTGTACAGCTTGCTTCTTCACCTTCCCGAAGCTGCCGCTCTCGCCGGCTCCCGGAGCCCAAGAAGCGGCTTCTTCGCGCAAAGACGATTGTGCCGCTCACAGTGCCCTCCTTAGCGCGGCTTCTGCCGAAAGACGCCCGGGAGCGGCTCTTAGCTCCGGAGAGCATCCTACCTTTGTCTTTAGCTCCTCTTCTCATCTACATCTCGGCAAAAAGCTTTTCCACTATGTCTGGGTAGGAGAAACTGTGCCAGCACAGAAAACATCTCCCATCATGTTCTAGAAGTTGCAGACATGTCTGCCAAGTGTTTGGCAGGAAGAAAAGTTGTCCAAAACAGCTTCCAATCGAATGTTCATGTGATTGGAAAAGCCAGGAGAGTGCAAAGGTACTGTTTTGTATCAGTTGGCAAGGTGCGCACACAATCCCAGTGTTGTACAGCTTGCTTCTTCACCTTCCCGAAGCTGCCGCTCTCGCCGGCTCCCGGAGCCCAAGAAGCGGCTTCTTCGCGCAAAGACGATTGTGCCGCTCACAGTGCTCCTTAGCGCGGCTTCTGCCGAAAGACGCCCGGGAGCGGCTCTTAGCTCCGAAGAGCATCCTACGTTCGTCTTTAGCTCCTCTTCTCATCTACATCTTAGCAAAACGCTTTTCCACTCTGTCTGGCTAGGAAAAACTGTGCCCGCACAGAAAACATCTCCCATCGTGTTCTAGAAGTTGCAGAGATGTCTGCCAAGTGTTTGGCAGGAAGAAAAGAAAAGTTGTCCAAAACAGCTTCCAATCGAATGTTCATGTGATTGGAAATGTCAGGAGAGTGCAAAGATACTGTTTTGTATCAGTTGGCAAGGTGCGCACACAATCCCAGTGTTGTACAGCTTGCTTCTTCACCTTCCCGAAGCTGCCGCTCTCGCCGGCTCCCGGAGCCCAAGAAGCGGCTTCTTCGCGCAAAGACGATTGTGCCGCTCACAGTGCTCCTTAGCGCGGCTTCTGCCAAAAGACACCCGGGAGCGGCTCTTAGCTCCGGAGAGCATCCTACGTTCGTCTTTAGCTCCTCTTCTCATCTACATCTTAGCAAAACGCTTTTCCACTCTGTCTGGCTAGGAAAAACTGTGCCCGCACAGAAAACATATCCCATCGTTTTCTAGAAGTTGCAGAGATGTCTGCCAAGTGTTTGGCAGGAAGAAAAGAAAAGTTGTCCAAAACAGCTTCCAATCGAATGTTCATGTGATTGGAAATGTCAAAAGAGTG
Organism: Melospiza georgiana; assembly: GCF_028018845.1. Classification (NCBI taxonomy): domain Eukaryota; kingdom Metazoa; phylum Chordata; class Aves; order Passeriformes; family Passerellidae; genus Melospiza; species Melospiza georgiana. Next base: position 26,871,277 of record NC_080464.1, on the reverse strand, counting down.
CAAAGATACTGTTTTCTATCAGTTGGCAAGGTGCGCACACAATCCCAGTGTTGTACAGCTTGCTTCTTCACCTTCCCGAAGCTGCCGCTCTCGCCGGCTCCCGGAGCCCAAGAAGCGGCTTCTTCGCGCAAAGACGATTGTGCCGCTCACAGTGCTCTCCTTAGCGCGGCTTCTGCCGAAAGACGCCCGGGAGCGGCTCTTAGCTCCGAAGAGCATCCTACCTTCCTCTTTCGCGTCTTTTATAGTCTACATCTTTGCAAAACGCTTTTCCACTCTGTCTGGCTAGGAAAAACTGTGCCAGCACAGAAAACATCTCCCATCGTGTTCTAGAAGTTGCAGAGATGTCTGCCAAGTGTTTGGCAGGAAGAAAAGAAAAGTTGTCCAAAACAGCTTCCAATCGAATGTTCATGTGATTGGAAAAGTCAGGAGAGTGCAAAGGTACTGTTTTGTATCAGTTGGCAAGGTGCGCACACAATCCCAGTGTTGTACAGCTTGCTTCTTCACCTTCCTGAAGCTGCCGCTCTCGCCGGCTCCCGGAGCCCAAGAAGCGGCTTCTTCGCGCAAAGACGATTGTGCCGCTCACAGTGCTCCTTAGCGCGGCTTCTGCCGAAAGACGCCCGGGAGCGGCTCTTAGCTCCGAAGAGCATCCTACGTTCGTCTTTAGCTCCTCTTCTCATCTACATCTTAGCAAAACGCTTTTCCACTCTGTCTGGCTAGGAAAACTGTGCCCGCACAGAAAACATATCCTATCATGTTCTAGAAGTTGCAGAGATGTCTGCCAAGTGTTTGGCAGGAAGAAAAGAAAAGTTGTCCGAAACAGCTTCCAATCGAATGTTCATGTGATTGGAAATGTCAGGAGAGTGCAAAGATACTGTTTTCTATCAGTTGGCAAGGTGCGCACACAATCCCAGTGTTGTACAGCTTGCTTCTTCACCTTCCCGAAGCTGCCGCTCTCGCCGGCTCCCGGAGCCCAAGAAGCGGCTTCTTCGCGCAAAGACGATTGTGCCGCTCACAGTGCTCTCCTTAGCGCGGCTTCTGCCGAAAGACGCCCGGGAGCGGCTCTTAGCTCCGGAGAGCATCCTACCTTCCTCTTTCGCGTCTTTTATAGTCTACATCTTTGCAAAACGCTTTTCCACTCTGTCAGGCTAGGAGAAACTGTGCCAGCACAGAAAACATCTCCCATCATGTTCTAGAAGTTGCAGAGATGTCTGCCTAGTGTTTGGCAGGAAGAAAAGAAAAGTTGTCCGAAACAGCTTCCAATCGAATGTTCATGTGATTGGAAAAGTCAGGAGAGTGCAAAGGTACTGTTTTGTATCAGTTGGCAAGGTGCGCACACAATCCCAGTGTTGTACAGCTTGCTTCTTCACCTTCCCGAACCTGCCGCTCTCGCCGGCTCCCGGAGCCCAAGAAGTGGCTTCTTCGCGCAAAGACGATTGTGCCGCTCACAGTGCTCTCCTTAGCGCGGCTTCTGCCGAAAGACGCCCGGGAGCGGCTCTTAGCTCCGAAGAGCATCCTACCTTCGTCTTTAGCTCCTCTTCTCATCTACATCTCAGCAAAACGCTTTTCCACTCTGTCTGGCTAGGAAAAACTGTGCCCGCACAGAAAACATATCCCATCGTGTTCTAGAAGTTACAGAGATGTCTGCCAAGTGTTTGGCAGGAAGAAAAGAAAAGTTGTCCAAAACAGCTTCCAATCGAATGTTCATGTGATTGGAAATGTCAAAAGAGTGCAAAGATACTGTTTTCTATCAGTTGGCAAGGTGCGCACACAATCCCAGTCTTGTACAGCTTGCTTCTTCACCTTCCCGAAGCTGCCGCTCTCGCCGGCTCCCGGAGCCCAAGAAGCGGCTTCTTCGCGCAAAGACGATTGTGCCGCTCACAGTGCTCTCCTTAGCGCGGCTTCTGCCGAAAGACGCCCGGGAGCGGCTCTTAGCACCGAAGAGCATCCTACCTCCCTCTTTCGCGTCTTTTATAGTCTACATCTTTGCAAAACGCTTTTCCACTCTGTCTGGCTAGGAGAAACTGTGCCAGCACAGAAAACATCTCCCATCGTGTTCTAGAAGTTGCAGAGATGTCTGCCAAGTGTTTGGCTGGAAGAAAAGAAAAGTTGTCCAAAACAGCTTCCAATCGAATGTTCATGTGATTGGAAAAGTCAGGAGAGTGCAAAGGAACTGTTTTCTATCAGTTGGCAAAGTGCGCACACAATCCCAGTGTTGTACAGCTTGCTTCTTCACCTTCCCGAAGCTGCCGCTCTCGCCGGCTCCCGGAGCCCAAGAAGCGGCTTCTTCGCGCAAAGACGATTGTGCCACTCACAGTGCTCTCCTTCGCGCGGCTTCTGCCGAAAGACGCCCGGGAGCGGCTCTTAGCTCCGCAGAGCATCCTACCTTCGTCTTTAGCGCCTCTTCTCGTCTACATCTCGGCAAAAAGCTTTTCCACTCTGTCTGGCTAGGAAAACTGTGCCCGCACAGAAAACATATCCCATCATGTTCTAGAAGTTGCAGAGATGTCTGCCAAGTGTTTGGCAGGAAGAAAAGAAAAGTTGTCCAAAACAGCTTCCAATCGAATGTTCATGTGATTGGAAAAGTCAGGAGAGTGCAAAGGTACTGTTGTCTATCAGTTGGCAAGGTGCGCACACAATCCCAGTCTTGTACAGCTTGCTTCTTCACCTTTCCGAAGCTGCCGCTCTCGCCGGCTCCCGGAGCCCAAGAAGCGGCTTCTTCGCGCAAAGACGATTGTGCCGCTCACAGTGCTCCTTAGCGCGGCTTCTGCCGAAAGACGCCCGGGAGCGGCTCTTAGCTCCGAAGAGCATCCTACGTTCGTCTTTAGCTCCTCTTCTCATCTACATCTTAGCAAAACGCTTTTCCACTCTGTCTGGCTAGGAAAAACTGTGCCCGCACAGAAAACATCTCCCATCGTGTTCTAGAAGTTGCAGAGATGTCTGCCAAGTGTTTGGCAGGAAGAAAAGAAAAGTTGTCCAAAACAGCTTCCAATCGAATGTTCATGTGATTGGAAATGTCAGGAGAGTGCAAAGATACTGTTTTGTATCAGTTGGCAAGGTGCGCACACAATCCCAGTGTTGTACAGCTTGCTTCTTCACCTTCCCGAAGCTGCCGCTCTCGCCGGCTCCCGGAGCCCAAGAAGCGGCTTCTTCGCGCAAAGACGATTGTGCCGCTCACAGTGCTCTCCTTAGCGCGGCTTCTGCCGAAAGACGCCCGGGAGCGGCTCTTAGCTCCGGAGAGCATCCTACCTTTGTCTTTAGCTCCTCTTCTCATCTACATCTCGGCAAAAAGCTTTTCCACTATGTCTGGCTAGGAGAAACTGGGCCAGCACAGAAAACATCTCCCATCGTGTTCTAGAAGTTGCAGAGATATCTGCCAAGTGTTTGGCAGGAAGAAAAGAAAAGTTGTCCGAAACAGCTTCCAATCGAATGTTCATGTGATTGGAAAAGTCAGGAGAGTGCAAAGGTACTGTTGTCTATCAGTTGGCAAGGTGTGCACACAATCCCAGTGTTGTACAGCTTGCTTCTTCACCTTCCCGAAGCTGCCGCTCTCGCCGGCTCCCGGAGCCCAAGAAGCGGCTTCTTCGCGCAAAGGCGATTGTGCCGCTCACAGTGCCCTCCTTAGCGCGGCTTCTGCCGAAAGACGCCCGGGAGCGGCTCTTAGCTCCGAAGAGCATCCTACCTTCCTCTTTCGCGTCTTTTATAGTCTACATCTTTGCAAAACGCTTTTCCACTCTGCCAGGCTAGGAAAAACTGTGCCAGCACAGAAAACATCTCCCATCATGTTCTAGAAGTTGCAGAGATGTCTGCCTAGTGTTTGGCAGGAAGAAAAGAAAAGTTGTCCGAAACAGCTTCCAATCGAATGTTCATGTGATTGGAAAAGTCAGGAGAGTGCAAAGGTACTGTTTTGTATCAGTTGGCAAGGTGCGCACACAATCCCAGTGTTGTACAGCTTGCTTCTTCACCTTCCCGAAGCTGCCGCTCTCGCCGGCTCCCGGAGCCCAAGAAGCGGCTTCTTCGCGCAAAGACGATTGTGCCGCTCACAGTGCTCTCCTTAGCGCGGCTTCTGCCGAAAGACGCCCGGGAGCGGCTCTTAGCTCCGAAGAGCATCCTACCTTCGTCTTTAGCTCCTCTTCTCATCTACATCTCAGCAAAACGCTTTTCCACTCTTTCTGTCTAGGAAAAACTGTGCCAGCATAGAAAACATCTCCCATCGTGTTCTAGAAGTTGCAGAGATGTCTGTCAATTGTTTGGCAGGAAGAAAAGTTGTCCGAAAGAGCTCCCAATCGAATGTTCATGTGATTGGAAAAGTCAGGAGCTTGCTTCTTCACCTTCCCGAAGCTGCCGCTCTCGCCGGCTCCCGGAGCCCAAGAAGCGGCTTCTTCGCGCAAAGACGATTGTGCCGCTCACAGTGCTCCTTAGCGCGGCTTCTGCCGAAAGACGCCCGGGAGCGGCTCTTAGCTCCGAAGAGCATCCTACGTTCGTCTTTAGCTCCTCTTCTCATCTACATCTTAGCAAAACGCTTTTCCACTCTGTCTGGCTAGGAAAACTGTGCCCGCACAGAAAACATATCCTATCATGTTCTAGAAGTTGCAGAGATGTCTGCCAAGTGTTTGGCAGGAAGAAAAGAAAAGTTGTCCGAAACAGCTTCCAATCGAATGTTCATGTGATTGGAAATGTCAGGAGAGTGCAAAGATACTGTTTTCTATCAGTTGGCAAGGTGCGCACACAATCCCAGTGTTGTACAGCTTGCTTCTTCACCTTCCCGAAGCTGCCGCTCTCGCCGGCTCCCGGAGCCCAAGAAGCGGGTTCTTCGCGCAAAGACGATTGTGCCGCTCACAGTGCTCTCCTTAGCGCGGCTTCTGCCGAAAGACGCCCGGGAGCGGCTCTTAGCTCCGGAGAGCATCCTACCTTCCTCTTTCGCGTCTTTTATAGTCTACATCTTTGCAAAACGCTTTTCCACTCTGTCAGGCTAGGAGAAACTGTGCCAGCACAGAAAACATCTCCCATCATGTTCTAGAAGTTGCAGAGATGTCTGCCTAGTGTTTGGCAGGAAGAAAAGAAAAGTTGTCCGAAACAGCTTCCAATCGAATGTTCATGTGATTGGAAAAGTCAGGAGAGTGCAAAGGTACTGTTTTGTATCAGTTGGCAAGGTGCGCACACAATCCCAGTGTTGTACAGCTTGCTTCTTCACCTTCCCGAAGCTGCCGCTCTCGCCGGCTCCCGGAGCCCAAGAAGCGGCTTCTTCGCGCAAAGACGATTGTGCCACTCACAGTGCTCTCCTTCGCGCGGCTTCTGCCGAAAGACGCCCGGGAGCGGCTCTTAGCTCCGGAGAGCATCCTACCTTCGTCTTTAGCGCCTCTTCTCGTCTACATCTCGGCAAAAAGCTTTTCCACTCTGTCTGGCTAGGAAAACTGTGCCCGCACAGAAAACATATCCCATCATGTTCTAGAAGTTGCAGAGATGTCTGCCAAGTGTTTGGCAGGAAGAAAAGAAAAGTTGTCCAAAACAGCTTCCAATCGAATGTTCATGTGATTGGAAAAGTCAGGAGAGTGCAAAGGTACTGTTGTCTATCAGTTGGCAAGGTGTGCACACAATCCCAGTCTTGTACAGCTTGCTTCTTCACCTTCCCGAAGCTGCCGCTCTCGCCGGCTCCCGGAGCCCAAGAAGCGGCTTCTTCGCGCAAAGACGATTGTGCCGCTCACAGTGCTCTCCTTAGCGCGGCTTCTGCCAAATGACGCCCGGCAGCGGCTCTTAGTTCCGGAGAGCATCCTACCTTCGTCTTTCGCGTCTTTTGTAGTCTACATCTTAGCAAAACGCTTTTCCACTCTGTCTGGCTAGGAAAAACTGTGCCCGCACAGAAAACATCTCCCATCGTGTTCTAGAAGTTGCAGAGATGTCTGCCAAGTGTTTGGCAGGAAGAAAAGAAAAGTTGTCCAAAACAGCTTCCAATCGAATGTTCATGTGATTGGCAATGTCAGGAGAGTGCAAAGATACTGTTTTGTATCAGTTGGCAAGGTGCGCACACAATCCCAGTGTTGTACAGCTTGCTTCTTCACCTTCCCGAAGCTGCCGCTCTCGCCGGCTCCCGGAGCCCAAGAAGCGGCTTCTTCGCGCAAAGACGATTGTGCCGCTCACAGTGCTCTCCTTAGCGCGGCTTCTGCCGAAAGACGCCCGGGAGCGGCTCTTAGCTCCGGAGAGCATCCTACCTTTGTCTTTAGCTCCTCTTCTCATCTACATCTCGGCAAAAAGCTTTTCCACTATGTCTGGCTAGGAGAAACTGTGCCAGCACAGAAAACATCTCCCATCGTGTTCTAGAAGTTGCAGAGATGTCTGCCAAGTGTTTGGCAGGAAGAAAAGAAAAGTTGTCCGAAACAGCTTCCAATCGAATGTTCATGTGATTGGAAAAGTCAGGAGAGTGCAAAGGTACTGTTGTCTATCAGTTGGCAGGGTGTGCACACAATCCCAGTGTTGTACAGCTTGCTTCTTCACCTTCCCGAAGCTGCCGCTCTCGCCGGCTCCCGGAGCCCAAGAAGCGGCTTCTTCGCGCAAAGGCGATTGTGCCGCTCACAGTGCCCTCCTTAGCGCGGCTTCTGCCGAAAGACGCCCGGGAGCGGCTCTTAGCTCCGAAGAGCATCCTACCTTCCTCTTTCGCGTCTTTTATAGTCTACATCTTTGCAAAACGCTTTTCCACTCTGCCAGGCTAGGAAAAACTGTGCCAGCACAGAAAACATCTCCCATCATTTTCTAGAAGTTGCAGAGATGTCTGCCAAGTGTTTGGCAGGAAGAAAAGAAAAGTTGTCCGAAACAGCTTCCAATCGAATGTTCATGTGATTGGAAAAGTCAGGAGAGTGCAAAGGTACTGTTTTGTATCAGTTGGCAAGGTGCGCACACAATCCCAGTGTTGTACAGCTTGCTTCTTCACCTTCCCGAAGCTGCCGCTCTCGCCGGCTCCCGGAGCCCAAGAAGCGGCTTCTTCGCGCAAAGACGATTGTGCCGCTCACAGTGCTCTCCTTAGCGCGGCTTCTGCCGAAAGACGCCCGGGAGCGGCTCTTAGATCCGAAGAGCATCCTACCTTCGTCTTTAGCTCCTCTTCTCATCTACATCTCAGCAAAACGCTTTTCCACTCTTTCTGTCTAGGAAAAACTGTGCCAGCATAGAAAACATCTCCCATCGTGTTCTAGAAGTTGCAGAGATGTCTGTCAATTGTTTGGCAGGAAGAAAAGTTGTCCGAAAGAGCTCCCAATCGAATGTTCATGTGATTGGAAAAGTCAGGAGCTTGCTTCTTCACCTTCCCGAAGCTGCCGCTCTCGCCGGCTCCCGGAGCCCAAGAAGCGGCTTCTTCGCGCAAAGACGATTGTGCCGCTCACAGTGCTCCTTAGCGCGGCTTCTGCCGAAAGACGCCCGGGAGCGGCTCTTAGCTCCGAAGAGCATCCTACGTTCGTCTTTAGCTCCTCTTCTCATCTACATCTTAGCAAAACGCTTTTCCACTCTGTCTGGCTAGGAAAACTGTGCCCGCACAGAAAACATATCCTATCATGTTCTAGAAGTTGCAGAGATGTCTGCCAAGTGTTTGGCAGGAAGAAAAGAAAAGTTGTCCGAAACAGCTTCCAATCGAATGTTCATGTGATTGGAAATGTCAGGAGAGTGCAAAGATACTGTTTTCTATCAGTTGGCAAGGTGCGCACACAATCCCAGTGTTGTACAGCTTGCTTCTTCACCTTCCCGAAGCTGCCGCTCTCGCCGGCTCCCGGAGCCCAAGAAGCGGCTTCTTCGCGCAAAGACGATTGTGCCGCTCACAGTGCTGTCCTTAGCGCGGCTTCTGCCGAAAGACGCCCGGGAGCGGCTCTTAGCTCCGGAGAGCATCCTACCTTCCTCTTTCGCGTCTTTTATAGTCTACATCTTTGCAAAACGCTTTTCCACTCTGTCAGGCTAGGAGAAACTGTGCCAGCACAGAAAACATCTCCCATCATGTTCTAGAAGTTGCAGAGATGTCTGCCTAGTGTTTGGCAGGAAGAAAAGAAAAGTTGTCCGAAACAGCTTCCAATCGAATGTTCATGTGATTGGAAAAGTCAGGAGAGTGCAAAGGTACTGTTTTGTATCAGTTGGCAAGGTGCGCACACAATCCCAGTGTTGTACAGCTTGCTTCTTCACCTTCCCGAAGCTGCCGCTCTCGCCGGCTCCCGGAGCCCAAGAAGCGGCTTCTTCGCGCAAAGACGATTGTGCCACTCACAGTGCTCTCCTTCGCGCGGCTTCTGCCGAAAGACGCCCGGGAGCGGCTCTTAGCTCCGGAGAGCATCCTACCTTCGTCTTTAGCGCCTCTTCTCGTCTACATCTCGGCAAAAAGCTTTTCCACTCTGTCTGGCTAGGAAAACTGTGCCCGCACAGAAAACATATCCCATCATGTTCTAGAAGTTGCAGAGATGTCTGCCAAGTGTTTGGCAGGAAGAAAAGAAAAGTTGTCCAAAACAGCTTCCAATCGAATGTTCATGTGATTGGAAAAGTCAGGAGAGTGCAAAGGTACTGTTGTCTATCAGTTGGCAAGGTGTGCACACAATCCCAGTCTTGTACAGCTTGCTTCTTCACCTTCCCGAAGCTGCCGCTCTCGCCGGCTCCCGGAGCCCAAGAAGCGGCTTCTTCGCGCAAAGACGATTGTGCCGCTCACAGTGCTCTCCTTAGCGCGGCTTCTGCCAAATGACGCCCGGCAGCGGCTCTTAGTTCCGGAGAGCATCCTACCTTCGTCTTTCGCGTCTTTTGTAGTCTACATCTCGGCAAAAAGCTTTTCCACTATGTCTGGCTAGGAGAAACTGTGCCAGCACAGAAAACATCTCCCATCATGTTCTAGAAGTTGCAGAGATGTCTGCCAAGTGTTTGGCAGGAAGAAAAGAAAAGTTGTCCAAAACAGCTTCCAATCGAATGTTCATGTGATTGGAAAAGCCAGGAGAGTGCAAAGGTACTGTTGTCTATCAGTTGGCAAGGTGCGCACACAATCCCAGTGTTGTACAGCTTGCTTCTTCACCTTCCCGAAGCTGCCGCTCTCGCCGGCTCCCGGAGCCCAAGAAGCGGCTTCTTCGCGCAAAGACGATTGTGCCGCTCACAGTGCCCTCCTTAGCGCGGCTTCTGCCGAAAGACGCCCGGGAGCGGCTCTTAGCTCTGGAGAGCATCCTACCTTCGTCTTTAGCTCCTCTTCTCATCTACATCTCGGCAAAAAGCTTTTCCACTATGTCTGGGTAGGAGAAACTGTGCCAGCACAGAAAACATCTCCCATCATGTTCTAGAAGTTGCAGAGATGTCTGCCAAGTGTTTGGCAGGAAGAAAAGTTGTCCAAAACAGCTTCCAATCGAATGTTCATGTGATTGGAAAAGCCAGGAGAGTGCAAAGGTACTGTTGTCTATCAGTTGGCAAGGTGCGCACACAATCCCAGTGTTGTACAGCTTGCTTCTTCACCTTCCCGAAGCTGCCGCTCTCGCCGGCTCCCGGAGCCCAAGAAGCGGCTTCTTCGCGCAAAGACGATTGTGCCGCTCACAGTGCTCCTTAGCGCGGCTTCTGCCGAAAGACGCCCGGGAGCGGCTCTTAGCTCCGAAGAGCATCCTACGTTCGTCTTTAGCTCCTCTTCTCATCTACATCTTAGCAAAACGCTTTTCCACTCTGTCTGGCTAGGAAAAACTGTGCCCGCACAGAAAACATCTCCCATCGTGTTCTAGAAGTTGCAGAGATGTCTGCCAAGTGTTTGGCAGGAAGAAAAGAAAAGTTGTCCAAAACAGCTTCCAATCGAATGTTCATGTGATTGGAAATGTCAGGAGAGTGCAAAGATACTGTTTTGTATCAGTTGGCAAGGTGCGCACACAATCCCAGTGTTGTGCAGCTTGCTTCTTCACCTTCCCGAAGCTGCCGCTCTCGCCGGCTCCCGGAGCCCAAGAAGCGGCTTCTTCGCGCAAAGACGATTGTGCCGCTCACAGTGCTCTCCTTAGCGTGGCTTCTGCCGAAAGACGCCCCGGAGCGGCTCTTAGCTCCGAAGAGCATCCTACCTTCGTCTTTCGCGTCTTTTGTAGTCTACATCTCAGCAAAACGCTTTTCAGCTCTGTCTGGCTAGGAGAAACTGTGCCAGCACAGAAAACATCTCCCATCATGTTCTAGAAGTTGCAGAGATGTCTGCCAAGTGTTCGGCAGGAAGAAAAGAAAAGTTGTCCGAAACAGCTTCCAATCGAATGTTCATGTGATTGGAAATGTCAGGAGAGTGCAAAGATACTGTTTTGTATCAGTTGGCAAGGTGCGCACACAATCCCAGTGTTGTACAGCTTGCTTCTTCACCTTTCCGAAGCTGCCGGTCTCCCCGGCTCCCGGAGCCGAAGAAGCGGCATCTTCGCGCAAAGACGATTGTGCCGCTCACAGTGCTCTCCTTAGCGCGGCTTCTGCCGAAAGACGCCCCGGAGCGGCTCTTAGCTCCGGACAGCATCCTACCTTCGTCTTTAGCGCCTCTTCTCATCTACATCTCGGCAAAAAGCTTTTCCACTATGTCTGGCTAGGAAAAACTGTGCCAGCACAGAAAACATCTCCCATCGTGTTCTAGACGTTGCACGGATGTCTGCCAAGTGTTTTGCAGGAAGAAAAGCAAAGTTGTCCGAAACAGCTTCCAATCGAATGTTCATGTGATTGGAAAAGTCAGGAGCTTGCTTCTTCACCTTCCCGAAGCTGCCGCTCTCCGGAGCTAAGAGCCGCTCCCGGGCGTCTTTCGGCAGAAGCCGCGCTAAGGAGAGCACTGTGAGCGGCACAATCGTCTTTGCGTGAAGAAGCCGCTTCTTGGGCTCCGGGAGCCGGCCAGAGCGGCAGCTTCGGGAAGGTGAAGAAGCAAGCTGTACAACACTGGGATTGTGTGCGCTCCTTGCCAACTGATAGAAAACAGTACCTTTGCACTCTCCTGACTTTTCCAATCACATGAACATTCGATTGGAAGCTGTTTTAGACAACTTTTCTTTTCTTCCTGCCAAACACTAGGCAGACATCTCTGCAACTTCTAGAACACGATGGGAGATGTTTTCTGTGCTGGCACAGTTTTTCCTAGCCAGAAATAGTGGAAAAGCTGTCTGCTTCCATGTAGACCACAAAAGACGCTAAAGACGAAGGCACCATGCTGTCCGGAGCTAAGTGCTGCTCCCGGGCGTCTTTCGGAGAAGCCGCGCTAAGGACAGCACTGTGAGCGACACAATCGTCTTTGCGCGAAGAAGGCGATTCTTTCATCTCCCGGAGCTGGCGAAAGCGGCAGCTTCGGGAAGGTGAAGAAGCAAGCTGTACAACACTGGGATTGTGTGCGCACCTTGCCAACTGATAGAAAACAGTACCTTTGCACTCTCCTGACTTTTCCAATCACATGAACATTCGATTGGAAGTTGTTTTAGACAACTTTTCTTTTCTTCCTGCCAAACACTTGGCAGACATCTCTGCAACTTCTAGAACACGATGGGAGATGTTTTCTGTGCTGGCACAGTTTCTCCTACCCAGACATAGTGGAAAAGCTTTTTGCCGAGATGTAGATGAGAAGAGGAGCTAAAGACGAAGGTAGGATGCTGTCCGGAGCTAAGAGCCGCTCCAGGGCGTCTTTCGGCAGAAGCCGCGCTAAGGAGAGCACTGTGAGCGGCACAATCGTCTTTGCGCGAAGAAGCTGCTTCTTGGGCTCCGGGAGCCGGCGAGAGCGGCAGCTTCGGGAAGGTGAAGAAGCAAGCTGTACAACACTGGGATTGTGTGCGCACCTTGCCAACTGATAGAAAACAGTACCTTTGCACTCTCCTGACTTTTCCAATCACATGAACATTCGATTGGAAGCTGTTTTGGACAACTTTTCTTTTCTTCCTGCCAAACACTAGGCAGACCTCCGTGCAACGTCTAGAACACGATGGGAGATGTTTTCTGTGCTGGCACAGTTTTTCCTAGCCAGACATAGTGGGAAAGCGTTTTGCTAAGATGTAGACGACAAGAGAGGCTAAAGAGTGGATGTTAGCAAATGACACCCATCTTCAAAAAAGGCGATTAAGAGGACTCGCGATAGTACAAACCAGCCATCCTCTTTTTTATCCCCAGGAAGTTGATGAAGCAGCTCTTCCTGGAAATCCTTGCCAGGCACATGAAAGATGACCAAATAATGTAGTTAGCATGATTTTTCAGGGGAATTTCATGCTGAACATCACTTTAAACTCCTCTGATGAATCAACTTGACTGGTAGATAAAGGGAATATTATCTGCCTGGGCTTCAGGGAGGTTTTTGACATACCTCTACATGGCATCACACATACATATGGAAGCAATAGTGCAAAGGGGAGGGAATCAGTGTCTTTTCAGTGATGCTGAGGGAAAAGACAAGAGGCAGTGGGCACACACTGAAATACAGGAGATTGCCTTTGAACATCAGTAAATGTTTCTTTACTGTGAGGGTGACTGAACCACGGCACAGACTGCCCAGAAAGATTGTGGAGCCTGGATCTTTGAAGACATTAAAAGTACACCCAGATAGAATCCTGGGCAAGAGGCTCTAGGTATCCTGGTTTAGGCAGGGCGGTTGGGCCTGGTTAGCCCCACCAACCCCTTCCACTCTCTTTCATTCTGTGCTAGTGAATTCTCTTCAAGATGCATTTCAAGCACTGGCATGACAAAGTTCTGTGCAGACAGAGATCCAAATGGACATGGCATCTAAGTTCCTTAAGCAGTGTTCAAGAAGAATGTAAAACTCTGGCACAAGTGTCTCTTCCCTAACTGAATCCCTTTCATGGGAAAATTCCCAGCTCTAGAAAGATCTTCTGATACGCATGCTTAAGACTGACACTGGCTGAGCAAATTTCTCCCTATGTGTATCTAAGACCAGTTAGGATCTTCACCCAAAGTGCTGTCAACATAGTCACAGAATGCCTATTGTTAAGAAGTGATAGCTTCCATCAGAATGGCAACTATTGGTCCACAAAATGGATTAATGGATGGGAATTATCTACGTGGGTTAAAAACAAAAATAAAGAGTTGGTCTTTATTTATCAATTTCATGGCAATATTGATAAGGGAAGAAAAAGATCTAAGCCCTTGACTTTCTGAACTCGAGGAAAGATTTTAAAAATTCCTTGTAAAAATGTATGATCACAATCAGACTATTGAAACCATTTTAGTTGGGAACAAAGTTCCAAAATTGTCTAGATAGTGGCAAAGAAGCCAAGAAAATAGGAAAGAAACAAAAAGAGAGCAAAAGAGTCAGCTTCAGTGTACAAGCTCGTTCTAGAAGTAGTCTGCTGGGAAAAGGAACCCCCAGCTAAATTTCCAATGTATTCCTGCGCTTGATTCAGTAACTGGTCAATGTAAAAACCAATCCTTTTGTACAACTTCTTCCAGCAACAAAAACTCCAACAGGTTGACACTACCATCATGCCTGTTCCAGACATATTTAAAAGAGAAATGATGATTTTCTTGAAAACCTACTTGCATAAAAGTTGCAAGATGGTGGAGGGATTCCCACATCCTCCTTCCTCCATCTGGCTTGAAAGTATATTTGATAAAATATGCAACAAAGCACATGATTTATAAGGGAGAGTCAAATGGATGATTTGGGAATCGATCTCTTGTTGATAGTAAACTTCATATCCACTCGGTGTGACCTTTTTAAAACAAAATGTGGAGCTGAGGCATGAATCTGCCACAACAATTGTAAAGCAAACATACACACTCCCCTTCACATGCCCCCCCTTCCACACACACCTAGGCACACACAGAGATCAGCATAGCAGATCATGAACACCTTGGAAAAGACTGAAATGCTAAATGCCTCTCTTGATGGGCAAAAGAGCTGGTGCAGTAATTCAAATGCCTGGTACAAAAATTCTGTTTAATATTTAGCTCCTATTTAAAACACAGCTTTTCATTTCATTCTATTTACAGAATATTTTCATTTCATTTGTTTCTTTAAAATTACTTAGTTCTCACCTGTTGTATGTCTAGGAATATTTTCTTCCAAAAATAGAAAAAAATAGATGATATCTTTTCAGCAGAAAACATTGGTTGATACAATTTTAAACCATCATGATATGGAAGAATTCTTCTGTCCCTCTCGAAGGTGGAAGAAGCATTTGGATCACAGATCATCTACAATGAAATACTTGACATGTTTAAGATGCTTTCAATCAATTTTGATCGTCAATTGCTTATTTGTTGTAAACAGTAATTTTTCAGTGAAGGGAAAGTGTGTGTGGTATATCTACATGATGTGTTCAAAGCCAGTTCCTACTAATGGCCAGGCTGAATTCCAGTAAATAATGTCCCGAATGATATTTTGCCGCCTTCTTTGGCACTTCATGAAATCTTACCCCGATGAAGTGCTGAAACACAGAGATTTTCTCTTAGAGAGTGTCTCATGTTGTAACCCATCCCATGGATTTTATGCTGTAATTCTTATCTCTTTTAAAATTTACTATCTTCTGTACAGTTTTCATGAAACTTTCTGTTACAGTAGTGAATAGCACAGATAAATGTCATTTTGTACAACTTTGAATTTACCCCAAGAGCTGAGAGAAAACTTGCTCCTCTACTTCAATCCGAGTTTCTTCTATAGTCCAACTTTGTTTCTCTACCATCAAGCTTCTCCTTTGTTGCTGCTCCAAGCCCCGTCCAAGGTGACCTTGAATACTTTCAGGGATGGGACACCCACAACTTCTCTGGGCAACCTGTTCCAGTGTTCCAGCACTCCCACAGTAAAAAAGGCCTTCCTTTCATCTAATATGTGTAGGAAATCATAAATCTAGGCATAGAAGCTTGGAGTGCAAATTTGAAATTCTTTGGATTTGAAGCACATTTTATATGAATACTGACTTACAGATGACTAAAAGATGTTGATGGGCATTTGAGCTGACAAGTTTTGAAAAAGTGCACGGAAATTAAAATTGAAACCACTAAAATTAAAAACTCCTTGCCATTTTCTTTTTCCTCTCCTATTCAAAATTGCATATGTCAGATATCAGTGCTTAATGCAAACCTCTCAGATGCTCTCAGAGAAAAAGCTTTTCTTTCAGACTAAGTTGCGGTTGACGTAGAACACTAGCAGGAGTGAAAGATTTTCTGGGCCTCGAGGCAGCACCTTCACCTTGGATTTGTGTGCAGAATGCATTTTATCCAAACTGGAAAATAGATCCCAGCACTGTTCTATTCATCATTTTTACTTCATCAGGCCAGAAGATTCTGTGAAAAGTAGCCTGTGGACCTTGAAGATAGCGCATGTGAAACAGATGAGAGGTGATAGAGAAGTTGAGGGAGAGAAGAAAGACCATATGGCTGAAACCAGAAAGTATTTCTTCACGTGACCATGGAAGATTGCAGGAGCCACTTGGTGCTATCAAACCAGCCCGACTTGGCACTGGTGCCACCTTGGGTCTGGGAGCCATCTTGCATATCGTGGATTTTAAGGAGCCAGCCGGCCACTCCTAGGACACACCCCCAAAACAAAAACCTCGGCCCTTTTCTCGGGCAAAAAAAACTCAGCTGCCCCGCTTCTGGATGGCAGATTGCAGGAGCCACTTGGTACTATCAAACCAGCCCAACTTGGCACTGGTGCCACCTTGGGTCTGGGAACCATCCGGCGTATTGTGGATTGTCAGGAGCCAGCCGACCACTCTCGGCCACAGACCCCAATAAAAAACAACAGCCCGTTTCAGAGGCAAAAAAAACTCAGCTGCCCCGATTCTGGATGGGAGATTGCAGGAGGCGCTTGACACTGTCAAACCAGCCCAACTTGGCACTGGTGCCACCTTGGATCTGGGAACCATCCTGCCTATCGTGGATTTTCAGGAGCAAGCTGGCTACGCCCAGCCACAGGTCCCCAACAAAAACCATGGCCCTTTTTTCTGGCAAACAAAACTCAACTGCCCCCCTTCTGGATGGCAAATTGCAGGACGCACTTGGTACTACAAAAACAGCCCGACTTGGCACTGGTGCCACCTTGGGTCTGGGAACAATCCTGCCTGTCGTGGATTTTCAGGAGCCAGCCGGCCACTCCCAGCCATATGTCCCAAAAAACAAACCACGGACCTTTTCTCTGCCAAGCAAAAATCAGCTGCCCCGCTTCTGGATGGCAGATTGCAGGAGCCACTTTGCACCATCAAACCAGCCTGACTTGGCACTGGTGCCACCTTGGATCTGGGAACCATCCTTCCTATCGTGGATTTTCAGGGGCCAGCCGGCCCCTCTCAGCCATGTACCCCCAAACACAAACCACGGCCCTTTTCTCTGGCAAACAAAACTCAACTGCCCCTCTTCTGGATGGCAAATTGCAGGACGCACTTGGTACTACAAAAACATCCCGACTTGGCACTGGTGCCACCTTGACTCTGGGGACGATCCTGCGTAACGTAGATTCTAAGGCGCCAGACGGCCACTCCCAGCCAGATGCCCCCAAACACAAACAACGGCGCTTTTCCCTGGAAAACAAAACTCGCCTGCCAACTTTTTGATGGCAGATTGCAGGAGCCACTTGGTACTATCAAACCAGCCCAACTTGGCACTGCTGCCACCATGGGTCTGGTCACCATCCTGCCTATCATAGCTTTTCAGGAGCCAGTGGTCATTCCCAGCCATAGGCCCCAGAAACAAACCGCGGCCCGTTTCCCTGGCAAACAAAAGTAAGCTGCCCCGCTTCTGGATGGCAGATTGCAGGTGCTATTTAGCACTATCAAACCAGCCCGACTTGGCACTGCTGCCACCTTGGGTCTGGTAACCATCCTGTGTGTCGGGCATTTTAAGGAGTCAGCCGGCCACTCCCAGCCATATGCCCCAAAAAAAAAACCAAAGAACTTTTCTCTGGAAAACAAAAATCGGCTGCCCCGCTTCTGGATGGCAGATTGCAGGAGCCACTTTGCACCATCAAACCAACCCGACTTGGCACTGGTGCCACCTTGGATCTGGGAACCATGCTGCCTAGCGTGGATTTTCAGGAGCCAGCCGGCCACTCTCAGCCATATGTCCCCAAACACAACCCACGGCCCGTTTCCCTTTCGAACAAAACTCAGCTGCCCCGCTTCTGGATGGCAGATTGCAGGACGCACTTGGTACTATCAAACCAGCCCGACTTGGCACTGGTGACACCTGGGGTCTGGGAACCATGTTGCGTATCGTGGATTCTTAGGCGCCAGCCGGCCACTCCCAGCTATAGGTCCCCAGACACAAACAACGGCGCTTTTCCCTGGAAAACAAAACTCGCCTGCCGACTTTTTGATGGCAGATTGCAGGAGCCACTTGGTACTATCAAACCAGCCCAACTTGGCACTGGTGCCACCATGGGTCTGGTCCCCATCCTGCCTATCATAGCTTTTCAGGCGCCAGCCGGTCACTCCCAGCCATAGGCCCCCAGACACAAACCTCGGCCCGTTTCCCTGGCAAACAAAAGTAAGCTGCCCCGCTTCTGGATGGCAGATTGCAGGAGCCACTTTGCACTATCAAACCAGCCCGACTTGGTACTGGTGCCACCTTGGGTCTGGGAACCATGCTGCGTAACGTTGATTCTAAGGCACCATCCGGTCACTCGCAGCCACAGGCCCCCAAACACAAACAACGGCACTTTTCCCTGGAAAACAAAACTCGCCTGCCAACTTTTTGATGGCAGATTGCAGGAGCCACTTGGTACTATCAAACCAGCCCAACTTGGCACTGGTGCCACCATGGGTCTGGGAACCATGCTGCCTAGCGTGGATTTTCAGGGGCCAGCCGGCCACTCTCAGCCATATGCCCCCAAACACAACCCACGGCCCGTTTCCCTGGCGAACAAAACTCAGCTGCCCCGCTTCTGGATGGCAGATTGCAGGAACCACTTAGTACTATCAAACCAGCCCGACTTGGCACTGGTGACACTGGGTTCTGGGAACCATGCTGCGTATCGTGGATTCTAAGGAGCCAGCCGGCCACTCCCAGGTATAGGCCCCCAGACACAAACAACGGCGCTTTTCACTGGAAAACAAAACTCGCCTGCCAACTTTTTGATGGCAGATTGCAGGAGCCACTTGGTACTATCAAACCAGCCCAACTTGGCACTGGTGCCACCATGGGCCTGGTCCCCATCCTGCCTATCGTAGCTTTTCAGGCGCCAGCCGGTCACTCCCAGCCATAGGCCCCCAGACACAAACCTCGGCCCGTTTCCCTGGCAAACGAAAGTAAGCTACCCCGCTTCTGGATGGCAGATTGCAGGAGCCACTTTGTACCATCAAACCAGCCCAACTTGGCACTGGTGCCACCTCTGGTCTGGGAACCATCCTGCGTATCGTGGATTGTAAGGCGCCAGGCGGCCACTCCCAGCCATAGGACCTCAAACACAAACCTCGGCCTATTTCTCCGGCAAACAAAACTCAGCTGCCCCGCTTCTGGATGGCAGATTGCAGGAGCCACTTAGTACTATCAAACCAGCCCAACTTGGCACTGATTCCACCTTGGCTCTGGGAACCATCCTGCGTATCGTGGATTTTCAGGAAACAGTTGGCAACTCCCAGCCACAGGCCCCCAAACACAAACCACGGCCCATTTCCCTGGCAAACAAAACTCAGGTGCCCCGCTTCTGGATGGCAGATTGCAGGAGCCATTTTGCACCACCCAAGCAGCCCGACTTGGCACTGGTGCCACCTTGGTTCTGGGAACCATCCTGCCTATCGTGGATTTTCAGAGGCCAGCCGGGCACTCTCAGCCATATGCCCCCAAACACAAACGACGGCTCTTTTCTCTGGCAAACAAAACTCAACTACCCCTTTTCTGGATGGCAAATTGCAGGAGCCGCTTGGTACTACAAAAACAGCCCGACTTGGCACTGGTGCCACCTTGGGTCTGGTTACCATCCTGCCTATCGAGCATTTTAAGGAGCCAGCCGGCAACTCCCGGCCATACGCACCTAAACACAACCCAAGGCCCTTTTCTCTGGCAAACAAAACTCAGCTGCCCCGCTTCTGGATGGCAGATTGCAGGAGCCACTTGGTACTATCAAACCAGCCGGACTTGGCACTGGTTCCACCTTGGGTCTGGGAACCATGCTGTGTAACGTAGATTCTATGGCGCCAGGCCGCCACTCCGAGCCACAGGCCCCCAAACACAAACAACGGCGCTTTTCCCTGGAAAACAAAACTCGCCTGCCAACTTTTTGATGGCAGATTGCAGGAGCCACTTGGTACTATCAAACCAGCCCAACTTGGCACTGGTGCCACCTTGGGTCTGGTCACCATCCTGCCTATCGTAGCTTTTGAGGACCTAGCCGGTCACTCCCAGCCATAGGCCCCCAGACACAAACCTCGGCCCGTTTCCCTGGCAAACAAAAGTAAGCTGCCCCGCTTCTGGATGAGAGATTGCAGGAGGCACTTGGTGCTATCAAACCAGTCCAACTTGGCACTGGTGCCACCATGGGTCTGGTCCCCATCCTGCCTATCGTAGCTTTTCAAGAGCCAGCCGGTCACTCCCAGCCATAGGCCCCCAGACACAAACCTCGGCCCGTTTCCCGGGCAAACAAAAGTAAGCTACCCCGCTTCTGGATGGCAGATTGCAGGAGCCACTTTGCACCATCAAACCAGCCCAACTTGGCACTGGTGCCACCTTGGGTCTGGGAACCATGCTGCGCAACGTTGATTCTAAGGCGCCAGCCGGTCACTCCCAGCCACAGGCCCGCAAACACAAACAACGGCGCTTTTCCCTGGAAAAAAAAACTCGCCTGCCAACTTTTTGATGGCAGATTGCAGGAGCCACTTGGTACTATCAAACCAGCCCAACTTGGCACTGGTGCCACCATGGGTCTGGGAACCATCCTGCCTATCGTAGCTTTTCAGGAGCCAGCCGGCTACTCCCAGCCATAGGCCCCCAGACACAAACCTCGGCCCGTTTCCCTGGCAAACAAAAGTAAGCCACCCCGCTTCTGAAAGGCAGATTGCAGGAGCCACTTGGTACTATCAAACCAGCCCGACTTGGCACTGGTGCCACCTCTGGTCTGGGAACCATCCTGCGTATCGTGGATTGTAAGGCGCCAGGCGGCCACTCCCAGCCATAGGACCTCAAACACAAACCTCGGCCTATTTCTCCGGCAAACAGAACTCAGCTGCCCCGCTTCTGGATGGCAGATTGCAGGAGCCACTTAGTACTATCAAACCAGCCCAACTTGGCACTGATTCCACCTTGGCTCTGGGAACCATCCTGCCTATCGTGGATTTTTAGAGGCCAGCCGGCCACTCTCAGCCATAGGCCCCCAAACACAAACTACGGCCCTTTTCTCTAACAAACAAAACTCAACTGCCCCTCTTCTGGATGGCAAATTGCAGGAGCCGCTTGGTACTACAAAAACAGCCCGACTTGGCACTGGTGCCACCTTGGGTCTGGTTACCATCCTGCCTATCGAGCATTTTAAGGAGCCAGCCGGTAACTCATGGCCATACGCACCCAAACACAACCCAAGGCCCTTTTCTCTGGCAAACAAAACTCAGCTGTCCAGCTTCTGAATGGCAGATTGCAGGAGCCACTTAGTACTATCAAACCAGCCCGACTTGGCACTGGTGCCACCTTGGGTCTGGGAAACATCCTGCAAATTGTGGATTGTAAGGAGTCAGCCGACCACTCTCTGCCACAGACCCCAATCAAAAACAACGGCCCATTTCCCTGGCAAAAAAAACTCAGCTGTCCCGCTTCTGGATGGCAGATTGCAGGGGGCACTTGACACTGTCAAACCAGCCCGACTTGGCACTGGTGCCACCTTGGCTCTGGGAACGATGCTACGTATCATGGATTTTCAGGAGCCAGCCGGCCACTGCCAGCCACAGGCTCCCAAACAAAAACCACAGCCCTTTTCTCTGGCAAACAAAACTCAGCTGCCCCGCTTCTGGATGGCAGATTGAACGAATCACTTGGTACTATCAAACCAACCGGACTTGGCACTGGTTCCACCTTGGGTCTGGTCACCATCCTGCCTATCGTAGCTTTTGAGGACCTAGCCGGTCACTCCCAGCCATAGGCCCCCAGACACAAACCTCGGCCCGTTTCCCTGGCAAACAAAAGTAAGCTGCCCCTCTTCTGGATGGCAAATTGCAGGAACCACTTGGTACTATCAAACCAGCCCGACTTGGCACTGGTGCCACCTCTGGTCTGGGAACCATGCTGCGTATCGTGGATTCTAAGGAGCCAGCCGGCCACTCCCAGCCATAGGCCCCCAGACACAAACAACAGCGCTTTTCCCTGGAAAACAAAACTCGCCTGCCAACGTTTTGATGGCAGATTGCAGGAGCTACTTGGTACTATCAAACCAGCCCAACTTGGCACTGGTGCCACCATGGGCCTGGTCCCCATCCTGCCTATCATAGCTTTTCAGGAAGCCAGCCGGTCACTCCCAGCCATAGGCCCCCAGACACAAACCTCGGCCCGTGCCCCTGGCAAACAAAAGTAAGCTACCCCGCTTCTGGATGGCCGATTGCAGGAGCCACTTTGCACCATCAAACCAGCCCAACTTGGCACTGGTGCCACCTCTGGTCTGGGAACCATCCTGCGTATCGTGGATTGTAAGGCGCCAGCCGGCCACTCCCACCCACAGGCCCCCAAACGCAAACAACGGCGCTTTTCCCTGGAAAACAAAATTCGCCTGCCAACTTCTTGATGGCAGATTGCAGGAGCCACTTGGTACTATCAAACCAGCCCAACTTGGCACGGGTGCCACCATGGGTCTGGTCCCCATCCTGCCTATCGTAGCTTTTCAGGAGCCAGCCGGTCACTCCCAGCCATAGGCCCCTGAACACAAACCTCGGCCCGTTTCCCTGGCAAACAAAAGTAAGCTGCCCCGCTTCTGGATGGCAGATTGCAGGAGCCACTTGGTACTATCAAACCAGCCCGACTTGGTACTGGTGCCACCTTGGGTCTGGGAACCATGCTGCGTAACGTTGATTCTAAGGCGCCATCCGGTCACTCCCAGCCACAGGCCCCCAAACACAAACAACGGCGCTTTTCCCTGGAAAACAAAACTCGCCTGCCAACTTTTTGATGGCAGATTGCAGGAGCCACTTGGTACTATCAAACCAGCCCAACTTGGCACTGGTGCCACCATGGGTCTGGTAACCATCCTGCCTATCGTAGCTTTTCAGGAGCCAGCCGGTCACTCCCAGCCATAGGCCCCCAGACACAAACCTCGGCCCGTTTCCCTGGCAAACAAAATTAAGCTGTCCCGCTTCTGGATGGGAGATTGCAGGACGCACTTGGTACTACAAAAACAGCCCAACTTGGCACTGGTGCCACCTCTGGTCTGGGAACCATCCTGCGTATCGTGGATTCTAAGGAGTCAGCCGGCCACTCCTAGCCACAGGCCCCAAAACAAAATCCTAGGCCCATTTCTCTGGCAAACAAAACTCAGGTGCCCCGCTTCTGGATGGCAGTTTGCAGGAGACACTTGGGACTATCAAACCAGCCCAACTTGGCACTGGTGCCACCTTGGATCTGGGAACCATCCTGTGTATCGTGGATTTTCAGGGGCCAGCCGGCCACTCTCAGCCATATGCCCCCAAAAACAAACCACGGCCCTTTTCTCTGGCAAACAAAACTCAACTGCCCCTCTTCTGGATGGCAAATTGCAGGAAGAACTTGATACTAAAAAGGCAGTCCGACTTGGCACTGGTGCCACCTTGGGTCTGGTCACCATCCTGAGTATCGAGCATTTTAAGGAGCCAGCCAGCCACTCCCAGCCATATGCCCCCAAAACCAAATCACGGAGCTTTTCTCTGGCAAAAAAAAATCAGCTGCTCCGCTTCTGGATGGCAGATTGCAGGAGCCACTTTGCACTATCAAACCAGCCAAACTTGGCACTGGTGCCACCTTGGATCTGGGAACCATCCTGCCTATCGTGGATTTTCAGGGGCCAGCATGCCACTCTCAGCCATAGGCCCCCAAACAAAAACCACGGCCCTTTTCTCTGGCAAAAAAACTCAACTGCCCCTCTCCTGGATGGCAAATTGCAGGAGCCACTTGGTACGACAAAAACAGTCCGACTTGGCACTGGTGCCTCTTTGGGTGTGGTTACCGTCCTGCGTATCGTGCATTTTAAGGAGCCAGCTGGCCACTGCCAGCCACAGGCCCGCAAACACAACCCACGGCGCTTTTCTCTGGCAAACAAAACTCAGCTGCCCCGCTTCTGGATGGCCGATCGCAGGAGACTCTTGGTACTATCAAACCAGCCCGACTTGGCACTGGTGCCACCTTGGGTCTGGGAAACATCCTGCGAATTGTGGATTGTCAGGAGCCAG
This sequence comes from Melospiza georgiana, assembly GCF_028018845.1. Classification (NCBI taxonomy): domain Eukaryota; kingdom Metazoa; phylum Chordata; class Aves; order Passeriformes; family Passerellidae; genus Melospiza; species Melospiza georgiana. Next base: position 26,848,031 of record NC_080464.1, on the reverse strand, counting down.
CCGACCACTCTCGGCCACAGACCCCAATCAAAAAAAACGGCCCGTTTCACAGGCAAAAAAAACTCAGCTGCCCCGCTTCTGGATGAGAGATTGCAGGAGGCACTTGTTGCTATCAAACCAGCCCAACTTGGCACTGGTGCCACCATGGGTCTGGTCCCCATCCTGCCTATCGTAGCTTTTCAAGAGCCAGCCGGTCACTCCCAGCCATAGGCCCCCAGACACAAACCTCGGCCCGTTTCCCTGGCAAACAAAAGTAAGCTACCCCGCTTCTGGATGGCAGATTGCAGGAGCCACTTTGCACCATCAAACCAGCCCAACTTGGCACTGGTGCCACCTCTGGTCTGGGAACCATCCTGCGTATCGTGGATTGTAAGGCGCCAGCCGGTCACTCCCAGCCACAGGCCCGCAAACACAAACAACGGCGCTTTTCCCTGGAAAACAAAACTCGCCTGCCAACTTTTTGATGGCAGATTGCAGGAGCCACTTGGTACTATCAAACCAGCTCCACTTGGCACTGGTGCCACCATGGGTCTGGGAACCATCCTGCCTATCGTAGCTTTTCAAGAGCCAGCCGGCCACTCCCAGCCATAGGCCCCCAGACACAAACCTCGGCCCGTTTCCCTGGCAAACAAAAGTAAGCCACCCCGCTTCTGGATGGCAGATTGCAGGAGTCACTTTGCACCATCAAACCAGCCCGACTTGGCACTGGTGCCACCTCTGGTCTGGGAACCATCATGCGTATGGTTGATTTTCTGGAGTCAGCCGGCCATTCTAAGCCATAGGACCTCAAACACAAACCTCGGCCTATTTCTCCGGCAAACAGAACTCAGCTGCCCCGCTTCTGGATGGCAGATTGCAGGAGCCACTTTGCACCATCAAACCAGCCCAACTTGGCACTGGTGCCACCTCTGGTCTGGGAACCATCCTGCGTATCGTGGATTGTAAGGCGCCAGCCGGCCACTCCCAGCCACAGGCCCCCAAACGCAAACAACGGCGCTTTTCCCTGGAAAACAAAACTCGCCTGCCAACTTTTTGATGGCAGATTGCAGGAGCCACTTGGTGCTATCAAACCAGCCAAACTTGGCACTGGTGCCACCTCTGGTCTGGGAACCATCCTGCGTATCGTGGATTCTAAGGAGCCAGCCGGCCACTCGTAGCCACAGGCCCCAAAACAAAATCCTAGGCCCATTTCTCTGGCAAACAAAACTCAGGTGCCCTGCTTCTGGATGGCAGGTTGCAGGAGACACTTGGGACTATCAAACCAGCCCAACTTGGCACTGGTGCCACCTTGGATCTGGGAACCATCCTGTGTATCGTGGATTTTCAGGGGCCAGCCGGCCACTCTCAGCCATATGCCCCCAAAAACAAACAACAGCGCTTTTCTCTGGCAAACAAAACCAACTGCCCCTCTTCTGGATGGCAAATTGCAGGAAGAACTTGATACTAAAAAGGCAGTCCGACTTGGCACTGGTGCCACCTTGGGTCTGGTCACCATCCTGAGTATCGAGCATTTTAAGGAGCCAGCCAGCCACTCCCAGCCATATGCCCCCAAAACCAAACCACGGACCTTTTCTCTGGCAAAAAAAAATCAGCTGCCCCGCTTCTGGATGGCAGATTGCAGGAGCCACTTTGCACTTTCAAACCAAACCGACTGACTACTGAAAATCGACCATACGCATGATGGCTTCCAGACCCACGGCGGCACCAGTGCCAAGTCCGGCTCGTTTCATAGTACAAAGTGGCTCCTGCAATCTGCCATCCAGAAGCTGGGCAGCTGAGTTTTGTTTGCCAGAGAAAAGGGCCGTGGGTTGTGTTTGGGGGCATATGGCTGGGATTGGCCAGCTGGCTCCTTAAAATGCACGATATGCAGGACGGTAACCAGACCCAAGGTGGCACCAGTGCCAAGTCGGACTGTTTTTGTAGTACCAAGTGGCTCCTGCAATTTGCCATCCAGAAGCGGGGCAGCTAAATTTTGTTTCCCAGAGAAAAGGGCTTTGCTTTGTGTTTGGGGGCCTATGGCTGAGAGTGGCCGGCTGCCCCTTGAAAATCCACGATAGGCAGGATGGTTCCCAGATCCAAGGTGGCACCAGTGCCAAGTTGGGCTGGTTCTATGGTTCAAAGTGGCTCGTGCAATCTGCCATCCAGAAGAGGGGCAGCGGATTTTTTTTTGCCAGAGAAAAGGTCCGTGATTTGTTTTTGGGGTATATGGCTGGGAGTGGCCGGCTGGCTCCTTAAAATGCACGATACGCAGGATGGTTCCCAGACCCAAGGTGGCACCAGTGCCAAGTCGGGCTGTTTTTGTAGTACCAAGTGCGTCCTGCAATTTGCCATCCAGAAGAGGGGCAGTTGAGTTTTGTTTGCCAGAGAAAAGGGCCGTGGTTTTTGTTTGGGGGCCTATGGCTGAGAGTGGCCGGCTGGCCCCTGAAAATCCACGATAGGCAGGATGGTTCCCAGACCCAAGGTGGCACCAGTGCCAAGTCGGGCTGGTTTGATAGTACCAAGTGGCTCCTGCAATCTGCCATCCAGAAGCGGGGCAGCTGAGTTTTGTTTGCCAGAGAAATGGGCCGAGGTTTGTGTTTGAGGTCCTATGGCTGAGAGTGGCCAGATGACTCCTGAAAATCCACCATACGCATGATGGCTTCCAGACCCAAGGTGGCACCAGTGCCAAGTCGGGCTGGTTTGATAGTACCAAGTGGCTCATGCAATCGGCCATCCAGAAGCGGGGCAGCTGAGTTCTGTTTGCCAGAGAAAAGGGCTGTGGTTTGTGTTTGGGGGCCTGTGGCTGGCAGTGGCCGGCTGGCTCCTGAAAATCCATGATACGCAGCAGGGTTCCCACAGCCAAGGTGGCACCAGTGCCAAGTCGGGTTGGTTTGACAGTGTCAAGTGCCTACTGCAATCTCCCATCCAGAAGCGGGGCAGCTGAGATTTTTTTGCCTGTGAAATGGGCCGTTTTTTTTGATTGGGATCTGTGGCCAAGAGTGGTCGGCTGGCTCCTGACAATCCACAATTCGCAGGATGTTTCCCAGACCCAAGGTGGCACCAGTGCCAAGTCGGGCTGGTTTGATAGTACCAGGAGGCTCCTGCAATCTGCCATCCAGAAGCGGGGCAGCTGAGTTTTGTTTGCCAGAGAAAAGGGCCGTGGGTTGTGTTTGCGGGCCTGTGGCTGGCAGTGGCCAGCTGGCTCCTTAAAATGCACGATACGCAGGACGGTAACCAGACCCAAAGAGGCACCAGTGCCATGTCGGACTGTTTTTGTAGTACCAAGTGGCTCCTGCAAATTGCCAACCAGAAGCGGGGCAGCTGATTTATTTTTGCCAGAGAAAAGGGCCGTGGTTTATGTTTGGGGGCATATGGCTGGGAGTGGCTGGCTGGCTCCTTAAAATGCTCGATACTCAGGATGGTGACCAGACCCAAGGTGGCACCAGTGCCAAGTCGGACTGCCTTTTTAGTATCAAGTTCTTCCTGCAATTTGCCATCCAGAAGAGGGGCAGTTGAGTTTTGTTTGCCAGAGAAAAGGGCCGTGGTTTGTTTTTGGGGGCATATGGGTGAGAGTGGCCGGCTGGCCCCTGAAAATCCACGATACACAGGATGGTTCCCAGATCCAAGGCGGCACCAGTGCCAAGTTGGGCTGGTTTGATAGTCCCAAGTGTCTCCTGCAAACTGCCATCCAGAAGCGGGGCACCTGAGTTTTGTTTGCCAGAGAAATGGTCCTAGGATTTTGTTTTGGGGGCCTGTGGATAGGAGTGGCCGGCTGGCTCCTTAGAATCCACGATACGCAGGATGGTTCCCAGACCAGAGGTGGCACCAGTGCCAAGTTGGGCTGTTTTTGTAGTACCAAGTGCGTCCTGCAATCTCCCATCCAGAAGCGGGACAGCTTAATTTTGTTTGCCAGGGAAACGGGCCGAGGTTTGTGTCTGGGGGCCTATGGCTGGGAGTGACCGGCTGGCTCCTGAAAAGCTACGATAGGCAGGATGGTTACCAGACCCATGGTGGCACCAGTGCCAAGTTTGGCTGGTTTGAGAGTACCAAGTGGCTCCTGCAATCTGCCATCAAAAAGTTGGCAGGCGAGTTTTGTTTTCCAGGGAAAAGCGCCGTTGTTTGTGTTTGGGGGCCTGTGGCTGGGAGTGACCGGATGGCGCCTTAGAATCAACGTTACGCAGCATGGTTCCCAGACCCAAGGTGGCACCAGTACCAAGTCGGGCTGGTTTGATAGTACCAAGTGGCTCCTGCAATCTGCCATCCAGAAGCGGGGCAGCTTACTTTTGTTTGCCAGGGAAACGGGCCGAGGTTTGTGTCTGGGGGCCTATGGCTGGGAGTGCCCGGCTGGCTCCTGAAAAGCTACGATAGGCAGGATGGTTACCAGACCCATGGTGGCACCAGTGCCAAGTTGGGCGGGTTTGATAGTACCAAGTGGCTCCTGCAATCTGCCATCAAAAAGTTGGCAGGCAAGTTTTGTTTTCCAGGGAAAAGCGCCGTTGTTTGCGTTTGGGGGCCTGTGGCTGGGAGTGGCCGGCTGGCGCCTTACAATCCACGATACGCAGGATGGTTCCCAGACCAGAGGTGGCACCAGTGCCAAGTTGGGCTGGTTTGATGGTGCAAAGTGGCTCCTGCAATCGGCCATCCAGAAGCGGGGTAGCTTACTTTTGTTTGCCAGGGGCACGGGCCGAGGTTTGTGTCTGGGGGCCTATGGCTGGGAGTGACCGGCTGGCTCCTGAAAAGCTATGATAGGCAGGATGGTTACCAGACCCATGGTGGCACCAGTGCCAAGTTGGGCTGGTTTGATAGTACCAAGTAGCTCCTGCAATCTGCCATCAAAACGTTGGCAGGCGAGTTTTGTTTTCCAGGGAAAAGCGCTGTTGTTTGTGTCTGGGGGCCTATGGCTGGGAGTGGCCGGCTGGCTCCTTAGAATCCACGATACGCAGCATGGTTGCCAGACCCCAGGTGTCACCAGTGCCTAGTCGGGCTGGTTTGATAGTACCAAGTGGTTCCTGCAATCTGCCATCCAGAAGCGGGGCAGCTTACTTTTGTTTGCCAGGGAAACGGGCCGAGGTTTGTGTCTGGGGGCCTATGGCTGGGAGTGACCGGCTAGGTCCTCAAAAGCTACGATAGGCAGGATGGTGACCAGACCCAAGGTGGCACCAGTGCCAACTTGGGCTGGTTTGATAGTACCAAGTGGCTCCTGCAATCTGCCATCAAAAAGGATGCAGGCGAGTTTTGTTTTCCACGGAAAAGCGCCGTTGTTTGTGTTTGGGGGCCTGTGGCTCGGAGTGGTGGCCTGGCGCCATAGAATCTACGTTACACAGCATGGTTCCCAGACCCAAGGTGGAACCAGTGCCAAGTCGGGCTGGTTTGATAGTACCAAGTGACTCGTGCAATCTGCCATCCAGAAGCTGGGCAGCTGAGTTTTGTTTGCCAGAGAAGAGGGCCGTAGTTTGTGTTTGGGGGCCTATGGCTTAGAGTGGCCGGCTGGCCTCTGAAAATCCACGATAGGCAGGATGGTTCCCAGATCCAAGGTGGCACCAGTGCCAAGTCGGGCTGGTTGGGTGGTGCAAAGTGGCTCCTGCAATCTGCCATCCAGAAGCGGGGCACCTGAGTTTTGTTTGCCAGGGAAATGGGCCGTGGTTTGTGTTTGGGGGCCTGTGGCTGGGAGTTGCCGACTGTTTCCTGAAAATCCACGATACGCAGGATGGTTCCCAGAGCCAAGGTGGAATCAGTGCCAAGTTGGGCTGGTTTGATAGTACTAAGTGGCTCCTGCAATCTGCCACCCAGGAGCGGGGCAGCTGAGTGTTTTTTGCCAGGGAAATGGGCCGTTGTTTTTGATTGGGATCTGTGGCCGAGAGTGGTCGGCTGACTCCTGACAATCCACAATTTGCAGGATATTTCCCAGACCCAAGGTGGCACCAGTGCCAAGTCGGGCTGGTTTGATAGTACTAAGTGGCTCCTGCACTCTGCCATCCAGAAGCTGGGAAGTTGAGTATTGTTTGCCAGAGAAAAGGGCCTTGGGTTGTGTTTGGGTGCGTATGGCCGGGAGTGGCCGGCTGGCTCCTTAAAATGCTCGATACGCAGTATGGTTCCCAGACCCAAGGTGGCACCAGTGCCAAGTCGGGCTGTTTTTGTAGTACCAAGTGGCTCCTGCAATTTGCCATCCAGAAGAGGGGCAGTTGAGTTTTGTTTGCCAGAGAAAAGGGCCGTAGTTTGTGTTTGGGGGCCTATGGCTGAGAGTGGCCGGCTGGCCCCTGAAAATCCACGATAGGCAGGATGGTTCCCAGATCCTAGGTGGCACCAGTGGCAAGTCGGGCTGGTTGGGTGGCGCAAAGTGGCTCCTGCAATTTGCCATCCAGAAGCGGGGCACCTGAGTTTTGTTTGCCAGGGAAATGGGCCGTGGTTTGTGTTTGGGGGCCTGTGGCTGGGAGTTGCCGACTGTTTCCTGAAAATCCATGATACGCAGGATGGTTCCCAGAGCCAAGGTGGCACCAGTCCCAAGTTGGGCTGGTTTGATAGTACTAAGTGGCTCCTGCAATCTGCCATCCAGAAGCGGGGCAGCTGAGTTCTGTTTGCCGGAGAAATAGGCCGAGGTTTGTGTTTGAGGTCCTATGGCTGAGAGTGACCGGCTGACTCCTGAAAATCAACCATACGCAAGATGGCTTCCAGACCCAAGGTGGCACCAGTGCCAAGTTGGGCTGGTTTGATAGTACTTAGTGGCTCCTGCAATCGGCCATCCAGAAGCGGGGCAGCTGAGTTTTGTTTGCCAGAGAAAAAGGCTGTGGTTTGTGTTTGGGGGCCTGTGGCTGGCAGTGGCCGGCTGGCTCCTTAAAATCCACGATACTCAGCATGGTTCCCAGAGCCAAGGTCGTACAAGTGCCAAGTGGGGCTGGTTTGACAGTGTCAAGTGACTCCTGCAATATGCCATCCAGAAGCGGGGCAGCTGAGTTTTTTTGCCAGGGAAACGGGCCGTTGTTTTTGATTGGGGTCTATGGCCGAGAGTGGTCGGCTGGCTCCTGGCAATCCACATTACGCGGGATGGTTCCCAGAGCCAAGGTGGCACCAGTGCCAAGTCGGGCTGGTTTGATAGTAATAAGTGGCTCCTGCAATCTGCCATCCAGAAGCGGGGCAGTTGAGTTTTGTTTGCCAGAGAAAAGGGCCGTGGTTTGTGTTTGGGGGCATATGGCTGGGATTGGCCAGCTGGCTCCTTAAAATGCACGATACGCCGGATGGTAACCAGACCCAAGGTGGCACCAGTGCCAAGTCGGGCTGTTTTTGTAGTACCAAGTGGCTCCTGCAATTTGCCATCCAGAAGCGGGGCAGCTAAATTTTGTTTGCCAGAGAAAAGGGCCGTGGTTTGTGTTTGGGGGCCTATGGCTGAGAGTGGCCGGCTGGCCTCTGAAAATCAACGATAGTCAGGATGGTTCCCAGATCCAAGGTGGCACCAGTGCCAAGTTGGGCTGGTTCTATGGTTCAAATTGGCTCCTGCAATCTGCCATCCAGAAGCGGGGCAGCTGAGTTTTGTTTGCCAGAGGAAAGGTCCATGGTTTGTTTTAGGGGCATACGGCTAGGAATGGCCGGCTGGCTCCTGAAAATGCTTGATACCCAGGATGGTTACAAGACCCAAGGTGGCACCAGTGCCAAGTCGGGCTGGTTTGATAGTACCAAGTGACTCGTGCAATCTGCCATCCAGAAGCGGGGCAGCTGAGTGTTTTTTGCCAGGGAAATGGGCTGTTGTTTTTGATTGGGATCTGTGGCCGAGAGTGGTCGGCTGACTCCTGACAATCCACAATTTGCAGGATATTTCCCAGACCCAAGGTGGCACCAGTGCCAAGTCGGGCTGGTTTGATAGTACTAAGTGGCTCCTGCACTCTGCCATCCAGAAGCTGGGAAGTTGAGTATTGTTTGCCAGAGAAAAGGGCCTTGGGTTGTGTTTGGGTGCGTATGGCCGGGAGTGGCCGGCTGGCTCCTTAAAATGCTCGATACGCAGTATGGTTCCCAGACCCAAGGTGGCACCAGTGCCAAGTCGGGCTGTTTTTGTAGTACCAAGTGGCTCCTGCAATTTGCCATCCAGAAGAGGGGCAGTTGAGTTTTGTTTGCCAGAGAAAAGGGCCGTAGTTTGTGTTTAGGGGTCTATGGCTGAGAGTGGCCTGCTGGCCCCTGAAAATCCACGATAGGCAGGATGGTTCCCAGATCCTAGGTGGCACCAGTGGCAAGTCGGGCTGGTTGGGTGGTGCAAAGTGGCTCCTGCAATCTGCCATCCAGAAGCGGGGCACCTGAGTTTTGTTTGCCAGGGAAATGGGCCGTGGTTTGTGTTTGGGGGCCTGTGGCTGGGAGTTGCCGACTGTTTCCTGAAAATCCATGATACGCAGGATGGTTCCCAGAGCCAAGGTGGCACCAGTGCCAAGTTGGGCTGGTTTGATAGTACTAAGTGGCTCCTGCAATCTGCCATCCAGAAGCGGGGCAGCTGAGTTCTGTTTGCCGCAGAAGTAGGCCGAGGTTTGTGTTTGAGGTCCTATGGCTGAGAATGGCCGGCTGACTCCTGAAAATCAACCATACGCATGATGGCTTCCAGACCCAAGGTGGCACCAGTGCCAAGTTGGGCTGGTTTGATAGTACTAAGTGGCTCCTGCAATCGGCCATCCAGAAGCGGGTCAGCTGAGTTTTGTTTGCCAAGGAAAATGGCCATGGTTTGATATGTGGGCCCTATGGCTGGGAGTAGAGGGCTGGCTCCTGAAAATCCATGATACGCAGCATGGTTCCCAGAGCCAAGGTGGCACCAGTGTCAAGTCGGGCTGGTTTGACAGTGTCAAGTGCCTCCTGCAATTTCCCATCCAGAAGCGGGGCAGCTGAGTTTATTTTGCCAGGGAAATGGGCCGTTGTTTTTGATTTGGGTCTGTGGCCGAGAGTGGTCGGCTGGCTCCTGACAATCCACAATAGGCAGGATGGTTCCCAGACCCAAGGTGGCACCGGTGCCAATCGGGCTGGTTTGATGGTGCAAAGTGGCTCCTGCAATCTGCCATCCAGAAGCGGGGTAGCTTACTTTTGTTTGCCAGGGAAACGGGCCGAGGTTTGTGTCTGGGGGCCTATGGCTGGGAGTGACCGGCTGGCTCCTGAAAAGCTACGATAGGCAGGTTGGTTACCAGACCCATGGTGGCACCAGTGCCAAGTTGGGCTGGTTTGATAGTACCAAGTGGCTCCTGCAATCTGCCATCAAAAAGTTGGCAGGCGAGTTTTGTTTTCCAGGGAAAAGCGCTGTTGTTTGTGTTTGGGGGCCTGTGGCTGGGAGTGGCCGGCTGGCTCCTTAAAATCCACAATACGCAGGATGGTTCCCAGACCCAAGGTGGCACCAGTGCCAAGTTGGGCTGGTTTGATAGTACCAAGTGGCTCCTGCAATTTGCCATCCAGAAGAGGGGCAGTTGAGTTTTGTTTGCCAGAGAAAAGGGCCGTGGTTTGTGTTTGGGTGCCTATGGCTGAGAGTGGCCGGCTGGCCCCTCAAAATCCACGATAGGCAGGATGGTTCCCAGACCAGAGGTGGCACCAGTGCCAAGTTGGGCTGGTTTGATAGTACCAAGTGGCTCCTGCAATCTGCCATCAAGAAGCAGGGCAGCTGAGTTTTGTTTGCCAGATAAAAAGGCCGTGGTTTTTGTTGGGGGCCTGTGGCTGGGAGTGGCCGGCTGGCTCCTTAGAATCCACGATACGCAGGATGGTAACGTGACCCAAGGTGGCACCAGTGCCAAGTCGGGCTGTTTTGTAGTACCAAGTGGCTCCTGCAATTTGCCATCCAGAAGAGGGGTAGTTGAGTTTTGTTTGCCAGAGAAAAGGGCCGTGGTTTGTGTTTGGGGGCCTATGGCTGAGAGTGGCCGGCTGGCCCCTGAAAATCCACGATGGGAAGGATGGTTCCCAGATCCAAGGTGGCACCAGTGCCAAGTTGGGCTGGTTTGATAGTGCAAAGTGGCTCCTGCAATTTGCCATCCAGAAGCGGGGCACCTGAGTTGTGTTTGCCAGAGAAAAGGGCTGTGGTTTGTGTTTGGGGGCCTGTGGCTAGCAGTGACCGGCTGGCTCCTGAAAATCCACGATACGCAGCATGGTTCCCAGAGCCAAGGTGGCACCAGTGCCAAGTAGGGCTGGTTTGATAGTACCAAGAGGCTCCTGCAATCTGCCATCCAGAAGCGGGGCAGCTGAGTTTTGTTTGCCAGAGAAAAGGGCCGTGGGTTGTGTTTGGGTGCGTATGGCCGGGAGTGGCCGGCTGGCTCCTTAAAATGCTCGATACGCAGTATGGTTCCCAGACCCAAGGTGGCACCAGTGCCAAGTCGGGCTGTTTTTGTAGTACCAAGTGGCTCCTGCAATTTGCCATCCAGAAGAGGGGCAGTTGAGTTTTGTTTGCCAGAGAAAAGGGCCGTAGTTTGTGTTTGGGGGTCTATGGCTGAGAGTGGCCGGCTGGCCCCTGAAAATCCACGATAGGCAGGATGGTTCCCAGATCCTAGGTGGCACCAGTGGCAAGTCGGGCTGGTTTGATAGTACTAAGTGGCTCCTGCAATCTGCCATCCAGAAGCGGGGTAGCTTACTTTTGTTTGCCAGGGAAACGGGCCGAGGTTTGTGTCTGGGGGCCTATGGCTGGGAGTGACCAGCTGGCTCCTGAAAAGCTACGATAGGCAGGTTGGTTACCAGACCCATGGTGGCACCAGTGCCAAGTTGGGCTGGTTTGATAGTACCAAGTGGCTCCTGCAATCTGCCATCAAAAAGTTGGCAGGCGAGTTTTGTTTTCCAGGGAAAAGCGCCGTTGTTTGTGTTTGGGGGCCTGTGGCTGGGAGTGGCCGGCTGGCTCCTTAAAATCCACAATACGCAGGATGGTTCCCAGACCCAAGGTGGCACCAGTGCCAAGTTGGGCTGGTTTGATAGTACCAAGTGGCTCCTGCAATTTGCCATCCAGAAGAGGGGCAGTTGAGTTTTGTTTGCCAGAGAAAAGGGCCGTGGTTTGTGTTTGGGTGCCTATGGCTGAGAGTGGCCGGCTGGCCCCTCAAAATCCACGATAGGCAGGATGGTTCCCAGACCAGAGGTGGCACCAGTGCCAAGTTGGGCTGGTTTGATAGTACCAAGTGGCTCCTGCAATCTGCCATCAAGAAGCAGGGCAGCTGAGTTTTGTTTGCCAGATAAAAAGGCCGTGGTTTTTGTTGGGGGCCTGTGGCTGGGAGTGGCCGGCTGGCTCCTTAGAATCCACGATACGCAGGATGGTAACGTGACCCAAGGTGGCACCAGTGCCAAGTCGGGCTGTTTTGTAGTACCAAGTGGCTCCTGCAATTTGCCATCCAGAAGAGGGGTAGTTGAGTTTTGTTTGCCAGAGAAAAGGGCCGTGGTTTGTGTTTGGGGGCCTATGGCTGAGAGTGGCCGGCTGGCCCCTGAAAATCCACGATGGGCAGGATGATTCCCAGATCCAAGGTGGCACCAGTGCCAAGTTGGGCTGGTTTGATAGTGCAAAGTGGCTCCTGCAATCTGCCATCCAGAAGCGGGGCACCTGAGTTGTGTTTGCCAGAGAAAAGGGCTGTGGTTTGTGTTTGGGGGCCTGTGGCTAGCAGTGACCGGCTGGCTCCTGAAAATCCACGATACGCAGCATGGTTCCCAGATCCAAGGTGGCACCACTGCCAAGTCGGGCTGCCTTTTTAGTATCAAGTTCGTCCTGCAGTTTGCCATCCAGAAGAGGGGCAGTTGAGTTTTGTTTGCCAGAGAAAAGGGCCGTGGTTTGTTTTTGGGGGCATATGGCTGAGAGTGGCCGGCTGGCTCCTGAAAATCCACGATACGCAGGATGTTTCCCAGAGCCAAGGTGGCACCAGTGCCAAGTCGGGCTGGTTTTGTAGTACCACGTGGCTCCTGCAACCTCCATCAAAAAGTTGGCAGGCGTGTTTTTTTTTCCAGGGAACAGCGCCGTTGTTTTTGTTTGGGGGTCTCTGGCTGGCAGTGGCTGGCTGGCTCCTTAGAATCCACGATACGCAGGATGGTTCCCAGACCCAAGGTGGCACCAGTGCCAAGTTGGGTTGGTTTGATAGCACCAAGTGGCTCCTGCAATCTGCCATCCACAACTGAGGCAGCTAAGTTTTGTTTGCCAGAAAAAAGGGCCGTGGTTTTTGTTGGGGGCCCGTGGCTTGGAGTAGCCGGCTGGCTCCTTAAAATCCACGATAGGCAGGATGGTGACTAGACCCATGGTGGCACCAGTGCCAAGTTGGGCTGGTTTGATAGTACCAAGTGGCTCCTGCAATCTGCCATCCAGAAGCGGGGCAGCTGAGTTTTGTTTGCCAGAGAAAAAGGCTGTGGTTTGTGTTTGGGGGCCTGTGGCTGGCAGTGGCCGGCTGGCTCCTGAAAATCCACGATACTCAGCATGGTTCCCAGAGCCAAGGTCGTACAAGTGCCAAGTGGGGCTGGTTTGACAGTGTCAAGTGACTCCTGCAATATGCCATCCAGAAGCGGGCCAGCTGAGTTTTTTTGCCAGGGAAACGGGCCGTTGTTTTTGATTGGGGTCTATGGCCGAGAGTGGTCGGCTGGCTCCTGGCAATCCACATTACGCGGGATGGTTCCCAGAGCCAAGGTGGCACCAGTGCCAAGTCGGGCTGGTTTGATAGTAATAAGTGGCTCCTGCAATCTGCCATCCAGAAGCGGGGCAGCTGAGTTTTGTTTGCCAGAGAAAAGGGCCGTGGTTTGTGTTTGGGGGCATATGGCTGGGATTGGCCAGCTGGCTCCTTAAAATGCACGATACGCCGGATGGTAACCAGACCCAAGGTGGCACCAGTGCCAAGTCGGGCTGTTTTTGTAGTACCAAGTGGCTCCTGCAATTTGCCATCCAGAAGCGGGGCAGCTAAATTTTGTTTGCCAGAGAAAAGGGCCGTGGTTTGTGTTTGGGGGCCTATGGCTGAGAGTGGCCGGCTGGCCTCTGAAAATCAACGATAGTCAGGATGGTTCCCAGATCCAAGGTGGCACCAGTGCCAAGTTGGGCTGGTTCTATGGTTCAAATTGGCTCCTGCAATCTGCCATCCAGAAGCGGGGCAGCTGAGTTTTGTTTGCCAGAGGAAAGGTCCATGGTTTGTTTTAGGGGCATACGGCTAGGAATGGCCGGCTGGCTCCTGAAAATGCTTGATACCCAGGATGGTTACAAGACCCAAGGTGGCACCAGTGCCAAGTCGGGCTGGTTTGATAGTACCAAGTGACTCGTGCAATCTGCCATCCAGAAGCGGGGCAGCTGAGTGTTTTTTGCCAGGGAAATGGGCTGTTGTTTTTGATTGGGATCTGTGGCCGAGAGTGGTCGGCTGACTCCTGACAATCCACAATTTGCAGGATATTTCCCAGACCCAAGGTGGCACCAGTGCCAAGTCGGGCTGGTTTGATAGTACTAAGTGGCTCCTGCACTCTGCCATCCAGAAGCTGGGAAGTTGAGTATTGTTTGCCAGAGAAAAGGGCCTTGGGTTGTGTTTGGGTGCGTATGGCCGGGAGTGGCCGGCTGGCTCCTTAAAATGCTCGATACGCAGTATGGTTCCCAGACCCAAGGTGGCACCAGTGCCAAGTCGGGCTGTTTTTGTAGTACCAAGTGGCTCCTGCAATTTGCCATCCAGAAGAGGGGCAGTTGAGTTTTGTTTGCCAGAGAAAAGGGCCGTAGTTTGTGTTTGGGGGTCTATGGCTGAGAGTGGCCGGCTGGCCCCTGAAAATCCACGATAGGCAGGATGGTTCCCAGATCCTAGGTGACACCAGTGGCAAGTCGGGCTGGTTTGATAGTACTAAGTGGCTCCTGCAATCTGCCATCCAGAAGCGGGGCAGCTGAGTTCTGTTTGCCGCAGAAATAGGCCGAGGTTTGTGTTTGAGGTCCTATGGCTGAGAATGGCCGGCTGACTCCTGAAAATCAACCATACGCATGATGGCTTCCAGACCCAAGGTGGCACCAGTGCCAAGTTGGGCTGGTTTGATAGTACTAAGTGGCTCCTGCAATCGGCCATCCAGAAGCGGGTCAGCTGAGTTTTGTTTGCCAAGGAAAATGGCCATGGTTTGATATGTGGGCCCTATGGCTGGGAGTAGAGGGCTGGCTCCTGAAAATCCATGATACGCAGCATGGTTCCCAGAGCCAAGGTGGCACCAGTGTCAAGTCGGGCTGGTTTGACAGTGTCAAGTGCCTCCTGCAATTTCCCATCCAGAAGCGGGGCAGCTGAGTTTATTTTGCCAGGGAAATGGGCCGTTGTTTTTGATTTGGGTCTGTGGCCGAGAGTGGTCGGCTGGCTCCTGACAATCCACAATAGGCAGGATGGTTCCCAGACCCAAGGTGGCACCGGTGCCAATCGGGCTGGTTTGATGGTGCAAAGTGGCTCCTGCAATCTGCCATCCAGAAGCGGGGTAGCTTACTTTTGTTTGCCAGGGAAACGGGCCGAGGTTTGTGTCTGGGGGCCTATGGCTGGGAGTGACCGGCTGGCTCCTGAAAAGCTACGATAGGCAGGTTGGTTACCAGACCCATGGTGGCACCAGTGCCAAGTTGGGCTGGTTTGATAGTACCAAGTGGCTCCTGCAATCTGCCATCAAGAAGCAGGGCAGCTGAGTTTTGTTTGCCAGATAAAAAGGCCGTGGTTTTTGTTGGGGGCCTGTGGCTGGGAGTGGCCGGCTGGCTCCTTAGAATCCACAATACGCAGGATGGTTCCCAGACCCAAGGTGGCACCAGTGCCAAGTTGGGCTGGTTTGATAGTACCAAGTGGCTCCTGCAATTTGCCATCCAGAAGAGGGGCAGTTGAGTTTTGTTTGCCAGAGAAAAGGGCCGTGGTTTGTGTTTGGGTGCCTATGGCTGAGAGTGGCCGGCTGGCCCCTCAAAATCCACGATAGGCAGGATGGTTCCCAGACCAGAGGTGGCACCAGTGCCAAGTTGGGCTGGTTTGATAGTACCAAGTGGCTCCTGCAATCTGCCATCAAGAAGCAGGGCAGCTGAGTTTTGTTTGCCAGATAAAAAGGCCGTGGTTTTTGTTGGGGGCCTGTGGCTGGGAGTGGCCGGCTGGCTCCTTAGAATCCACGATACGCAGGATGGTAACGTGACCCAAGGTGGCACCAGTGCCAAGTCGGGCTGTTTTGTAGTACCAAGTGGCTCCTGCAATTTGCCATCCAGAAGAGGGGTAGTTGAGTTTTGTTTGCCAGAGAAAAGGGCCGTGGTTTGTGTTTGGGTGCCTATGGCTGAGAGTGGCCGGCTGGCCCCTGAAAATCCACGATGGGCAGGATGGTTCCCAGATCCAAGGTGGCACCAGTGCCAAGTTGGGCTGGTTTGATAGTGCAAAGTGGCTCCTGCAATCTGCCATCCAGAAGCGGGGCACCTGAGTTGTGTTTGCCAGAGAAAAGGGCTGTGGTTTGTGTTTGGGGGCCTGTGGCTAGCAGTGACCGGCTGGCTCCTGAAAATCCACGATACGCAGCATGGTTCCCAGATCCAAGGTGGCACCAGTGCCAAGTAGGGCTGGTTTGATAGTACCAAGAGGCTCCTGCAATCTGCCATCCAGAAGCGGGGCAGCTGAGTTTTGTTTGCCAGAGAAAAGGGCCGTGGGTTGTGTTTGCGGGCCTGTGGCTGGCAGTGGCCAGCTGGCTCCTTAAAATGCACGATACGCAGGAAGGTAACCAGACCCAAAGAGGCACCAGTGCCAAGTCGGACTGTTTTTGTAGTACCAAGTGGCTCCTGCAATTTGCCATCCAGAAGAGGGGCAGTTGAGTTTTTTTTGCCAGAGGATTGGGCCGTGGTTTTTGTTTGGGGGCCTATGGCTGAGAGTGGCCGGCTGGCCCCTGAAAATCCACGATAGCCTGGATGGTTCCCAGATCCAAGGTGGCACCACTGCCAAGTCGGGCTGCCTTTTTAGTATCAAGTTCGTCCTGCAGTTTGCCATCCAGAAGAGGGGCAGTTGAGTTTTGTTTGCCAGAGAAAAGGGCCGTGGTTTGTTTTTGGGGGCATATGGCTGAGAGTGGCCGGCTGGCTCCTGAAAATCCACGATACGCAGGATGTTTCCCAGAGCCAAGGTGGCACCAGTGCCAAGTCGGGCTGGTTTTGTAGTACCACGTGGCTCCTGCAACCTCCATCAAAAAGTTGGCAGGCGTGTTTTGTTTTCCAGGGAACAGCGCCGTTGTTTTTGTTTGGGGGCCTGTGGCTGGCAGTGGCTGGCTGGCTCCTTAGAATCCACGATACGCAGGATGGTTCCCAGAGCCAAGGTGGCACCAGTGCCAAGTTGGGTTGGTTTGATAGCATCAAGTGGCTCCTGCAATCTGCCATCCACAACTGAGGCAGCTAAGTTTTGTTTGCCAGAAAAAAGGGCCGTGGTTTTTGTTGGGGGCCCGTGGCTGGGAGTAGCCGGCTGGCTCCTTAAAATCCACGATAGGCAGGATGGTGACTAGACCCATGGTGGCACCAGTGCCAAGTTGGGCTGGTTTGATAGTACCAAGTGGCTCCTGCAATCTGCCATCCAGAAGCGGGGCAGCTGAGTTTTGTTTGCCAGAGAAAAAGGCTGTGGTTTGTGTTTGGGGGCCTGTGGCTGGCAGTGGCCGGCTGGCTCCTGAAAATCCACGATACTCAGCATGGTTCCCAGAGCCAAGGTCGTACAAGTGCCAAGTGGGGCTGGTTTGACAGTGTCAAGTGACTCCTGCAATATGCCATCCAGAAGCGGGGCAGTTGAGTTTTTTTGCCAGGGAAACGGGCCGTTGTTTTTGATTGGGGTCTATGGCCGAGAGTGGTCGGCTGGCTCCTGGCAATCCACATTACGCGGGATGGTTCCCAGAGCCAAGGTGGCACCAGTGCCAAGTCGGGCTGGTTTGATAGTAATAAGTGGCTCCTGCAATCTGCCATCCAGAAGCGGGGCAGCTGAGTTTTGTTTGCCAGAGAAAAGGGCCGTGGTTTGTGTTTGGGGGCATATGGCTGGGATTGGCCAGCTGGCTCCTTAAAATGCACGATACGCCGGATGGTAACCAGACCCAAGGTGGCACCAGTGCCAAGTCGGGCTGTTTTTGTAGTACCAAGTGGCTCCTGCAATTTGCCATCCAGAAGCGGGGCAGCTAAATTTTGTTTGCCAGAGAAAAGGGCCGTGGTTTGTGTTTGGGGGCCTATGGCTGAGAGTGGCCGGCTGGCCTCTGAAAATCAACGATAGTCAGGATGGTTCCCAGATCCAAGGTGGCACCAGTGCCAAGTTGGGCCGGTTCTATGGCTCAAATTGGCTCCTGCAATCTGCCATTCAGAAGCGGGGCAGCTGAGTTTTGTTTGCCAGAGGAAAGGTCCATGGTTTGTTTTAGGGGCATACGGCTAGGAATGGCCGGCTGGCTCCTGAAAATGCTTGATACCCAGGATGGTTACAAGACCCAAGGTGGCACCAGTGCCAAGTCGGGCTGGTTTGATAGTACCAAGTGACTCGTGCAATCTGCCATCCAGAAGCGGGGCAGCTGAGTGTTTTTTGCCAGGGAAATGGGCTGTTGTTTTTGATTGGGATCTGTGGCCGAGAGTGGTCGGCTGACTCCTGACAATCCACAATTTGCAGGATATTTCCCAGACCCAAGGTGGCACCAGTGCCAAGTCGGGCTGGTTTGATAGTACTAAGTGGCTCCTGCACTCTGCCATCCAGAAGCTGGGAAGTTGAGTATTGTTTGCCAGAGAAAAGGGCCTTGGGTTGTGTTTGGGTGCGTATGGCCGGGAGTGGCCGGCTGGCTCCTTAAAATGCTCGATACGCAGTATGGTTCCCAGACCCAAGGTGGCACCAGTGCCAAGTCGGGCTGTTTTTGTAGTACCAAGTGGCTCCTGCAATTTGCCATCCAGAAGAGGGGCAGTTGAGTTTTGTTTGCCAGAGAAAAGGGCCGTAGTTTGTGTTTGGGGGTCTATGGCTGAGAGTGGCCGGCTGGCCCCTGAAAATCCACGATAGGCAGGATGGTTCCCAGATCCTAGGTGGCACCAGTGGCAAGTCGGGCTGGTTTGATAGTACTAAGTGGCTCCTGCAATCTGCCATCCAGAAGCGGGGTAGCTTACTTTTGTTTGCCAGGGAAACGGGCCGAGGTTTGTGTCTGGGGGCCTATGGCTGGGAGTGACCGGCTGGCTCCTGAAAAGCTACGATAGGCAGGTTGGTTACCAGACCCATGGTGGCACCAGTGCCAAGTTGGGCTGGTTTGATAGTACCAAGTGGCTCCTGCAATCTGCCATCAAAAAGTTGGCAGGCGAGTTTTGTTTTCCAGGGAAAAGCGCCGTTGTTTGTGTTTGGGGGCCTGTGGCTGGGAGTGGCCGGCTGGCTCCTTAAAATCCACAATACGCAGGATGGTTCCCAGACCCAAGGTGGCACCAGTGCCAAGTTGGGCTGGTTTGATAGTACCAAGTGGCTCCTGCAATTTGCCATCCAGAAGAGGGGCAGTTGAGTTTTGTTTGCCAGAGAAAAGGGCTGTGGTTTGTGTTTGGGGGCCTGTGGCTAGCAGTGACCGGCTGGCTCCTGAAAATCCACGATACGCAGCATGGTTCCCAGATCCAAGGTGGCACCAGTGCCAAGTAGGGCTGGTTTGATAGTACCAAGAGGCTCCTGCAATCTGCCATCCAGAAGCGGGGCAGCTGAGTTTTGTTTGCCAGAGAAAAGGGCCGTGGGTTGTGTTTGCGGGCCTGTGGCTGGCAGTGGCCAGCTGGCTCCTTAAAATGCACGATACGCAGGAAGGTAACCAGACCCAAAGAGGCACCAGTGCCAAGTCGGACTGTTTTTGTAGTACCAAGTGGCTCCTGCAATTTGCCATCCAGAAGAGGGGCAGTTGAGTTTTTTTTGCCAGAGGATTGGGCCGTGGTTTTTGTTTGGGGGCCTATGGCTGAGAGTGGCCGGCTGGCCCCTGAAAATCCACGATAGCCTGGATGGTTCCCAGATCCAAGGTGGCACCACTGCCAAGTCGGGCTGCCTTTTTAGTATCAAGTTCGTCCTGCAGTTTGCCATCCAGAAGAGGGGCAGTTGAGTTTTGTTTGCCAGAGAAAAGGGCCGTGGTTTGTTTTTGGGGGCATATGGCTGAGAGTGGCCGGCTGGCTCCTGAAAATCCACGATACGCAGGATGTTTCCCAGAGCCAAGGTGGCACCAGTGCCAAGTCGGGCTGGTTTTGTAGTACCACGTGGCTCCTGCAACCTCCATCAAAAAGTTGGCAGGCGTGTTTTGTTTTCCAGGGAACAGCGCCGTTGTTTTTGTTTGGGGGCCTGTGGCTGGCAGTGGCTGGCTGGCTCCTTAGAATCCACGATACGCAGGATGGTTCCCAGAGCCAAGGTGGCACCAGTGCCAAGTTGGGTTGGTTTGATAGCATCAAGTGGCTCCTGCAATCTGCCATCCACAACTGAGGCAGCTAAGTTTTGTTTGCCAGAAAAAAGGGCCGTGGTTTTTGTTGGGGGCCCGTGGCTGGGAGTAGCCGGCTGGCTCCTTAAAATCCACGATAGGCAGGATGGTGACTAGACCCATGGTGGCACCAGTGCCAAGTTGGGCTGGTTTGATAGTACCAAGTGGCTCCTGCAATCTGCCATCCAGAAGCGGGGCAGCTGAGTTTTGTTTGCCAGAGAAAAAGGCTGTGGTTTGTGTTTGGGGGCCTGTGGCTGGCAGTGGCCGGCTGGCTCCTGAAAATCCACGATACTCAGCATGGTTCCCAGAGCCAAGGTCGTACAAGTGCCAAGTGGGGCTGGTTTGACAGTGTCAAGTGACTCCTGCAATATGCCATCCAGAAGCGGGGCAGTTGAGTTTTTTTGCCAGGGAAACGGGCCGTTGTTTTTGATTGGGGTCTATGGCCGAGAGTGGTCGGCTGGCTCCTGGCAATCCACATTACGCGGGATGGTTCCCAGAGCCAAGGTGGCACCAGTGCCAAGTCGGGCTGGTTTGATAGTAATAAGTGGCTCCTGCAATCTGCCATCCAGAAGCGGGGCAGCTGAGTTTTGTTTGCCAGAGAAAAGGGCCGTGGTTTGTGTTTGGGGGCATATGGCTGGGATTGGCCAGCTGGCTCCTTAAAATGCACGATACGCCGGATGGTAACCAGACCCAAGGTGGCACCAGTGCCAAGTCGGGCTGTTTTTGTAGTACCAAGTGGCTCCTGCAATTTGCCATCCAGAAGCGGGGCAGCTAAATTTTGTTTGCCAGAGAAAAGGGCCGTGGTTTGTGTTTGGGGGCCTATGGCTGAGAGTGGCCGGCTGGCCTCTGAAAATCAACGATAGTCAGGATGGTTCCCAGATCCAAGGTGGCACCAGTGCCAAGTTGGGCCGGTTCTATGGCTCAAATTGGCTCCTGCAATCTGCCATTCAGAAGCGGGGCAGCTGAGTTTTGTTTGCCAGAGGAAAGGTCCATGGTTTGTTTTAGGGGCATACGGCTAGGAATGGCCGGCTGGCTCCTGAAAATGCTTGATACCCAGGATGGTTACAAGACCCAAGGTGGCACCAGTGCCAAGTCGGGCTGGTTTGATAGTACCAAGTGACTCGTGCAATCTGCCATCCAGAAGCGGGGCAGCTGAGTGTTTTTTGCCAGGGAAATGGGCTGTTGTTTTTGATTGGGATCTGTGGCCGAGAGTGGTCGGCTGACTCCTGACAATCCACAATTTGCAGGATATTTCCCAGACCCAAGGTGGCACCAGTGCCAAGTCGGGCTGGTTTGATAGCACTAAGTGGCTCCTGCACTCTGCCATCCAGAAGCTGGGAAGTTGAGTATTGTTTGCCAGAGAAAAGGGCCTTGGGTTGTGTTTGGGTGCGTATGGCCGGGAGTGGCCGGCTGGCTCCTTAAAATGCTCGATACGCAGTATGGTTCCCAGACCCAAGGTGGCACCAGTGCCAAGTCGGGCTGTTTTTGTAGTACCAAGTGGCTCCTGCAATTTGCCATCCAGAAGAGGGGCAGTTGAGTTTTGTTTGCCAGAGAAAAGGGCCGTAGTTTGTGTTTGGGGGTCTATGGCTGAGAGTGGCCGGCTGGCCCCTGAAAATCCACGATAGGCAGGATGGTTCCCAGATCCTAGGTGGCACCAGTGGCAAGTCGGGCTGGTTTGATAGTACTAAGTGGCTCCTGCAATCTGCCATCCAGAAGCGGGGTAGCTTACTTTTGTTTGCCAGGGAAACGGGCCGAGGTTTGTGTCTGGGGGCCTATGGCTGGGAGTGACCAGCTGGCTCCTGAAAAGCTACGATAGGCAGGTTTGTTACCAGACCCATGGTGGCACCAGTGCCAAGTTGGGCTGGTTTGATAGTACCAAGTGGCTCCTGCAATCTGCCATCAAAAAGTTGGCAGGCGAGTTTTGTTTTCCAGGGAAAAGCGCCGTTGTTTGTGTTTGGGGGCCTGTGGCTGGGAGTGGCCGGCTGGCTCCTTAAAATCCACAATACGCAGGATGGTTCCCAGACCCAAGGTGGCACCAGTGCCAAGTTGGGCTGGTTTGATAGTACCAAGTGGCTCCTGCAATTTGCCATCCAGAAGAGGGGCAGTTGAGTTTTGTTTGCCAGAGAAAAGGGCCGTGGTTTGTGTTTGGGTGCCTATGGCTGAGAGTGGCCGGCTGGCCCCTCAAAATCCACGATAGGCAGGATGGTTCCCAGACCAGAGGTGGCACCAGTGCCAAGTTGGGCTGGTTTGATAGTACCAAGTGGCTCCTGCAATCTGCCATCAAGAAGCAGGGCAGCTGAGTTTTGTTTGCCAGATAAAAAGGCCGTGGTTTTTGTTGGGGGCCTGTGGCTGGGAGTGGCCGGCTGGCTCCTTAGAATCCACGATACGCAGGATGGTAACGTGACCCAAGGTGGCACCAGTGCCAAGTCGGGCTGTTTTGTAGTACCAAGTGGCTCCTGCAATTTGCCATCCAGAAGAGGGGTAGTTGAGTTTTGTTTGCCAGAGAAAAGGGCCGTGGTTTGTGTTTGGGGGCCTATGGCTGAGAGTGGCCGGCTGGCCCCTGAAAATCCACGAGGGGCAGGATGGTTCCCAGATCCAAGGTGGCACCAGTGCCAAGTTGGGCTGGTTTGATAGTGCAAAGTGGCTCCTGCAATCTGCCATCCAGAAGCGGGGCACCTGAGTTGTGTTTGCCAGAGAAAAGGGCTGTGGTTTGTGTTTGGGGGCCTGTGGCTAGCAGTGACCGGCTGGCTCCTGAAAATCCACGATACGCAGCATGGTTCCCAGAGCCAAGGTGGCACCAGTGCCAAGTAGGGCTGGTTTGATAGTACCAAGAGGCTCCTGCAATCTGCCATCCAGAAGCGGGGCAGCTGAGTTTTGTTTGCCAGAGAAAAGGGCCGTGGGTTGTGTTTGCGGGCCTGTGGCTGGCAGTGGCCAGCTGGCTCCTTAAAATGCACGATACGCAGGAAGATAACCAGACCCAAAGAGGCACCAGTGCCAAGTCGGACTGTTTTTGTAGTACCAAGTGGCTCCTGCAATTTGCCATCCAGAAGAGGGGCAGTTGAGTTTTTTTTGCCAGAGGATTGGGCCGTGGTTTTTGTTTGGGGGCCTATGGCTGAGAGTGGCCGGCTGGCCCCTGAAAATCCACGATAGCCTGGATGGTTCCCAGATCCTAGGTGGCACCAGTGGCAAGACGGGCTGCCTTTTTAGTATCAAGTTCGTCCTGCAATTTGCCATCCAGAAGAGGGGCAGTTGAGTTTTGTTTGCCAGAGAAAAGGGCCGTGGTTTGTTTTTGGGGGCATATGGCTGAGAGTGGCCGGCTGGCTCCTGAAAATCCACGATACGCAGGATGTTTCCCAGAGCCAAGGTGGCACCAGTGCCAAATCGGGCTGGTTTTGTAGTACCACGTGGCTCCTGCAACCTCCATCAAAAAGTTGGCAGGCGTGTTTTGTTTTCCAGGGAACAGCGCCGTTGTTTTTGTTTGGGGGCCTGTGGCTGGCAGTGGCTGGCTGGCTCCTTAGAATCCACGATACGCAGGATGGTTCCCAGACCCAAGGTGGCACCAGTGCCAAGTTGGGTTGGTTTGATAGCACCAAGTGGCTCCTGCAATCTGCCATCCACAACTGAGGCAGCTAAGTTTTGTTTGCCAGAAAAAAGGGCCGTGGTTTTTGTTGGGGGCCCGTGGCTTGGAGTAGCCGGCTGGCTCCTTAAAATCCACGATAGGCAGGATGGTGACTAGACCCATGGTGGCACCAGTGCCAAGTTGGGCTGGTTTGATAGTGCAAAGTGGCTCCTGCAATCTGCCATCCAGAAGCGGGGCAGCTGAGTTTTGTTTGCCAGAGAAAAAGGCTGTGGTTTGTGTTTGGGGGCCTGTGGCTGGCAGTGGCCGGCTGGCTCCTGAAAATCCACGATACTCAGCATGGTTCCCAGAGCCAAGGTTGTACAAGTGCCAAGTGGGGCTGGTTTGACAGTGTCAAGTGACTCCTGCAATATGCCATCCAGAAGCGGGGCAGCTGAGTTTTTTTGCCAGGGAAACGGGCCGTTGTTTTTGATTGGGGTCTATGGCCGAGAGTGGTCGGCTGGCTCCTGGCAATCCACATTACGCGGGATGGTTCCCAGAGCCAAGGTGGCACCAGTGCCAAGTCGGGCTGGTTTGATAGTAATAAGTGGCTCCTGCAATCTGCCATCCAGAAGCGGGGCAGCTGAGTTTTGTTTGCCAGAGAAAAGGGCCGTGGTTTGTGTTTGGGGGCATATGGCTGGGATTGGCCAGCTGGCTCCTTAAAATGCACGATACGCCGGATGGTAACCAGACCCAAGGTGGCACCAGTGCCAAGTCGGGCTGTTTTTGTA
Source organism: Melospiza georgiana (assembly GCF_028018845.1). Lineage (NCBI taxonomy): Eukaryota > Metazoa > Chordata > Aves > Passeriformes > Passerellidae > Melospiza > Melospiza georgiana. The sequence continues at coordinate 26,824,388 of NC_080464.1, read as the reverse complement.
GTACCAAGTGGCTCCTGCAATTTGCCATCCAGAAGCGGGGCAGCTAAATTTTGTTTGCCAGAGAAAAGGGCCGTGGTTTGTGTTTGGGGGCCTATGGCTGAGAGTGGCCGGCTGGCCTCTGAAAATCAACGATAGTCAGGATGGTTCCCAGATCCAAGGTGGCACCAGTGCCAAGTTGGGCTGGTTCTATGGTTCAAATTGGCTCCTGCAATCTGCCATCCAGAAGCGGGGCAGCTGAGTTTTGTTTGCCAGAGGAAAGGTCCATGGTTTGTTTTAGGGGCATACGGCTAGGAATGGCCGGCTGGCTCCTGAAAATGCTTGATACCCAGGATGGTTACAAGACCCAAGGTGGCACCAGTGCCAAGTCGGGCTGGTTTGATAGTACCAAGTGACTCGTGCAATCTGCCATCCAGAAGCGGGGCAGCTGAGTGTTTTTTGCCAGGGAAATGGGCTGTTGTTTTTGATTGGGATCTGTGGCCGAGAGTGGTCGGCTGACTCCTGACAATCCACAATTTGCAGGATATTTCCCAGACCCAAGGTGGCACCAGTGCCAAGTCGGGCTGGTTTGATAGTACTAAGTGGCTCCTGCACTCTGCCATCCAGAAGCTGGGAAGTTGAGTATTGTTTGCCAGAGAAAAGGGCCTTGGGTTGTGTTTGGGTGCGTATGGCCGGGAGTGGCCGGCTGGCTCCTTAAAATGCTCGATACGCAGTATGGTTCCCAGACCCAAGGTGGCACCAGTGCCAAGTCGGGCTGTTTTTGTAGTACCAAGTGGCTCCTGCAATTTGCCATCCAGAAGAGGGGCAGTTGAGTTTTGTTTGCCAGAGAAAAGGGCCGTAGTTTGTGTTTGGGGGCCTATGGCTGAGAGTGGCCGGCTGGCCCCTGAAAATCCACGATAGGCAGGATGGTTCCCAGATCCTAGGTGGCACCAGTGGCAAGTCGGGCTGGTTTGATAGTACTAAGTGGCTCCTGCAATCTGCCATCCAGAAGCGGGGCAGCTGAGTTCTGTTTGCCGCAGAAATAGGCCGAGGTTTGTGTTTGAGGTCCTATGGCTGAGAATGGCCGGCTGACTCCTGAAAATCAACCATACGCATGATGGCTTCCAGACCCAAGGTGGCACCAGTGCCAAGTTGGGCTGGTTTGATAGTACTAAGTGGCTCCTGCAATCGGCCATCCAGGAGCGGGTCAGCTGAGTTTTGTTTGCCAAGGAAAATGGCCATGGTTTGATATGTGGGCCCTATGGCTGGGAGTAGAGGGCTGGCTCCTGAAAATCCATGATACGCAGCATGGTTCCCAGAGCCAAGGTCGTACAAGTGCCAAGTGGGGCTGGTTTGACAGTGTCAAGTGACTCCTGCAATATGCCATCCAGAAGCGGGGCAGCTGAGTTTTTTTGCCAGGGAAACGGGCCGTTGTTTTTGATTGGGGTCTATGGCCGAGAGTGGTCGGCTGGCTCCTGGCAATCCACATTACGCGGGATGGTTCCCAGAGCCAAGGTGGCACCAGTGCCAAGTCGGGCTGGTTTGATAGTAATAAGTGGCTCCTGCAATCTGCCATCCAGAAGCGGGGCAGCTGAGTTTTGTTTGCCAGAGAAAAGGGCCGTGGTTTGTGTTTGGGGGCATATGGCTGGGATTGGCCAGCTGGCTCCTTAAAATGCACGATACGCCGGATGGTAACCAGACCCAAGGTGGCACCAGTGCCAAGTCGGGCTGTTTTTGTAGTACCAAGTGGCTCCTGCAATTTGCCATCCAGAAGCGGGGCAGCTAAATTTTGTTTGCCAGAGAAAAGGGCCGTGGTTTGTGTTTGGGGGCCTATGGCTGAGAGTGGCCGGCTGGCCTCTGAAAATCAACGATAGTCAGGATGGTTCCCAGATCCAAGGTGGCACCAGTGCCAAGTTGGGCCGGTTCTATGGCTCAAATTGGCTCCTGCAATCTGCCATCCAGAAGCGGGACAGCTGAGTTTTGTTTGCCAGAGGAAAGGTCCATGGTTTGTTTTAGGGGCATACGGCTAGGAATGGCCGGCTGGCTCCTGAAAATGCTTGATACCCAGGATGGTTACAAGACCCAAGGTGGCACCAGTGCCAAGTCGGGCTGGTTTGATAGTACCAAGTGACTCGTGCAATCTGCCATCCAGAAGCGGGGCAGCTGAGTGTTTTTTGCCAGGGAAATGGGCTGTTGTTTTTGATTGGGATCTGTGGCCGAGAGTGGTCGGCTGACTCCTGACAATCCACAATTTGCAGGATATTTCCCAGACCCAAGGTGGCACCAGTGCCAAGTCGGGCTGGTTTGATAGTACTAAGTGGCTCCTGCACTCTGCCATCCAGAAGCTGGGAAGTTGAGTATTGTTTGCCAGAGAAAAGGGCCTTGGGTTGTGTTTGGGTGCGTATGGCCGGGAGTGGCCGGCTGGCTCCTTAAAATGCTCGATACGCAGTATGGTTCCCAGACCCAAGGTGGCACCAGTGCCAAGTCGGGCTGTTTTTGTAGTACCAAGTGGCTCCTGCAATTTGCCATCCAGAAGAGGGGCAGTTGAGTTTTGTTTGCCAGAGAAAAGGGCCGTAGTTTGTGTTTGGGGGTCTATGGCTGAGAGTGGCCGGCTGGCCCCTGAAAATCCACGATAGGCAGGATGGTTCCCAGATCCTAGGTGGCACCAGTGGCAAGTCGGGCTGGTTTGATAGTACTAAGTGGCTCCTGCAATCTGCCATCCAGAAGCGGAGTAGCTTACTTTTGTTTGCCAGGGAAACGGGCCGAGGTTTGTGTCTGGGGGCCTATGGCTGGGAGTGACCAGCTGGCTCCTGAAAAGCTACGATAGGCAGGTTGGTTACCAGACCCATGGTGGCACCAGTGCCAAGTTGGGCTGGTTTGATAGTACCAAGTGGCTCCTGCAATCTGCCATCAAAAAGTTGGCAGGCGAGTTTTGTTTTCCAGGGAAAAGCGCCGTTGTTTGTGTTTGGGGGCCTGTGGCTGGGAGTGGCCGGCTGGCTCCTTAAAATCCACAATACGCAGGATGGTTCCCAGACCCAAGGTGGCACCAGTGCCAAGTTGGGCTGGTTTGATAGTACTAAGTGGCTCCTGCAATCGGCCATCCAGGAGCGGGTCAGCTGAGTTTTGTTTGCCAAGGAAAATGGCCATGGTTTGATATGTGGGCCCTATGGCTGGGAGTAGAGGGCTGGCTCCTGAAAATCCATGATACGCAGCATGGTTCCCAGAGCCAAGGTCGTACAAGTGCCAAGTGGGGCTGGTTTGACAGTGTCAAGTGACTCCTGCAATATGCCATCCAGAAGCGGGGCAGCTGAGTTTTTTTGCCAGGGAAACGGGCCGTTGTTTTTGATTGGGGTCTATGGCCGAGAGTGGTCGGCTGGCTCCTGGCAATCCACATTACGCGGGATGGTTCCCAGAGCCAAGGTGGCACCAGTGCCAAGTCGGGCTGGTTTGATAGTAATAAGTGGCTCCTGCAATCTGCCATCCAGAAGCGGGGCAGCTGAGTTTTGTTTGCCAGAGAAAAGGGCCGTGGTTTGTGTTTGGGGGCATATGGCTGGGATTGGCCAGCTGGCTCCTTAAAATGCACGATACGCCGGATGGTAACCAGAGCCAAGGTGGCACCAGTGCCAAATCGGGCTGGTTTTGTAGTACCACGTGGCTCCTGCAACCTCCATCAAAAAGTTGGCAGGCGTGTTTTGTTTTCCAGGGAACAGCGCCGTTGTTTTTGTTTGGGGGCCTGTGGCTGGCAGTGGCTGGCTGGCTCCTTAGAATCCACGATACGCAGGATGGTTCCCAGACCCAAGGTGGCACCAGTGCCAAGTTGGGTTGGTTTGATAGCACCAAGTGGCTCCTGCAATCTGCCATCCACAACTGAGGCAGCTAAGTTTTGTTTGCCAGAAAAAAGGGCCGTGGTTTTTGTTGGGGGCCCGTGGCTTGGAGTAGCCGGCTGGCTCCTTAAAATCCACGATAGGCAGGATGGTGACTAGACCCATGGTGGCACCAGTGCCAAGTTGGGCTGGTTTGATAGTGCAAAGTGGCTCCTGCAATCTGCCATCCAGAAGCGGGGCAGCTGAGTTTTGTTTGCCAGAGAAAAAGGCTGTGGTTTGTGTTTGGGGGCCTGTGGCTGGCAGTGGCCGGCTGGCTCCTGAAAATCCACGATACTCAGCATGGTTCCCAGAGCCAAGGTCGTACAAGTGCCAAGTGGGGCTGGTTTGACAGTGTCAAGTGACTCCTGCAATATGCCATCCAGAAGCGGGGCAGCTGAGTTTTTTTGCCAGGGAAACGGGCCGTTGTTTTTGATTGGGGTCTATGGCCGAGAGTGGTCGGCTGGCTCCTGGCAATCCACATTACGCGGGATGGTTCCCAGAGCCAAGGTGGCACCAGTGCCAAGTCGGGCTGGTTTGATAGTAATAAGTGGCTCCTGCAATCTGCCATCCAGAAGCGGGGCAGCTGAGTTTTGTTTGCCAGAGAAAAGGGCCGTGGTTTGTGTTTGGGGGCATATGGCTGGGATTGGCCAGCTGGCTCCTTAAAATGCACGATACGCCGGATGGTAACCAGACCCAAGGTGGCACCAGTGCCAAGTCGGGCTGTTTTTGTAGTACCAAGTGGCTCCTGCAATTTGCCATCCAGAAGCGGGGCAGCTAAATTTTGTTTGCCAGAGAAAAGGGCCGTGGTTTGTGTTTGGGGGCCTATGGCTGAGAGTGGCCGGCTGGCCTCTGAAAATCAACGATAGTCAGGATGGTTCCCAGATCCAAGGTGGCACCAGTGCCAAGTTGGGCTGGTTCTATGGTTCAAATTGGCTCCTGCAATCTGCCATCCAGAAGCGGGGCAGCTGAGTTTTGTTTGCCAGAGGAAAGGTCCATGGTTTGTTTTAGGGGCATACGGCTAGGAATGGCCGGCTGGCTCCTGAAAATGCTTGATACCCAGGATGGTTACAAGACCCAAGGTGGCACCAGTGCCAAGTCGGGCTGGTTTGATAGTACCAAGTGACTCGTGCAATCTGCCATCCAGAAGCGGGGCAGCTGAGTGTTTTTTGCCAGGGAAATGGGCTGTTGTTTTTGATTGGGATCTGTGGCCGAGAGTGGTCGGCTGACTCCTGACAATCCACAATTTGCAGGATATTTCCCAGACCCAAGGTGGCACCAGTGCCAAGTCGGGCTGGTTTGATAGTACTAAGTGGCTCCTGCACTCTGCCATCCAGAAGCTGGGAAGTTGAGTATTGTTTGCCAGAGAAAAGGGCCTTGGGTTGTGTTTGGGTGCGTATGGCCGGGAGTGGCCGGCTGGCTCCTTAAAATGCTCGATACGCAGTATGGTTCCCAGACCCAAGGTGGCACCAGTGCCAAGTCGGGCTGTTTTTGTAGTACCAAGTGGCTCCTGCAATTTGCCATCCAGAAGAGGGGCAGTTGAGTTTTGTTTGCCAGAGAAAAGGGCCGTAGTTTGTGTTTGGGGGTCTATGGCTGAGAGTGGCCGGCTGGCCCCTGAAAATCCACGATAGGCAGGATGGTTCCCAGATCCTAGGTGGCACCAGTGGCAAGTCGGGCTGGTTTGATAGTACTAAGTGGCTCCTGCAATCTGCCATCCAGAAGCGGGGCAGCTGAGTTCTGTTTGCCGCAGAAATAGGCCGAGGTTTGTGTTTGAGGTCCTATGGCTGAGAATGGCCGGCTGACTCCTGAAAATCAACCATACGCATGATGGCTTCCAGACCCAAGGTGGCACCAGTGCCAAGTTGGGCTGGTTTGATAGTACTAAGTGGCTCCTGCAATCGGCCATCCAGGAGCGGGTCAGCTGAGTTTTGTTTGCCAAGGAAAATGGCCATGGTTTGATATGTGGGCCCTATGGCTGGGAGTAGAGGGCTGGCTCCTGAAAATCCATGATACGCAGCATGGTTCCCAGAGCCAAGGTCGTACAAGTGCCAAGTGGGGCTGGTTTGACAGTGTCAAGTGACTCCTGCAATATGCCATCCAGAAGCGGGGCAGCTGAGTTTTTTTGCCAGGGAAACGGGCCGTTGTTTTTGATTGGGGTCTATGGCCGAGAGTGGTCGGCTGGCTCCTGGCAATCCACATTACGCGGGATGGTTCCCAGAGCCAAGGTGGCACCAGTGCCAAGTCGGGCTGGTTTGATAGTAATAAGTGGCTCCTGCAATCTGCCATCCAGAAGCGGGGCAGCTGAGTTTTGTTTGCCAGAGAAAAGGGCCGTGGTTTGTGTTTGGGGGCATATGGCTGGGATTGGCCAGCTGGCTCCTTAAAATGCACGATACGCCGGATGGTAACCAGACCCAAGGTGGCACCAGTGCCAAGTCGGGCTGTTTTTGTAGTACCAAGTGGCTCCTGCAATTTGCCATCCAGAAGCGGGGCAGCTAAATTTTGTTTGCCAGAGAAAAGGGCCGTGGTTTGTGTTTGGGGGCCTATGGCTGAGAGTGGCCGGCTGGCCTCTGAAAATCAACGATAATCAGGATGGTTCCCAGATCCAAGGTGGCACCAGTGCCAAGTTGGGCCGGTTCTATGGCTCAAATTGGCTCCTGCAATCTGCCATCCAGAAGCGGGGCAGCTGAGTTTTGTTTGCCAGAGGAAAGGTCCATGGTTTGTTTTAGGGGCATACGGCTAGGAATGGCCGGCTGGCTCCTGAAAATGCTTGATACCCAGGATGGTTACAAGACCCAAGGTGGCACCAGTGCCAAGTCGGGCTGGTTTGATAGTACCAAGTGACTCGTGCAATCTGCCATCCAGAAGCGGGGCAGCTGAGTGTTTTTTGCCAGGGAAATGGGCTGTTGTTTTTGATTGGGATCTGTGGCCGAGAGTGGTCGGCTGACTCCTGACAATCCACAATTTGCAGGATATTTCCCAGACCCAAGGTGGCACCAGTGCCAAGTCGGGCTGGTTTGATAGTACTAAGTGGCTCCTGCACTCTGCCATCCAGAAGCTGGGAAGTTGAGTATTGTTTGCCAGAGAAAAGGGCCGTAGTTTGTGTTTGGGGGTCTATGGCTGAGAGTGGCCGGCTGGCCCCTGAAAATCCACGATAGGCAGGATGGTTCCCAGATCCTAGGTGGCACCAGTGGCAAGTCGGGCTGGTTTGATAGTACTAAGTGGCTCCTGCAATCTGCCATCCAGAAGCGGAGTAGCTTACTTTTGTTTGCCAGGGAATTGGGCCGAGGTTTGTGTCTGGGGGCCTATGGCTGGGAGTGACCAGCTGGCTCCTGAAAAGCTACGATAGGCAGGTTGGTTACCAGACCCATGGTGGCACCAGTGCCAAGTTGGGCTGGTTTGATAGTACCAAGTGGCTCCTGCAATCTGCCATCAAAAAGTTGGCAGGCGAGTTTTGTTTTCCAGGGAAAAGCGCCGTTGTTTGTGTTTGGGGGCCTGTGGCTGGGAGTGGCCGGCTGGCTCCTTAAAATCCACAATACGCAGGATGGTTCCCAGACCCAAGGTGGCACCAGTGCCAAGTTGGGCTGGTTTGATAGTACTAAGTGGCTCCTGCAATCGGCCATCCAGGAGCGGGTCAGCTGAGTTTTGTTTGCCAAGGAAAATGGCCATGGTTTGATATGTGGGCCCTATGGCTGGGAGTAGAGGGCTGGCTCCTGAAAATCCATGATACGCAGCATGGTTCCCAGAGCCAAGGTCGTACAAGTGCCAAGTGGGGCTGGTTTGACAGTGTCAAGTGACTCCTGCAATATGCCATCCAGAAGCGGGGCAGCTGAGTTTTTTTTGCCAGGGAAACGGGCCGTTGTTTTTGATTGGGGTCTATGGCCGAGAGTGGTCGGCTGGCTCCTGGCAATCCACATTACGCGGGATGGTTCCCAGAGCCAAGGTGGCACCAGTGCCAAGTCGGGCTGGTTTGATAGTAATAAGTGGCTCCTGCAATCTGCCATCCAGAAGCGGGGCAGCTGAGTTTTGTTTGCCAGAGAAAAGGGCCGTGGTTTGTGTTTGGGGGCATATGGCTGGGATTGGCCAGCTGGCTCCTTAAAATGCACGATACGCCGGATGGTAACCAGACCCAAGGTGGCACCAGTGCCAAGTCGGGCTGTTTTTGTAGTACCAAGTGGCTCCTGCAATTTGCCATCCAGAAGCGGGGCAGCTAAATTTTGTTTGCCAGAGAAAAGGGCCGTGGTTTGTGTTTGGGGGCCTATGGCTGAGAGTGGCCGGCTGGCCTCTGAAAATCAACGATAGTCAGGATGGTTCCCAGATCCAAGGTGGCACCAGTGCCAAGTTGGGCCGGTTCTATGGCTCAAATTGGCTCCTGCAATCTGCCATCCAGAAGCGGGGCAGCTGAGTTTTGTTTGCCAGAGGAAAGGTCCATGGTTTGTTTTAGGGGCATACGGCTAGGAATGGCCGGCTGGCTCCTGAAAATGCTTGATACCCAGGATGGTTACAAGACCCAAGGTGGCACCAGTGCCAAGTCGGGCTGGTTTGATAGTACCAAGTGACTCGTGCAATCTGCCATCCAGAAGCGGGGCAGCTGAGTGTTTTTTGCCAGGGAAATGGGCTGTTGTTTTTGATTGGGATCTGTGGCCGAGAGTGGTCGGCTGACTCCTGACAATCCACAATTTGCAGGATATTTCCCAGACCCAAGGTGGCACCAGTGCCAAGTCGGGCTGGTTTGATAGTACTAAGTGGCTCCTGCACTCTGCCATCCAGAAGCTGGGAAGTTGAGTATTGTTTGCCAGAGAAAAGGGCCTTGGGTTGTGTTTGGGTGCGTATGGCCGGGAGTGGCCGGCTGGCTCCTTAAAATGCTCGATACGCAGTATGGTTCCCAGACCCAAGGTGGCACCAGTGCCAAGTCGGGCTGTTTTTGTAGTACCAAGTGGCTCCTGCAATTTGCCATCCAGAAGAGGGGCAGTTGAGTTTTGTTTGCCAGAGAAAAGGGCCGTAGTTTGTGTTTGGGGGTCTATGGCTGAGAGTGGCCGGCTGGCCCCTGAAAATCCACGATAGGCAGGATGGTTCCCAGATCCTAGGTGGCACCAGTGGCAAGTCGGGCTGGTTTGATAGTACTAAGTGGCTCCTGCAATCTGCCATCCAGAAGCGGGGTAGCTTACTTTTGTTTGCCAGGGAAACGGGCCGAGGTTTGTGTCTGGGGGCCTATGGCTGGGAGTGACCAGCTGGCTCCTGAAAAGCTACGATAGGCAGGTTGGTTACCAGACCCATGGTGGCACCAGTGCCAAGTTGGGCTGGTTTGATAGTACCAAGTGGCTCCTGCAATCTGCCATCAAAAAGTTGGCAGGCGAGTTTTGTTTTCCAGGGAAAAGCGCCGTTGTTTGTGTTTGGGGGCCTGTGGCTGGGAGTGGCCGGCTGGCTCCTTAAAATCCACAATACGCAGGATGGTTCCCAGACCCAAGGTGGCACCAGTGCCAAGTTGGGCTGGTTTGATAGTACCAAGTGGCTCCTGCAATTTGCCATCCAGAAGAGGGGCAGTTGAGTTTTGTTTGCCAGAGAAAAGGGCCGTGGTTTGTGTTTGGGTGCCTATGGCTGAGAGTGGCCGGCTGGCCCCTCAAAATCCACGATAGGCAGGATGGTTCCCAGACCAGAGGTGGCACCAGTGCCAAGTTGGGCTGGTTTGATAGTACCAAGTGGCTCCTGCAATCTGCCATCAAGAAGCAGGGCAGCTGAGTTTTGTTTGCCAGATAAAAAGGCCGTGGTTTTTGTTGGGAGCCTGTGGCTGGGAGTGGCCGGCTGGCTCCTTAGAATCCACGATACGCAGGATGGTAACGTGACCCAAGGTGGCACCAGTGCCAAGTCGGGCTGTTTTGTAGTACCAAGTGGCTCCTGCAATTTGCCATCCAGAAGAGGGGAAGTTGAGTTTTGTTTGCCAGAGAAAAGGGCCGTGGTTTGTGTTTGGGGGCCTATGGCTGAGAGTGGCCGGCTGGCCCCTGAAAATCCACGATGGGCAGGATGATTCCCAGATCCAAGGTGGCACCAGTGTCAAGTTGGGCTGGTTTGATAGTGCAAAGTGGCTCCTGCAATCTGCCATCCAGAAGCGGGGCACCTGAGTTGTGTTTGCCAGAGAAAAGGGCTGTGGTTTGTGTTTGGGGGCCTGTGGCTAGCAGTGACCGGCTGGCTCCTGAAAATCCACGATACGCAGCATGGTTCCCAGATCCAAGGTGGCACCACTGCCAAGTCGGGCTGCCTTTTTAGTATCAAGTTCGTCCTGCAGTTTGCCATCCAGAAGAGGGGCAGTTGAGTTTTGTTTGCCAGAGAAAAGGGCCGTGGTTTGTTTTTGGGGGCATATGGCTGAGAGTGGCCGGCTGGCTCCTGAAAATCCACGATACGCAGGATGTTTCCCAGAGCCAAGGTGGCACCAGTGCCAAGTCGGGCTGGTTTTGTAGTACCACGTGGCTCCTGCAACCTCCATCAAAAAGTTGGCAGGCGTGTTTTTTTTTCCAGGGAACAGCGCCGTTGTTTTTGTTTGGGGGTCTGTGGCTGGCAGTGGCTGGCTGGCTCCTTAGAATCCACGATACGCAGGATGGTTCCCAGACCCAAGGTGGCACCAGTGACAAGTTGGGTTGGTTTGATAGCACCAAGTGGCTCCTGCAATCTGCCATCCACAACTGAGGCAGCTAAGTTTTGTTTGCCAGAAAAAAGGGCCGTGGTTTTTGTTGGGGGCCCGTGGCTTGGAGTAGCCGGCTGGCTCCTTAAAATCCACGATAGGCAGGATGGTGACTAGACCCATGGTGGCACCAGTGCCAAGTTGGGCTGGTTCTATGGTTCAAATTGGCTCCTGCAATCTGCCATCCAGAAGCGGGGCAGCTGAGTTTTGTTTGCCAGAGGAAAGGTCCATGGTTTGTTTTAGGGGCATACGGTCAGGAATGGCCGGCTGGCTCCTGAAAATGCTTGATATCCAGGATGGTTACAAGACCCAAGGTGGCACCAGTGCCAAGTCGGGCTGGTTTGATAGTACCAAGTGACTCGTGCAATCTGCCATCCAGAAGCGGGGCAGCTGAGTGTTTTTTGCCAGGGAAATGGGCTGTTGTTTTTGATTGGGATCTGTGGCCGAGAGTGGTCGGCTGACTCCTGACAATCCACAATTTGCAGGATATTTCCCAGACCCAAGGTGGCACCAGTGCCAAGTCGGGCTGGTTTGATAGTACTAAGTGGCTCCTGCACTCTGCCATCCAGAAGCTGGGAAGTTGAGTATTGTTTGCCAGAGAAAAGGGCCTTGGGTTGTGTTTGGGTGCGTATGGCCGGGAGTGGCCGGCTGGCTCCTTAAAATGCTCGATACGCAGTATGGTTCCCAGACCCAAGGTGGCACCAGTGCCAAGTCGGGCTGTTTTTGTAGTACCAAGTGGCTCCTGCAATTTGCCATCCAGAAGAGGGGCAGTTGAGTTTTGTTTGCCAGAGAAAAGGGCCGTAGTTTGTGTTTGGGGGTCTATGGCTGAGAGTGGCCGGCTGGCCCCTGAAAATCCACGATAGGCAGGATGGTTCCCAGATCCTAGGTGGCACCAGTGGCAAGTCGGGCTGGTTTGATAGTACTAAGTGGCTCCTGCAATCTGCCATCCAGAAGCGGGGCAGCTGAGTTCTGTTTGCCGCAGAAATAGGCCGAGGTTTGTGTTTGAGGTCCTATGGCTGAGAATGGCCGGCTGACTCCTGAAAATCAACCATACGCATGATGGCTTCCAGACCCAAGGTGGCACCAGTGCCAAGTTGGGCTGGTTTGATAGTACTAAGTGGCTCCTGCAATCGGCCATCCAGAAGCGGGTCAGCTGAGTTTTGTTTGCCAAGGAAAATGGCCATGGTTTGATATGTGGGCCCTATGGCTGGGAGTAGAGGGCTGGCTCCTGAAAATCCATGATACGCAGCATGGTTCCCAGAGCCAAGGTCGTACAAGTGCCAAGTGAGGCTGGTTTGACAGTGTCAAGTGACTCCTGCAATATGCCATCCAGAAGCAGGGCAGCTGAGTTTTTTTGCCAGGGAAACGGGCCGTTGTTTTTGATTGGGGTCTATGGCCGAGAGTGGTCGGCTGGCTCCTGGCAATCCACATTACGCGGGATGGTTCCCAGAGCCAAGGTGGCACCAGTGCCAAGTCGGGCTGGTTTGATAGTAATAAGTGGCTCCTGCAATCTGCCATCCAGAAGCGGGGCAGCTGAGTTTTGTTTGCCAGAGAAAAGGGCCGTGGTTTGTGTTTGGGGGCATATGGCTGGGATTGGCCAGCTGGCTCCTTAAAATGCACGATACGCCGGATGGTAACCAGACCCAAGGTGGCACCAGTGCCAAGTCGGGCTGTTTTTGTAGTACCAAGTGGCTCCTGCAATTTGCCATCCAGAAGCGGGGCAGCTAAATTTTGTTTGCCAGAGAAAAGGGCCGTGGTTTGTGTTTGGGGGCCTATGGCTGAGAGTGGCCGGCTGGCCTCTGAAAATCAACGATAGTCAGGATGGTTCCCAGATCCAAGGTGGCACCAGTGCCAAGTTGGGCCGGTTCTATGGCTCAAATTGGCTCCTGCAATCTGCCATCCAGAAGCGGGGCAGCTGAGTTTTGTTTGCCAGAGGAAAGGTCCATGGTTTGTTTTAGGGGCATACGGCTAGGAATGGCCGGCTGGCTCCTGAAAATGCTTGATACCCAGGATGGTTACAAGACCCAAGGTGGCACCAGTGCCAAGTCGGGCTGGTTTGATAGTACCAAGTGACTCGTGCAATCTGCCATCCAGAAGCGGGGCAGCTGAGTGTTTTTTGCCAGGGAAATGGGCTGTTGTTTTTGATTGGGATCTGTGGCCGAGAGTGGTCGGCTGACTCCTGACAATCCACAATTTGCAGGATATTTCCCAGACCCAAGGTGGCACCAGTGCCAAGTCGGGCTGGTTTGATAGTACTAAGTGGCTCCTGCACTCTGCCATCCAGAAGCTGGGAAGTTGAGTATTGTTTGCCAGAGAAAAGGGCCTTGGGTTGTGTTTGGGTGCGTATGGCCGGGAGTGGCCGGCTGGCTCCTTAAAATGCTCGATACGCAGTATGGTTCCCAGACCCAAGGTGGCACCAGTGCCAAGTCGGGCTGTTTTTGTAGTACCAAGTGGCTCCTGCAATTTGCCATCCAGAAGAGGGGCAGTTGAGTTTTGTTTGCCAGAGAAAAGGGCCGTAGTTTGTGTTTGGGGGTCTATGGCTGAGAGTGGCCGGCTGGCCCCTGAAAATCCACGATAGGCAGGATGGTTCCCAGATCCTAGGTGGCACCAGTGGCAAGACGGGCTGGTTTGATAGTACTAAGTGGCTCCTGCAATCTGCCATCCAGAAGCGGGGTAGCTTACTTTTGTTTGCCAGGGAAACGGGCCGAGGTTTGTGTCTGGGGGCCTATGGCTGGGAGTGACCGGCTGGCTCCTGAAAAGCTACGATAGGCAGGTTGGTTACCAGACCCATGGTGGCACCAGTGCCAAGTTGGGCTGGTTTGATAGTACCAAGTGGCTCCTGCAATCTGCCATCAAAAAGTTGGCAGGCGAGTTTTGTTTTCCAGGGAAAAGCGCCGTTGTTTGTGTTTGGGGGCCTGTGGCTGGGAGTGGCCGGCTGGCTCCTTAAAATCCACAATACGCAGGATGGTTCCCAGACCCAAGGTGGCACCAGTGCCAAGTTGGGCTGGTTTGATAGTACCAAGTGGCTCCTGCAATTTGCCATCCAGAAGAGGGGCAGTTGAGTTTTGTTTGCCAGAGAAAAGGGCCGTGGTTTGTGTTTGGGTGCCTATGGCTGAGAGTGGCCGGCTGGCCCCTCAAAATCCACGATAGGCAGGATGGTTCCCAGACCAGAGGTGGCACCAGTGCCAAGTTGGGCTGGTTTGATAGTACCAAGTGGCTCCTGCAATCTGCCATCAAGAAGCAGGGCAGCTGAGTTTTGTTTGCCAGATAAAAAGGCCGTGGTTTTTGTTGGGGGCCTGTGGCTGGGAGTGGCCGGCTGGCTCCTTAGAATCCACGATACGCAGGATGGTAACGTGACCCAAGGTGGCACCAGTGCCAAGTCGGGCTGTTTTGTAGTACCAAGTGGCTCCTGCAATTTGCCATCCAGAAGAGGGGTAGTTGAGTTTTGTTTGCCAGAGAAAAGGGCCGTGGTTTGTGTTTGGGGGCCTATGGCTGAGAGTGGCCGGCTGGCCCCTGAAAATCCACGATGGGAAGGATGGTTCCCAGATCCAAGGTGGCACCAGTGCCAAGTTGGGCTGGTTTGATAGTGCAAAGTGGCTCCTGCAATCTGCCATCCAGAAGCGGGGCACCTGAGTTGTGTTTGCCAGAGAAAAGGGCTGTGGTTTGTGTTTGGGGGCCTGTGGCTAGCAGTGACCGGCTGGCTCCTGAAAATCCACGATACGCAGCATGGTTCCCAGAGCCAAGGTGGCACCAGTGCCAAGTAGGGCTGGTTTGATAGTACCAAGAGGCTCCTGCAATCTGCCATCCAGAAGCGGGGCAGCTGAGTTTTGTTTGCCAGAGAAAAGGGCCGTGGGTTGTGTTTGCGGGCCTGTGGCTGGCAGTGGCCAGCTGGCTCCTTAAAATGCACGATACGCAGGAAGGTAACCAGACCCAAAGAGGCACCAGTGCCAAGTCGGACTGTTTTTGTAGTACCAAGTGGCTCCTGCAATTTGCCATCCAGAAGAGGGGCAGTTGAGTTTTTTTTGCCGGAGGATTGGGCCGTGGTTTTCGTTTGGGGGCCTATGGCTGAGAGTGGCCGGCTGGCCCCTGAAAATCCACGATAGCCTGGATGGTTCCCAGATCCAAGGTGGCACCACTGCCAAGTCGGGCTGCCTTTTTAGTATCAAGTTCGTCCTGCAGTTTGCCATCCAGAAGAGGGGCAGTTGAGTTTTGGTTGCCAGAGAAAAGGGCCGTGGTTTGTTTTTGGGGGCATATGGCTGAGAGTGGCCGGCTGGCTCCTGAAAATCCACGATACGCAGGATGTTTCCCAGAGCCAAGGTGGCACCAGTGCCAAGTCGGGCTGGTTTTGTAGTACCACGTGGCTCCTGCAACCTCCATCAAAAAGTTGGCAGGCGTGTTTTGTTTTCCAGGGAACAGCGCCGTTGTTTTTGTTTGGGGGCCTGTGGCTGGCAGTGGCTGGCTGGCTCCTTAGAATCCACGATACGCAGGATGGTTCCCAGACCCAAGGTGGCACCAGTGCCAAGTTGGGTTGGTTTGATAGCACCAAGTGGCTCCTGCAATCTGCCATCCACAACTGAGGCAGCTAAGTTTTGTTTGCCAGAAAAAAGGGCCGTGGTTTTTGTTGGGGGCCCGTGGCTTGGAGTAGCCGGCTGGCTCCTTAAAATCCACGATAGGCAGGATGGTGACTAGACCCATGGTGGCACCAGTGCCAAGTTGGGCTGGTTTGATAGTACCAAGTGGCTCCTGCAATCTGCCATCCAGAAGCGGGGCAGCTGAGTTTTGTTTGCCAGAGAAAAAGGCTGTGGTTTGTGTTTGGGGGCCTGTGGCTGGCAGTGGCCGGCTGGCTCCTGAAAATCCACGATACTCAGCATGGTTCCCAGAGCCAAGGTCGTACAAGTGCCAAGTGGGGCTGGTTTGACAGTGTCAAGTGACTCCTGCAATATGCCATCCAGAAGCGGGGCAGCTGAGTTTTTTTGCCAGGGAAACGGGCCGTTGTTTTTGATTGGGGTCTATGGCCGAGAGTGGTCGGCTGGCTCCTGGCAATCCACATTACGCGGGATGGTTCCCAGAGCCAAGGTGGCACCAGTGCCAAGTCGGGCTGGTTTGATAGTAATAAGTGGCTCCTGCAATCTGCCATCCAGAAGCGGGGCAGCTGAGTTTTGTTTGCCAGAGAAAAGGGCCGTGGTTTGTGTTTGGGGGCATATGGCTGGGATTGGCCAGCTGGCTCCTTAAAATGCACGATACGCCGGATGGTAACCAGACCCAAGGTGGCACCAGTGCCAAGTCGGGCTGTTTTTGTAGTACCAAGTGGCTCCTGCAATTTGCCATCCAGAAGCGGGGCAGCTAAATTTTGTTTGCCAGAGAAAAGGGCCGTGGTTTGTGTTTGGGGGCCTATGGCTGAGAGTGGCCGGCTGGCCTCTGAAAATCAACGATAGTCAGGATGGTTCCCAGATCCAAGGTGGCACCAGTGCCAAGTTGGGCTGGTTCTATGGTTCAAATTGGCTCCTGCAATCTGCCATCCAGAAGCGGGGCAGCTGAGTTTTGTTTGCCAGAGGAAAGGTCCATGGTTTGTTTTAGGGGCATACAGCTAGGAATGGCCGGCTGGCTCCTGAAAATGCTTGATACCCAGGATGGTTACAAGACCCAAGGTGGCACCAGTGCCAAGTCGGGCTGGTTTGATAGTACCAAGTGACTCGTGCAATCTGCCATCCAGAAGCGGGGCAGCTGAGTGTTTTTTGCCAGGGAAATGGGCTGTTGTTTTTGATTGGGATCTGTGGCCGAGAGTGGTCGGCTGACTCCTGACAATCCACAATTTGCAGGATATTTCCCAGACCCAAGGTGGCACCAGTGCCAAGTCGGGCTGGTTTGATAGTACTAAGTGGCTCCTGCACTCTGCCATCCAGAAGCTGGGAAGTTGAGTATTGTTTGCCAGAGAAAAGGGCCTTGGGTTGTGTTTGGGTGCGTATGGCCGGGAGTGGCCGGCTGGCTCCTTAAAATGCTCGATACGCAGTATGGTTCCCAGACCCAAGGTGGCACCAGTGCCAAGTCGGGCTGTTTTTGTAGTACCAAGTGGCTCCTGCAATTTGCCATCCAGAAGAGGGGCAGTTGAGTTTTGTTTGCCAGAGAAAAGGGCCGTAGTTTGTGTTTGGGGGTCTATGGCTGAGAGTGGCCGGCTGGCCCCTGAAAATCCACGATAGGCAGGATGGTTCCCAGATCCTAGGTGGCACCAGTGGCAAGTCGGGCTGGTTTGATAGTACTAAGTGGCTCCTGCAATCTGCCATCCAGAAGCGGGGCAGCTGAGTTCTGTTTGCCGCAGAAATAGGCCGAGGTTTGTGTTTGAGGTCCTATGGCTGAGAATGGCCGGCTGACTCCTGAAAATCAACCATACGCATGATGGCTTCCAGACCCAAGGTGGCACCAGTGCCAAGTTGGGCTGGTTTGATAGTACTAAGTGGCTCCTGCAATCGGCCATCCAGAAGCGGGTCAGCTGAGTTTTGTTTGCCAAGGAAAATGGCCATGGTTTGATATGTGGGCCCTATGGCTGGGAGTAGAGGGCTGGCTCCTGAAAATCCATGATACGCAGCATGGTTCCCAGAGCCAAGGTCGTACAAGTGCCAAGTGGGGCTGGTTTGACAGTGTCAAGTGACTCCTGCAATATGCCATCCAGAAGCGGGGCAGCTGAGTTTTTTTGCCAGGGAAACGGGCCGTTGTTTTTGATTGGGGTCTATGGCCGAGAGTGGTCGGCTGGCTCCTGGCAATCCACATTACGCGGGATGGTTCCCAGAGCCAAGGTGGCACCAGTGCCAAGTCGGGCTGGTTTGATAGTAATAAGTGGCTCCTGCAATCTGCCATCCAGAAGCGGGGCAGCTGAGTTTTGTTTGCCAGAGAAAAGGGCCGTGGTTTGTGTTTGGGGGCATATGGCTGGGATTGGCCAGCTGGCTCCTTAAAATGCACGATACGCCGGATGGTAACCAGACCCAAGGTGGCACCAGTGCCAAGTCGGGCTGTTTTTGTAGTACCAAGTGGCTCCTGCAATTTGCCATCCAGAAGCGGGGCAGCTAAATTTTGTTTGCCAGAGAAAAGGGCCGTGGTTTGTGTTTGGGGGCCTATGGCTGAGAGTGGCCGGCTGGCCTCTGAAAATCAACGATAGTCAGGATGGTTCCCAGATCCAAGGTGGCACCAGTGCCAAGTTGGGCCGGTTCTATGGCTCAAATTGGCTCCTGCAATCTGCCATCCAGAAGCGGGGCAGCTGAGTTTTGTTTGCCAGAGGAAAGGTCCATGGTTTGTTTTAGGGGCATACGGCTAGGAATGGCCGGCTGGCTCCTGAAAATGCTTGATACCCAGGATGGTTACAAGACCCAAGGTGGCACCAGTGCCAAGTCGGGCTGGTTTGATAGTACCAAGTGACTCGTGCAATCTGCCATCCAGAAGCGGGGCAGCTGAGTGTTTTTTGCCAGGGAAATGGGCTGTTGTTTTTGATTGGGATCTGTGGCCGAGAGTGGTCGGCTGACTCCTGACAATCCACAATTTGCAGGATATTTCCCAGACCCAAGGTGGCACCAGTGCCAAGTCGGGCTGGTTTGATAGTACTAAGTGGCTCCTGCACTCTGCCATCCAGAAGCTGGGAAGTTGAGTATTGTTTGCCAGAGAAAAGGGCCTTGGGTTGTGTTTGGGTGCGTATGGCCGGGAGTGGCCGGCTGGCTCCTTAAAATGCTCGATACGCAGTATGGTTCCCAGACCCAAGGTGGCACCAGTGCCAAGTCGGGCTGTTTTTGTAGTACCAAGTGGCTCCTGCAATTTGCCATCCAGAAGAGGGGCAGTTGAGTTTTGTTTGCCAGAGAAAAGGGCCGTGGTTTGTGTTTGGGTGCCTATGGCTGAGAGTGGCCGGCTGGCCCCTCAAAATCCACGATAGGCAGGATGGTTCCCAGACCAGAGGTGGCACCAGTGCCAAGTTGGGCTGGTTTGATAGTACCAAGTGGCTCCTGCAATCTGCCATCAAGAAGCAGGGCAGCTGAGTTTTGTTTGCCAGATAAAAAGGCCGTGGTTTTTGTTGGGGGCCTGTGGCTGGGAGTGGCCGGCTGGCTCCTTAGAATCCACGATACGCAGGATGGTAACGTGACCCAAGGTGGCACCAGTGCCAAGTCGGGCTGTTTTGTAGTACCAAGTGGCTCCTGCAATTTGCCATCCAGAAGAGGGGTAGTTGAGTTTTGTTTGCCAGAGAAAAGGGCTGTGGTTTGTGTTTGGGGGCCTGTGGCTAGCAGTGACCGGCTGGCTCCTGAAAATCCACGATGGGCAAGATGGTTCCCAGATCCAAGGTGGCACCAGTGCCAAGTTGGGCTGGTTTGATAGTGCAAAGTGGCTCCTGCAATCTGCCATCCAGAAGCGGGGCACCTGAGTTGTGTTTGCCAGAGAAAAGGGCTGTGGTTTGTGTTTGGGGGCCTGTGGCTAGCAGTGACCGGCTGGCTCCTGAAAATCCACGATACGCAGCATGGTTCCCAGATCCAAGGTGGCACCACTGCCAAGTCGGGCTGCCTTTTTAGTATCAAGTTCGTCCTGCAGTTTGCCATCCAGAAGAGGGGCAGTTGAGTTTTGTTTGCCAGAGAAAAGGGCCGTGGTTTGTTTTTGGGGGCATATGGCTGAGAGTGGCCGGCTGGCTCCTGAAAATCCACGATACGCAGGATGTTTCCCAGAGCCAAGGTGGCACCAGTGCCAAGTCGGGCTGGTTTTGTAGTACCACGTGGCTCCTGCAACCTCCATCAAAAAGTTGGCAGGCGTGTTTTTTTTTCCAGGGAACAGCGCCGTTGTTTTTGTTTGGGGGTCTGTGGCTGGCAGTGGCTGGCTGGCTCCTTAGAATCCACGATACGCAGGATGGTTCCCAGACCCAAGGTGACACCAGTGCCAAGTTGGGTTGGTTTGATAGCACCAAGTGGCTCCTGCAATCTGCCATCCACAACTGAGGCAGCTAAGTTTTGTTTGCCAGAAAAAAGGGCCGTGGTTTTTGTTGGGGGCCCGTGGCTTGGAGTAGCCGGCTGGCTCCTTAAAATCCACGATAGGCAGGATGGTGACTAGACCCATGGTGGCACCAGTGCCAAGTTGGGCTGGTTTGATAGTACCAAGTGGCTCCTGCAATCTGCCATCCAGAAGCGGGGCAGCTGAGTTTTGTTTGCCAGAGAAAAAGGCTGTGGTTTGTGTTTGGGGGCCTGTGGCTGGCAGTGGCCGGCTGGCTCCTGAAAATCCACGATACTCAGCATGGTTCCCAGAGCCAAGGTCGTACAAGTGCCAAGTGGGGCTGGTTTGACAGTGTCAAGTGACTCCTGCAATATGCCATCCAGAAGCGGGGCAGCTGAGTTTTTTTGCCAGGGAAACGGGCCGTTGTTTTTGATTGGGGTCTATGGCCGAGAGTGGTCGGCTGGCTCCTGGCAATCCACATTACGCGGGATGGTTCCCAGAGCCAAGGTGGCACCAGTGCCAAGTCGGGCTGGTTTGATAGTAATAAGTGGCTCCTGCAATCTGCCATCCAGAAGCGGGGCAGCTGAGTTTTGTTTGCCAGAGAAAAGGGCCGTGGTTTGTGTTTGGGGGCATATGGCTGGGATTGGCCAGCTGGCTCCTTAAAATGCACGATACGCCGGATGGTAACCAGACCCAAGGTGGCACCAGTGCCAAGTCAGGCTGTTTTTGTAGTACCAAGTGGCTCCTGCAATTTGCCATCCAGAAGCGGGGCAGCTAAATTTTGTTTGCCAGAGAAAAGGGCCGTGGTTTGTGTTTGGGGGCCTATGGCTGAGAGTGGCCGGCTGGCCTCTGAAAATCAACGATAGTCAGGATGGTTCCCAGATCCAAGGTGGCACCAGTGCCAAGTTGGGCTGGTTCTATGGTTCAAATTGGCTCCTGCAATCTGCCATCCAGAAGCGGGGCAGCTGAGTTTTGTTTGCCAGAGGAAAGGTCCATGGTTTGTTTTAGGGGCATACGGCTAGGAATGGCCGGCTGGCTCCTGAAAATGCTTGATACCCAGGATGGTTACAAGACCCAAGGTGGCACCAGTGCCAAGTCGGGCTGGTTTGATAGTACCAAGTGACTCGTGCAATCTGCCATCCAGAAGCGGGGCAGCTGAGTGTTTTTTGCCAGGGAAATGGGCTGTTGTTTTTGATTGGGATCTGTGGCCGAGAGTGGTCGGCTGACTCCTGACAATCCACAATTTGCAGGATATTTCCCAGACCCAAGGTGGCACCAGTGCCAAGTCGGGCTGGTTTGATAGTACTAAGTGGCTCCTGCACTCTGCCATCCAGAAGCTGGGAAGTTGAGTATTGTTTGCCAGAGAAAAGGGCCTTGGGTTGTGTTTGGGTGCGTATGGCCGGGAGTGGCCGGCTGGCTCCTTAAAATGCTCGATACGCAGTATGGTTCCCAGACCCAAGGTGGCACCACTGCCAAGTCGGGCTGTTTTTGTAGTACCAAGTGGCTCCTGCAATTTGCCATCCAGAAGAGGGGCAGTTGAGTTTTGTTTGCCAGAGAAAAGGGCCGTAGTTTGTGTTTGGGGGTCTATGGCTGAGAGTGGCCGGCTGGCCCCTGAAAATCCACGATAGGCAGGATGGTTCCCAGATCCTAGGTGGCACCAGTGGCAAGTCGGGCTGGTTTGATAGTACTAAGTGGCTCCTGCAATCTGCCATCCAGAAGCGGGGCAGCTGAGTTCTGTTTGCCGCAGAAATAGGCCGAGGTTTGTGTTTGAGGTCCTATGGCTGAGAATGGCCGGCTGACTCCTGAAAATCAACCATACGCATGATGGCTTCCAGACCCAAGGTGGCACCAGTGCCAAGTTGGGCTGGTTTGATAGTACTAAGTGGCTCCTGCAATCGGCCATCCAGAAGCGGGTCAGCTGAGTTTTGTTTGCCAAGGAAAATGGCCATGGTTTGATATGTGGGCCCTATGGCTGGGAGTAGAGGGCTGGCTCCTGAAAATCCATGATACGCAGCATGGTTCCCAGAGCCAAGGTGGCACCAGTGTCAAGTCGGGCTGGTTTGACAGTGTCAAGTGCCTCCTGCAATTTCCCATCCAGAAGCGGGGCAGCTGAGTTTATTTTGCCAGGGAAATGGGCCGTTGTTTTTGATTTGGGTCTGTGGCCGAGAGTGGTCGGCTGGCTCCTGACAATCCACAATAGGCAGGATGGTTCCCAGACCCAAGGTGGCACCGGTGCCAATCGGGCTGGTTTGATGGTGCAAAGTGGCTCCTGCAATCTGCCATCCAGAAGCGGGGTAGCTTACTTTTGTTTGCCAGGGAAACGGGCCGAGGTTTGTGTCTGGGGGCCTATGGCTGGGAGTGACCGGCTGGCTCCTGAAAAGCTACGATAGGCAGGTTGGTTACCAGACCCATGGTGGCACCAGTGCCAAGTTGGGCTGGTTTGATAGTACCAAGTGGCTCCTGCAATCTGCCATCAAGAAGCAGGGCAGCTGAGTTTTGTTTGCCAGATAAAAAGGCCGTGGTTTTTTTTGGGGGCCTGTGGCTGGGAGTGGCCGGCTGGCTCCTTAGAATCCACGATACGCAGGATGGTAACGTGACCCAAGGTGACACCAGTGCCAAGTCGGGCTGTTTTGTAGTACCAAGTGGCTCCTGCAATTTGCCATCCAGAAGAGGGGTAGTTGAGTTTTGTTTGCCAGAGAAAAGGGCCGTGGTTTGTGTTTGGGGGCCTATGGCTGAGAGTGGCCGGCTGGCCCCTGAAAATCCACGATGGGCAGGATGGTTCCCAGATCCAAGGTGGCACCAGTGCCAAGTTGGGCTGGTTTGATAGTGCAAAGTGGCTCCTGCAATCTGCCATCCAGAAGCGGGGCACCTGAGTTGTGTTTGCCAGAGAAAAGGGCTGTGGTTTGTGTTTGGGGGCCTGTGGCTAGCAGTGACCGGCTGGCTCCTGAAAATCCACGATACGCAGCATGGTTCCCAGAGCCAAGGTGGCACCAGTGCCAAGTAGGGCTGGTTTGATAGTACCAAGAGGCTCCTGCAATCTGCCATCCAGAAGCGGGGCAGCTGAGTTTTGTTTGCCAGAGAAAAGGGCCGTGGGTTGTGTTTGCGGGCCTGTGGCTGGCAGTGGCCAGCTGGCTCCTTAAAATGCACGATACGCAGGAAGGTAACCAGACCCAAAGAGGCACCAGTGCCAAGTCGGACTGTTTTTGTAGTACCAAGTGGCTCCTGCAATTTGCCATCCAGAAGAGGGGCAGTTGAGTTTTTTTTTGCCAGAGGATTGGGCCGTGGTTTTTGTTTGGGGGCCTATGGCTGAGAGTGGCCGGCTGGCCCCTGAAAATCCACGATAGCCTGGATGGTTCCCAGATCCAAGGTGGCACCACTGCCAAGTCGGGCTGCCTTTTTAGTATCAAGTTCGTCCTGCAATTTGCCATCCAGAAGAGGGGCAGTTGAGTTTTGTTTGCCAGAGAAAAGGGCCGTGGTTTGTTTTTGGGGGCATATGGCTGAGAGTGGCCGGCTGGCTCCTGAAAATCCACGATACGCAGGATGTTTCCCAGAGCCAAGGTGGCACCAGTGCCAAATCGGGCTGGTTTTGTAGTACCACGTGGCTCCTGCAACCTCCATCAAAAAGTTGGCAGGCGTGTTTTGTTTTCCAGGGAACAGCGCCGTTGTTTTTGTTTGGGGGCCTGTGGCTGGCAGTGGCTGGCTGGCTCCTTAGAATCCACGATACGCAGGATGGTTCCCAGACCCAAGGTGGCACCAGTGCCAAGTTGGGTTGGTTTGATAGCACCAAGTGGCTCCTGCAATCTGCCATCCACAACTGAGGCAGCTAAGTTTTGTTTGCCAGAAAAAAGGGCCGTGGTTTTTGTTGGGGGCCCGTGGCTTGGAGTAGCCGGCTGGCTCCTTAAAATCCACGATAGGCAGGATGGTGACTAGACCCATGGTGGCACCAGTGCCAAGTTGGGCTGGTTTGATAGTACCAAGTGGCTCCTGCAATCTGCCATCCAGAAGCGGGGCAGCTGAGTTTTGTTTGCCAGAGAAAAAGGCTGTGGTTTGTGTTTGGGGGCCTGTGGCTGGCAGTGGCCGGCTGGCTCCTGAAAATCCACGATACTCAGCATGGTTCCCAGAGCCAAGGTCGTACAAGTGCCAAGTGGGGCTGGTTTGACAGTGTCAAGTGACTCCTGCAATATGCCATCCAGAAGCGGGGCAGCTGAGTTTTTTTGCCAGGGAAACGGGCCGTTGTTTTTGATTGGGGTCTATGGCCGAGAGTGGTCGGCTGGCTCCTGGCAATCCACATTACGCGGGATGGTTCCCAGAGCCAAGGTGGCACCAGTGCCAAGTCGGGCTGGTTTGATAGTAATAAGTGGCTCCTGCAATCTGCCATCCAGAAGCGGGGCAGCTGAGTTTTGTTTGCCAGAGAAAAGGGCCGTGGTTTGTGTTTGGGGGCATATGGCTGGGATTGGCCAGCTGGCTCCTTAAAATGCACGATACGCCGGATGGTAACCAGACCCAAGGTGGCACCAGTGCCAAGTCGGGCTGTTTTTGTAGTACCAAGTGGCTCCTGCAATTTGCCATCCAGAAGCGGGGCAGCTAAATTTTGTTTGCCAGAGAAAAGGGCCGTGGTTTGTGTTTGGGGGCCTATGGCTGAGAGTGGCCGGCTGGCCTCTGAAAATCAACGATAGTCAGGATGGTTCCCAGATCCAAGGTGGCACCAGTGCCAAGTTGGGCTGGTTCTATGGTTCAAATTGGCTCCTGCAATCTGCCATCCAGAAGCGGGGCAGCTGAGTTTTGTTTGCCAGAGGAAAGGTCCATGGTTTGTTTTAGGGGCATACGGCTAGGAATGGCCGGCTGGCTCCTGAAAATGCTTGATACCCAGGATGGTTACAAGACCCAAGGTGGCACCAGTGCCAAGTCGGGCTGGTTTGATAGTACCAAGTGACTCGTGCAATCTGCCATCCAGAAGCGGGGCAGCTGAGTGTTTTTTGCCAGGGAAATGGGCTGTTGTTTTTGATTGGGATCTGTGGCCGAGAGTGGTCGGCTGACTCCTGACAATCCACAATTTGCAGGATATTTCCCAGACCCAAGGTGGCACCAGTGCCAAGTCGGGCTGGTTTGATAGTACTAAGTGGCTCCTGCACTCTGCCATCCAGAAGCTGGGAAGTTGAGTATTGTTTGCCAGAGAAAAGGGCCTTGGGTTGTGTTTGGGTGCGTATGGCCGGGAGTGGCCGGCTGGCTCCTTAAAATGCTCGATACGCAGTATGGTTCCCAGACCCAAGGTGGCACCAGTGCCAAGTCGGGCTGTTTTTGTAGTACCAAGTGGCTCCTGCAATTTGCCATCCAGAAGAGGGGCAGTTGAGTTTTGTTTGCCAGAGAAAAGGGCCGTAGTTTGTGTTTGGGGGTCTATGGCTGAGAGTGGCCGGCTGGCCCCTGAAAATCCACGAGAGGCAGGATGGTTCCCAGATCCTAGGTGGCACCAGTGGCAAGTCGGGCTGGTTTGATAGTACTAAGTGGCTCCTGCAATCTGCCATCCAGAAGCGGGGCAGCTGAGTTCTGTTTGCCGCAGAAATAGGCCGAGGTTTGTGTTTGAGGTCCTATGGCTGAGAATGGCCGGCTGACTCCTGAAAATCAACCATACGCATGATGGCTTCCAGACCCAAGGTGGCACCAGTGCCAAGTTGGGCTGGTTTGATAGTACTAAGTGGCTCCTGCAATCGGCCATCCAGAAGCGGGTCAGCTGAGTTTTGTTTGCCAAGGAAAATGGCCATGGTTTGATATGTGGGCCCTATGGCTGGGAGTAGAGGGCTGGCTCCTGAAAATCCATGATACGCAGCATGGTTCCCAGAGCCAAGGTCGTACAAGTGCCAAGTGAGGCTGGTTTGACAGTGTCAAGTGACTCCTGCAATATGCCATCCAGAAGCAGGGCAGCTGAGTTTTTTTGCCAGGGAAACAGGCCGTTGTTTTTGATTGGGGTCTATGGCCGAGAGTGGTCGGCTGGCTCCTGGCAATCCACATTACGCGGGATGGTTCCCAGAGCCAAGGTGGCACCAGTGCCAAGTCGGGCTGGTTTGATAGTAATAAGTGGCTCCTGCAATCTGCCATCCAGAAGCGGGGCAGCTGAGTTTTGTTTGCCAGAGAAAAGGGCCGTGGTTTGTGTTTGGGGGCATATGGCTGGGATTGGCCAGCTGGCTCCTTAAAATGCACGATACGCCGGATGGTAACCAGACCCAAGGTGGCACCAGTGCCAAGTCGGGCTGTTTTTGTAGTACCAAGTGGCTCCTGCAATTTGCCATCCAGAAGCGGGGCAGCTAAATTTTGTTTGCCAGAGAAAAGGGCCGTGGTTTGTGTTTGGGGGCCTATGGCTGAGAGTGGCCGGCTGGCCTCTGAAAATCAACGATAGTCAGGATGGTTCCCAGATCCAAGGTGGCACCAGTGCCAAGTTGGGCCGGTTCTATGGCTCAAATTGGCTCCTGCAATCTGCCATCCAGAAGCGGGGCAGCTGAGTTTTGTTTGCCAGAGGAAAGGTCCATGGTTTGTTTTAGGGGCATACGGCTAGGAATGGCCGGCTGGCTCCTGAAAATGCTTGATACCCAGGATGGTTACAAGACCCAAGGTGGCACCAGTGCCAAGTCGGGCTGGTTTGATAGTACCAAGTGACTCGTGCAATCTGCCATCCAGAAGCGGGGCAGCTGAGTGTTTTTTGCCAGGGAAATGGGCTGTTGTTTTTGATTGGGATCTGTGGCCGAGAGTGGTCGGCTGACTCCTGACAATCCACAATTTGCAGGATATTTCCCAGACCCAAGGTGGCACCAGTGCCAAGTCAGGCTGGTTTGATAGTACTAAGTGGCTCCTGCACTCTGCCATCCAGAAGCTGGGAAGTTGAGTATTGTTTGCCAGAGAAAAGGGCCTTGGGTTGTGTTTGGGTGCGTATGGCCGGGAGTGGCCGGCTGGCTCCTTAAAATGCTCGATACGCAGTATGGTTCCCAGACCCAAGGTGGCACCAGTGCCAAGTCGGGCTGTTTTTGTAGTACCAAGTGGCTCCTGCAATTTGCCATCCAGAAGAGGGGCAGTTGAGTTTTGTTTGCCAGAGAAAAGGGCCGTAGTTTGTGTTTGGGGGTCTATGGCTGAGAGTGGCCGGCTGGCCCCTGATAATCCACGATAGGCAGGATGGTTCCCAGATCCTAGGTGGCACCAGTGGCAAGACAGGCTGGTTTGATAGTACTAAGTGGCTCCTGCAATCTGCCATCCAGAAGCGGGGTAGCTTACTTTTGTTTGCCAAGGAAACGGGCCGAGGTTTGTGTCTGGGGGCCTATGGCTGGGAGTGACCGGCTGGCTCCTGAAAAGCTACGATAGGCAGCTTGGTTACCAGACCCATGGTGGCACCAGTGCCAAGTTGGGCTGGTTTGATAGTACCAAGTGGCTCCTGCAATCTGCCATCAAAAAGTTGGCAGGCGAGTTTTGTTTTCCAGGGAAAAGCGCCGTTGTTTGTGTTTGGGGGCCTGTGGCTGGGAGTGGCCGGCTGGCTCCTTAAAATCCACAATACGCAGGATGGTTCCCAGACCCAAGGTGGCACCAGTGCCAAGTTGGGCTGGTTTGATAGTACCAAGTGGCTCCTGCAATTTGCCATCCAGAAGAGGGGCAGTTGAGTTTTGTTTGCCAGAGAAAAGGGCCGTGGTTTGTGTTTGGGTGCCTATGGCTGAGAGTGGCCGGCTGGCCCCTCAAAATCCACGATAGGCAGGATGGTTCCCAGACCAGAGGTGGCACCAGTGCCAAGTTGGGCTGGTTTGATAGTACCAAGTGGCTCCTGCAATCTGCCATCAAGAAGCAGGGCAGCTGAGTTTTGTTTGCCAGATAAAAAGGCCGTGGTTTTTGTTGGGGGCCTGTGGCTGGGAGTGGCCGGCTGGCTCCTTAGAATCCACGATACGCAGGATGTTAACGTGACCCAAGGTGGCACCAGTGCCAAGTCGGGCTGTTTTGTAATACCAAGTGGCTCCTGCAATCTGCCATCCAGAAGAGGGGCAGTTGAGTTTTGTTTGCCAGAGAAAAGGGCCGTGGTTTGTGTTTGGGGGCCTATGGCTGAGAGTGGCCGGCTGGCCCCTGAAAATCCACGATGGGAAGGATGGTTCCCAGATCCAAGGTGGCACCAGTGCCAAGTTGGGCTGGTTTGATAGTGCAAAGTGGCTCCTGCAATCTGCCATCCAGAAGCGGGGCACCTGAGTTGTGTTTGCCAGAGAAAAGGGCTGTGGTTTGTGTTTGGGGGCCTGTGGCTAGCAGTGACCGGCTGGCTCCTGAAAATCCACGATACGCAGCATGGTTCCCAGAGCCAAGGTGGCACCAGTGCCAAGTAGGGCTGGTTTGATAGTACCAAGAGGCTCCTGCAATCTGCCATCCAGAAGCGGGGCAGCTGAGTTTTGTTTGCCAGAGAAAAGGGCCGTGGGTTGTGTTTGCGGGCCTGTGGCTGGCAGTGGCCAGCTGGCTCCTTAAAATGCACGATACGCAGGAAGGTAACCAGACCCAAAGAGGCACCAGTGCCAAGTCGGACTGTTTTTGTAGTACCAAGTGGCTCCTGCAATTTGCCATCCAGAAGAGGGGCAGTTGAGTTTTTTTTGCCGGAGGATTGGGCCGTGGTTTTTGTTTGGGGGCCTATGGCTGAGAGTGGCCGGCTGGCCCCTGAAAATCCACGATAGCCTGGATGGTTCCCAGATCCAAGGTGGCACCACTGCCAAGTCGGGCTGCCTTTTTAGTATCAAGTTCGTCCTGCAGTTTGCCATCCAGAAGAGGGGCAGTTGAGTTTTGTTTGCCAGAGAAAAGGGCCGTGGTTTGTTTTTGGGGGCATATGGCTGAGAGTGGCCGGCTGGCTCCTGAAAATCCACGATACGCAGGATGTTTCCCAGAGCCAAGGTGGCACCAGTGCCAAGTCGGGCTGGTTTTGTAGTACCACGTGGCTCCTGCAACCTCCATCAAAAAGTTGGCAGGCGTGTTTTGTTTTCCAGGGAACAGCGCCGTTGTTTTTGTTTGGGGGCCTGTGGCTGGCAGTGGCTGGCTGGCTCCTTAGAATCCACGATACGCAGGATGGTTCCCAGACCCAAGGTGGCACCAGTGCCAAGTTGGGTTGGTTTGATAGCACCAAGTGGCTCCTGCAATCTGCCATCCACAACTGAGGCAGCTAAGTTTTGTTTGCCAGAAAAAAGGGCCGTGGTTTTTGTTGGGGGCCCGTGGCTTGGAGTAGCCGGCTGGCTCCTTAAAATCCACGATAGGCAGGATGGTGACTAGACCCATGGTGGCACCAGTGCCAAGTTGGGCTGGTTTGATAGTACCAAGTGGCTCCTGCAATCTGCCATCCAGAAGCGGGGCAGCTGAGTTTTGTTTGCCAGAGAAAAAGGCTGTGGTTTGTGTTTGGGGGCCTGTGGCTGGCAGTGGCCGGCTGGCTCCTGAAAATCCACGATACTCAGCATGGTTCCCAGAGCCAAGGTCGTACAAGTGCCAAGTGGGGCTGGTTTGACAGTGTCAAGTGACTCCTGCAATATGCCATCCAGAAGCGGGGCAGCTGAGTTTTTTTGCCAGGGAAACGGGCCGTTGTTTTTGATTGGGGTCTATGGCCGAGAGTGGTCGGCTGGCTCCTGGCAATCCACATTACGCGGGATGGTTCCCAGAGCCAAGGTGGCACCAGTGCCAAGTCGGGCTGGTTTGATAGTAATAAGTGGCTCCTGCAATCTGCCATCCAGAAGCGGGGCAGCTGAGTTTTGTTTGCCAGAGAAAAGGGCCGTGGTTTGTGTTTGGGGGCATATGGCTGGGATTGGCCAGCTGGCTCCTTAAAATGCACGATACGCCGGATGGTAACCAGACCCAAGGTGGCACCAGTGCCAAGTCGGGCTGTTTTTGTAGTACCAAGTGGCTCCTGCAATTTGCCATCCAGAAGCGGGGCAGCTAAATTTTGTTTGCCAGAGAAAAGGGCCGTGGTTTGTGTTTGGGGGCCTATGGCTGAGAGTGGCCGGCTGGCCTCTGAAAATCAACGATAGTCAGGATGGTTCCCAGATCCAAGGTGGCACCAGTGCCAAGTTGGGCTGGTTCTATGGTTCAAATTGGCTCCTGCAATCTGCCATCCAGAAGCGGGGCAGCTGAGTTTTGTTTGCCAGAGGAAAGGTCCATGGTTTGTTTTAGGGGCATACGGCTAGGAATGGCCGGCTGGCTCCTGAAAATGCTTGATACCCAGGATGGTTACAAGACCCAAGGTGGCACCAGTGCCAAGTCGGGCTGGTTTGATAGTACCAAGTGACTCGTGCAATCTGCCATCCAGAAGCGGGGCAGCTGAGTGTTTTTTGCCAGGGAAATGGGCTGTTGTTTTTGATTGGGATCTGTGGCCGAGAGTGGTCGGCTGACTCCTGACAATCCACAATTTGCAGGATATTTCCCAGACCCAAGGTGGCACCAGTGCCAAGTCGGGCTGGTTTGATAGTACTAAGTGGCTCCTGCACTCTGCCATCCAGAAGCTGGGAAGTTGAGTATTGTTTGCCAGAGAAAAGGGCCTTGGGTTGTGTTTGGGTGCGTATGGCCGGGAGTGGCCGGCTGGCTCCTTAAAATGCTCGATACGCAGTATGGTTCCCAGACCCAAGGTGGCACCAGTGCCAAGTCGGGCTGTTTTTGTAGTACCAAGTGGCTCCTGCAATTTGCCATCCAGAAGAGGGGCAGTTGAGTTTTGTTTGCCAGAGAAAAGGGCCGTAGTTTGTGTTTGGGGGTCTATGGCTGAGAGTGGCCGGCTGGCCCCTGAAAATCCACGATAGGCAGGATGGTTCCCAGATCCTAGGTGGCACCAGTGGCAAGTCGGGCTGGTTTGATAGTACTAAGTGGCTCCTGCAATCTGCCATCCAGAAGCGGGGCAGCTGAGTTCTGTTTGCCGCAGAAATAGGCCGAGGTTTGTGTTTGAGGTCCTATGGCTGAGAATGGCCGGCTGACTCCTGAAAATCAACCATACGCATGATGGCTTCCAGACCCAAGGTGGCACCAGTGCCAAGTTGGGCTGGTTTGATAGTACTAAGTGGCTCCTGCAATCGGCCATCCAGAAGCGGGTCAGCTGAGTTTTGTTTGCCAAGGAAAATGGCCATGGTTTGATATGTGGGCCCTATGGCTGGGAGTAGAGGGCTGGCTCCTGAAAATCCATGATACGCAGCATGGTTCCCAGAGCCAAGGTGGCACCAGTGTCAAGTCGGGCTGGTTTGACAGTGTCAAGTGCCTCCTGCAATTTCCCATCCAGAAGCGGGGCAGCTGAGTTTATTTTGCCAGGGAAATGGGCCGTTGTTTTTGATTTGGGTCTGTGGCCGAGAGTGGTCGGCTGGCTCCTGACAATCCACAATAGGCAGGATGGTTCCCAGACCCAAGGTGGCACCGGTGCCAATCGGGCTGGTTTGATGGTGCAAAGTGGCTCCTGCAATCTGCCATCCAGAAGCGGGGTAGCTTACTTTTGTTTGCCAGGGAAACGGGCCGAGGTTTGTGTCTGGGGGCCTATGGCTGGGAGTGACCGGCTGGCTCCTGAAAAGCTACGATAGGCAGGTTGGTTACCAGACCCATGGTGGCACCAGTGCCAAGTTGGGCTGGTTTGATAGTACCAAGTGGCTCCTGCAATCTGCCATCAAGAAGCAGGGCAGCTGAGTTTTGTTTGCCAGATAAAAAGGCCGTGGTTTTTGTTGGGGGCCTGTGGCTGGACGTGGCC
Source organism: Melospiza georgiana (assembly GCF_028018845.1). Lineage (NCBI taxonomy): Eukaryota > Metazoa > Chordata > Aves > Passeriformes > Passerellidae > Melospiza > Melospiza georgiana. Next base: position 26,793,232 of record NC_080464.1, on the reverse strand, counting down.
GGCTGGCTCCTTAGAATCCACGATACGCAGGATGGTAACGTGACCCAAGGTGGCACCAGTGCCAAGTCGGGCTGTTTTGTAGTACCAAGTGGCTCCTGCAATTTGCCATCCAGAAGAGGGGTAGTTGAGTTTTGTTTGCCAGAGAAAAGGGCCGTGGTTTGTGTTTGGGGGCCTATGGCTGAGAGTGGCCGGCTGGCCCCTGAAAATCCACGATGGGAAGGATGGTTCCCAGATCCAAGGTGGCACCAGTGCCAAGTTGGGCTGGTTTGATAGTGCAAAGTGGCTCCTGCAATCTGCCATCCAGAAGCGGGGCACCTGAGTTGTGTTTGCCAGAGAAAAGGGCTGTGGTTTGTGTTTGGGGGCCTGTGGCTAGCAGTGACCGGCTGGCTCCTGAAAATCCACGATACGCAGCATGGTTCCCAGATCCAAGGTGGCACCAGTGCCAAGTAGGGCTGGTTTGATAGTACCAAGAGGCTCCTGCAATCTGCCATCCAGAAGCGGGGCAGCTGAGTTTTGTTTGCCAGAGAAAAGGGCCGTGGGTTGTGTTTGCGGGCCTGTGGCTGGCAGTGGCCAGCTGGCTCCTTAAAATGCACGATACGCAGGAAGGTAACCAGACCCAAAGAGGCACCAGTGCCAAGTCGGACTGTTTTTGTAGTACCAAGTGGCTCCTGCAATTTGCCATCCAGAAGAGGGGCAGTTGAGTTTTTTTTGCCAGAGGATTGGGCCGTGGTTTTTGTTTGGGGGCCTATGGCTGAGAGTGGCCGGCTGGCTCCTGAAAATCCACGATACGCAGGATGTTTCCCAGAGCCAAGGTGGCACCAGTGCCAAGTCGGGCTGGTTTTGTAGTACCACGTGGCTCCTGCAACCTCCATCAAAAAGTTGGCAGGCGTGTTTTGTTTTCCAGGGAACAGCGCCGTTGTTTTTGTTTGGGGGCCTGTGGCTGGCAGTGGCTGGCTGGCTCCTTAGAATCCACGATACGCAGGATGGTTCCCAGACCCAAGGTGGCACCAGTGCCAAGTTGGGTTGGTTTGATAGCACCAAGTGGCTCCTGCAATCTGCCATCCACAACTGAGGCAGCTAAGTTTTGTTTGCCAGAAAAAAGGGCCGTGGTTTTTGTTGGGGGCCCGTGGCTGGGAGTAGCCGGCTGGCTCCTTAAAATCCACGATAGGCAGGATGGTGACTAGACCCATGGTGGCACCAGTGCCAAGTTGGGCTGGTTTGATAGTACCAAGTGGCTCCTGCAATCTGCCATCCAGAAGCGGGGCAGCTGAGTTTTGTTTGCCAGAGAAAAAGGCTGTGGTTTGTGTTTGGGGGCCTGTGGCTGGCAGTGGCCGGCTGGCTCCTGAAAATCCACGATACTCAGCATGGTTCCCAGAGCCAAGGTCGTACAAGTGCCAAGTGGGGCTGGTTTGACAGTGTCAAGTGACTCCTGCAATATGCCATCCAGAAGCGGGGCAGCTGAGTTTTTTTGCCAGGGAAACGGGCCGTTGTTTTTGATTGGGGTCTATGGCCGAGAGTGGTCAGCTGGCTCCTGGCAATCCACATTACGCAGGATGGTTCCCAGAGCCAAGGTGGCACCAGTGCCAAGTCGGGCTGGTTTGATAGTAATAAGTGGCTCCTGCAATCTGCCATCCAGAAGCGGGGCAGCTGAGTTTTGTTTGCCAGAGAAAAGGGCCGTGGTTTGTGTTTGGGGGCATATGGCTGGGATTGGCCAGCTGGCTCCTTAAAATGCACGATACGCCGGATGGTAACCAGACCCAAGGTGGCACCAGTGCCAAGTCGGGCTGTTTTTGTAGTACCAAGTGGCTCCTGCAATTTGCCATCCAGAAGCGGGGCAGCTAAATTTTGTTTGCCAGAGAAAAGGGCCGTGGTTTGTGTTTGGGGGCCTATGGCTGAGAGTGGCCGGCTGGCCTCTGAAAATCAACGATAGTCAGGATGGTTCCCAGATCCAAGGTGGCACCAGTGCCAAGTTGGGCCGGTTCTATGGCTCAAATTGGCTCCTGCAATCTGCCATCCAGAAGCGGGGCAGCTGAGTTTTGTTTGCCAGAGGAAAGGTCCATGGTTTGTTTTAGGGGCATACGGCTAGGAATGGCCGGCTGGCTCCTGAAAATGCTTGATACCCAGGATGGTTACAAGACCCAAGGTGGCACCAGTGCCAAGTCGGGCTGGTTTGATAGTACCAAGTGACTCGTGCAATCTGCCATCCAGAAGCGGGGCAGCTGAGTGTTTTTTGCCAGGGAAATGGGCTGTTGTTTTTGATTGGGATCTGTGGCCGAGAGTGGTCGGCTGACTCCTGACAATCCACAATTTGCAGGATATTTCCCAGACCCAAGGTGGCACCAGTGCCAAGTCGGGCTGGTTTGATAGCACTAAGTGGCTCCTGCACTCTGCCATCCAGAAGCTGGGAAGTTGAGTATTGTTTGCTAGAGAAAAGGGCCTTGGGTTGTGTTTGGGTGCGTATGGCCGAGAGTGGTCGGCTGACTCCTGACAATCCACAATTTGCAGGATATTTCCCAGACCCAAGGTGGCACCAGTGCCAAGTCGGGCTGTTTTTGTAGTACCAAGTCGCTCCTGCAATTTGCCATCCAGAAGAGGGGCAGTTGAGTTTTGTTTGCCAGAGAAAAGGGCCGTAGTTTGTGTTTGGGGGTCTATGGCTGAGAGTGGCCGGCTGGCCCCTGAAAATCCAAGATAGGCAGGATGGTTCCCAGATCCTAGGTGGCACCAGTGGCAAGTCGGGCTGGTTTGATAGTACTAAGTGGCTCCTGCAATCTGCCATCCAGAAGCGGGGTAGCTTACTTTTGTTTGCCAGGGAAACGGGCCGAGGTTTGTGTCTGGGGGCCTATGGCTGGGAGTGACCGGCTGGCTCCTGAAAAGCTACGATAGGCAGGTTGGTTACCAGACCCATGGTGGCACCAGTGCCAAGTTGGGCTGGTTTGATAGTACCAAGTGGCTCCTGCAATCTGCCATCAAAAAGTTGGCAGGCGAGTTTTGTTTTCCAGGGAAAAGCGCCGTTGTTTGTGTTTGGGGGCCTGTGGCTGGGAGTGGCCGGCTGGCTCCTTAAAATCCACAATACGCAGGATGGTTCCCAGACCCAAGGTGGCACCAGTGCCAAGTTGGGCTGGTTTGATAGTACCAAGTGGCTCCTGCAATTTGCCATCCAGAAGAGGGGCAGTTGAGTTTTGTTTGCCAGAGAAAAGGGCCGTGGTTTGTGTTCGGGTGCCTATGGCTGAGAGTGGCCGGCTGGCCCCTCAAAATCCACGATAGGCAGGATGGTTCCCAGACCAGAGGTGGCACCAGTGCCAAGTTGGGCTGGTTTGATAGTACCAAGTGGCTCCTGCAATCTGCCATCAAGAAGCAGGGCAGCTGAGTTTTGTTTGCCAGATAAAAAGGCCGTGGTTTTTGTTGGGGGCCTGTGGCTGGGAGTGGCCGGCTGGCTCCTTAGAATCCACGATACGCAGGATGGTAACGTGACCCAAGGTGGCACCAGTGCCAAGTTGGGCTGGTTTGATAGTGCAAAGTGGCTCCTGCAATCTGCCATCCAGAAGCGGGGCACCTGAGTTTTGTTTGCCAGAGAAAAGGGCCGTGGTTTGTGTTTGGGGGCCTATGGCTGAGAGTGGCCGGCTGGCCCCTGAAAATCCACGATGGGCAGGATGGTTCCCAGATCCAAGGTGGCACCAGTGCCAAGTTGGGCTGGTTTGATAGTGCAAAGTGGCTCCTGCAATCTGCCATCCAGAAGCGGGGCACCTGAGTTGTGTTTGCCAGAGAAAAGGGCTGTGGTTTGTGTTTGGGGGCCTGTGGCTAGCAGTGACCGGCTGGCTCCTGAAAATCCACGATACGCAGCATGGTTCCCAGAGCCAAGGTGGCACCAGTGCCAAGTAGGGCTGGTTTGATAGTACCAAGAGGCTCCTGCAATCTGCCATCCAGAAGCGGGGCAGCTGAGTTTTGTTTGCCAGAGAAAAGGGCCGTGGGTTGTGTTTGCGGGCCTGTGGCTGGCAGTGGCCAGCTGGCTCCTTAAAATGCACGATACGCAGGAAGGTAACCAGACCCAAAGAGGCACCAGTGCCAAGTCGGACTGTTTTTGTAGTACCAAGTGGCTCCTGCAATTTGCCATCCAGAAGAGGGGCAGTTGAGTTTTTTTTGCCAGAGGATTGGGCCGTGGTTTTTGTTTGGGGGCCTATGGCTGAGAGTGGCCGGCTGGCCCCTGAAAATCCACGATAGCCTGGATGGTTCCCAGATCCAAGGTGGCACCACTGCCAAGTCGGGCTGCCTTTTTAGTATCAAGTTCGTCCTGCAATTTGCCATCCAGATGAGGGGCAGTTGAGTTTTGTTTGCCAGAGAAAAGGGCCGTGGTTTGTTTTTGGGGGCATATGGCTGAGAGTGGCCGGCTGGCTCCTGAAAATCCACGATACGCAGGATGTTTCCCAGAGCCAAGGTGGCACCAGTGCCAAATCGGGCTGATTTTGTAGTACCACGTGGCTCCTGCAACCTCCATCAAAAAGTTGGCAGACGTGTTTTGTTTTCCAGGGAACAGCGCCGTTGTTTTTGTTTGGGGGCCTGTGGCTGGCAGTGGCTGGCTGGCTCCTTAGAATCCACGATACGCAGGATGGTTCCCAGACCCAAGGTGGCACCAGTGCCAAGTTGGGTTGGTTTGATAGCACCAAGTGGCTCCTGCAATCTGCCATCCACAACTGAGGCAGCTAAGTTTTGTTTGCCAGAAAAAAGGGCCGTGGTTTTTGTTGGGGGCCCGTGGCTTGGAGTAGCCGGCTGGCTCCTTAAAATCCACGATAGGCAGGATGGTGACTAGACCCATGGTGGCACCAGTGCCAAGTTGGGCTGGTTTGATAGTACCAAGTGGCTCCTGCAATCTGCCATCCAGAAGCGGGGCAGCTGAGTTTTGTTTGCCAGAGAAAAAGGCTGTGGTTTGTGTTTGGGGGCCTGTGGCTGGCAGTGGCCGGCTGGCTCCTGAAAATCCACGATACTCAGCATGGTTCCCAGAGCCAAGGTCGTACAAGTGCCAAGTGGGGCTGGTTTGACAGTGTCAAGTGACTCCTGCAATATGCCATCCAGAAGCGGGGCAGCTGAGTTTTTTTGCCAGGGAAACGGGCCGTTGTTTTTGATTGGGGTCTATGGCCGAGAGTGGTCGGCTGGCTCCTGGCAATCCACATTACGCGGGATGGTTCCCAGAGCCAAGGTGGCACCAGTGCCAAGTCGGGCTGGTTTGATAGTAATAAGTGGCTCCTGCAATCTGCCATCCAGAAGCGGGGCAGCTGAGTTTTGTTTGCCAGAGAAAAGGGCCGTGGTTTGTGTTTGGGGGCATATGGCTGGGATTGGCCAGCTGGCTCCTTAAAATGCACGATACGCCGGATGGTAACCAGACCCAAGGTGGCACCAGTGCCAAGTCGGGCTGTTTTTGTAGTACCAAGTGGCTCCTGCAATTTGCCATCCAGAAGCGGGGCAGCTAAATTTTGTTTGCCAGAGAAAAGGGCCGTGGTTTGTGTTTGGGGGCCTATGGCTGAGAGTGGCCGGCTGGCCTCTGAAAATCAACGATAGTCAGGATGGTTCCCAGATCCAAGGTGGCACCAGTGCCAAGTTGGGCTGGTTCTATGGTTCAAATTGGCTCCTGCAATCTGCCATCCAGAAGCGGGGCAGCTGAGTTTTGTTTGCCAGAGGAAAGGTCCATGGTTTGTTTTAGGGGCATACGTCTAGGAATGGCCGGCTGGCTCCTGAAAATGCTTGATATCCAGGATGGTTACAAGACCCAAGGTGGCACCAGTGCCAAGTCGGGCTGGTTTGATAGTACCAAGTGACTCGTGCAATCTGCCATCCAGAAGCGGGGCAGCTGAGTGTTTTTTGCCAGGGAAATGGGCTGTTGTTTTTGATTGGGATCTGTGGCCGAGAGTGGTCGGCTGACTCCTGACAATCCACAATTTGCAGGATATTTCCCAGACCCAAGGTGGCACCAGTGCCAAGTCGGGCTGGTTTGATAGTACTAAGTGGCTCCTGCACTCTGCCATCCAGAAGCTGGGAAGTTGAGTATTGTTTGCCAGAGAAAAGGGCCTTGGGTTGTGTTTGGGTGCGTATGGCCGGGAGTGGCCGGCTGGCTCCTTAAAATGCTCGATACGCAGTATGGTTCCCAGACCCAAGGTGGCACCAGTGCCAAGTCGGGCTGTTTTTGTAGTACCAAGTGGCTCCTGCAATTTGCCATCCAGAAGAGGGGCAGTTGAGTTTTGTTTGCCAGAGAAAAGGGCCGTAGTTTGTGTTTGGGGGTCTATGGCTGAGAGTGGCCGGCTGGCCCCTGAAAATCCACGATAGGCAGGATGGTTCCCAGATCCTAGGTGGCACCAGTGGCAAGTCGGGCTGGTTTGATAGTACTAAGTGGCTCCTGCAATCTGCCATCCAGAAGCGGGGCAGCTGAGTTCTGTTTGCCACAGAAATAGGCCGAGGTTTGTGTTTGAGGTCCTATGGCTGAGAATGGCCGGCTGACTCCTGAAAATCAACCATACGCATGATGGCTTCCAGACCCAAGGTGGCACCAGTGCCAAGTTGGGCTGGTTTGATAGTACTAAGTGGCTCCTGCAATCGGCCATCCAGAAGCGGGTCAGCTGAGTTTTGTTTGCCAAGGAAAATGGCCATGGTTTGATATGTGGGCCCTATGGCTGGGAGTAGAGGGCTGGCTCCTGAAAATCCATGATACGCAGCATGGTTCCCAGAGCCAAGGTGGCACCAGTGTCAAGTCGGGCTGGTTTGACAGTGTCAAGTGCCTCCTGCAATTTCCCATCCAGAAGCGGGGCAGCTGAGTTTATTTTGCCAGGGAAATGGGCCGTTGTTTTTGATTTGGGTCTGTGGCCGAGAGTGGCCGGCTGGCTCCTGACAATCCACAATAGGCAGGATGGTTCCCAGACCCAAGGTGGCACCGGTGCCAATCGGGCTGGTTTGATGGTGCAAAGTGGCTCCTGCAATCTGCCATCCAGAAGCGGGGTAGCTTACTTTTGTTTGCCAGGGAAACGGGCCGAGGTTTGTGTCTGGGGGCCTATGGCTGGGAGTGACTGGCTGGCTCCTGAAAAGCTATGATAGGCAGGTTGGTTACCAGACCCATGGTGGCACCAGTGCCAAGTTGGGCTGGTTTGATAGTACCAAGTGGCTCCTGCAATCTGCCATCAAAAAGTTGGCAGACGAGTTTTGTTTTCCAGGGAAAAGCGCCGTTGTTTGTGTTTGAGGGCCTATGGCTGGGAGTGGCCGGCTGGCTCCTTAGAATCCACGATACGCAGGATGGTAACGTGACCCAAGGTGGCACCAGTGCCAAGTCGGGCTGTTTTGTAGTACCAAGTGGCTCCTGCAATTTGCCATCCAGAAGAGGGGTAGTTGAGTTTTGTTTGCCCGAGAAAAGGGCCGTGGTTTTTGTTTGGGGGCCTATGGCTGAGAGTGGCCGGCTGGCCCCTGAAAATCCACGATGGGCAGGATGGTTCCCAGATCCAAGGTGGCACCAGTGCCAAGTTGGGCTGGTTTGATAGTGCAAAGTGGCTCCTGAAATCTGCCATCCAGAAGCGGGGCACCTGAGTTGTGTTTGCCAGAGAAAAGGGCTGTGGTTTGTGTTTGGGGGCCTGAGGCTAGCAGTGACCGGCTGGCTCCTGAAAATCCACGATACGCAGGATGTTTCCCAGAGCCAAGGTGGCACCAGTGCCAAGTAGGGCTGGTTTGATAGTACCAAGAGGCTCCTGCAATCTGCCATCCAGAAGCGGGGCAGCTGAGTTTTGTTTGCCAGAGAAAAGGGCCGTGGTTTTTGTTTGGGGGCATATGGCTGGGAGTGGCCGGCTGGCTCCTTAAAATGCTCGATACTCAGGATGGTGCCCAGACCCAAGGTGGCACCAGTGCCAAGTTGGGCTGGTTTGATATTCCCAAGTGTCTCCTGCAAACTGCCATCCAGAACGGGGCACCTGAGTTTTGTTTGCCAGCGAAATGGGCCTGGGATTTTGTTTTGGGGCCTGTGGCTAGGAGTGGCCGGCTGGCTCCTGAAAATCCACGATACGCAGGATGTTTCCCAGAGCCAAGGTGGCACCAGTGCCAAGTCGGGCTGGTTTTGTAGTACCACGTGGCTCCTGCAACCTCCATCAAAAAGTTGGCAGGCGTGTTTTGTTTTCCAGGGAACAGCGCCGTTGTTTTGTTTGGGGGCCTGTGGCTGGCAGTGGCTGGCTGGCTCCTTAGAATCCACGATACGCAGGATGGTTCCCAGACCCAAGGTGGCACCAGTGCCAAGTTGGGTTGGTTTGATAGCACCAAGTGGCTCCTGCAATCTGCCATCCACAACTGAGGCAGCTAAGTTTTGTTTGCCAGAAAAAAGGGCCGTGGTTTTTGTTGGGGGCCCGTGGCTGGGAGTAGCCGGCTGGCTCCTTAAAATCCACGATAGGCAGGATGGTGACTAGACCCATGGTGGCACCAGTGCCAAGTCGGGCTGGTTTGATAGTACCAAGTGGCTCCTGCAATCTGCCATCCAGAAGCGGGGCAGCTGAGTTTTGTTTGCCAGAGAAAAAGGCTGTGGTTTGTGTTTAGGGGCCTGTGGCTGGCAGTGGCCGGCTGGCTCCTGAAAATCCACGATACTCAGCATGGTTCCCAGAGCCAAGGTCGTACAAGTGCCAAGTGGGGCTGGTTTGACAGTGTCAAGTGACTCCTGCAATATGCCATCCAGAAGCGGGGCAGCTGAGTTTTTTTGCCAGGGAAACGGGCCGTTGTTTTTGATTGGGGTCTATGGCCGAGAGTGGTCGGCTGGCTCCTGGCAATCCACATTACGCGGGATGGTTCCCAGACCCAAGGTGGCACCAGTGCCAAGTCGGGCTGGTTTGATAGTAATAAGTGGCTCCTGCAATCTGCCATCCAGAAGCGGGGCAGCTGAGTTTTGTTTGCCAGAGAAAAGGCCGTGGTTTGTGTTAGGGGGCATATGGCTGGGATTGGCCAGCTGGCTCCTTAAAATGCACGATACGCCGGATGGTAACCAGACCCAAGGTGGCACCAGTGCCAAGTCGGGCTGTTTTTGTAGTACCAAGTGGCTCCTGCAATTTGCCATCCAGAAGCGGGGCAGCTAAATTTTGTTTGCCAGAGAAAAGGGCCGTGGTTTGTGTTTGGGGGCCTATGGCTGAGAGTGGCCGGCTGGCCTCTGAAAATCAACGATAGTCAGGATGGTTCCCAGATCCAAGGTGGCACCAGTGCCAAGTTGGGCTGGTTCTATGGTTCAAATTGGCTCCTGCAATCTGCCATCCAGAAGCGGGGCAGCTGAGTTTTGTTTGCCAGAGGAAAGGTCCGTGGTTTGTTTTAGGGGCATACGGCTGGGAATGGCCGGCTGGCTCCTGAAAATGCTTGATACGCAGGATTGTTACAAGACCCAAGGTGGCACCAGTGCCAAGTCGGGCTGGTTTGATAGTACCAAGTGGCTCCTGCAATCTGCCATCCAGAAGCGTGGCAGCTGAGTTTTGTTTGCCAGAGAAAAGGGCCGTGGGTTGTGTTTGCGGGCCTGTGGCTGGCAGTGGCCAGCTGGCTCCTTAAAATGCACGATACGCAGGAAGGTAACCAGACCCAAAGAGGCACCAGTGCCAAGTCGGACTGTTTTTGTAGTACCAAGTGGCTCCTGCAATCTGCCATCCGGAAGAGGGGCAGTTGAGTTTTTTTTGCCAGAGAAAAGGGCCGTGGTTTTTGTTTGGGGGCCTATGGCTGATAGTGGCCGGCTGGCCCCTGAAAATCCACGATAGCCTGGATGGTTCCCAGATCCAAGGTGGCACCAGTGCCAAGTCAGGCTGGTTTGATAGTACCAAGTGGCTCCTGCAATCTGCCATCCAGAAGCGGGGCAGCTGATTTTTTTTTGCCAGAGAAAAGGTCTGTGGTTTGGTTTTGGGGGCCTGTGGCTGGGAGTGGCCGGCTGGCTCCTTAAAATGCTCGATACTCAGGATGGTAACGTGACCCAAGGTGGCACCAGTGCCAAGTCGGGCTGTTTTGTAGTACCAAGTGGCTCCTGCAATTTGCCATCCAGAAGAGGGGCAGCTGAGTTTTGTTTGCCAGAGAAAAAGGCTGTGGTTTGTGTTTGGGGGCCTGTGGCTGGCAGTGGCCGGCTGGCTCCTGAAAATCCACGATACTCAGCATGGTTCCCAGAGCCAAGGTCGTACAAGTGCCAAGTGGGGCTGGTTTGACAGTGTCAAGTGACTCCTGCAATATGCCATCCAGAAGCGGGGCAGCTGAGTTCTGTTTGCCGCAGAAATAGGCCGAGGTTTGTGTTTGAGGTCCTATGGCTGAGAATGGCCGGCTGACTCCTGAAAATCAACCATACGCATGATGGCTTCCAGACCCAAGGTGGCACCAGTGCCAAGTTGGGCTGGTTTGATAGTACTAAGTGGCTCCTGCAATCGGCCATCCAGAAGCGGGTCAGCTGAGTTTTGTTTGCCAAGGAAAATGGCCATGGTTTGATATGTGGGCCCTATGGCTGGGAGTAGAGGGCTGGCTCCTGAAAATCCATGATACGCAGCATGGTTCCCAGAGCCAAGGTGGCACCAGTGTCAAGTCGGGCTGGTTTGACAGTGTCAAGTGCCTCCTGCAATTTCCCATCCAGAAGCGGGGCAGCTGAGTTTATTTTGCCAGGGAAATGGGCCGTTGTTTTTGATTTGGGTCTGTGGCCGAGAGTGGTCGGCAGGCTCCTGACAATCCACAATAGGCAGGATGGTTCCCAGACCCAAGGTGGCACCGGTGCCAATCGGGCTGGTTTGATGGTGCAAAGTGGCTCCTGCAATCTGCCATCCAGAAGCGGGGTAGCTTACTTTTGTTTGCCAGGGAAACGGGCCGAGGTTTGTGTCTGGGGGCCTATGGCTGGGAGTGACTGGCTGGCTCCTGAAAAGCTATGATAGGCAGGTTGGTTACCAGACCCATGGTGGCACCAGTGCCAAGTTGGGCTGGTTTGATAGTACCAAGTGGCTCCTGCAATCTGCCATCAAAAAGTTGGCAGGCGAGTTTTGTTTTCCAGGGAAAAGCGCCGTTGTTTGTGTTTGGGGGCCTGTGGCTGGGAGTGGCCGGCTGGCTCCTTAAAATCCACAATACGCAGGATGGTTCCCAGACCCAAGGTGGCACCAGTGCCAAGTTGGGCTGGTTTGATAGTACTAAGTGGCTCCTGCAATTTGCCATCCAGAAGAGGGGCAGTTGAGTTTTGTTTGCCTGAGAAAAGGGCCGTGGTTTGTGTTTGGGTGCCTATGGCTGAGAGTGGCCGGCTGGCCCCTCAAAATCAACGATAGGCAGGATGGTTCCCAGACCAGAGGTGGCACCAGTGCCAAGTTGGGCTGGTTTGATAGCACCAAGTGGCTCCTGCAATCTGCCATCAAGAAGCAGGGCAGCTGAGTTTTGTTTGCCAGATAAAAAGGCCGTGGTTTTTGTTGGGGGCCTGTGGCTGGGAGTGGCCGGCTGGCTCCTTAGAATCCACGATACGCAGGATGGTAACGTGACCCAAGGTGGCACCAGTGCCAAGTCGGGCTGTTTTGTAGTACCAAGTGGCTCCTGCAATTTGCCATCCAGAAGAGGGGTAGTTGAGTTTTGTTTGCCCGAGAAAAGGGCCGTGGTTTTTGTTTGGGGGCCTATGGCTGAGAGTGGCCGGCTGGCCCCTGAAAATCCACGATGGGCAGGATGGTTCCCAGATCCAAGGTGGCACCAGTGCCAAGTTGGGCTGGTTTGATAGTGCAAAGTGGCTCCTGCAATCTGCCATCCAGAAGCGGGGCACCTGAGTTGTGTTTGCCAGAGAAAAGGGCTGTGGTTTTTGTTTGGGGGCATATGGCTGGGAGTGGCCGGCTGGCTCCTTAAAATGCTCGATACTCAGGATGGTGCCCAGACCCAAGGTGGCACCAGTGCCAAGTTGGGCTGGTTTGATATTCCCAAGTGTCTCCTGCAAACTGCCATCCAGAACGGGGCACCTGAGTTTTGTTTGCCAGCGAAATGGGCCTGGGATTTTGTTTTGGGGCCTGTGGCTAGGAGTGGCCGGCTGGCTCCTGAAAATCCACGATACGCAGGATGTTTCCCAGAGCCAAGGTGGCACCAGTGCCAAGTCGGGCTGGTTTTGTAGTACCACGTGGCTCCTGCAACCTCCATCAAAAAGTTGGCAGGCGTGTTTTGTTTTCCAGGGAACAGCGCCGTTGTTTTGTTTGGGGGCCTGTGGCTGGCAGTGGCTGGCTGGCTCCTTAGAATCCACGATACGCAGGATGGTTCCCAGACCCAAGGTGGCACCAGTGCCAAGTTGGGTTGGTTTGATAGCACCAAGTGGCTCCTGCAATCTGCCATCCACAACTGAGGCAGCTAAGTTTTGTTTGCCAGAAAAAAGGGCTGTGGTTTTTGTTGGGGGCCCGTGGCTGGGAGTAGCCGGCTGGCTCCTTAAAATCCACGATAGGCAGGATGGTGACTAGACCCATGGTGGCACCAGTGCCAAGTCAGGCTGGTTTGATAGTACCAAGTGGCTCCTGCAATCTGCCATCCAGAAGCGGGGCAGCTGAGTTTTGTTTGCCAGAGAAAAAGGCTGTGGTTTGTGTTTAGGGGCCTGTGGCTGGCAGTGGCCGGCTGGCTCCTGAAAATCCACGATACTCAGCATGGTTCCCAGAGCCAAGGTCGTACAAGTGCCAAGTGGGGCTGGTTTGACAGTGTCAAGTGACTCCTGCAATATGCCATCCAGAAGCGGGGCAGCTGAGTTTTTTTGCCAGGGAAACGGGCCGTTGTTTTTGATTGGGGTCTATGGCCGAGAGTGGTCGGCTGGCTCCTGGCAATCCACATTACGCGGGATGGTTCCCAGAGCCAAGGTGGCACCAGTGCCAAGTCGGGCTGGTTTGATAGTAATAAGTGGCTCCTGCAATCTGCCATCCAGAAGCGGGGCAGCTGAGTTTTGTTTGCCAGAGAAAAGGGCCGTGGTTTGTGTTTGGGGGCATATGACTGGGATTGGCCAGCTGGCTCCTTAAAATGCACGATACGCCGGATGGTAACCAGACCCAAGGTGGCACCAGTGCCAAGTCGGGCTGTTTTTGTAGTACCAAGTGGCTCCTGCAATTTGCCATCCAGAAGCGGGGCAGCTAAATTTTGTTTCCCAGAGAAAAGGGCTTTGCTTTGTGTTTGGGGGCCTATGGCTGAGAGTGCCCGGCTGGCTCCTGAAAATCCACGATAGCCTGGATGGTTCCCAGATCCAAGGTGGCACCAGTGCCAAGTTGGGCTGGTTCTATGGTTCAAAGTGGCTCCTGCAATCTGCCATCCAGAAGCGGGGCAGCTGATTTTTTTTGCCAGAGAAAAGGTCCAGGGTTTGGTTTTGGGGGCATATGGCTGGGAGTGGCCGGCTGGCTCCTTAAAATGCTCTATACTCAGGATGGTTCCCAGACCCAAGGTGGCACCAGTGCCAAGTTGGGTTGGTTTGATAGCACCAAGTGGCTCCTGCAATCTGCCATCCACAACTGAGGCAGCTAAGTTTTGTTTGCCAGAAAAAAGGGCCGTGGTTTTTGTTGGGGGCCCGTGGCTGGGAGTAGCCGTCTGGCTCCTTAAAATCCACGATAGGCAGGATGGTGACTAGACCCATGGTGGCACCAGTGCCAAGTCGGGCTGGTTTGATAGTACCAAGTGGCTCCTGCAATCTGCCATCCAGAAGCGGGGCAGCTGAGTTTTGTTTGCCAGAGAAAAAGGCTGTGGTTTGTGTTTAGGGGCCTGTGGCTGGCAGTGGCCGGCTGGCTCCTGAAAATCCACGATACTCAGCATGGTTCCCAGAGCCAAGGTCGTACAAGTGCCAAGTGGGGCTGGTTTGACAGTGTCAAGTGACTCCTGCAATATGCCATCCAGAAGCGGGGCAGCTGAGTTTTTTTGCCAGGGAAACGGGCCGTTGTTTTTGATTGGGGTCTATGGCCGAGAGTGGTCGGCTGGCTCCTGGCAATCCACATTACGCGGGATGGTTCCCAGACCCAAGGTGGCACCAGTTCCAAGTCGGGCTGGTTTGATAGTACTAAGTGGCTCCTGCACTCTGCCATCCAGAAGCTGGGAAGTTGAGTATTGTTTGCCAGAGAAAAGGGCCTTGGGTTGTGTTTGGGTGCGTATGGCCGGGAGTGGCCGGCTGGCTCCTTAAAATGCTCGATACGCAGTATGGTTCCCAGACCCAAGGTGGCACCAGTGCCAAGTCGGGCTGTTTTTGTAGTACCAAGTCGCTCCTGCAATTTGCCATCCAGAAGAGGGGCAGTTGAGTTTTGTTTGCCAGAGAAAAGGGCCGTAGTTTGTGTTTGGGGGTCTATGGCTGAGAGTGGCCGGCTGGCCCCTGAAAATCCACGATAGGCAGGATGGTTCCCAGATCCTAGGTGGCACCAGTGGCAAGTCGGGCTGGTTTGATAGTACTAAGTGGCTCCTGCAATCTGCCATCCAGAAGCGGGGCAGCTGAGTTCTGTTTGCCGCAGAAATAGGCCGAGGTTTGTGTTTGAGGTCCTATGGCTGAGAATGGCCGGCTGACTCCTGAAAATCAACCATACGCATGATGGCTTCCAGACCCAAGGTGGCACCAGTGCCAAGTTGGGCTGGTTTGATAGTACTAAGTGGCTCCTGCAATCGGCCATCCAGAAGCGGGTCAGCTGAGTTTTGTTTGCCAAGGAAAATGGCCATGGTTTGATATGTGGGCCCTATGGCTGGGAGTAGAGGGCTGGCTCCTGAAAATCCATGATACGCAGCATGGTTCCCAGAGCCAAGGTGGCACCAGTGTCAAGTCGGGCTGGTTTGACAGTGTCAAGTGCCTCCTGCAATTTCCCATCCAGAAGCGGGGCAGCTGAGTTTATTTTGCCAGGGAAATGGGCCGTTGTTTTTGATTTGGGTCTGTGGCCGAGAGTGGTCGGCAGGCTCCTGACAATCCACAATAGGCAGGATGGTTCCCAGACCCAAGGTGGCACCGGTGCCAATCGGGCTGGTTTGATGGTGCAAAGTGGCTCCTGCAATCTGCCATCCAGAAGCGGGGTAGCTTACTTTTGTTTGCCAGGGAAACGGGCCGAGGTTTGTGTCTGGGGGCCTATGGCTGGGAGTGACTGGCTGGCTCCTAAAAAGCTATGATAGGCAGGTTGGTTACCAGACCCATGGTGGCACCAGTGCCAAGTTGGGCTGGTTTGATAGTACCAAGTGGCTCCTGCAATCTGCCATCAAAAAGTTGGCAGGCGAGTTTTGTTTTCCAGGGAAAAGCGCCGTTGTTTGTGTTTGGAGGCCTGTGGCTGGGAGTGGCCGGCTGGCTCCTTAAAATCCACAATACGCAGGATGGTTCCCAGACCCAAGGTGGCACCAGTGCCAAGTTGGGCTGGTTTGATAGTACCAAGTGGCTCCTGCAATTTGCCATCCAGAAGAGGGGCAGTTGAGTTTTGTTTGCCAGAGAAAAGGGCCGTGGTTTGTGTTTGGGTGCCTATGGCTGAGAGTGGCCGGCTGGCCCCTCAAAATCAACGATAGGCAGGATGGTTCCCAGACCAGAGGTGGCACCAGTGCCAAGTTGGGCTGGTTTGATAGTACCAAGTGGCTCCTGCAATCTGCCATCAAGAAGCAGGGCAGCTGAGTTTTGTTTGCCAGATAAAAAGGCCGTGGTTTTTGTTGGGGGCCTGTGGCTGGGCGTGGCCGGCTGGCTCCTTAGAATCCACGATACGCAGGATGGTAACGTGACCCAAGGTGGCACCAGTGCCAAGTCGGGCTGTTTTGTAGTACCAAGTGGCTCCTGCAATTTGCCATCCAGAAGAGGGGTAGTTGAGTTTTGTTTGCCCGAGAAAAGGGCCGTGGTTTTTGTTTGGGGGCCTATGGCTGAGAGTGGCCGGCTGGCCCCTGAAAATCCACGATGGGCAGGATGGTTCCCAGATCCAAGGTGGCACCAGTGCCAAGTTGGGCTGGTTTGATAGTGCAAAGTGGCTCCTGCAATCTGCCATCCAGAAGCGGGGCACCTGAGTTGTGTTTGCCAGAGAAAAGGGCTGTGGTTTGTGTTTGGGGGCCTGTGGCTAGCAGTGACCGGCTGGCTCCTGAAAATCCACGATACGCAGCATGGTTCCCAGAGCCAAGGTGGCACCAGTGCCAAGTAGGGCTGGTTTGATAGTACCAAGAGGCTCCTGCAATCTGCCATCCAGAAGCGGGGCAGCTGAGTTTTGTTTGCCAGAGAAAAGGGCCGTGGTTTTTGTTTGGGGGCATATGGCTGGGAGTGGCCGGCTGGCTCCTTAAAATGCTCGATACTCAGGATGGTGCCCAGACCCAAGGTGGCACCAGTGCCAAGTTGGGCTGGTTTGATAGTCCCAAGTGTCTCCTGCAAACTGCCATCCAGAACGGGGCACCTGAGTTTTGTTTGCCAGCGAAATGGGCCTGGGATTTTGTTTTGGGGCCTGTGGCTAGGAGTGGCCGGCTGGCTCCTGAAAATCCACGATACGCAGGATGTTTCCCAGAGCCAAGGTGGCACCAGTGCCAAGTCGGGCTGGTTTTGTAGTACCACGTGGCTCCTGCAACCTCCATCAAAAAGTTGGCAGGCGTGTTTTGTTTTCCAGGGAACAGCGCCGTTGTTTTGTTTGGGGGCCTGTGGCTGGCAGTGGCTGGCTGGCTCCTTAGAATCCACGATACGCAGGATGGTTCCCAGACCCAAGGTGGCACCAGTGCCAAGTTGGGTTGGTTTGATAGCACCAAGTGGCTCCTGCAATCTGCCATCCACAACTGAGGCAGCTAAGTTTTGTTTGCCAGAAAAAAGGGCCATGGTTTTTGTTGGGGGCCCGTGGCTGGGAGTAGCCGGCTGGCTCCTTAAAATCCACGATAGGCAGGATGGTGACTAGACCCATGGTGGCACCAGTGCCAAGTCAGGCTGGTTTGATAGTACCAAGTGGCTCCTGCAATCTGCCATCCAGAAGCGGGGCAGCTGAGTTTTGTTTGCCAGAGAAAAGGGCCGTGGTTTTTGTTTGGGGGCATATGGCTGGGAGTGGCCGGCTGGCTCCTTAAAATGCTCGATACTCAGGATGGTGCCCAGACCCAAGGTGGCACCAGTGCCAAGTTGGGCTGGTTTGATAGTCCCAAGTGTCTCCTGCAAACTGCCATCCAGAACGGGGCACCTGAGTTTTGTTTGCCAGCGAAATGGGCCTGGGATTTTGTTTTGGGGCCTGTGGCTAGGAGTGGCCGGCTGGCTCCTGAAAATCCACGATACGCAGGATGTTTCCCAGAGCCAAGGTGGCACCAGTGCCAAGTCGGGCTGGTTTTGTAGTACCACGTGGCTCCTGCAACCTCCATCAAAAAGTTGGCAGGCGTGTTTTGTTTTCCAGGGAACAGCGCCGTTGTTTTGTTTGGGGGCCTGTGGCTGGCAGTGGCTGGCTGGCTCCTTAGAATCCACGATACGCAGGATGGTTCCCAGACCCAAGGTGGCACCAGTGCCAAGTTGGGTTGGTTTGATAGCACCAAGTGGCTCCTGCAATCTGCCATCCACAACTGAGGCAGCTAAGTTTTGTTTGCCAGAAAAAAGGGCCATGGTTTTTGTTGGGGGCCCGTGGCTGGGAGTAGCCGGCTGGCTCCTTAAAATCCACGATAGGCAGGATGGTGACTAGACCCATGGTGGCACCAGTGCCAAGTCGGGCTGGTTTGATAGTACCAAGTGGCTCCTGCAATCTGCCATCCAGAAGCGGGGCAGCTGAGTTTTGTTTGCCAGAGAAAAAGGCTGTGGTTTGTGTTTAGGGGCCTGTGGCTGGCAGTGGCCGGCTGGCTCCTGAAAATCCACGATACTCAGCATGGTTCCCAGAGCCAAGGTCGTACAAGTGCCAAGTGGGGCTGGTTTGACAGTGTCAAGTGACTCCTGCAATATGCCATCCAGAAGCGGGGCAGCTGAGTTTTTTTGCCAGGGAAACGGGCCGTTGTTTTTGATTGGGGTCTATGGCCGAGAGTGGTCGGCTGGCTCCTGGCAATCCACATTACGCGGGATGGTTCCCAGACCCAAGGTGGCACCAGTTCCAAGTCGGGCTGGTTTGATAGTACTAAGTGGCTCCTGCACTCTGCCATCCAGAAGCTGGGAAGTTGAGTATTGTTTGCCAGAGAAAAGGGCCTTGGGTTGTGTTTGGGTGCGTATGGCCGGGAGTGGCCGGCTGGCTCCTTAAAATGCTCGATACGCAGTATGGTTCCCAGACCCAAGGTGGCACCAGTGCCAAGTCGGGCTGTTTTTGTAGTACCAAGTCGCTCCTGCAATTTGCCATCCAGAAGAGGGGCAGTTGAGTTTTGTTTGCCAGAGAAAAGGGCCGTAGTTTGTGTTTGGGGGTCTATGGCTGAGAGTGGCCGGCTGGCCCCTGAAAATCCACGATAGGCAGGATGGTTCCCAGATCCTAGGTGGCACCAGTGGCAAGTCGGGCTGGTTTGATAGTACTAAGTGGCTCCTGCAATCTGCCATCCAGAAGCGGGGCAGCTGAGTTCTGTTTGCCGCAGAAATAGGCCGAGGTTTGTGTTTGAGGTCCTATGGCTGAGAATGGCCGGCTGACTCCTGAAAATCAACCATACGCATGATGGCTTCCAGACCCAAGGTGGCACCAGTGCCAAGTTGGGCTGGTTTGATAGTACTAAGTGGCTCCTGCAATCGGCCATCCAGAAGCGGGTCAGCTGAGTTTTGTTTGCCAAGGAAAATGGCCATGGTTTGATATGTGGGCCCTATGGCTGGGAGTAGAGGGCTGGCTCCTGAAAATCCATGATACGCAGCATGGTTCCCAGAGCCAAGGTGGCACCAGTGTCAAGTCGGGCTGGTTTGACAGTGTCAAGTGCCTCCTGCAATTTCCCATCCAGAAGCGGGGCAGCTGAGTTTATTTTGCCAGGGAAATGGGCCGTTGTTTTTGATTTGGGTCTGTGGCCGAGAGTGGTCGGCAGGCTCCTGACAATCCACAATAGGCAGGATGGTTCCCAGACCCAAGGTGGCACCGGTGCCAATCGGGCTGGTTTGATGGTGCAAAGTGGCTCCTGCAATCTGCCATCCAGAAGCGGGGTAGCTTACTTTTGTTTGCCAGGGAAACGGGCCGAGGTTTGTGTCTGGGGGCCTATGGCTGGGAGTGACTGGCTGGCTCCTAAAAAGCTATGATAGGCAGGTTGGTTACCAGACCCATGGTGGCACCAGTGCCAAGTTGGGCTGGTTTGATAGTACCAAGTGGCTCCTGCAATCTGCCATCAAAAAGTTGGCAGGCGAGTTTTGTTTTCCAGGGAAAAGCGCCGTTGTTTGTGTTTGGAGGCCTGTGGCTGGGAGTGGCCGGCTGGCTCCTTAAAATCCACAATACGCAGGATGGTTCCCAGACCCAAGGTGGCACCAGTGCCAAGTTGGGCTGGTTTGATAGTACCAAGTGGCTCCTGCAATTTGCCATCCAGAAGAGGGGCAGTTGAGTTTTGTTTGCCAGAGAAAAGGGCCGTGGTTTGTGTTTGGGTGCCTATGGCTGAGAGTGGCCGGCTGGCCCCTCAAAATCAACGATAGGCAGGATGGTTCCCAGACCAGAGGTGGCACCAGTGCCAAGTTGGGCTGGTTTGATAGTACCAAGTGGCTCCTGCAATCTGCCATCAAGAAGCAGGGCAGCTGAGTTTTGTTTGCCAGATAAAAAGGCCGTGGTTTTTGTTGGGGGCCTGTGGCTGGGCGTGGCCGGCTGGCTCCTTAGAATCCACGATACGCAGGATGGTAACGTGACCCAAGGTGGCACCAGTGCCAAGTCGGGCTGTTTTGTAGTACCAAGTGGCTCCTGCAATTTGCCATCCAGAAGAGGGGTAGTTGAGTTTTGTTTGCCCGAGAAAAGGGCCGTGGTTTTTGTTTGGGGGCCTATGGCTGAGAGTGGCCGGCTGGCCCCTGAAAATCCACGATGGGCAGGATGGTTCCCAGATCCAAGGTGGCACCAGTGCCAAGTTGGGCTGGTTTGATAGTGCAAAGTGGCTCCTGCAATCTGCCATCCAGAAGCGGGGCACCTGAGTTGTGTTTGCCAGAGAAAAGGGCTGTGGTTTGTGTTTGGGGGCCTGTGGCTAGCAGTGACCGGCTGGCTCCTGAAAATCCACGATACGCAGCATGGTTCCCAGAGCCAAGGTGGCACCAGTGCCAAGTAGGGCTGGTTTGATAGTACCAAGAGGCTCCTGCAATCTGCCATCCAGAAGCGGGGCAGCTGAGTTTTGTTTGCCAGAGAAAAGGGCCGTGGTTTTTGTTTGGGGGCATATGGCTGGGAGTGGCCGGCTGGCTCCTTAAAATGCTCGATACTCAGGATGGTGCCCAGACCCAAGGTGGCACCAGTGCCAAGTTGGGCTGGTTTGATAGTCCCAAGTGTCTCCTGCAAACTGCCATCCAGAACGGGGCACCTGAGTTTTGTTTGCCAGCGAAATGGGCCTGGGATTTTGTTTTGGGGCCTGTGGCTAGGAGTGGCCGGCTGGCTCCTGAAAATCCACGATACGCAGGATGTTTCCCAGAGCCAAGGTGGCACCAGTGCCAAGTCGGGCTGGTTTTGTAGTACCACGTGGCTCCTGCAACCTCCATCAAAAAGTTGGCAGGCGTGTTTTGTTTTCCAGGGAACAGCGCCGTTGTTTTGTTTGGGGGCCTGTGGCTGGCAGTGGCTGGCTGGCTCCTTAGAATCCACGATACGCAGGATGGTTCCCAGACCCAAGGTGGCACCAGTGCCAAGTTGGGTTGGTTTGATAGCACCAAGTGGCTCCTGCAATCTGCCATCCACAACTGAGGCAGCTAAGTTTTGTTTGCCAGAAAAAAGGGCCATGGTTTTTGTTGGGGGCCCGTGGCTGGGAGTAGCCGGCTGGCTCCTTAAAATCCACGATAGGCAGGATGGTGACTAGACCCATGGTGGCACCAGTGCCAAGTCAGGCTGGTTTGATAGTACCAAGTGGCTCCTGCAATCTGCCATCCAGAAGCGGGGCAGCTGAGTTTTGTTTGCCAGAGAAAAAGGCTGTGGTTTGTGTTTGGGGGCCTGTGGCTGGCAGTGGCCGGCTGGCTCCTGAAAATCCACGATACTCAGCATGGTTCCCAGAGCCAAGGTCGTACAAGTGCCAAGTGGGGCTGGTTTGACAGTGTCAAGTGACTCCTGCAATATGCCATCCAGAAGCGGGGCAGCTGAGTTTTTTTGCCAGGGAAACGGGCCGTTGTTTTTGATTGGGGTCTATGGCCGAGAGTGGTCGGCTGGCTCCTGGCAATCCACATTACGCAGGATGGTTCCCAGAGCCAAGGTGGCACCAGTGCCAAGTCGGGCTGGTTTGATAGTAATAAGTGGCTCCTGCAATCTGCCATCCAGAAGCGGGGCAGCTGAGTTTTGTTTGCCAGAGAAAAGGGCCGTGGTTTGTGTTTGGGGGCATATGGCTGGGATTGGCCAGCTGGCTCCTTAAAATGCACGATACGCCGGATGGTAACCAGACCCAAGGTGGCACCAGTGCCAAGTCGGGCTGTTTTTGTAGTACCAAGTGGCTCCTGCAATTTGCCATCCAGAAGCGGGGCAGCTAAATTTTGTTTCCCAGAGAAAAGGGCTTTGCTTTGTGTTTGGGGGCCTATGGCTGAGAGTGCCCGGCTGGCTCCTGAAAATCCACGATAGCCTGGATGGTTCCCAGATCCAAGGTGGCACCAGTGCCAAGTTGGGCTGGTTCTATGGTTCAAAGTGGCTCCTGCAATCTGCCATCCAGAAGCGGGGCAGCTGATTTTTTTTGCCAGAGAAAAGGTCCGTGGTTTGGTTTTGGGGGCATATGGCTGGGAGTGGCCGGCTGGCTCCTTAAAATGCTCTATACTCAGGATGGTTCCCAGACCCAAGGTGGCACCAGTGCCAAGTTGGGTTGGTTTGATAGCACCAAGTGGCTCCTGCAATCTGCCATCCACAACTGAGGCAGCTAAGTTTTGTTTGCCAGAAAAAAGGGCCGTGGTTTTTGTTGGGGGCCCGTGGCTGGGAGTAGCCGGCTGGCTCCTTAAAATCCACGATAGGCAGGATGGTGACTAGACCCATGGTGGCACCAGTGCCAAGTCAGGCTGGTTTGATAGTACCAAGTGGCTCCTGCAATCTGCCATCCAGAAGCGGGGCAGCTGAGTTTTGTTTGCCAGAGAAAAAGGCTGTGGTTTGTGTTTAGGGGCCTGTGGCTGGCAGTGGCCGGCTGGCTCCTGAAAATCCACGATACTCAGCATGGTTCCCAGAGCCAAGGTCGTACAAGTGCCAAGTGGGGCTGGTTTGACAGTGTCAAGTGACTCCTGCAATATGCCATCCAGAAGCGGGGCAGCTGAGTTTTTTTGCCAGGGAAACGGGCCGTTGTTTTTGATTGGGGTCTATGGCCGAGAGTGGTCGGCTGGCTCCTGGCAATCCACATTACGCGGGATGGTTCCCAGAGCCAAGGTGGCACCAGTGCCAAGTCGGGCTGGTTTGATAGTAATAAGTGGCTCCTGCAATCTGCCATCCAGAAGCGGGGCAGCTGAGTTTTGTTTGCCAGAGAAAAGGCCGTGGTTTGTGTTAGGGGGCATATGGCTGGGATTGGCCAGCTGGCTCCTTAAAATGCACGATACGCCGGATGGTAACCAGACCCAAGGTGGCACCAGTGCCAAGTCGGGCTGTTTTTGTAGTACCAAGTGGCTCCTGCAATTTGCCATCCAGAAGCGGGGCAGCTAAATTTTGTTTGCCAGAGAAAAGGGCCGTGGTTTGTGTTTGGGGGCCTATGGCTGAGAGTGGCCGGCTGGCCTCTGAAAATCAACGATAGTCAGGATGGTTCCCAGATCCAAGGTGGCACCAGTGCCAAGTTGGGCTGGTTCTATGGTTCAAATTGGCTCCTGCAATCTGCCATCCAGAAGCGGGGCACCTGAGTTGTGTTTGCCAGAGAAAAGGGCTGTGGTTTGTGTTTGGGGGCCTGTGGCTAGCAGTGACCGGCTGGCTCCTGAAAATCCACGATACGCAGCATGGTTCCCAGAGCCAAGGTGGCACCAGTGCCAAGTAGGGCTGGTTTGATAGTACCAAGAGGCTCCTGCAATCTGCCATCCAGAAGCGGGGCAGCTGAGTTTTGTTTGCCAGAGAAAAGGGCCGTGGGTTGTGTTTGCGGGCCTGTGGCTGGCAGTGGCCAGCTGGCTCCTTAAAATGCACGATACGCAGGAAGGTAACCAGACCCAAAGAGGCACCAGTGCCAAGTCGGACTGTTTTTGTAGTACCAAGTGGCTCCTGCAATCTGCCATCCAGAAGAGGGGCAGTTGAGTTTTTTTTGCCAGAGGATTGGGCCGTGGTTTTTGTTTGGGGGCCTATGGCTGATAGTGGCCGGCTGGCCCCTGAAAATCCACGATAGCCTGGATGGTTCCCAGACCCAAGGTGGCACCAGTGCCAAGTCAGGCTGGTTTGATAGTACCAAGTGGCTCCTGCAATCTGCCATCCAGAAGCGGGGCAGCTGATTTTTTTTTGCCAGAGAAAAGGTCTGTGGTTTGGTTTTGGGGGCATATGGCTGGGAGTGGCCGGCTGGCTCCTTAAAATGCTCGATACTCAGGATGGTAACGTGACCCAAGGTGGCACCAGTGCCAAGTCGGGCTGTTTTGTAGTACCAAGTGGCTCCTGCAATTTGCCATCCAGAAGAGGGGCAGTTGAGTTTTGTTTGCCAGAGAAAAGGGCCGTGGTTTGTTTTTGGGGGCATATGGCTGAGAGTGGCCGGCTGGCTCCTGAAAATCCACGATACGCAGGATGTTTCCCAGAGCCAAGGTGGCACCAGTGCCAAGTCGGGCTGGTTTTGTAGTACCACGTGGCTCCTGCAACCTCCATCAAAAAGTTGGCAGGCGTGTTTTGTTTTCCAGGGAACAGCGCCGTTGTTTTTGTTTGGGGGCCTGTGGCTGGCAGTGGCTGGCTGGCTCCTTAGAATCCACGATACGCAGGATGGTTCCCAGACCCAAGGTGGCACCAGTGCCAAGTTGGGTTGGTTTGATAGCACCAAGTGGCTCCTGCAATCTGCCATCCACAACTGAGGCAGCTAAGTTTTGTTTGCCAGAAAAAAGGGCCGTGGTTTTTGTTGCGGGCCCGTGGCTGGGAGTAGCCGGCTGGCTCCTTAAAATCCACGATAGGCAGGATGGTGACTAGACCCATGGTGGCACCAGTGCCAAGTCAGGCTGGTTTGATAGTACCAAGTGGCTCCTGCAATCTGCCATCCAGAAGCGGGGCAGCTGAGTTTTGTTTGCCAGAGAAAAAGGCTGTGGTTTGTGTTTGGGGGCCTGTGGCTGGCAGTGGCCGGCTGGCTCCTGAAAATCCACGATACTCAGCATGGTTCCCAGAGCCAAGGTCGTACAAGTGCCAAGTGGGGCTGGTTTGACAGTGTCAAGTGACTCCTGCAATATGCCATCCAGAAGCGGGGCAGCTGAGTTTTTTTGCCAGGGAAACGGGCCGTTGTTTTTGATTGGGGTCTATGGCCGAGAGTGGTCGGCTGGATCCTGGCAATCCACATTACGCAGGATGGTTCCCAGACCCAAGGTGGCACCAGTTCCAAGTCGGGCTGGTTTGATAGTACTAAGTGGCTCCTGCACTCTGCCATCCAGAAGCTGGGAAGTTGAGTATTGTTTGCCAGAGAAAAGGGCCTTGGGTTGTGTTTGGGTGCGTATGGCCGGGAGTGGCCGGCTGGCTCCTTAAAATGCTCGATACGCAGTATGGTTCCCAGACCCAAGGTGGCACCAGTGCCACGTCGGGCTGTTTTTGTAGTACCAAGTGGCTCCTGCAATTTGCCATCCAGAAGAGGGGCAGTTGAGTTTTGTTTGCCAGAGAAAAGGGCCGTAGTTTGTGTTTGGGGGTCTATGGCTGAGAGTGGCCGGCTGGCCCCTGAAAATCCACGATAGGCAGGATGGTTCCCAGATCCTAGGTGGCACCAGTGGCAAGTCGGGCTGGTTTGATAGTACTAAGTGGCTCCTGCAATCTGCCATCCAGAAGCGGGGCAGCTGAGTTCTGTTTGCCGCAGAAATAGGCCGAGGTTTGTGTTTGAGGTCCTATGGCTGAGAATGGCCGGCTGACTCCTGAAAATCAACCATACGCATGATGGCTTCCAGACCCAAGGTGGCACCAGTGCCAAGTTGGGCTGGTTTGATAGTACTAAGTGGCTCCTGCAATCGGCCATCCAGAAGCGGGTCAGCTGAGTTTTGTTTGCCAAGGAAAATGGCCATGGTTTGATATGTGGGCCCTATGGCTGGGAGTAGAGGGCTGGCTCCTGAAAATCCATGATACGCAGCATGGTTCCCAGAGCCAAGGTGGCACCAGTGTCAAGTCGGGCTGGTTTGACAGTGTCAAGTGCCTCCTGCAATTTCCCATCCAGAAGCGGGGCAGCTGAGTTTATTTTGCCAGGGAAATGGGCCGTTGTTTTTGATTTGGGTCTGTGGCCGAGAGTGGTCGGCAGGCTCCTGACAATCCACAATAGGCAGGATGGTTCCCAGACCCAAGGTGGCACCGGTGCCAATCGGGCTGGTTTGATGGTGCAAAGTGGCTCCTGCAATCTGCCATCCAGAAGCGGGGTAGCTTACTTTTGTTTGCCAGGGAAACGGGCCGAGGTTTGTGTCTGGGGGCCTATGGCTGGGAGTGACTGGCTGGCTCCTGAAAAGCTATGATAGGCAGGTGCGTTACCAGACCCATGGTGGCACCAGTGCCAAGTTGGGCTGGTTTGATAGTACCAAGTGGCTCCTGCAATCTGCCATCAAAAAGTTGGCAGGCGAGTTTTGTTTTCCAGGGAAAAGCGCCGTTGTTTGTGTTTGGGGGCCTGTGGCTGGGAGTGGCCGGCTGGCTCCTTAAAATCCACAATACGCCGGATGGTTCCCAGACCCAAGGTGGCACCAGTGCCAAGTTGGGCTGGTTTGATAGTACCAAGTGGCTCCTGCAATTTGCCATCCAGAAGAGGGGCAGTTGAGTTTTGTTTGCCAGAGAAAAGGGCCGTGGTTTGTGTTTGGGTGCCTATGGCTGAGAGTGGCCGGCTGGCCCCTCAAAATCAACGATAGGCAGGATGGTTCCCAGACCAGAGGTGGCACCAGTGCCAAGTTGGGCTGGTTTGATAGTACCAAGTGGCTCCTGCAATCTGCCATCAAGAAGCAGGGCAGCTGAGTTTTGTTTGCCAGATAAAAAGGCCGTGGTTTTTGTTGGGGGCCTGTGGCTGGGAGTGGCCGGCTGGCTCCTTAGAATCCACGATACGCAGGATGGTAACGTGACCCAAGGTGGCACCAGTGCCAAGTCGGGCTGTTTTGTAGTACCAAGTGGCTCCTGCAATTTGCCATCCAGAAGAGGGGTAGTTGAGTTTTGTTTGCCCGAGAAAAGGGCCGTGGTTTTTGTTTGGGGGCCTATGGCTGAGAGTGGCCGGCTGGCCCCTGAAAATCCACGATGGGCAGGATGGTTCCCAGATCCAAGGTGGCACCAGTGCCAAGTTGGGCTGGTTTGATAGTGCAAAGTGGCTCCTGCAATCTGCCATCCAGAAGCGGGGCACCTGAGTTGTGTTTGCCAGAGAAAAGGGCTGTGGTTTGTGTTTGGGGGCCTGTGGCTAGCAGTGACCGGCTGGCTCCTGAAAATCCACGATACGCAGCATGGTTCCCAGAGCCAAGGTGGCACCAGTGCCAAGTAGGGCTGGTTTGATAGTACCAAGAGGCTCCTGCAATCTGCCATCCAGAAGCGGGGCAGCTGAGTTTTGTTTGCCAGAGAAAAGGGCCGTGGTTTTTGTTTGGGGGCATATGGCTGGGAGTGGCCGGCTGGCTCCTTAAAATGCTCGATACTCAGGATGGTGCCCAGACCCAAGGTGGCACCAGTGCCAAGTTGGGCTGGTTTGATAGTCCCAAGTGTCTCCTGCAAACTGCCATCCAGAACGGGGCACCTGAGTTTTGTTTGCCAGCGAAATGGGCCTGGGATTTTGTTTTGGGGCCTGTGGCTAGGAGTGGCCGGCTGGCTCCTGAAAATCCACGATACGCAGGATGTTTCCCAGAGCCAAGGTGGCACCAGTGCCAAGTCGGGCTGGTTTTGTAGTACCACGTGGCTCCTGCAACCTCCATCAAAAAGTTGGCAGGCGTGTTTTGTTTTCCAGGGAACAGCGCCGTTGTTTTGTTTGGGGGCCTGTGGCTGGCAGTGGCTGGCTGGCTCCTTAGAATCCACGATACGCAGGATGGTTCCCAGACCCAAGGTGGCACCAGTGCCAAGTTGGGTTGGTTTGATAGCACCAAGTGGCTCCTGCAATCTGCCATCCACAACTGAGGCAGCTAAGTTTTGTTTGCCAGAAAAAAGGGCCATGGTTTTTGTTGGGGGCCCGTGGCTGGGAGTAGCCGGCTGGCTCCTTAAAATCCACGATAGGCAGGATGGTGACTAGACCCATGGTGGCACCAGTGCCAAGTCAGGCTGGTTTGATAGTACCAAGTGGCTCCTGCAATCTGCCATCCAGAAGCGGGGCAGCTGAGTTTTGTTTGCCAGAGAAAAAGGCTGTGGTTTGTGTTTGGGGGCCTGTGGCTGGCAGTGGCCGGCTGGCTCCTGAAAATCCACGATACTCAGCATGGTTCCCAGAGCCAAGGTCGTACAAGTGCCAAGTGGGGCTGGTTTGACAGTGTCAAGTGACTCCTGCAATATGCCATCCAGAAGCGGGGCAGCTGAGTTTTTTTGCCAGGGAAACGGGCCGTTGTTTTTGATTGGGGTCTATGGCCGAGAGTGGTCGGCTGGCTCCTGGCAATCCACATTACGCAGGATGGTTCCCAGAGCCAAGGTGGCACCAGTGCCAAGTCGGGCTGGTTTGATAGTAATAAGTGGCTCCTGCAATCTGCCATCCAGAAGCGGGGCAGCTGAGTTTTGTTTGCCAGAGAAAAGGGCCGTGGTTTGTGTTTGGGGGCATATGGTTGGGATTGGCCAGCTGGCTCCTTAAAATGCACGATACGCCGGATGGTAACCAGACCCAAGGTGGCACCAGTGCCAAGTCGGGCTGTTTTTGTAGTACCAAGTGGCTCCTGCAATTTGCCATCCAGAAGCGGGGCAGCTAAATTTTGTTTCCCAGAGAAAAGGGCTTTGCTTTGTGTTTGGGGGCCTATGGCTGAGAGTGCCCGGCTGGCTCCTGAAAATCCACGATAGCCTGGATGATTCCCAGATCCAAGGTGGCACCAGTGCCAAGTTGGGCTGGTTCTATGGTTCAAAGTGGCTCCTGCAATCTGCCATCCAGAAGCGGGGCAGCTGATTTTTTTTGCCAGAGAAAAGGTCCGTGGTTTGGTTTTGGGGGCATATGGCTGGGAGTGGCCGGCTGGCTCCTTAAAATGCTCTATACTCAGGATGGTTCCCAGACCCAAGGTGGCACCAGTGCCAAGTTGGGTTGGTTTGATAGCACCAAGTGGCTCCTGCAATCTGCCATCCACAACTGAGGCAGCTAAGTTTTGTTTGCCAGAAAAAAGGGCCGTGGTTTTTGTTGGGGGCCCGTGGCTGGGAGTAGCCGGCTGGCTCCTTAAAATCCACGATAGGCAGGATGGTGACTAGACCCATGGTGGCACCAGTGCCAAGTCAGGCTGGTTTGATAGTACCAAGTGGCTCCTGCAATCTGCCATCCAGAAGCGGGGCAGCTGAGTTTTGTTTGCCAGAGAAAAAGGCTGTGGTTTGTGTTTAGGGGCCTGTGGCTGGCAGTGGCCGGCTGGCTCCTGAAAATCCACGATACTCAGCATGGTTCCCAGAGCCAAGGTCGTACAAGTGCCAAGTGGGGCTGGTTTGACAGTGTCAAGTGACTCCTGCAATATGCCATCCAGAAGCGGGGCAGCTGAGTTTTTTTGCCAGGGAAACGGGCCGTTGTTTTTGATTGGGGTCTATGGCCGAGAGTGGTCGGCTGGCTCCTGGCAATCCACATTACGCGGGATGGTTCCCAGAGCCAAGGTGGCACCAGTGCCAAGTCGGGCTGGTTTGATAGTAATAAGTGGCTCCTGCAATCTGCCATCCAGAAGCGGGGCAGCTGAGTTTTGTTTGCCAGAGAAAAGGCCGTGGTTTGTGTTAGGGGGCATATGGCTGGGATTGGCCAGCTGGCTCCTTAAAATGCACGATACGCCGGATGGTAACCAGACCCAAGGTGGCACCAGTGCCAAGTCGGGCTGTTTTTGTAGTACCAAGTGGCTCCTGCAATTTGCCATCCAGAAGCGGGGCAGCTAAATTTTGTTTGCCAGAGAAAAGGGCCGTGGTTTGTGTTTGGGGGCCTATGGCTGAGAGTGGCCGGCTGGCCTCTGAAAATCAACGATAGTCAGGATGGTTCCCAGATCCAAGGTGGCACCAGTGCCAAGTTGGGCTGGTTCTATGGTTCAAATTGGCTCCTGCAATCTGCCATCCAGAAGCGGGGCAGCTGAGTTTTGTTTGCCAGAGGAAAGGTCCGTGGTTTGTTTTAGGGGCATACGGCTGGGAATGGCCGGCTGGCTCCTGAAAATGCTTGATACGCAGGATGGTTACAAGACCCAAGGTGGCACCAGTGCCAAGTCGGGCTGGTTTGATAGTACCAAGTGGCTCCTGCAATCTGCCATCCAGAAGCGGGGCAGCTGAGTTTTGTTTGCCAGAGAAAAGGGCCGTGGGTTGTGTTTGCGGGCCTGTGGCTGGCAGTGGCCAGCTGGCTCCTTAAAATGCACGATACGCAGGAAGGTAACCAGACCCAAAGAGGCACCAGTGCCAAGTCGGACTGTTTTTGTAGTACCAAGTGGCTCCTGCAATCTGCCATCCAGAAGAGGGGCAGTTGAGTTTTTTTTGCCAGAGGATTGGGCCGTGGTTTTTGTTTGGGGGCCTATGGCTGATAGTGGCCGGCTGGCCCCTGAAAATCCACGATAGCCTGGATGGTTCCCAGATCCAAGGTGGCACCAGTGCCAAGTCAGGCTGGTTTGATAGTACCAAGTGGCTCCTGCAATCTGCCATCCAGAAGCGGGGCAGCTGATTTTTTTTTGCCAGAGAAAAGGTCTGTGGTTTGGTTTTGGGGGCATATGGCTGGGAGTGGCCGGCTGGCTCCTTAAAATGCTCGATACTCAGGATGGTAACGTGACCCAAGGTGGCACCAGTGCCAAGTCGGGCTGTTTTGTAGTACCAAGTGGCTCCTGCAATTTGCCATCCAGAAGAGGGGCAGTTGAGTTTTGTTTGCCAGAGAAAAGGGCCGTGGTTTGTTTTTGGGGGCATATGGCTGAGAGTGGCCGGCTGGCTCCTGAAAATCCACGATACGCAGGATGTTTCCCAGAGCCAAGGTGGCACCAGTGCCAAGTCGGGCTGGTTTTGTAGTACCACGTGGCTCCTGCAATCTCCATCAAAAAGTTGGCAGGCGTGTTTTGTTTTCCAGGGAACAGCGCCGTTGTTTTTGTTTGGGGGCCTGTGGCTGGCAGTGGCTGGCTGGCTCCTTAGAATCCACGATACGCAGGATGGTTCCCAGACCCAAGGTGGCACCAGTGCCAAGTTGGGCTGGTTTGATAGCACCAAGTGGCTCCTGCAATCTGCCATCCACAACTGAGGCAGCTAAGTTTTGTTTGCCAGAAAAAAGGGCCGTGGTTTTTGTTGCGGGCCCGTGGCTGGGAGTAGCCGGCTGGCTCCTTAAAATCCACGATAGGCAGGATGGTGACTAGACCCATGGTGGCACCAGTGCCAAGTCAGGCTGGTTTGATAGTACCAAGTGGCTCCTGCAATCTGCCATCCAGAAGCGGGGCAGCTGAGTTTTGTTTGCCAGAGAAAAAGGCTGTGGTTTGTGTTTGGGGGCCTGTGGCTGGCAGTGGCCGGCTGGCTCCTGAAAATCCACGATACTCAGCATGGTTCCCAGAGCCAAGGTCGTACAAGTGCCAAGTGGGGCTGGTTTGACAGTGTCAAGTGACTCCTGCAATATGCCATCCAGAAGCGGGGCAGCTGAGTTTTTTTGCCAGGGAAACGGGCCGTTGTTTTTGATTGGGGTCTATGGCCGAGAGTGGTCGGCTGGATCCTGGCAATCCACATTACGCAGGATGGTTCCCAGACCCAAGGTGGCACCAGTTCCAAGTCGGGCTGGTTTGATAGTACTAAGTGGCTCCTGCACTCTGCCATCCAGAAGCTGGGAAGTTGAGTATTGTTTGCCAGAGAAAAGGGCCTTGGGTTGTGTTTGGGTGCGTATGGCCGGGAGTGGCCGGCTGGCTCCTTAAAATGCTCGATACGCAGTATGGTTCCCAGACCCAAGGTGGCACCAGTGCCAAGTCGGGCTGTTTTTGTAGTACCAAGTGGCTCCTGCAATTTGCCATCCAGAAGAGGGGCAGTTGAGTTTTGTTTGCCAGAGAAAAGGGCCGTAGTTTGTGTTTGGGGGTCTATGGCTGAGAGTGGCCGGCTGGCCCCTGAAAATCCACGATAGGCAGGATGGTTCCCAGATCCTAGGTGGCACCAGTGGCAAGTCGGGCTGGTTTGATAGTACTAAGTGGCTCCTGCAATCTGCCATCCAGAAGCGGGGCAGCTGAGTTCTGTTTGCCGCAGAAATAGGCCGAGGTTTGTGTTTGAGGTCCTATGGCTGAGAATGGCCGGCTGACTCCTGAAAATCAACCATACGCATGATGGCTTCCAGACCCAAGGTGGCACCAGTGCCAAGTTGGGCTGGTTTGATAGTACTAAGTGGCTCCTGCAATCGGCCATCCAGAAGCGGGTCAGCTGAGTTTTGTTTGCCAAGGAAAATGGCCATGGTTTGATATGTGGGCCCTATGGCTGGGAGTAGAGGGCTGGCTCCTGAAAATCCATGATACGCAGCATGGTTCCCAGAGCCAAGGTGGCACCAGTGTCAAGTCGGGCTGGTTTGACAGTGTCAAGTGCCTCCTGCAATTTCCCATCCAGAAGCGGGGCAGCTGAGTTTATTTTGCCAGGGAAATGGGCCGTTGTTTTTGATTTGGGTCTGTGGCCGAGAGTGGTCGGCAGGCTCCTGACAATCCACAATAGGCAGGATGGTTCCCAGACCCAAGGTGGCACCGGTGCCAATCGGGCTGGTTTGATGGTGCAAAGTGGCTCCTGCAATCTGCCATCCAGAAGCGGGGTAGCTTACTTTTGTTTGCCAGGGAAACGGGCCGAGGTTTGTGTCTGGGGGCCTATGGCTGGGAGTGACTGGCTGGCTCCTGAAAAGCTATGATAGGCAGGTTGGTTACCAGACCCATGGTGGCACCAGTGCCAAGTTGGGCTGGTTTGATAGTACCAAGTGGCTCCTGCAATCTGCCATCAAAAAGTTGGCAGGCGAGTTTTGTTTTCCAGGGAAAAGCGCCGTTGTTTGTGTTTGGGGGCCTGTGGCTGGGAGTGGCCGGCTGGCTCCTTAAAATCCACAATACGCAGGATGGTTCCCAGACCCAAGGTGGCACCAGTGCCAAGTTGGGCTGGTTTGATAGTACCAAGTGGCTCCTGCAATTTGCCATCCAGAAGAGGGGCAGTTGAGTTTTGTTTGCCAGAGAAAAGGGCCGTGGTTTGTGTTTGGGTGCCTATGGCTGAGAGTGGCCGGCTGGCCCCTCAAAATCCACGATAGGCAGGATGGTTCCCAGACCAGAGGTGGCACCAGTGCCAAGTTGGGCTGGTTTGATAGCACCAAGTGGCTCCTGCAATCTTCCATGGTCACGTGAAGAAATACTTTCTGGTTTCAGCCATATGCTCTTTCTTCTCTCCCTTAACTTCTCTATCACCTCTCATCTGTTTCACATGCGCTATCTTCAAGGTCCACAGGCTACTTTTCACAGAATCTTCTGGCCTGATGAAGTAAGAATGATGAATAGAACAGAGCTGGGATCTATTTTCCAGTTTGGATAAAATGCATTCTGCACACAAATCCAAGGTGAAGGTGCTGCCCCGAGGCCCAGAAAATCTTTCACTCCTGCTACTCTTCTACGTCAACCGCAACTTAGTCTGAAAGAAAAACTTTTTCTCTGAGAGCATCTGAGAGGTTTGCATGAAGCACTGATATCTGACATATGCAATTTTGAATAGGAGAGGAAAAAGAAAATGGCAAGGAGTTTTTAATTTTAGTGGTTTCAATTTTAATTTCCGTGCACTTTTTCAAAACTTGTCAGCTCAAATGCCCATCAACATCTTTTAGTCATCTGTAAGTCAGTATTCATATAAAATGTGCTTCAAATCCAAAGAATTTCAAATTTGCACTCCAAGCTTCTATGCCTAGATTTATGATTTCCTACACATATTAGATGAAAGGAAGGCCTTTTTTACTGTGGGAGTGCTGGAACACTGGAACAGGTTGCCCAGAGAAGTTGTGGGTGTCCCATCCCTGAAAGTATTCAAGGTCACCTTGGACGGGGCTTGGAGCAGCAACAAAGGAGAAGCTTGATGGTAGAGAAACAAAGTTGGACTATAGAAGAAACTCGGATTGAAGTAGAGGAGCAAGTTTTCTCTCAGCTCTTGGGGTAAATTCAAAGTTGTACAAAATGACATTTATCTGTGCTATTCACTACTGTAACAGAAAGTTTCATGAAAACTGTACAGAAGATAGTAAATTTTAAAAGAGATAAGAATTACAGCATAAAATCCATGGGATGGGTTACAACATGAGACACTCTCTAAGAGAAAATCTCTGTGTTTCAGCACTTCATCGGGGTAAGATTTCATGAAGTGCCAAAGAAGGCGGCAAAATATCATTCGGGACATTATTTACTGGAATTCAGCCTGGCCATTAGTAGGAACTGGCTTTGAACACATCATGTAGATATACCACACACACTTTCCCTTCACTGAAAAATTACTGTTTACAACAAATAAGCAATTGACGATCAAAATTGATTGAAAGCATCTTAAACATGTCAAGAATTTCATTGTAGATGATCTGTGATCCAAATGCTTCTTCCACCTTCGAGAGGGACAGAAGAATTCTTCCATATCATGATGGTTTAAAATTGTATCAACCAATGTTTTCTGCTGAAAAGATATCATCTATTTTTTTCTATTTTTGGAAGAAAATATTCCTAGACATACAACAGGTGAGAACTAAGTAATTTTAAAGAAACAAATGAAATGAAAATATTCTGTAAATAGAATGAAATGAAAAGCTGTGTTTTAAATAGGAGCTAAATATTAAACAGAATTTTTGTACCAGGCATTTGAATTACTGCACCAGCTCTTTTGCCCATCAAGAGAGGCATTTAGCATTTCAGTCTTTTCCAAGGTGTTCATGATCTGCTATGCTGATCTCTGTGTGTGCCTAGGTGTGTGTGGAAGGGGGGGCATGTGAAGGGGAGTGTGTATGTTTGCTTTACAATTGTTGTGGCAGATTCATGCCTCAGCTCCACATTTTGTTTTAAAAAGGTCACACCGAGTGGATATGAAGTTTACTATCAACAAGAGATCGATTCCCAAATCATCCATTTGACTCTCCCTTATAAATCATGTGCTTTGTTGCATATTTTATCAAATATACTTTCAAGCCAGATGGAGGAAGGAGGATGTGGGAATCCCTCCACCATCTTGCAACTTTTATGCAAGTAGGTTTTCAAGAAAATCATCATTTCTCTTTTAAATATGTCTGGAACAGGCATGATGGTAGTGTCAACCTGTTGGAGTTTTTGTTGCTGGAAGAAGTTGTACAAAAGGATTGGTTTTTACATTGACCAGTTACTGAATCAAGCGCAGGAATACATTGGAAATTTAGCTGGGGGTTCCTTTTCCCAGCAGACTACTTCTAGAACGAGCTTGTACACTGAAGCTGACTCTTTTGCTCTCTTTTTGTTTCTTTCCTATTTTCTTGGCTTCTTTGCCACTATCTAGACAATTTTGGAACTTTGTTCCCAACTAAAATGGTTTCAATAGTCTGATTGTGATCATACATTTTTACAAGGAATTTTTAAAATCTTTCCTCGAGTTCAGAAAGTCAAGGGCTTAGATCTTTTTCTTCCCTTATCAATATTGCCATGAAATTGATAAATAAAGACCAACTCTTTATTTTTGTTTTTAACCCACGTAGATAATTCCCATCCATTAATCCATTTTGTGGACCAATAGTTGCCATTCTGATGGAAGCTGTCACTTCTTAACAATAGGCATTCTGTGACTATGTTGACAGCACTTTGGGTGAAGATCCTAACTGGTCTTAGATACACATAGGGAGAAATTTGCTCAGCCAGTGTCAGTCTTAAGCATGCGTATCAGAAGATCTTTCTAGAGCTGGGAATTTTCCCATGAAAGGGATTCAGTTAGGGAAGAGACACTTGTGCCAGAGTTTTACATTCTTCTTGAACACTGCTTAAGGAACTTAGATGCCATGTCCATTTGGATCTCTGTCTGCACAGAACTTTGTCGTGCCAGTGCTTGAAATGCATCTTGAAGAGAATTCACTAGCACAGAATGAAAGAGAGTGGAAGGGGTTGGTGGGGCTAACCAGGCCCAACCGCCCTGCCTAAACCAGGATACCTAGAGCCTCTTGCCCAGGATTCTATCTGGGTGTACTTTTAATGTCTTCAAAGATCCAGGCTCCACAATCTTTCTGGGCAGTCTGTGCCGTGGTTCAGTCACGCTCACAGTAAAGAAACATTTACTGATGTTCAAAGGCAATCTCCTGTATTTCAGTGTGTGCCCACTGCCTCTTGTCTTTTCCCTCAGCATCACTGAAAAGACACTGATTCCCTCCCCTTTGCACTATTGCTTCCATATGTATGTGTGATGCCATGTAGAGGTATGTCAAAAACCTCCCTGAAGCCCAGGCAGATAATATTCCCTTCATCTACCAGTCAAGTTGATTCATCAGAGGAGTTTAAAGTGATGTTCAGCATGAAATTCCCCTGAAAAATCATGCTAACTACATTATTTGGTCATCTTTCATGTGCCTGGCAAGGATTTCCAGGAAGAGCTGCTTCATCAACTTCCTGGGGATAAAAAAGAGGATGGCTGGTTTGTACTATCGCGAGTCCTCTTAATTGCCTTTTTTGAAGATGGGTGTCATTTGCTAACATCCACTCTTTAGCCTCTCTTGTCGTCTACATCTTAGCAAAACGCTTTCCCACTATGTCTGGCTAGGAAAAACTGTGCCAGCACAGAAAACATCTCCCATCGTGTTCTAGACGTTGCAGAGATGTCTGCCAAGTGTTTGGCAGGAAGAAAAGAAAAGTTGTCCAAAACAGCTTCCAATCGAATGTTCATGTGATTGGAAAAGCCAGGAGAGTGCAAAGGTACTGTTTTCTATCAGTTGGCAAGGTGCGCACACAATCCCAGTCTTGTACAGCTTGCTTCTTCACCTTCCCGAAGCTGCCGCTCTCGCCGGCTCCCGGAGCCCAAGAAGCGGCTTCTTCGCACAAAGACGATTGTGCCGCTCACAGTGCTCTCCTTAGCGCGGCTTCTGCCGAAAGACGCCCGGGAGCGGCTCTTAGCTCCGGAGAGCATCCTACCTTCGTCTTTAGCTCCTCTTCTCATCTACATCTCGGCAAAAAGCTTTTCCACTATGTCTGGGTAGGAGAAACTGTGCCAGCACAGAAAACATCTCCCATCATGTTCTAGAAGTTGCAGAGATGTCTGCCAAGTGTTTGGCAGGAAGAAAAGAAAAGTTGTCCAAAACAGCTTCCAATCGAATGTTCATGTGATTGGAAAAGCCAGGAGAGTGCAAAGGTACTGTTTTGTATCAGTTGGCAAGGTGCGCACACAATCCCAGTCTTGTACAGCTTGCTTCTTCACCTTCCCGAAGCTGCCGCTCTCGCCGGCTCCCGGAGCCCAAGAAGCGGCTTCTTCGCGCAAAGACGATTGTGCCGCTCACAGTGCTCTCCTTAGCGCGGCTTCTGCCGAAAGACGCCCGGCAGCGGCTCTTAGCTCCGGAGAGCATCCTACCTTCGTCTTTCGCGTCTTTTATAGTCTACATCTCGGCAAAACGCTTTCCCACTCTGTCTGGCTAGGAAAAACTGTGCCAGCACAGAAAACATCTCCCATCGTGTTCTAGAAGTTGCAGAGATGTCTGCCAAGTGTTTGGCAGGAAGAAAAGAAAAGTTGTCCAAAACAGCTTCCAATCGAATGTTCATGTGATTGGAAAAGCCAGGAGAGTGCAAAGGTACTGTTTTGTATCAGTTGGCAAGGTGCGCACACAATCCCAGTCTTGTACAGCTTGCTTCTTCACCTTCCCGAAGCTGCCGCTCTCGCCGGCTCCCGGAGCCCAAGAAGCGGCTTCTTCGCGCAAAGACGATTGTGCCGCTCACAGTGCTCTCCTTAGCGCGGCTTCTGCCGAAAGACGCCCGGCAGCGGCTCTTAGCTCCGGAGAGCATCCTACCTTCGTCTTTCGCGTCTTTTGTTGTCTACATCTCGGCAAAACGCTTTCCCACTCTGTCTGGCTAGGAAAAACTGTGCCAGCACAGAAAACATCTCCCTTCGTGTTCTAGAAGTTGCAGAGATGTCTGCCTAGTGTTTGGCAGGAAGAAAAGAAAAGTTGTCCAAAACAGCTTCCAATCGAATGTTCATGTGATTGGAAAAGCCAGGAGAGTGCAAAGGTACTGTTTTCTATCAGTTGGCAAAGTGCGCACACAATCCCAGTGTTGTACAGCTTGCTTCTTCACCTTCCCGAAGCTGCCGCTCTCGCCGGCTCCCGGAGCCCAAGAAGCGGCTTCTTCGCGCAAAGACGATTGTGCCGCTCACAGTGCTCTCCTTAGCGCGGCTTCTGCCGAAAGACGCCCGGCAGCGGCTCTTAGCTCCGAAGAGCATCCTACCTTCGTCTTTAGCTCCTCTTCTCATCTACATCTCGGCAAAAAGCTTTCCCACTATGTCTGGCTAGGAAAAACTGTGTCAGCATAGAAAACATCTCCCATCGTGTTCTAGAAGTTGCACGGAGGTCTGCCAAGTGTTTGGCAGGAAGAAAAGAAAAGTTGTCCAAAACAGCTTCCAATCGAATGTTCATGTGATTGGAAAAGCCAGGAGAGTGCAAAGGTACTGTTTTCTATCAGTTGGCAAGGTGCGCACACAATCCCAGTCTTGTACAGCTTGCTTCTTCACCTTCCCGAAGCTGCCGCTCTCGCCGGCTCCCGGAGCCCAAGAAGCGGCTTCTTCGCGCAAAGACGATTGTGCCGCTCACAGTGCTCTCCTTAGCGCGGCTTCTGCCGAAAGACGCCCGGCAGCGGCTCTTAGCTCCGGAGAGCATCCTACCTTCGTCTTTCGCGTCTTTTGTTGTCTACATCTCGGCAAAACGCTTTCCCACTCTGTCTGGCTAGGAAAAACTGTGCCAGCACAGAAAACATCTCCCTTCGTGTTCTAGAAGTTGCAGAGATGTCTGCCAAGTGTTTGGCAGGAAGAAAAGAAAAGTTGTCCAAAACAGCTTCCAATCGAATGTTCATGTGATTGCAAAAGCCAGGAGAGTGCAAAGGTACTGTTTTCTATCAGTTGGCAAGGTGCGCACACAATCCCAGTCTTGTACAGCTTGCTTCTTCACCTTCCCGAAGCTGCCGCTCTCGCCGGCTCCCGGAGCCCAAGAAGCGGCTTCTTCGCGCAAAGACGATTGTGCCGCTCACAGTGCTCTCCTTAGCGCGGCTTCTGCCGAAAGACGCCCGGCAGCGGCTCTTAGCTCCGAAGAGCATCCTACCTTCGTCTTTCGCGTCTTTTGTAGTCTACATCTTAGCAAAACGCTTTTCCACTCTATCTGGCTAGGAAAAACTGTGCCAGCACAGAAAACATCTCCCATCGTGTTCTAGAAGTTGCAGAGATGTCTGCCAAATGTTTGGCAGGAAGAAAAGAAAAGTTGTCCAAAACAGCTTCCAATCGAATGTTCATGTGATTGGAAAAGCCAGGAGAGTGCAAAGGTACTGTTTTGTATCAGCTGGCAAGGTGCGCACACAATCCCAGTGTTCTACAGCTTGCTTCTTCACCTTCCCGAAGCTGCCGCTCTCGCCGGCTCCCGGAGCCCAAGAAGCGGCTTCTTCGCGCAAAGACGATTGTGCCGCTCACAGTGCTCCTTAGCGCGGCTTCTGCCGAAAGACGCCCGGGAGCGGCTCTTAGCTCCGAAGAGCATCCTACCTTCGTCTCTAGCTCCTCTTCTCATCTACATCTTAGCAAAACGCTTTTCCTCTCTGTCTGGCTAGGAAAAACTGTGCCAGCACAGAAAACATATCCCATCATGTTCTAGAAGTTGCAGAGATGTCTGCCAAGTGTTTGGCAGGAAGAAAAGAAAAGTTGTCCAAAACAGCTTCCAATCAAATGTTCATGTGATTGGAAAAGTCAGGAGAGTGCAAAGGTACTGTTTTCTATCAGTTGGCAAGGTGCGCACACAATCCCAGTCTTGTACAGCTGGCTTCTTCACCTTCCCGAAGCTGCCGCTCTCGCCGGCTCCCGGAGCCCAAGAAGCGGCTTCTTCGCGCAAAGACGATTGTGCCGCTCACAGTGCTCTCCTTAGCGCGGCTTCTGCCGAAAGACGCCCGGCAGCGGCTCTTAGTTCCGGAGAGCATCCTACCTTCGTCTTTCGCGTCTTTTGTAGTCTACATCTCGGCAAAATGCTTTCCCACTCTGTCTGGCTAGGAAAAACTGTGCCAGCACAGAAAACATCTCTCATCGTGTTCTAGACGTTGCAGAGATGTCTGCCAAGTGTTTGGCAGGAAGAAAAGAAAAGTTGTCCAAAACAGCTTCCAATCGAATGTTCATGTGATTGGAAAAGCCAGGAGAGTGCAAAGGTACTGTTTTCTATCAGTTGGCAAGGTGCGCACACAATCCCAGTGTTGTACAGCTTGCTTCTTCACCTTCCCGAAGCTGCCGCTCTCGCCGGCTCCCGGAGCCCAAGAAGCGGCTTCTTCGCGCAAAGACGATTGTGCCGCTCACAGTGCTCTCCTTAGCGCGGCTTCTGCCGAAAGACGCCCGGGAGCGGCTCTTAGCTCCGAAGAGCATCCTACCTTCGTCTTTCGCGTCTTTTGTAGTCTACATCTCGGCAAAACGCTTTCCCACTCTGTCTGGCTAGGAAAAACTGTGCCAGCACAGAAAACATATCCCATCGTGTTCTAGAAGTTGCAGAGATGTCTACCAAGTGTTTGGCAGGAAGAAAAGAAAAGTTGTCCAAAACAGCTTCCAATCGAATGTTCATGTGATTGGAAAAGCCAGGAGAGTGCAAAGGTACTGTTTTCTATCAGTTGGCAAGGTGCGCACACAATCCCAGTCTTGTACAGCTTGCTTCTTCACCTTCCCGAAGCTGCCGCTCTCGCCGGCTCCCGGAGCCCAAGAAGCGGCTTCTTCGCGCAAAGACGATTGTGCCGCTCACAGTGCTCTCCTTAGCGCGGCTTCTGCCGAAAGACGCCCGGCAGCGGCTCTTAGCTCCGGAGAGCATCACACCTTCGTCTTTCACGTCTTTTGTTGTCTACATCTCGGCAAAACGCTTTCCCACTCTGTCTGGCTAGGAAAAACTGTGCCAGCACAGAAAACATCTCCCTTCGTGTTCTAGAAGTTGCAGAGATGTCTGCCTAGTGTTTGGCAGGAAGAAAAGAAAAGTTGTCCAAAACAGCTTCCAATCGAATGTTCATGTGATTGGAAAAGCCAGGAGAGTGCAAAGGTACTGTTTTCTATCAGTTGGCAAGGTGCGCACACAATCCCAGTCTTGTACAGCTTGCTTCTTCACCTTCCCGAAGCTGCCGCTCTCGCCGGCTCCCGGAGCCCAAGAAGCGGCTTCTTCGCGCAAAGACGATTGTGCCGCTCACAGTGCTCTCCTTAGCGCGGCTTCTGCCGAAAGACGCCCGGCAGCGGCTCTTAGCTCCGAAGAGCATCCTACCTTCGTCTTTAGCTCCTCTTCTCATCTACATCTCGGCAAAAAGCTTTCCCACTATGTCTGGCTAGGAAAAACTGTGTCAGCATAGAAAACATCTCCCATCGTGTTCTAGAAGTTGCACGGAGGTCTGCCAAGTGTTTGGCAGGAAGAAAAGAAAAGTTGTCCAAAACAGCTTCCAATCGAATGTTCATGTGATTGGAAAAGCCAGGAGAGTGCAAAGGTACTGTTTTGTATCAGCTGGCAAGGTGCGCACACAATCCCAGTGTTGTACAGCTTGCTTCTTCACCTTCCCGAAGCTGCCGCTCTCGCCGGCTCCCGGAGCCCAAGAAGCGGCTTCTTCGCGCAAAGACGATTGTGCCGCTCACAGTGCTCCTTAGCGCGGCTTCTACCGAAAGACGCCCGGGAGCGGCTCTTAGCTCCGAAGAGCATCCTACCTTCGTCTCTAGCTCCTCTTCTCATCTACATCTTAGCAAAACGCTTTTCCTCTCTGTCTGGCTAGGAAAAACTGTGCCAGCACAGAAAACATATCCCATCATGTTCTAGAAGTTGCAGAGATGTCTGCCAAGTGTTTGGCAGGAAGAAAAGAAAAGTTGTCCAAAACAGCTTCCAATCGAATGTTCATGTATTTGGAAAAGTCAGGAGAGTGCAAAGGTACTGTTTTGTATCAGTTGGCAAGGTGCGCACACAATCCCAGTCTTGTACAGCTTACTTCTTCACCTTCCCGAAGCTGCCGCTCTCGCCGGCTCCCGGAGCCCAAGAAGCGGCTTCTTCGCGCAAAGACGATTGTGCCGCTCACAGTGCTCTCCTTAGCGCGGCTTCTGCCGAAAGACGCCCGGCAGCGGCTCTTAGCTCCGAAGAGCATCCTACCTTCGTCTTTCGCGTCTTTTGTAGTCTACATCTTAGCAAAACGCTTTTCCACTCTGTCTGGCTAGGAAAAACTGTGCCAGCACAGAAAACATCTCCCATCGTGTTCTAGAAGTTGCAGAGATGTCTGCCAAGTGTTTGGCAGGAAGAAAAGAAAAGTTGTCCAAAACAGCTTCCAATCGAATGTTCATGTGATTGGAAAAGCCAGGAGAGTGCAAAGGTACTGTTTTGTATCAGTTGGCAAGGTGCGCACACAATCCCAGTCTTGTACAGCTTGCTTCTTCACCTTCCCGAAGCTGCCGCTCTCGCCGGCTCCCGGAGCCCAAGAAGCGGCTTCTTCGCGCAAAGACGATTGTGCCGCTCACAGTGCTCTCCTTAGCGCGGCTTCTGCCGAAAGACGCCCGGCAGCGGCTCTTAGCTCCGGAGAGCATCCTACCTTCGTCTTTCGCGTCTTTTGTTGTCTACATCTCGGCAAAACGCTTTCCCACTCTGTCTGGCTAGGAAAAACTGTGCCAGCACAGAAAACATCTCCCTTCGTGTTCTAGAAGTTGCAGAGATGTCTGCCTAGTGTTTGGCAGGAAGAAAAGAAAAGTTGTCCAAAACAGCTTCCAATCGAATGTTCATGTGATTGGAAAAGCCAGGAGAGTGCAAAGGTACTGTTTTCTATCAGTTGGCAAGGTGCGCACACAATCCCAGTGTTCTACAGCTTGCTTCTTCACCTTCCCGAAGCTGCCGCTCTCGCCGGCTCCCGGAGCCCAAGAAGCGGCTTCTTCGCGCAAAGACGATTGTGCCGCTCACAGTGCTCTCCTTAGCGCGGCTTCTGCCGAAAGACGCCCGGCAGCGGCTCTTAGCTCCGAAGAGCATCCTACCTTCGTCTTTCGCGTCTTTTATAGTCTACATCTCGGCAAAACGCTTTCCCACTCTGTCTGGCTAGGAAAAACTGTGCCAGCACAGAAAACATCTCCCATCGTGTTCTAGAAGTTGCAGAGATGTCTGCCAAGTGTTTGGCAGGAAGAAAAGAAAAGTTGTCCAAAACAGCTTCCAATCGAATGTTCATGTGATTGGAAAAGTCAGGAGAGTGCAAAGGTACTGTTTTCTATCAGTTGGCAAGGTGCGCACACAATTCCAGTGTTGTACAGCTTGCTTCTTCACCTTCCCGAAGCTGCCGCTCTCGCCGGCTCCCGGAGCCCAAGAAGCGGCTTCTTCGCGCAAAGACGATTGTGCCGCTCACAGTGCTCTCCTTAGCGCGGCTTCTGCCGAAAGACGCCCGGCAGCGGCTCTTAGCTCCGGAGAGCATCCTACCTTCGTCTTTCGCGTCTTTTGTTGTCTACATCTCGGCAAAACGCTTTTCCACTCTGTCTGGCTAGGAAAAACTGCGCCAGCACAGAAAACATCTCCCATCGTGTTCTAGAAGTTGCAGAGATGTCTGCCAAATGTTTGGCAGGAAGAAAAGAAAAGTTGTCCAAAACAGCTTCCAATCGAATGTTCATGTGATTGGAAAAGCCAGGAGAGTGCAAAGGTACTGTTTTCTATCAGCTGGCAAGGTGCGCACACAATCCCAGTGTTGTACAGCTTGCTTCTTCACCTTCCCGAAGCTGCCGCTCTCGCCGGCTCCCGGAGCCCAAGAAGCGGCTTCTTCGCGCAAAGACGATTGTGCCGCTCACAGTGCTCTCCTTAGCGCGGCTTCTGCCGAAAGACGCCCGGGAGCGGCTCTTAGCTCCGAAGAGCATCCTACCTTCGTCTCTAGCTCCTCTTCTCATCTACATCTTAGCAAAACGCTTTTCCTCTCTGTCTGGCTAGGAAAAACTGTGCCAGCACAGAAAACATATCCCATCATGTTCTAGAAGTTGCAGAGATGTCTGCCAAGTGTTTGGCAGGAAGAAAAGAAAAGTTGTCCAAAATAGCTTCCAATCGAATGTTCATGTATTTGGAAAAGTCAGGAGAGTGCAAAGGTACTGTTTTCTATCAGTTGGCAAGGTGCGCACACAATCCCAGTCTTGTACAGCTTACTTCTTCACCTTCCCGAAGCTGCCGCTCTCGCCGGCTCCCGGAGCCCAAGAAGCGGCTTCTTCGCGCAAAGACGATTGTGCCGCTCACAGTGCTCTCCTTAGCGCGGCTTCTGCCGAAAGACGCCCGGCAGCGGCTCTTAGCTCCGAAGAGCATCCTACCTTCGTCTTTCGCGTCTTTTGTAGTCTACATCTTAGCAAAACGCTTTTCCACTCTGTCTGGCTAGGAAAAACTGTGCCAGCACAGAAAACATCTCCCATCGTGTTCTAGAAGTTGCAGAGATGTCTGCCAAGTGTTTGGCAGGAAGAAAAGTTGTCCAAAACAGCTTCCAATCGAATGTTCATGTGATTGGAAAAGCCAGGAGAGTGCAAAGGTACTGTTTTGTATCAGTTGGCAAGGTGCGCACACAATCCCAGTGTTCTACAGCTTGCTTCTTCACCTTCCCGAAGCTGCCGCTCTCGCCGGCTCCCGGAGCCCAAGAAGCGGCTTCTTCGCGCAAAGACGATTGTGCCGCTCACAGTGCTCTCCTTAGCGCGGCTTCTGCCGAAAGACGCCCGGGAGCGGCTCTTAGCTCCGGAGAGCATCCTACCTTCGTCTTTCGCGTCTTCTATAGTCTACATCTCGGCAAAACGCTTTCCCACTCTGTCTGTCTAGGAAAAACTGTGCCAGCACAGAAAACATCTCCCATCGTGTTCTAGACGTTGCAGAGATGTCTGCCTAGTGTTTGGCAGGAAGAAAAGAAAAGTTGTCCAAAACAGCTTCCAATCGAATGTTCATGTATTTGGAAAAGTCAGGAGAGTGCAAAGGTACTGTTTTGTATCAGTTGGCAAGGTGCGCACACAATCCCAGTCTTGTACAGCTTGCTTCTTCACCTTCCCGAAGCTGCCGCTCTCGCCGGCTCCCGGAGCCCAAGAAGCGGCTTCTTCGCGCAAAGACGATTGTGCCGCTCACAGTGCTCCTTAGCGCGGCTTCTGCCGAAAGACACCCGGGAGCGGCTCTTAGCTCCGGAGAGCATCCTACGTTCGTCTTTAGCTCCTCTTCTCATCTACATCTTAGCAAAACGCTTTTCCACTCTGTCTGGCTAGGAAAAACTGTGCCAGCACAGAAAACATCTCCCATCGTGTTCTAGAAGTTGCAGAGATGTCTGCCAAGTGTTTGGCAGGAAGAAAAGAAAAGTTGTCCAAAACAGCTTCCAATCGAATGTTCATGTGATTGG
This sequence comes from Melospiza georgiana, assembly GCF_028018845.1. NCBI lineage: Eukaryota > Metazoa > Chordata > Aves > Passeriformes > Passerellidae > Melospiza > Melospiza georgiana. The sequence continues at coordinate 26,748,585 of NC_080464.1, read as the reverse complement.
AAAAGCCAGGAGAGTGCAAAGGTACTGTTTTGAATCAGTTGGCAAGGTGCGCACACAATCCCAGTGTTGTACAGCTTGCTTCTTCACCTTCCCGAAGCTGCCGCTCTCGCCGGCTCCCGGAGCCCAAGAAGCGGCTTCTTCGCGCAAAGACGATTGTGCCGCTCACAGTGCTCTCCTTAGCGCGGCTTCTGCCGAAAGACGCCCGGGAGCGGCTCTTAGCTCCGGAGAGCATCCTACCTTCGTCTTTCGCGTCTTCTATAGTCTACATCTCGGCAAAACGCTTTCCCACTCTGTCTGTCTAGGAAAAACTGTGCCAGCACAGAAAACATCTCCCATCGTGTTCTAGAAGTTGCAGAGATGTCTGCCAAGTGTTTGGCAGGAAGAAAAGAAAAGTTGTCCAAAACAGCTTCCAATCGAATGTTCATGTGATTGCAAAAGCCAGGAGAGTGCAAAGGTACTGTTTTCTATCAGTTGGCAAGGTGCGCACACAATCCCAGTCTTGTACAGCTTGCTTCTTCACCTTCCCGAAGCTGCCGCTCTCGCCGGCTCCCGGAGCCCAAGAAGCGGCTTCTTCGCGCAAAGACGATTGTGCCGCTCACAGTGCTCCTTAGCGCGGCTTCTGCCGAAAGACGCCCGGCAGCGGCTCTTAGCTCCGGAGAGCATCACACCTTCGTCTTTCGTGTCTTTTGTTGTCTACATCTCGGCAAAACGCTTTCCCACTCTGTCTGGCTAGGAAAAACTGTGCCAGCACAGAAAACATCTCCCTTCGTGTTCTAGAAGTTGCAGAGATGTCTGCCTAGTGTTTGGCAGGAAGAAAAGAAAAGTTGTCCAAAACAGCTTCCAATCGAATGTTCATGTGATTGGAAAAGCCAGGAGAGTGCAAAGGTACTGTTTTCTATCAGTTGGCAAAGTGCGCACACAATCCCAGTGTTCTACAGCTTGCTTCTTCACCTTCCCGAAGCTGCCGCTCTCGCCGGCTCCCGGAGCCCAAGAAGCGGCTTCTTCGCGCAAAGACGATTGTGCCGCTCACAGTGCTCTCCTTAGCGCGACTTCTGCCGAAAGACGCCCGGCAGCGGCTCTTACCTCCGAAGAGCATCCTACCTTCGTCTTTAGCTCCTCTTCTCATCTACATCTCGGCAAAAAGCTTTCCCACTATGTCTTGCTAGGAAAAACTGTGTCAGCATAGAAAACATCTCCCATCGTGTTCTAGAAGTTGCACGGAGGTCTGCCAAGTGTTTGGCAGGAAGAAAAGAAAAGTTGTCCAAAACAGCTTCCAATCGAATGTTCATGTGATTGGAAAAGCCAGGAGAGTGCAAAGGTACTGTTTTCTATCAGTTGGCAAGGTGCGCACACAATCCCAGTGTTGTACAGCTTGCTTCTTCACCTTCCCGAAGCTGCCGCTCTCGCCGGCTCCCGGAGCCCAAGAAGCGGCTTCTTCGCGCAAAGACGATTGTGCCGCTCACAGTGCTCTCCTTAGCGCGGCTTCTGCCGAAAGACGCCCGGCAGCGGCTCTTAGCTCCGAAGAGCATCCTACCTTCGTCTTTCGCGTCTTTTGTAGTCTACATCTCGGCAAAACGCTTTCCCACTCTGTCTGGCTAGGAAAAACTGTGCCAGCACAGAAAACATCTCCCATCGTGTTCTAGAAGTTGCAGAGATGTCTGCCAAGTGTTTGGCAGGAAGAAAAGAAAAGTTGTCCAAAACAGCTTCCAATCGAATGTTCATGTAATTGGAAAAGCCAGGAGAGTGCAAAGGTACTGTTTTGTATCAGCTGGCAAGGTGCGCACACAATCCCAGTGTTGTACAGCTTGCTTCTTCACCTTCCCGAAGCTGCCGCTCTCGCCGGCTCCCGGAGCCCAAGAAGCGGCTTCTTCGCGCAAAGACGATTGTGCCGCTCACAGTGCTCCTTAGCGCGGTTTCTGCCGAAAGACGCCCGGCAGTGGCTCTTAGCTCCGAAGAGCATCCTACCTTCGTCTTTAGCTCCTCTTCTCATCTACATCTCGGCAAAAAGCTTTCCCACTATGTCTGGCTAGGAAAAACTGTGTCAGCATAGAAAACATCTCCCATCGTGTTCTAGAAGTTGCACGGAGGTCTGCCAAGTGTTTGGCAGGAAGAAAAGAAAAGTTGTCCAAAACAGCTTCCAATCGAATGTTCATGTGATTGGAAAAGCCAGGAGAGTGCAAAGGTACTGTTTTCTATCAGTTGGCAAGGTGCGCACACAATCCCAGTCTTGTACAGCTTGCTTCTTCACCTTCCCGAAGCTGCCGCTCTCGCCGGCTCCCGGAGCCCAAGAAGCGGCTTCTTCGCGCAAAGACGATTGTGCCGCTCACAGTGCTCTCCTTAGCGCGGCTTCTGCCGAAAGACGCCCGGGAGCGGCTCTTAGCTCCGGAGAGCATCCTACCTTCGTCTTTCGCGTCTTCTATAGTCTACATCTCGGCAAAACGCTTTCCCACTCTGTCTGTCTAGGAAAAACTGTGCCAGCACAGAAAACATCTCCCATCGTGTTCTAGACGTTGCAGAGATGTCTGCCTAGTGTTTGGCAGGAAGAAAAGAAAAGTTGTCCAAAACAGCTTCCAATCGAATGTTCATGTATTTGGAAAAGCCAGGAGAGTGCAAAGGTACTGTTTTGTATCAGTTGGCAAGGTGCGCACACAATCCCAGTCTTGTACAGCTTGCTTCTTCACCTTCCCGAAGCTGCCGCTCTCGCCGGCTCCCGGAGCCCAAGAAGCGGCTTCTTCGCGCAAAGACGATTGTGCCGCTCACAGTGCTCCTTAGCGCGGCTTCTGCCGAAAGACGCCCGGGAGCGGCTCTTAGCTCCGGAGAGCATCCTACCTTCGTCTTTCGCGTCTTCTATAGTCTACATCTCGGCAAAACGCTTTCCCACTCTGTCTGTCTAGGAAAAACTGTGCCCGCACAGAAAACATATCCCATCGTTTTCTAGAAGTTGCAGAGATGTCTGCCAAGTGTTTGGCAGGAAGAAAAGAAAAGTTGTCCAAAACAGCTTCCAATCGAATGTTCATGTGATTGGAAATGTCAGGAGAGTGCAAAGATACTGTTTTGTATCAGCTGGCAAGGTGCGCACACAATCCCAGTGTTGTACAGCTTGCTTCTTCACCTTCCCGAAGCTGCCGCTCTCGCCGGCTCCCGGAGCCCAAGAAGCGGCTTCTTCGCGCAAAGACGATTGTGCCGCTCACAGTGCTCTCCTTAGCGCGGCTTCTGCCGAAAGACGCCCGGCAGCGGCTCTTAGCTCCGAAGAGCATCCTACCTTCGTCTTTCGCGTCTTTTGTAGTCTACATCTCGGCAAAACGCTTTCCCACTCTGTCTGGCTAGGAAAAACTGTGCCAGCACAGAAAACATCTCCCATCGTGTTCTAGAAGTTGCAGAGATATCTGCCAAGTGTTTGGCAGGAAGAAAAGAAAAGTTGTCCAAAACAGCTTCCAATCGAATGTTCATGTGATTGGAAAAGCCAGGAGAGTGCAAAGGTACTGTTTTCTATCAGTTGGCAAGGTGCGCACACAATCCCAGTCTTGTACAGCTTGCTTCTTCACCTTCCCGAAGCTGCCGCTCTCGCCGGCTCCCGGAGCCCAAGAAGCGGCTTCTTCGCGCAAAGACGATTGTGCCGCTCACAGTGCTCTCCTTAGCGCGGCTTCTGCCGAAAGACGCCCGGCAGCGGCTCTTAGTTCCGGAGAGCATCCTACCTTCGTCTTTCGCGTCTTTTGTAGTCTACATCTCGGCAAAATGCTTTCCCACTCTGTCTGGCTAGGAAAAACTGTGCCAGCACAGAAAACATCTCTCATCGTGTTCTAGACGTTGCAGAGATGTCTGCCAAGTGTTTGGCAGGAAGAAAAGAAAAGTTGTCCAAAACAGCTTCCAATCGAATGTTCATGTGATTGGAAAAGCCAGGAGAGTGCAAAGGTACTGTTTTCTATCAGTTGGCAAGGTGCGCACACAATCCCAGTGTTGTACAGCTTGCTTCTTCACCTTCCCGAAGCTGCCGCTCTCGCCGGCTCCCGGAGCCCAAGAAGCGGCTTCTTCGCGCAAAGACGATTGTGCCGCTCACAGTGCTCTCCTTAGCGCGGCTTCTGCCGAAAGACGCCCGGGAGCGGCTCTTAGCTCCGGAGAGCATCCTACCTTCGTCTTTCGCGTCTTTTATAGTCTACATCTCGGCAAAACGCTTTCCCACTCTGTCTGGCTAGGAAAAACTGTGCCAGCACAGAAAACATCTCCCATCGTGTTCTAGACGTTGCAGAGATGTCTGCCTAGTGTTTGGCAGGAAGAAAAGAAAAGTTGTCCAAAACAGCTTCCAATCGAATGTTCATGTATTTGGAAAAGCCAGGAGAGTGCAAAGGTACTGTTTTCTATCAGTTGGCAAGGTGCGCACACAATCCCAGTCTTGTACAGCTTGCTTCTTCACCTTCCCGAAGCTGCCGCTCTCGCCGGCTCCCGGAGCCCAAGAAGCGGCTTCTTCGCGCAAAGACGATTGTGCCGCTCACAGTGCTCTCCTTAGCGCGGCTTCTGCCGAAAGACACCCGGGAGCGGCTCTTAGCTCCGGAGAGCATCCTACGTTCGTCTTTAGCTCCTCTTCTCATCTACATCTTAGCAAAACGCTTTTCCACTCTGTCTGGCTAGGAAAAACTGTGCCCGCACAGAAAACATATCCCATCGTTTTCTAGAAGTTGCAGAGATGTCTGCCAAGTGTTTGGCAGGAAGAAAAGAAAAGTTGTCCAAAACAGCTTCCAATCGAATGTTCATGTGATTGGAAATGTCAGGAGAGTGCAAAGATACTGTTTTGTATCAGTTGGCAAGGTGCGCACACAATCCCAGTGTTGTACAGCTTGCTTCTTCACCTTCCCGAAGCTGCCGCTCTCGCCGGCTCCCGGAGCCCAAGAAGCGGCTTCTTCGCGCAAAGACGATTGTGCCGCTCACAGTGCTCTCCTTAGCGCGGCTTCTGCCGAAAGACGCCCGGCAGCGGCTCTTAGCTCCGAAGAGCATCCTACCTTCGTCTTTCGCGTCTTTTGTAGTCTACATCTCGGCAAAACGCTTTCCCACTCTGTCTGGCTAGGAAAAACTGTGCCAGCACAGAAAACATCTCCCTTCGTGTTCTAGAAGTTGCAGAGATATCTGCCAAGTGTTTGGCAGGAAGAAAAGAAAAGTTGTCCAAAACAGCTTCCAATCGAATGTTCATGTGATTGGAAAAGCCAGGAGAGTGCAAAGGTACTGTTTTCTATCAGTTGGCAAGGTGCGCACACAATCCCAGTCTTGTACAGCTTGCTTCTTCACCTTCCCGAAGCTGCCGCTCTCGCCGGCTCCCGGAGCCCAAGAAGCGGCTTCTTCGCGCAAAGACGATTGTGCCGCTCACAGTGCTCTCCTTAGCGCGGCTTCTGCCGAAAGACGCCCGGCAGCGGCTCTTAGCTCAGGAGAGCATCACACCTTCGTCTTTCACGTCTTTTGTTGTCTACATCTCGGCAAAACGCTTTCCCACTCTGTCTGGCTAGGAAAAACTGTGCCAGCACAGAAAACATCTCCCTTCGTGTTCTAGAAGTTGCAGAGATGTCTGCCTAGTGTTTGGCAGGAAGAAAAGAAAAGTTGTCCAAAACAGCTTCCAATCGAATGTTCATGTGATTGGAAAAGCCAGGAGAGTGCAAAGGTACTGTTTTCTATCAGTTGGCAAGGTGCGCACACAATCCCAGTCTTGTACAGCTTGCTTCTTCACCTTCCCGAAGCTGCCGCTCTCGCCGGCTCCCGGAGCCCAAGAAGTGGCTTCTTCGCGCAAAGACGATTGTGCCGCTCACAGTGCTCTCCTTAGCGCGGCTTCTGCCGAAAGACGCCCGGCAGCGGCTCTTAGCTCCGAAGAGCATCCTACCTTCGTCTTTAGCTCCTCTTCCCATCTACATCTCGGCAAAAAGCTTTCCCACTATGTCTGGCTAGGAAAAACTGTGACAGCATAGAAAACATCTCCCATCGTGTTCTAGAAGTTGCACGGAGGTCTGCCAAGTGTTTGGCAGGAAGAAAAGAAAAGTTGTCCAAAACAGCTTCCAATCGAATGTTCATGTGATTGGAAAAGCCAGGAGAGTGCAAAGGTACTGTTTTGTATCAGCTGGCAAGGTGCGCACACAATCCCAGTGTTGTACAGCTTGCTTCTTCACCTTCCCGAAGCTGCCGCTCTCGCCGGCTCCTGGAGCCCAAGAAGCGGCTTCTTCGCGCAAAGACGATTGTGCCGCTCACAGTGCTCCTTAGCGCGGCTTCTGCCGAAAGACACCCGGGAGCGGCTCTTAGCTCCGGAGAGCATCCTACGTTCGTCTTTAGCTCCTCTTCTCGTCTACATCTTAGCAAAACGCTTTTCCACTCTGTCTGGCTAGGAAAAACTGTGCCCGCACAGAAAACATATCCCATCGTTTTCTAGAAGTTGCAGAGATGTCTGCCAAGTGTTTGGCAGGAAGAAAAGAAAAGTTGTCCAAAACAGCTTCCAATCGAATGTTCATGTGATTGGAAATGTCAGGAGAGTGCAAAGATACTGTTTTGTATCAGTTGGCAAGGTGCGCACACAATCCCAGTGTTGTACAGCTTGCTTCTTCACCTTCCCGAAGCTGCCGCTCTCGCCGGCTCCCGGAGCCCAAGAAGCGGCTTCTTCGCGCAAAGACGATTGTGCCGCTCACAGTGCTCTCCTTAGCGCGGCTTCTGCCGAAAGACGCCCGGCAGCGGCTCTTAGCTCCGAAGAGCATCCTACCTTCGTCTTTCGCGTCTTTTGTAGTCTACATCTCGGCAAAACGCTTTCCCACTCTGTCTGGCTAGGAAAAACTGTGCCAGCACAGAAAACATCTCCCATCGTGTTCTAGAAGTTGCAGAGATATCTGCCAAGTGTTTGGCAGGAAGAAAAGAAAAGTTGTCCAAAACAGCTTCCAATCGAATGTTCATGTGATTGGAAAAGCCAGGAGAGTGCAAAGGTACTGTTTTCTATCAGTTGGCAAGGTGCGCACACAATCCCAGTCTTGTACAGCTTGCTTCTTCACCTTCCCGAAGCTGCCGCTCTCGCCGGCTCCCGGAGCCCAAGAAGCGGCTTCTTCGCGCAAAGACGATTGTGCCGCTCACAGTGCTCTCCTTAGCGCGGCTTCTGCCGAAAGACGCCCGGCAGCGGCTCTTAGCTCCGAAGAGCATCCTACCTTCGTCTTTCGCGTCTTTTGTAGTCTACATCTTAGCAAAACGCTTTTCCACTCTGTCTGGCTAGGAAAAACTGTGCCAGCACAGAAAACATCTCCCATCGTGTTCTAGAAGTTGCAGAGATGTCTGCCAAGTGTTTGGCAGGAAGAAAAGTTGTCCAAAACAGCTTCCAATCGAATGTTCATGTGATTGGAAAAGCCAGGAGAGTGCAAAGGTACTGTTTTGTATCAGTTGGCAAGGTGCGCACACAATCCCAGTGTTCTACAGCTTGCTTCTTCACCTTCCCGAAGCTGCCGCTCTCGCCGGCTCCCGGAGCCCAAGAAGCGGCTTCTTCGCGCAAAGACGATTGTGCCGCTCACAGTGCTCTCCTTAGCGCGGCTTCTGCCGAAAGACGCCCGGCAGCGGCTCTTAGCCCTGGAGAGCATCCTACCTTCGTCTTTCGCGTCTTCTATAGTCTACATCTCGGCAAAACGCTTTCCCACTCTGTCTGTCTAGGAAAAACTGTGCCAGCACAGAAAACATCTCCCATCGTGTTCTAGACGTTGCAGAGATGTCTGCCTAGTGTTTGGCAGGAAGAAAAGAAAAGTTGTCCAAAACAGCTTCCAATCGAATGTTCATGTATTTGGAAAAGTCAGGAGAGTGCAAAGGTACTGTTTTGTATCAGTTGGCAAGGTGCGCACACAATCCCAGTCTTGTACAGCTTGCTTCTTCACCTTCCCGAAGCTGCCGCTCTCGCCGGCTCCCGGAGCCCAAGAAGCGGCTTCTTCGCGCAAAGACGATTGTGCCGCTCACAGTGCTCTCCTTAGCGCGGCTTCTGCCGAAAGACACCCGGGAGCGGCTCTTAGCTCCGGAGAGCATCCTACGTTCGTCTTTCGCGTCTTCTATAGTCTACATCTCGGCAAAACGCTTTCCCACTCTGTCTGTCTAGGAAAAACTGTGCCAGCACAGAAAACATCTCCCATCGTGTTCTAGAAGTTGCAGAGATGTCTGCCAAGTGTTTGGCAGGAAGAAAAGAAAAGTTGTCCAAAACAGCTTCCAATCGAATGTTCATGTGATTGGAAAAGCCAGGAGAGTGCAAAGGTACTGTTTTCTATCAGTTGGCAAGGTGCGCACACAATCCCAGTGTTGTACAGCTTGCTTCTTCACCTTCCCGAAGCTGCCGCTCTCGCCGGCTGCCGGAGCCCAAGAAGCGGCTTCTTCGCGCAAAGACGATTGTGCCGCTCACAGTGCTCTCCTTAGCGCGGCTTCTGCCGAAAGACGCCCGGCAGCGGCTCTTAGCTCCGGAGAGCATCACACCTTCGTCTTTCGCGTCTTTTGTTGTCTACATCTCGGCAAAATGCTTTCCCACTCTGTCTGGCTAGGAAAAACTGTGCCAGCACAGAAAACATCTCCCTTCGTGTTCTAGAAGTTGCAGAGATGTCTGCCTAGTTTTTGGCAGGAAGAAAAGTTGTCCAAAACAGCTTCCAATCGAATGTTCATGTGATTGGAAAAGCCAGGAGAGTGCAAAGGTACTGTTTTCTATCAGTTGGCAAAGTGCGCACACAATCCCAGTGTTCTACAGCTTGCTTCTTCACCTTCCCGAAGCTGCCGCTCTCGCCGGCTCCCGGAGCCCAAGAAGCGGCTTCTTCGCGCAAAGACGATTGTGCCGCTCACAGTGCTCTCCTTAGCGCGGCTTCTGCCGAAAGACGCCCGGCAGCGGCTCTTAGCTCCGAAGAGCATCCTACCTTCGTCTTTAGCTCCTCTTCTCATCTACATCTCGGCAAAAAGCTTTCCCACTATGTCTGGCTAGGAAAAACTGTGTCAGCATAGAAAACATCTCCCATCGTGTTCTAGAAGTTGCACGGAGGTCTGCCAAGTGTTTGGCAGGAAGAAAAGAAAAGTTGTCCAAAACAGCTTCCAATCGAATGTTCATGTGATTGGAAAAGCCAGGAGAGTGCAAAGGTACTGTTTTGTATCAGTTGGCAAGGTGCGCACACAATCCCAGTGTTGTACAGCTTGCTTCTTCACCTTCCCGAAGCTGCCGCTCTCGCCGGCTCCCGGAGCCCAAGAAGCGGCTTCTTCGCGCAAAGACGATTGTGCCGCTCACAGTGCTCTCCTTAGCGCGGCTTCTGCCGAAAGACGCCCGGGAGCGGCTCTTAGCTCCGGAGAGCATCCTACCTTCGTCTTTCGCGTCTTCTATAGTCTACATCTCGGCAAAACGCTTTCCCACTCTGTCTGTCTAGGAAAAACTGTGCCAGCACAGAAAACATCTCCCATCGTGTTCTAGACGTTGCAGAGATGTCTGCCTAGTGTTTGGCAGGAAGAAAAGAAAAGTTGTCCAAAACAGCTTCCAAACGAATGTTCATGTATTTGGAAAAGTCAGGAGAGTGCAAAGGTACTGTTTTGTATCAGTTGGCAAGGTGCGCACACAATCCCAGTCTTGTACAGCTTGCTTCTTCACCTTCCCGAAGCTGCCGCTCTCGCCGGCTCCCGGAGCCCAAGAAGCGGCTTCTTCGCGCAAAGACGATTGTGCCGCTCACAGTGCTCTCCTTAGCGCGGCTTCTGCCGAAAGACACCCGGGAGCGGCTCTTAGCTCCGGAGAGCATCCTACGTTCGTCTTTAGCTCCTCTTCTCATCTACATCTTAGCAAAACGCTTTTCCACTCTGTCTGGCTAGGAAAAACTGTGCCAGCACAGAAAACATCTCCCATCGTGTTCTAGAAGTTGCAGAGATGTCTGCCAAGTGTTTGGCAGGAAGAAAAGTTGTCCAAAACAGCTTCCAATCGAATGTTCATGTGATTGGAAAAGCCAGGAGAGTGCAAAGGTACTGTTTTGTATCAGTTGGCAAGGTGCGCACACAATCCCAGTGTTCTACAGCTTGCTTCTTCACCTTCCCGAAGCTGCCGCTCTCGCCGGCTCCCGGAGCCCAAGAAGCGGCTTCTTCGCGCAAAGACAATTGTGCCGCTCACAGTGCTCTCCTTAGCGCGGCTTCTGCCGAAAGACGCCCGGGAGCGGCTCTTAGCTCCGGAGAGCATCCTACCTTCGTCTTTCGCGTCTTCTATAGTCTACATCTCGGCAAAACGCTTTCCCACTCTGTCTGTCTAGGAAAAACTGTGCCAGCACAGAAAACATCTCCCATCGTGTTCTAGACGTTGCAGAGATGTCTGCCTAGTGTTTGGCAGGAAGAAAAGAAAAGTTGTCCAAAACAGCTTCCAATCGAATGTTCATGTATTTGGAAAAGTCAGGAGAGTGCAAAGGTACTGTTTTGTATCAGTTGGCAAGGTGCGCACACAATCCCAGTGTTGTACAGCTTGCTTCTTCACCTTCCCGAAGCTGCCGCTCTCGCCGGCTGCCGGAGCCCAAGAAGCGGCTTCTTCGCGCAAAGACGATTGTGCCGCTCACAGTGCTCTCCTTAGCGCGGCTTCTGCCGAAAGACACCCGGGAGCGGCTCTTAGCTCCGGAGAGCATCCTACGTTCGTCTTTAGCTCCTCTTCTCATCTACATCTCGGCAAAAAGCTTTCCCACTATGTCTGGCTAGGAAAAACTGTGCCAGCACAGAAAACATCTCCCATCGTGTTCTAGAAGTTGCAGAGATGTCTGCCAAGTGTTTGGCAGGAAGAAAAGTTGTCCAAAACAGCTTCCAATCGAATGTTCATGTGATTGGAAAAGCCAGGAGAGTGCAAAGGTACTGTTTTGTATCAGTTGGCAAGGTGCGCACACAATCCCAGTGTTCTACAGCTTGCTTCTTCACCTTCCCGAAGCTGCCGCTCTCGCCGGCTCCCGGAGCCCAAGAAGCGGCTTCTTCGCGCAAAGACAATTGTGCCGCTCACAGTGCTCTCCTTAGCGCGGCTTCTGCCGAAAGACGCCCGGGAGCGGCTCTTAGCTCCGGAGAGCATCCTACCTTCGTCTTTCGCGTCTTCTATAGTCTACATCTTGGCAAAACGCTTTCCCACTCTGTCTGTCTAGGAAAAACTGTGCCAGCACAGAAAACATCTCCCATCGTGTTCTAGACGTTGCAGAGATGTCTGCCTAGTGTTTGGCAGGAAGAAAAGAAAAGTTGTCCAAAACAGCTTCCAATCGAATGTTCATGTATTTGGAAAAGTCAGGAGAGTGCAAAGGTACTGTTTTGTATCAGTTGGCAAGGTGCGCACACAATCCCAGTCTTGTACAGCTTGCTTCTTCACCTTCCCGAAGCTGCCGCTCTCGCCGGCTCCCGGAGCCCAAGAAGCGGCTTCTTCGCGCAAAGACGATTGTGCCGCTCACAGTGCTCCTTAGCGCGGCTTCTGCCGAAAGACACCCGGGAGCGGCTCTTAGCTCCGGAGAGCATCCTACGTTCGTCTTTAGCTCCTCTTCTCATCTACATCTTAGCAAAACGCTTTTCCACTCTGTCTGGCTAGGAAAAACTGTGCCAGCACAGAAAACATCTCCCATCGTGTTCTAGAAGTTGCAGAGATGTCTGCCAAGTGTTTGGCAGGAAGAAAAGAAAAGTTGTCCAAAACAGCTTCCAATCGAATGTTCATGTGATTGGAAAAGCCAGGAGAGTGCAAAGGTACTGTTTTGTATCAGTTGGCAAGGTGCGCACACAATCCCAGTGTTCTACAGCTTGCTTCTTCACCTTCCCGAAGCTGCCGCTCTCGCCGGCTCCCGGTGCCCAAGAAGCGGCTTCTTCGCGCAAAGACGATTGTGCCGCTCACAGTGCTCTCCTTAGCGCGGCTTCTGCCGAAAGACGCCCGGGAGCGGCTCTTAGCTCCGGAGAGCATCCTACCTTCGTCTTTCGCGTCTTCTATAGTCTACATCTCGGCAAAACGCTTTCCCACTCTGTCTGTCTAGGAAAAACTGTGCCAGCACAGAAAACATCTCCCATCGTGTTCTAGAAGTTGCAGAGATGTCTGCCTAGTGTTTGGCAGGAAGAAAAGAAAAGTTGTCCAAAACAGCTTCCAATCGAATGTTCATGTGATTGGAAAAGCCAGGAGAGTGCAAAGGTACTGTTTTCTATCAGTTGGCAAGGTGCGCACACAATCCCAGTGTTGTACAGCTTGCTTCTTCACCTTCCCGAAGCTGCCGCTCTCGCCGGCTGCCGGAGCCCAAGAAGCGGCTTCTTCGCGCAAAGACGATTGTGCCGCTCACAGTGCTCTCCTTAGCGCGGCTTCTGCAAAAAGACGCCCGGGAGCGGCTCTTAGCTCCGGAGAGCATCCTACGTTCGTCTTTAGCTCCTCTTCTCATCTACATCTTAGCAAAACGCTTTTCCACTCTGTCTGGCTAGGAAAAACTGTGCCCGCACAGAAAACATATCCCATCGTTTTCTAGAAGTTGCAGAGATGTCTGCCAAGTGTTTGGCAGGAAGAAAAGAAAAGTTGTCCAAAACAGCTTCCAATCGAATGTTCATGTGATTGGAAAAGCCAGGAGAGTGCAAAGGTACTGTTTTCTATCAGTTGGCAAAGTGCGCACACAATCCCAGTGTTCTACAGCTTGCTTCTTCACCTTCCCGAAGCTGCCGCTCTCGCCGGCTCCCGGAGCCCAAGAAGCGGCTTCTTCGCGCAAAGACGATTGTGCCGCTCACAGTGCTCTCCTTAGCGCGGCTTCTGCCGAAAGACGCCCGGCAGCGGCTCTTAGATCCGAAGAGCATCCTACCTTCGTCTTTAGCTCCTCTTCTCATCTACATCTCGGCAAAAAGCTTTCCCACTATGTCTGGCTAGGAAAAACTGTGTCAGCATAGAAAACATCTCCCATCGTGTTCTAGAAGTTGCACGGAGGTCTGCCAAGTGTTTGGCAGGAAGAAAAGAAAAGTTGTCCAAAACAGCTTCCAATCGAATGTTCATGTGATTGGAAAAGTCAGGAGAGTGCAAAGGTACTGTTTTGTATCAGTTGGCAAGGTGCGCACACAATCCCAGTCTTGTACAGCTGGCTTCTTCACCTTCCCGAAGCTGCCGCTCTCGCCGGCTCCCGGAGCCCATGAAGCGGCTTCTTCGCGCAAAGACGATTGTGCCGCTCACAGTGCTCTCCTTAGCGCGGCTTCTGCCGAAAGACGCCCGGCAGCGGCTCTTAGTTCCGGAGAGCATCCTACCTTCGTCTTTCGCGTCTTTTGTAGTCTACATCTCGGCAAAATGCTTTCCCACTCTGTCTGGCTAGGAAAAACTGTGCCAGCACAGAAAACATCTCTCATCGTGTTCTAGACGTTGCAGAGATGTCTGCCAAGTGTTTGGCAGGAAGAAAAGAAAAGTTGTCCAAAACAGCTTCCAATCGAATGTTCATGTGATTGGAAAAGCCAGGAGAGTGCAAAGGTACTGTTTTCTATCAGTTGGCAAGGTGCGCACACAATCCCAGTGTTGTACAGCTTGCTTCTTCACCTTCCCGAAGCTGCCGCTCTCGCCGGCTCCCGGAGCCCAAGAAGCGGCTTCTTCGCGCAAAGACGATTGTGCCGCTCACAGTGCTCTCTTTAGCGCGGCTTCTGCCGAAAGACGCCCGGGAGCGGCTCTTAGCTCCGGAGAGCATCCTACCTTCGTCTTTCGCGTCTTTTATAGTCTACATCTCGGCAAAACGCTTTCCCACTCTGTCTGGCTAGGAAAAACTGTGCCAGCATAGAAAACATCTCCCATCGTGTTCTAGACGTTGCAGAGATGTCTGCCTAGTGTTTGGCAGGAAGAAAAGAAAAGTCGTCCAAAACAGCTTCCAATCGAATGTTCATGTATTTGGAAAAGTCAGGAGAGTGCAAAGGTACTGTTTTCTATCAGTTGGCAAGGTGCGCACACAATCCCAGTCTTGTACAGCTTGCTTCTTCACCTTCCCAAAGCTGCCGCTCTCGCCGGCTCCCGGAGCCCAAGAAGCGGCTTCTTCGCGCAAAGACGATTGTGCCGCTCACAGTGCTCTCCTTAGCGCGGCTTCTGCCGAAAGACGCCCGGCAGCGGCTCTTAGCTCCGAAGAGCATCCTACCTTCGTCTTTCGCGTCTTTTGTAGTCTACATCTTAGCAAAACGCTTTTCCACTCTGTCTGGCTAGGAAAAACTGTGCCAGCACAGAAAACATCTCCCATCGTGTTCTAGAAGTTGCAGAGATGTCTGCCAAGTGTTTGGCAGGAAGAAAAGAAAAGTTGTCCAAAACAGCTTCCAATCGAATGTTCATGTGATTGGAAAAGCCAGGAGAGTGCAAAGGTACTGTTTTGTATCAGTTGGCAAGGTGCGCACACAATCCCAGTGTTCTACAGCTTGCTTCTTCACCTTCCCGAAGCTGCCGCTCTCGCCGGCTCCCGGAGCCCAAGAAGCGGCTTCTTCGCGCAAAGACGATTGTGCCGCTCACAGTGCTCTCCTTAGCGCGGCTTCTGCCGAAAGACGCCCGGGAGCGGCTCTTAGCTCCGGAGAGCATCCTACCTTCGTCTTTCGCGTCTTCTATAGTCTACATCTCGGCAAAACGCTTTCCCACTCTGTCTGTCTAGGAAAAACTGTGCCAGCACAGAAAACATCTCCCATCGTGTTCTAGACGTTGCAGAGATGTCTGCCTAGTGTTTGGCAGGAAGAAAAGAAAAGTTGTCCAAAACAGCTTCCAATCGAATGTTCATGTATTTGGAAAAGCCAGGAGAGTGCAAAGGTACTGTTTTGTATCAGTTGGCAAGGTGCGCACACAATCCCAGTCTTGTACAGCTTGCTTCTTCACCTTCCCGAAGCTGCCGCTCTCGCCGGCTCCCGGAGCCCAAGAAGCGGCTTCTTCGCGCAAAGACGATTGTGCCGCTCACAGTGCTCCTTAGCGCGGCTTCTGCCGAAAGACACCCGGGAGCGGCTCTTAGCTCCGGAGAGCATCCTACGTTCGTCTTTAGCTCCTCTTCTCATCTACATCTTAGCAAAACGCTTTTCCACTCTGTCTGGCTAGGAAAAACTGTGCCCGCACAGAAAACATATCCCATCGTTTTCTAGAAGTTGCAGAGATGTCTGCCAAGTGTTTGGCAGGAAGAAAAGAAAAGTTGTCCAAAACAGCTTCCAATCGAATGTTCATGTGATTGGAAATGTCAGGAGAGTGCAAAGATACTGTTTTGTATCAGTTGGCAAGGTGCGCACACAATCCCAGTGTTGTACAGCTTGCTTCTTCACCTTCCCGAAGCTGCCGCTCTCGCCGGCTCCCGGAGCCCAAGAAGCGGCTTCTTCGCGCAAAGACGATTGTGCCGCTCACAGGGCTCTCCTTAGCGCGGCTTCTGCCGAAAGACGCCCGGCAGCGGCTCTTAGCTCCGAAGAGCATCCTACCTTCGTCTTTCGCGTCTTTTGTAGTCTACATCTCGGCAAAACGCTTTCCCACTCTGTCTGGCTAGGAAAAACTGTGCCAGCACAGAAAACATCTCCCATCGTGTTCTAGAAGTTGCAGAGATATCTGCCAAGTGTTTGGCAGGAAGAAAAGAAAAGTTGTCCAAAACAGCTTCCAATCGAATGTTCATGTGATTGGAAAAGCCAGGAGAGTGCAAAGGTACTGTTTTCTATCAGTTGGCAAGGTGCGCACACAATCCCAGTCTTGTACAGCTTGCTTCTTCACCTTCCCGAAGCTGCCGCTCTCGCCGGCTCCCGGAGCCCAAGAAGCGGCTTCTTCGCGCAAAGACGATTGTGCCGCTCACAGTGCTCTCCTTAGCGCGGCTTCTGCCGAAAGACGCCCGGCAGCGGCTCTTAGCTCCGGAGAGCATCACACCTTCGTCTTTAGCTCCTCTTCTCATCTACATCTCGGCAAAAAGCTTTCCCACTATGTCTGGCTAGGAAAAACTGTGACAGCATAGAAAACATCTCCCTTCGTGTTCTAGAAGTTGCAGAGATGTCTGCCTAGTGTTTGGCAGGAAGAAAAGAAAAGTTGTCCAAAACAGCTTCCAATCGAATGTTCATGTGATTGGAAAAGCCAGGAGAGTGCAAAGGTACTGTTTTGTATCAGCTGGCAAGGTGCGCACACAATCCCAGTGTTGTACAGCTTGCTTCTTCACCTTCCCGAAGCTGCCGCTCTCGCCGGCTCCCGGAGCCCAAGAAGCGGCTTCTTCGCGCAAAGACGATTGTGCCGCTCACAGTGCTCCTTAGCGCGGCTTCTACCGAAAGACGCCCGGGAGCGGCTCTTAGCTCCGAAGAGCATCCTACCTTCGTCTCTAGCTCCTCTTCTCATCTACATCTTAGCAAAACGCTTTTCCTCTCTGTCTGGCTAGGAAAAACTGTGCCAGCACAGAAAACATATCCCATCATGTTCTAGAAGTTGCAGAGATGTCTGCCTAGTGTTTGGCAGGAAGAAAAGAAAAGTTGTCCAAAACAGCTTCCAATCGAATGTTCATGTATTTGGAAAAGTCAGGAGAGTGCAAAGGTACTGTTTTCTATCAGTTGGCAAGGTGCGCACACAATCCCAGTCTTGTACAGCTTACTTCTTCACCTTCCCGAAGCTGCCGCTCTCGCCGGCTCCCGGAGCCCAAGAAGCGGCTTCTTCGCGCAAAGACGATTGTGCCGCTCACAGTGCTCTCCTTAGCGCGGCTTCTGCCGAAAGACGCCCGGCAGCGGCTCTTAGCTCCGAAGAGCATCCTACCTTCGTCTTTCGCGTCTTTTGTAGTCTACATCTTAGCAAAACGCTTTTCCACTCTGTCTGGCTAGGAAAAACTGTGCCAGCACAGAAAACATCTCCCATCGTGTTCTAGAAGTTGCAGAGATGTCTGCCAAGTGTTTGGCAGGAAGAAAAGAAAAGTTGTCCAAAACAGCTTCCAATCGAATGTTCATGTGATTGGAAAAGCCAGGAGAGTGCAAAGGTACTGTTTTGTATCAGTTGGCAAGGTGCGCACACAATCCCAGTCTTGTACAGCTTGCTTCTTCACCTTCCCGAAGCTGCCGCTCTCGCCGGCTCCCGGAGCCCAAGAAGCGGCTTCTTCGCGCAAAGACGATTGTGCCGCTCACAGTGCTCTCCTTAGCGCGGCTTCTGCCGAAAGACGCCCGGCAGCGGCTCTTAGCTCCGGAGAGCATCCTACCTTCGTCTTTCGCGTCTTTTGTTGTCTACATCTCGGCAAAACGCTTTCCCACTCTGTCTGGCTAGGAAAAACTGTGCCAGCACAGAAAACATCTCCCTTCGTGTTCTAGAAGTTGCAGAGATGTCTGCCTAGTGTTTGGCAGGAAGAAAAGAAAAGTTGTCCAAAACAGCTTCCAATCGAATGTTCATGTGATTGGAAAAGCCAGGAGAGTGCAAAGGTACTGTTTTCTATCAGTTGGCAAAGTGCGCACACAATCCCAGTGTTCTACAGCTTGCTTCTTCACCTTCCCGAAGCTGCCGCTCTCGCCGGCTCCCGGAGCCCAAGAAGCGGCTTCTTCGCGCAAAGACGATTGTGCCGCTCACAGTGCTCTCCTTAGCGCGGCTTCTGCCGAAAGACGCCCGGCAGCGGCTCTTAGCTCCGAAGAGCATCCTACCTTCGTCTTTAGCTCCTCTTCTCATCTACATGTCGGCAAAAAGCTTTCCCACTATGTCTGGCTAGGAAAAACTGTGTCAGCATAGAAAACATCTCCCATCGTGTTCTAGAAGTTGCACGGAGGTCTGCCAAGTGTTTGGCAGGAAGAAAAGAAAAGTTGTCCAAAACAGCTTCCAATCGAATGTTCATGTGATTGGAAAAGCCAGGAGAGTGCAAAGGTACTGTTTTCTATCAGTTGGCAAGGTGCGCACACAATCCCAGTCTTGTACAGCTTGCTTCTTCACCTTCCCGAAGCTGCCGCTCTCGCCGGCTCCCGGAGCCCAAGAAGCGGCTTCTTCGCGCAAAGACGATTGTGCCGCTCACAGTGCTCTCCTTAGCGCGGCTTCTGCCGAAAGACGCCCGGGAGCGGCTCTTAGCTCCGGAGAGCATCCTACCTTCGTCTTTCGCGTCTTTTATAGTCTACATCTCGGCAAAACGCTTTCCCACTCTGTCTGGCTAGGAAAAACTGTGCCAGCACAGAAAACATCTCCCATCGTGTTCTAGAAGTTGCAGAGATGTCTGCCAAGTGTTTGGCAGGAAGAAAAGAAAAGTTGTCCAAAACAGCTTCCAATCGAATGTTCATGTGATTGGAAAAGTCAGGAGAGTGCAAAGGTACTGTTTTGTATCAGTTGGCAAGGTGCGCACACAATTCCAGTGTTGTACAGCTTGCTTCTTCACCTTCCCGAAGCTGCCGCTCTCGCCGGCTCCCGGAGCCCAAGAAGCGGCTTCTTCGCGCAAAGACGATTGTGCCGCTCACAGTGCTCTCCTTAGCGCGGCTTCTGCCGAAAGACGCCCGGCAGCGGCTCTTAGCTCCTGAGAGCATCCTACCTTCGTCTTTCGCGTCTTTTGTTGTCTACATCTCGGCAAAACGCTTTCCCACTCTGTCTGGCTAGGAAAAACTGTGCCAGCACAGAAAACATCTCCCTTCGTGTTCTAGAAGTTGCAGAGATGTCTGCCTAGTGTTTGGCAGGAAGAAAAGAAAAGTTGTCCAAAACAGCTTCCAATCGAATGTTCATGTGATTGCAAAAGCCAGGAGAGTGCAAAGGTACTGTTTTCTATCAGTTGGCAAGGTGCGCACACAATCCCAGTCTTGTACAGCTTGCTTCTTCACCTTCCCGAAGCTGCCGCTCTCGCCGGCTCCCGGAGCCCAAGAAGCGGCTTCTTCGCGCAAAGACGATTGTGCCGCTCACAGTGCTCTCCTTAGCGCGGCTTCTGCCGAAAGACGCCCGGCAGCGGCTCTTAGCTCCGAAGAGCATCCTACCTTCGTCTTTCGCGTCTTTTGTAGTCTACATCTTAGCAAAACGCTTTTCCACTCTATCTGGCTAGGAAAAACTGTGCCAGCACAGAAAACATCTCCCATCGTGTTCTAGAAGTTGCAGAGATGTCTGCCAAATGTTTGGCAGGAAGAAAAGAAAAGTTGTCCAAAACAGCTTCCAATCGAATGTTCATGTGATTGGAAAAGCCAGGAGAGTGCAAAGGTACTGTTTTGTATCAGCTGGCAAGGTGCGCACACAATCCCAGTGTTGTACAGCTTGCTTCTTCACCTTCCCGAAGCTGCCGCTCTCGCCGGCTCCCGGAGCCCAAGAAGCGGCTTCTTCGCGCAAAGACGATTGTGCCGCTCACAGTGCTCCTTAGCGCGGCTTCTGCCGAAAGACGCCCGGGAGCGGCTCTTAGCTCCGAAGAGCATCCTACCTTCGTCTCTAGCTCCTCTTCTCATCTACATCTTAGCAAAACGCTTTTCCTCTCTGTCTGGCTAGGAAAAACTGTGCCAGCACAGAAAACATATCCCATCATGTTCTAGAAGTTGCAGAGATGTCTGCCAAGTGTTTGGCAGGAAGAAAAGAAAAGTTGTCCAAAACAGCTTCCAATCGAATGTTCATGTGATTGGAAAAGCCAGGAGAGTGCAAAGGTACTGTTTTCTATCAGTTGGCAAGGTGCGCACACAATCCCAGTCTTGTACAGCTTGCTTCTTCACCTTCCCGAAGCTGCCGCTCTCGCCGGCTCCCGGAGCCCAAGAAGCGGCTTCTTCGCGCAAAGACGATTGTGCCGCTCACAGTGCTCTCCTTAGCGCGGCTTCTGCCGAAAGACGCCCGGGAGCGGCTCTTAGCTCCGGAGAGCATCCTACCTTCGTCTTTCGCGTCTTTTATAGTCTACATCTCGGCAAAACGCTTTCCCACTCTGTCTGGCTAGGAAAAACTGTGCCAGCACAGAAAACATCTCCCATCGTGTTCTAGAAGTTGCAGAGATGTCTGCCAAGTGTTTGGCAGGAAGAAAAGAAAAGTTGTCCAAAACAGCTTCCAATCGAATGTTCATGTGATTGGAAAAGTCAGGAGAGTGCAAAGGTACTGTTTTGTATCAGTTGGCAAGGTGCGCACACAATTCCAGTGTTGTACAGCTTGCTTCTTCACCTTCCCGAAGCTGCCGCTCTCGCCGGCTCCCGGAGCCCAAGAAGCGGCTTCTTCGCGCAAAGACGATTGTGCCGCTCACAGTGCTCTCCTTAGCGCGGCTTCTGCCGAAAGACGCCCGGCAGCGGCTCTTAGCTCCTGAGAGCATCCTACCTTCGTCTTTCGCGTCTTTTGTTGTCTACATCTCGGCAAAACGCTTTCCCACTCTGTCTGGCTAGGAAAAACTGTGCCAGCACAGAAAACATCTCCCTTCGTGTTCTAGAAGTTGCAGAGATGTCTGCCTAGTGTTTGGCAGGAAGAAAAGAAAAGTTGTCCAAAACAGCTTCCAATCGAATGTTCATGTGATTGCAAAAGCCAGGAGA
Source organism: Melospiza georgiana (assembly GCF_028018845.1). Lineage (NCBI taxonomy): Eukaryota > Metazoa > Chordata > Aves > Passeriformes > Passerellidae > Melospiza > Melospiza georgiana. The sequence goes on along the minus strand of NC_080464.1, from coordinate 26,728,257 downwards.
GTGCAAAGGTACTGTTTTCTATCAGTTGGCAAGGTGCGCACACAATCCCAGTCTTGTACAGCTTGCTTCTTCACCTTCCCGAAGCTGCCGCTCTCGCCGGCTCCCGGAGCCCAAGAAGCGGCTTCTTCGCGCAAAGACGATTGTGCCGCTCACAGTGCTCTCCTTAGCGCGGCTTCTGCCGAAAGACGCCCGGCAGCGGCTCTTAGCTCCGAAGAGCATCCTACCTTCGTCTTTCGCGTCTTTTGTAGTCTACATCTTAGCAAAACGCTTTTCCACTCTATCTGGCTAGGAAAAACTGTGCCAGCACAGAAAACATCTCCCATCGTGTTCTAGAAGTTGCAGAGATGTCTGCCAAATGTTTGGCAGGAAGAAAAGAAAAGTTGTCCAAAACAGCTTCCAATCGAATGTTCATGTGATTGGAAAAGCCAGGAGAGTGCAAAGGTACTGTTTTGTATCAGCTGGCAAGGTGCGCACACAATCCCAGTGTTGTACAGCGTGCTTCTTCACCTTCCCGAAGCTGCCGCTCTCGCCGGCTCCCGGAGCCCAAGAAGCGGCTTCTTCGCGCAAAGACGATTGTGCCGCTCACAGTGCTCCTTAGCGCGGCTTCTGCCGAAAGACGCCCGGGAGCGGCTCTTAGCTCCGAAGAGCATCCTACCTTCGTCTCTAGCTCCTCTTCTCATCTACATCTTAGCAAAACGCTTTTCCTCTCTGTCTGGCTAGGAAAAACTGTGCCAGCACAGAAAACATATCCCATCATGTTCTAGAAGTTGCAGAGATGTCTGCCAAGTGTTTGGCAGGAAGAAAAGAAAAGTTGTCCAAAACAGCTTCCAATCGAATGTTCATGTATTTGGAAAAGCCAGGAGAGTGCAAAGGTACTGTTTTGTATCAGTTGGCAAGGTGCGCACACAATCCCAGTGTTCTACAGCTTGCTTCTTCACCTTCCCGAAGCTGCCGCTCTCGCCGGCTCCCGGAGCCCAAGAAGCGGCTTCTTCGCGCAAAGACGATTGTGCCGCTCACAGTGCTCTCCTTAGCGCGGCTTCTGCCGAAAGACGCCCGGGAGCGGCTCTTAGCTCCGGAGAGCATCCTACCTTCGTCTTTCGCGTCTTTTGTAGTCTACATCTTAGCAAAACGCTTTTCCACTCTGTCTGTCTAGGAAAAACTGTGCCAGCACAGAAAACATCTCCCATCGTGTTCTAGAAGTTGCAGAGATGTCTGCCAAGTGTTTGGCAGGAAGAAAAGTTGTCCAAAACAGCTTCCAATCGAATGTTCATGTGATTGGAAAAGCCAGGAGAGTGCAAAGGTACTGTTTTGTATCAGTTGGCAAGGTGCGCACACAATCCCAGTGTTCTACAGCTTGCTTCTTCACCTTCCCGAAGCTGCCGCTCTCGCCGGCTCCCGGAGCCCAAGAAGCGGCTTCTTCGCGCAAAGACGATTGTGCCGCTCACAGTGCTCTCCTTAGCGCGGCTTCTGCCGAAAGACGCCCGGGAGCGGCTCTTAGCTCCGGAGAGCATCCTACCTTCGTCTTTCGCGTCTTCTATAGTCTACATCTCGGCAAAACGCTTTCCCACTCTGTCTGTCTAGGAAAAACTGTGACAGCACAGAAAATATCTCCCATCGTGTTCTAGACGTTGCAGAGATGTCTGCCTAGTGTTTGGCAGGAAGAAAAGAAAAGTTGTCCAAAACAGCTTCCAATCGAATGTTCATGTATTTGGAAAAGCCAGGAGAGTGCAAAGGTACTGTTTTGTATCAGTTGGCAAGGTGCGCACACAATCCCAGTCTTGTACAGCTTGCTTCTTCACCTTCCCGAAGCTGCCGCTCTCGCCGGCTCCCGGAGCCCAAGAAGCGGCTTCTTCGCGCAAAGACGATTGTGCCGCTCACAGTGCTCCTTAGCGCGGCTTCTGCCGAAAGACACCCGGGAGCGGCTCTTAGCTCCGGAGAGCATCCTACGTTCGTCTTTAGCTCCTCTTCTCATCTACATCTTAGCAAAACGCTTTTCCACTCTGTCTGGCTAGGAAAAACTGTGCCAGCACAGAAAACATCTCCCATCGTGTTCTAGAAGTTGCAGAGATGTCTGCCAAGTGTTTGGCCGGAAGAAAAGAAAAGTTGTCCAAAACAGCTTCCAATCGAATGTTCATGTGATTGGAAAAGCCAGGAGAGTGCAAAGGTACTGTTTTGTATCAGTTGGCAAGGTGCGCACACAATCCCAGTGTTCTACAGCTTGCTTCTTCACCTTCCCGAAGCTGCCGCTCTCGCCGGCTCCCGGAGCCCAAGAAGCGGCTTCTTCGCGCAAAGACGATTGTGCCGCTCACAGTGCTCTCCTTAGCGCGGCTTCTGCCGAAAGACGCCCGGCAGCGGCTCTTAGCTCCGGACAGCATCCTACCTTCGTCTTTAGCTCCTCTTCTCATCTACATCTCGGCAAAAAGCTTTCCCACTATGTCTGGCTAGGAAAAACTGTGTCAGCATAGAAAACATCTCCCATCGTGTTCTAGAAGTTGCACGGAGGTCTGCCAAGTGTTTGGCAGGAAGAAAAGAAAAGTTGTCCAAAACAGCTTCCAATCGAATGTTCATGTGATTGGAAAAGCCAGGAGAGTGCAAAGGTACTGTTTTCTATCAGTTGGCAAGGTGCGCACACAATCCCAGTCTTGTACAGCTTGCTTCTTCACCTTCCCGAAGCTGCCGCTCTCGCCGGCTCCCGGAGCCCAAGAAGCGGCTTCTTCGCGCAAAGACGATTGTGCCGCTCACAGTGCTCTCCTTAGCGCGGCTTCTGCCGAAAGACGCCCGGCAGCGGCTCTTAGCTCCGAAGAGCATCCTACCTTCGTCTTTCGCGTCTTTTGTAGTCTACATCTCGGCAAAACGCTTTCCCACTCTGTCTGGCTAGGAAAAACTGTGCCAGCACAGAAAACATCTCCCATCGTGTTCTAGAAGTTGCAGAGATGTCTGCCAAGTGTTTGGCAGGAAGAAAAGAAAAGTTGTCCAAAACAGCTTCCAATCGAATGTTCATGTGATTGGAAAAGCCAGGAGAGTGCAAAGGTACTGTTTTGTATCAGTTGGCAAGGTGCGCACACAATCCCAGTCTTGTACAGCTTGCTTCTTCACCTTCCCGAAGCTGCCGCTCTCGCCGGCTCCCGGAGCCCAAGAAGCGGCTTCTTCGCGCAAAGACGATTGTGCCGCTCACAGTGCTCTCCTTAGCGCGGCTTCTGCCGAAAGACGCCCGGCAGCGGCTCTTAGCTCCGGAGAGCATCCTACCTTCGTCTTTCGCGTCTTTTGTTGTCTACATCTCGGCAAAACGCTTTCCCACTCTGTCTGGCTAGGAAAAACTGTGCCAGCACAGAAAACATCTCCCTTCGTGTTCTAGAAGTTGCAGAGATGTCTGCCTAGTGTTTGGCAGGAAGAAAAGAAAAGTTGTCCAAAACAGCTTCCAATCGAATGTTCATGTGATTGGAAAAGCCAGGAGAGTGCAAAGGTACTGTTTTCTATCAGTTGGCAAAGTGCGCACACAATCCCAGTGTTCTACAGCTTGCTTCTTCACCTTCCCGAAGCTGCCGCTCTCGCCGGCTCCCGGAGCCCAAGAAGCGGCTTCTTCGCGCAAAGACGATTGTGCCGCTCACAGTGCTCTCCTTAGCGCGGCTTCTGCCGAAAGACGCCCGGCAGCGGCTCTTAGCTCCGAAGAGCATCCTACCTTCGTCTTTAGCTCCTCTTCTCATCTACATGTCGGCAAAAAGCTTTCCCACTATGTCTGGCTAGGAAAAACTGTGTCAGCATAGAAAACATCTCCCATCGTGTTCTAGAAGTTGCACGGAGGTCTGCCAAGTGTTTGGCAGGAAGAAAAGGAAAGTTGTCCAAAACAGCTTCCAATCGAATGTTCATGTGATTGGAAAAGCCAGGAGAGTGCAAAGGTACTGTTTTCTATCAGTTGGCAAGGTGCGCACACAATCCCAGTCTTGTACAGCTTGCTTCTTCACCTTCCCGAAGCTGCCGCTCTCGCCGGCTCCCGGAGCCCAAGAAGCGGCTTCTTCGCGCAAAGACGATTGTGCCGCTCACAGTGCTCTCCTTAGCGCGGCTTCTGCCGAAAGACGCCCGGGAGCGGCTCTTAGCTCCGGAGAGCATCCTACCTTCGTCTTTCGCGTCTTTTATAGTCTACATCTCGGCAAAACGCTTTCCCACTCTGTCTGGCTAGGAAAAACTGTGCCAGCACAGAAAACATCTCCCATCGTGTTCTAGAAGTTGCAGAGATGTCTGCCAAGTGTTTGGCAGGAAGAAAAGAAAAGTTGTCCAAAACAGCTTCCAATCGAATGTTCATGTGATTGGAAAAGTCAGGAGAGTGCAAAGGTACTGTTTTCTATCAGTTGGCAAGGTGCGCACACAATCCCAGTCTTGTACAGCTTGCTTCTTCACCTTCCCGAAGCTGCCGCTCTCGCCGGCTCCCGGAGCCCAAGAAGCGGCTTCTTCGCGCAAAGACGATTGTGCCGCTCACAGTGCTCTCCTTAGCGCGGCTTCTGCCGAAAGACGCCCGGCAGCGGCTCTTAGCTCCGGAGAGCATCCTACCTTCGTCTTTCGCGTCTTTTGTTGTCTACATCTCGGCAAAACGCTTTCCCACTCTGTCTGGCTAGGAAAAACTGTGCCAGCACAGAAAACATCTCCCTTCGTGTTCTAGAAGTTGCAGAGATGTCTGCCTAGTGTTTGGCAGGAAGAAAAGAAAAGTTGTCCAAAACAGCTTCCAATCGAATGTTCATGTGATTGGAAAAGCCAGGAGAGTGCAAAGGTACTGTTTTGTATCAGCTGGCAAGGTGCGCACACAATCCCAGTGTTGTACAGCTTGCTTCTTCACCTTCCCGAAGCTGCCGCTCTCGCCGGCTCCCGGAGCCCAAGAAGCGGCTTCTTCGCGCAAAGACGATTGTGCCGCTCACAGTGCTCCTTAGCGCGGCTTCTGCCGAAAGACGCCCGGGAGCGGCTCTTAGCTCCGAAGAGCATCCTACCTTCGTCTCTAGCTCCTCTTCTCATCTACATCTTAGCAAAACGCTTTTCCTCTCTGTCTGGCTAGGAAAAACTGTGCCAGCACAGAAAACATATCCCATCATGTTCTAGAAGTTGCAGAGATGTCTGCCAAGTGTTTGGCAGGAAGAAAAGAAAAGTTGTCCAAAACAGCTTCCAATCGAATGTTCATGTATTTGGAAAAGTCAGGAGAGTGCAAAGGTACTGTTTTCTATCAGTTGGCAAGGTGCGCACACAATCCCAGTCTTGTACAGCTTACTTCTTCACCTTCCCGAAGCTGCCGCTCTCGCCGGCTCCCGGAGCCCAAGAAGCGGCTTCTTCGCGCAAAGACGATTGTGCCGCTCACAGTGCTCTCCTTAGCGCGGCTTCTGCCGAAAGACGCCCGGCAGCGGCTCTTAGCTCCGAAGAGCATCCTACCTTCGTCTTTCGCGTCTTTTGTAGTCTACATCTTAGCAAAACGCTTTTCCACTCTGTCTGGCTAGGAAAAACTGTGCCAGCACAGAAAACATCTCCCATCGTGTTCTAGAAGTTGCAGAGATGTCTGCCAAGTGTTTGGCAGGAAGAAAAGAAAAGTTGTCCAAAACAGCTTCCAATCGAATGTTCATGTGATTGGAAAAGCCAGGAGAGTGCAAAGGTACTGTTTTGTATCAGTTGGCAAGGTGCGCACACAATCCCAGTGTTCTACAGCTTGCTTCTTCACCTTCCCGAAGCTGCCGCTCTCGCCGGCTCCCGGAGCCCAAGAAGCGGCTTCTTCGCGCAAAGACGATTGTGCCGCTCACAGTGCTCTCCTTAGCGCGGCTTCTGCCGAAAGACGCCCGGGAGCGGCTCTTAGCTCCGGAGAGCATCCTACCTTCGTCTTTCGCGTCTTCTATAGTCTACATCTCGGCAAAACGCTTTCCCACTCTGTCTGTCTAGGAAAAACTGTGCCAGCACAGAAAACATCTCCCTTCGTGTTCTAGAAGTTGCAGAGATGTCTGCCAAGTGTTTGGCAGGAAGAAAAGAAAAGTTGTCCAAAACAGCTTCCAATCGAATGTTCATGTGATTGGAAAAGCCAGGAGAGTGCAAAGGTACTGTTTTCTATCAGTTGGCAAGGTGCGCACACAATCCCAGTCTTGTACAGCTTGCTTCTTCACCTTCCCGAAGCTGCCGCTCTCGCCGGCTCCCGGAGCCCAAGAAGCGGCTTCTTCGCGCAAAGACGATTGTGCCGCTCACAGTGCTCTCCTTAGCGCGGCTTCTGCCGAAAGACGCCCGGCAGCGGCTCTTAGCTCCGGAGAGCATCACACCTTCGTCTTTCGCGTCTTTTGTTGTCTACATCTCGGCAAAACGCTTTCCCACTCTGTCTGGCTAGGAAAAACTGTGCCAGCACAGAAAACATCTCCCTTCGTGTTCTAGAAGTTGCAGAGATGTCTGCCTAGTGTTTGGCAGGAAGAAAAGAAAAGTTGTCCAAAACAGCTTCCAATCGAATGTTCATGTGATTGGAAAAGCCAGGAGAGTGCAAAGGTACTGTTTTGTATCAGCTGGCAAGGTGCGCACACAATCCCAGTGTTGTACAGCTTGCTTCTTCACCTTCCCGAAGCTGCCGCTCTCGCCGGCTCCCGGAGCCCAAGAAGCGGCTTCTTCGCGCAAAGACGATTGTGCCGCTCACAGTGCTCCTTAGCGCGGCTTCTGCCGAAAGACGCCCGGGAGCGGCTCTTAGCTCCGAAGAGCATCCTACCTTCGTCTCTAGCTCCTCTTCTCATCTACATCTTAGCAAAACGCTTTTCCTCTCTGTCTGGCTAGGAAAAACTGTGCCAGCACAGAAAACATATCCCATCATGTTCTAGAAGTTGCAGAGATGTCTGCCAAGTGTTTGGCAGGAAGAAAAGAAAAGTTGTCCAAAACAGCTTCCAATCGAATGTTCATGTATTTGGAAAAGACAGGAGAGTGGAAAGGTACTGTTTTCTATCAGTTGGCAAGGTGCGCACACAATCCCAGTCTTGTACAGCTTACTTCTTCACCTTCCCGAAGCTGCCGCTCTCGCCGGCTCCCGGAGCCCAAGAAGCGGCTTCTTCGCGCAAAGACGATTGTGCCGCTCACAGTGCTCTCCTTAGCGCGGCTTCTGCCGAAAGACGCCCGGCAGCGGCTCTTAGCTCCGAAGAGCATCCTACCTTCGTCTTTCGCGTCTTTTGTAGTCTACATCTTAGCAAAACGCTTTTCCACTCTGTCTGGCTAGGAAAAACTTTGCCAGCACAGAAAACATCTCCCATCGTGTTCTAGAAGTTGCAGAGATGTCTGCCAAGTGTTTGGCAGGAAGAAAAGAAAAGTTGTCCAAAACAGCTTCCAATCGAATGTTCATGTGATTGGAAAAGCCAGGAGAGTGCAAAGGTACTGTTTTGTATCAGTTGGCAAGGTGCGCACACAATCCCAGTGTTCTACAGCTTGCTTCTTCACCTTCCCGAAGCTGCCGCTCTCGCCGGCTCCCGGAGCCCAAGAAGCGGCTTCTTCGCGCAAAGACGATTGTGCCGCTCACAGTGCTCTCCTTAGCGCGGCTTCTGCCGAAAGACGCCCGGGAGCGGCTCTTAGCTCCGGAGAGCATCCTACCTTCGTCTTTCGCGTCTTCTATAGTCTACATCTCGGCAAAACGCTTTCCCACTCTGTCTGTCTAGGAAAAACTGTGCCAGCACAGAAAACATCTCCCTTCGTGTTCTAGAAGTTGCAGAGATGTCTGCCAAGTGTTTGGCAGGAAGAAAAGAAAAGTTGTCCAAAACAGCTTCCAATCGAATGTTCATGTGATTGGAAAAGCCAGGAGAGTGCAAAGGTACTGTTTTCTATCAGTTGGCAAGGTGCGCACACAATCCCAGTCTTGTACAGCTTGCTTCTTCACCTTCCCGAAGCTGCCGCTCTCGCCGGCTCCCGGAGCCCAAGAAGCGGCTTCTTCGCGCAAAGACGATTGTGCCGCTCACAGTGCTCTCCTTAGCGCGGCTTCTGCCGAAAGACGCCCGGCAGCGGCTCTTAGCTCCGGAGAGCATCACACCTTCGTCTTTCGCGTCTTTTGTTGTCTACATCTCGGCAAAACGCTTTCCCACTCTGTCTGGCTAGGAAAAACTGTGCCAGCACAGAAAACATCTCCCTTCGTGTTCTAGAAGTTGCAGAGATGTCTGCCTAGTGTTTGGCAGGAAGAAAAGAAAAGTTGTCCAAAACAGCTTCCAATCGAATGTTCATGTGATTGGAAAAGCCAGGAGAGTGCAAAGGTACTGTTTTCTATCAGTTGGCAAAGTGCGCACACAATCCCAGTGTTCTACAGCTTGCTTCTTCACCTTCCCGAAGCTGCCGCTCTCGCCGGCTGCCGGAGCCCAAGAAGCGGCTTCTTCGCGCAAAGACGATTGTGCCGCTCACAGTGCTCTCCTTAGCGCGGCTTCTGCCGAAAGACGCCCGGCAGCGGCTCTTAGCTCCGAAGAGCATCCTACCTTCGTCTTTAGCTCCTCTTCTCATCTACATCTCGGCAAAAAGCTTTCCCACTATGTCTGGCTAGGAAAAACTGTGTCAGCATAGAAAACATCTCCCATCGTGTTCTAGAAGTTGCACGGAGGTCTGCCAAGTGTTTGGCAGGAAGAAAAGAAAAGTTGTCCAAAACAGCTTCCAATCGAATGTTCATGTGATTGGAAAAGCCAGGAGAGTGCAAAGGTACTGTTTTCTATCAGTTGGCAAGGTGCGCACACAATCCCAGTCTTGTACAGCTTGCTTCTTCACCTTCCCGAAGCTGCCGCTCTCGCCGGCTCCCGGAGCCCAAGAAGCGGCTTCTTCGCGCAAAGACGATTGTGCCGCTCACAGTGCTCTCCTTAGCGCGGCTTCTGCCGAAAGACGCCCGGCAGCGGCTCTTAGCTCCGAAGAGCATCCTACCTTCGTCTTTCGCGTCTTTTGTAGTCTACATCTCGGCAAAACGCTTTCCCACTCTGTCTGGCTAGGAAAAACTGTGCCAGCACAGAAAACATCTCCCATCGTGTTCTAGAAGTTGCAGAGATGTCTGCCAAGTGTTTGGCAGGAAGAAAAGAAAAGTTGTCCAAAACAGCTTCCAATCGAATGTTCATGTAATTGGAAAAGCCAGGAGAGTGCAAAGGTACTGTTTTGTATCAGCTGGCAAGGTGCGCACACAATCCCAGTGTTGTACAGCTTGCTTCTTCACCTTCCCGAAGCTGCCGCTCTCGCCGGCTCCCGGAGCCCAAGAAGCGGCTTCTTCGCGCAAAGACGATTGTGCCGCTCACAGTGCTCCTTAGTGCGGCTTCTGCCGAAAGACGCCCGGCAGCGGCTCTTAGCTCCGAAGAGCATCCTACCTTCGTCTTTAGCTCCTCTTCTCATCTACATCTCGGCAAAAAGCTTTCCCACTATGTCTGGCTAGGAAAAACTGTGTCAGCATAGAAAACATCTCCCATCGTGTTCTAGAAGTTGCAGAGATGTCTGCCAAGTGTTTGGCAGGAAGAAAAGAAAAGTTGTCCAAAACAGCTTCCAATCGAATGTTCATGTGATTGGAAAAGCCAGGAGAGTGCAAAGGTACTGTTTTCTATCAGTTGGCAAGGTGCGCACACAATCCCAGTCTTGTACAGCTTGCTTCTTCACCTTCCCGAAGCTGCCGCTCTCGCCGGCTCCCGGAGCCCAAGAAGCGGCTTCTTCGCGCAAAGACGATTGTGCCGCTCACAGTGCTCTCCTTAGCGCGGCTTCTGCCGAAAGACGCCCGGGAGCGGCTCTTAGCTCCGGAGAGCATCCTACCTTCGTCTTTCGCGTCTTTTATAGTCTACATCTCGGCAAAACGCTTTCCCACTCTGTCTGGCTAGGAAAAACTGTGCCAGCACAGAAAACATCTCCCATCGTGTTCTAGAAGTTGCAGAGATGTCTGCCAAGTGTTTGGCAGGAAGAAAAGAAAAGTTGTCCAAAACAGCTTCCAATCGAATGTTCATGTGATTGGAAAAGTCAGGAGAGTGCAAAGGTACTGTTTTCTATCAGTTGGCAAGGTGCGCACACAATCCCAGTGTTGTACAGCTTGCTTCTTCACCTTCCCGAAGCTGCCGCTCTCGCCGGCTCCCGGAGCCCAAGAAGCGGCTTCTTCGCGCAAAGACGATTGTGCCGCTCACAGTGCTCTCCTTAGCGCGGCTTCTGCCGAAAGACGCCCGGCAGCGGCTCTTAGCTCCGAAGAGCATCCTACCTTCGTCTTTCGCGTCTTTTGTTGTCTACATCTCGGCAAAACGCTTTCCCACTCTGTCTGGCTAGGAAAAACTGTGCCAGCACAGAAAACATCTCCCTTCGTGTTCTAGAAGTTGCAGAGATGTCTGCCTAGTGTTTGGCAGGAAGAAAAGAAAAGTTGTCCAAAACAGCTTCCAATCGAATGTTCATGTGATTGCAAAAGCCAGGAGAGTGCAAAGGTACTGTTTTGTATCAGCTGGCAAGGTGCGCACACAATCCCAGTGTTGTACAGCTTGCTTCTTCACCTTCCCGAAGCTGCCGCTCTCGCCGGCTCCCGGAGCCCAAGAAGCGGCTTCTTCGCGCAAAGACGATTGTGCCGCTCACAGTGCTCCTTAGCGCGGCTTCTGCCGAAAGACGCCCGGCAGCGGCTCTTAGCTCCGAAGAGCATCCTACCTTCGTCTCTAGCTCCTCTTCTCATCTACATCTTAGCAAAACGCTTTTCCTCTCTGTCTGGCTAGGAAAAACTGTGCCAGCACAGAAAACATATCCCATCATGTTCTAGAAGTTGCAGAGATGTCTGCCAAGTGTTTGGCAGGAAGAAAAGAAAAGTTGTCCAAAACAGCTTCCAATCGAATGTTCATGTGATTGGAAAAGTCAGGAGAGTGCAAAGGTACTGTTTTGTATCAGTTGGCAAGGTGCGCACACAATCCCAGTGTTCTACAGCTTGCTTCTTCACCTTCCCGAAGCTGCCGCTCTCGCCGGCTCCCGGAGCCCAAGAAGCGGCTTCTTCGCGCAAAGACGATTGTGCCGCTCACAGTGCTCTCCTTAGCGCGGCTTCTGCCGAAAGACGCCCGGCAGCGGCTCTTAGTTCCGGAGAGCATCCTACCTTCGTCTTTCGCGTCTTTTGTAGTCTACATCTCGGCAAAATGCTTTCCCACTCTGTCTGGCTAGGAAAAACTGTGCCAGCACAGAAAACATCTCTCATCGTGTTCTAGACGTTGCAGAGATGTCTGCCAAGTGTTTGGCAGGAAGAAAAGAAAAGTTGTCCAAAACAGCTTCCAATCGAATGTTCATGTGATTGGAAAAGCCAGGAGAGTGCAAAGGTACTGTTTTCTATCAGTTGGCAAGGTGCGCACACAATCCCAGTCTTGTACAGCTTGCTTCTTCACCTTCCCGAAGCTGCCGCTCTCGCCGGCTCCCGGAGCCCAAGAAGCGGCTTCTTCGCGCAAAGACGATTGTGCCGCTCACAGTGCTCTCCTTAGCGCGGCTTCTGCCGAAAGACGCCCGGCAGCGGCTCTTAGCTCCGGAGAGCATCACACCTTCGTCTTTCGCGTCTTTTGTAGTCTACATCTTAGCAAAACGCTTTTCCACTCTGTCTGGCTAGGAAAAACTGTGCCAGCACAGAAAACATCTCCCATCGTGTTCTAGAAGTTGCAGAGATGTCTGCCAAGTGTTTGGCAGGAAGAAAAGAAAAGTTGTCCAAAACAGCTTCCAATCGAATGTTCATGTGATTGGAAAAGCCAGGAGAGTGCAAAGGTACTGTTTTGTATCAGTTGGCAAGGTGCGCACACAATCCCAGTCTTGTACAGCTTGCTTCTTCACCTTCCCGAAGCTGCCGCTCTCGCCGGCTCCCGGAGCCCAAGAAGCGGCTTCTTCGCGCAAAGACGATTGTGCCGCTCACAGTGCTCTCCTTAGCGCGGCTTCTGCCGAAAGACGCCCGGCAGCGGCTCTTAGCTCCGAAGAGCATCCTACCTTCGTCTTTCGCGTCTTTTGTAGTCTACATCTCGGCAAAACGCTTTCCCACTCTGTCTGGCAAGGAAAAACTGTGCCAGCACAGAAAACATCTCCCATCGTGTTCTAGAAGTTGCAGAGATGTCTGCCAAGTGTTTGGCAGGAAGAAAAGAAAAGTTGTCCAAAACAGCTTCCAATCGAATGTTCATGTGATTGGAAAAGCCAGGAGAGTGCAAAGGTACTGTTTTCTATCAGTTGGCAAAGTGCGCACACAATCCCAGTGTTCTACAGCTTGCTTCTTCACCTTCCCGAAGCTGCCGCTCTCGCCGGCTCCCGGAGCCCAAGAAGCGGCTTCTTCGCGCAAAGACGATTGTGCCGCTCACAGTGCTCTCCTTAGCGCGGCTTCTGCCGAAAGACGCCCGGCAGCGGCTCTTAGCTCCGGACAGCATCCTACCTTCGTCTTTCGCGTCTTTTGTAGTCTACATCTCGGCAAAATGCTTTCCCAATCTGTCTGGCTAGGAAAAACTGTGCCAGCACAGAAAACATCTCCCTTCGTGTT